>NW_024100507.1:0-600000 GCF_016545835.1 Crotalus tigris
CAGGATCTTTTATTCTAGAGATGCAGAATAAGAAATACGACACTGAATGATTTTGTTCATTTTTCCCCCAGTGATTCGTTCATTTTTCAGTGGACATCTTTAAACATAAGTTAGCTCATGGCCTGCATTCTTTCTAGTATCCATGTTCACATGCTCCCTTCTAATGCATTGAGATAGAGTCTAGTGAATTTTATGAAGTTTGGCCAGCTCTCTCTGGGTTTCTATAGCACCTGCTAAAAAGATGTCAAGAATTTCTCAGCAGTGTTTCATGTTGGCACATTATTCTGATGGATCTGTATCTGGGATATAGGACCATACAGATGGAAAATCAGTTCCACAGAAATGTCCTATTCAAAAAGATAACAGAGACCTGGGATTTGCAGTGAAGCTGGGTGTTGCGTCCTTGGCGGGAAAACAGACACGAGAAGCAGCTGGAGTTCTCAGTTTCTTTTATTCAGCGTTCAGCTTACAGGAAGATGGCTTCAGCCTCGCCCAAACGCCTCGCAGCCTCTTATATAGGCAACTCCCGGGTAAATGGGTTACTTTTCCCGCGCCAGCACCCGAGCATGCGCACGGCGCTGGCGACAGCCTGTCTGGTCCCGGGCAGCTTTGCACCTGCCCGGGACTGCCTGCAAACGCCCGAGCCGTTTGCAAAGGCTCGGGACATAACACCCCTTTCCCCCGGGCTAAAACTACTACCAACATACAACATTTATTTTATATGACATTTTGCTCCCCAGTGCTCCCACGGTTTACTGGCCTTTGCCTTGCCAGCAATGTTATGTAGTCTTCTAGGTACTTGGGAGATTTCTTTGCTCTCTGTGACCTTCTTAGCTGTGGAGTACTGGCATAAGTCCCCTGACTGGAGGGAGGCGTGAGCCTGTTCTCTCTATTGTGTCCTGGTGTCTTCCAAGGACTGTGCCCCGATGCCTGGCCTGCTGGCTTGCCCACCGGGCTCGTCAGGCCAGGGCTTCTGTTACTTTGTGACCTGGTTGACCTACCTAGCGTGACACTAAGGCCCACCTTCGAAGTCGATAGCCGCGCTGGGTGTTATGTAGAACTCAAGGTCAGTCCCCCCTCCCCTCTCCCCCTTCCCAAGACCTGTCAGGAGGCTGTCCATTCCCTGAACCCCATTCTGTGTTCGGGCTCGTGTGGGTTTCTGTACTTTCCCAAAACTCAGGTGTTCCCTGATTTGTGATAGGGTTGTTGTAGTCGGGACTTGGTTCCTCGACTAACTCTGTGTATGTTTGACCCCCTGTAGGATTTGGGGTAAGGTCAGGCCAACCTTGGGAATTGTGTGCCAGCTCTCTTGCGGGGAATGAGTTGTTGGGATGCCCCCGGGTATCCTCCGTTGCTGGAGTGCTGTGTGATGTGTGTGGAAAGTGAGTATGCCCCCGGGGTGACTCCCTGGCTGGAGTAGGCGTGAGTGCCTGTTGGGTGGGTAAGCTCCATGACTTTCTTTTCGGAGCAATTGCAGAACCTTGGGACGAGCCGTTTGTGGCTCCCTCAGTGGAGGTGGGCAGTAGCTCTTGCCCTTACCTTTGCTCCAAAGGGTCCCCCTCCCCCCCTGGAAAAGACCCAGGAGTCTCAGCAGAAAAGTCTCGCCTAGAGCGAAGTTGGTCGATGTGCCGACGCAGGACATGACCGTTGTCCAGGGCAACCTCGGAGGAGAGAGGACCTGTGATCCTGGACACAGAAGCGGGGACCCATGTATGACCAGGCCCGTAATTGCGAGCCCAAACCGGGGCACCCACAAGTAGTTGTCTAGGTGCACTAGGATGTGAGGTAGATGAAGGCAGTCTGTCCGGATGCAACCGGTCAAGTCTCGTAGTAAGTTGGCGCCCCCAACGAAGTTCAGCTGGACTTCTCCCTGTAGAAGTGGACGGTGTGGTGCGATAAGAAAGGAGAAAGTCAGCCAACCTGTGATGCCAGTCCCCGTAGGTGATCTCTTCAAGGCGTCCTTTGCGCATGCGCCCCATGCGTTCAGCATAACGTTGGTGGAAGGGGTTGAAAAGGGCTGCAACGTGGCATGAAGAATTCAGGTTGCAGTAAGAAAGCTTGTGGAATTCGGAGGAGGTGAATTGAGGGACGTTGTCGGACACAATGACATCTGGCAGCCATCTTAGTGTGCAGCAAAATCCCCCTCAGTACCTGAATATCTTTGCAGTGGGGTGGATGAGGACAGGCCAACAACCTCAAGCCATTTTGAAGGCTGGTTTTCCAAAAAAAAAAAAAACAAGGACCAAGAAGAACTGGCCCGAAAGGGGCCCAGCGTAGTCAATGTGCACCCTAGACCATGGGGACTGTGTTTCCTCCCATCTATGCACAGGAGCTTGGGGCATCTCTGGGCGAGATCGTTGGCACAGGTGGCATGCGTGTACCTTAGCCTCAATATCTTTATCTAAAGCCAGGCCACCACAAGTGGCTTCGTGCAAGAGCCTTCATACGAACAATGCCAGGATGACCCTCGTGGAGGGATTCTAAGACCCTAGTCCTCATTGAGGTGGGAATGACAACTCTGTTTCCCCAAAGCAGACAACCCTGAGAAAGGGACAGTTCGTTCTTTTGGACCAGAAACTCTGAAACTCAGGACTAGGGCAGTGCTCAGGCCACCCGGACAGGACCCAGGAGCGGACACGTGAAAGTGTGTGATCTGTACCTGTTTCAGCGGTAACATCCCTGGCACTAAGAGGAAGCTCGGGCAAGGCTTGGATTGATAGAATGTTGACAGCTGGCGCGGGGTCAGCTTCTACTACTGGCAGAGGCAACCTACTGAGGCCATCCGCATGGCCCATTTCTTTTTCCCAGGCATTCTAGGGGAAATGATGTGGGGAGTCTGCTTACGTGTGGTAAACAGTCCCAGCAGAGGCTTATGGTCAGTGAAGACCGTGAAATGCCTGCCATATAGAAAATCGGGGAATTTTTTAATTCCAGCAACAACAGCCAGAGCCTCCCTGTCTATCTGAGCGTAGTTGCGCTCGGCAGAAGACAGTGTTCTGGAGTAGTATGCAATAGGAACCTGAGTTCCATCAGACCTGAGGTGACTCAGGACAGCTCCAACCCCGTATGGGGACGCATCACAAGCGATGCACACAGGGAGAGACTCGTTGAAATGTGCAAGAACACTGTTAGAAGTGAGCAAGGCCTTGACTTCTTTAAAGCCAGCCTCATGTGCTTGTGACCCCAGCCACACAGCTTGTTTGTCTAGTAGCCTGTGAAGAGGCTCAGCTACACTAGCTTTAATGTGGAATGAAAAGAAATTTGTAGAAATTCAGAGGCCTAAGAAGGCCTGAGTTCGGCCTGGACTTTGGCCTGGGTGCTTCTAAAATAGCAGTTTAGTTTGGATTCAGCAGGATGAATCCCAGCAGCATCAATTTATTTTGAATCCCAGAAATTCAGTAGAAGGCACCCCAATCTGGCATTTGTCTTTTCTGAGCTTGAGGCCTGATTTCCTGAATCTTAACAGGACAGCCCTAAGCCTTTCAGCTAGAATGTGTGTGGAGTCTCCTGCAATCAAGACATCGTCAAAGTAGGGGCAGACCCCTGGTATACCTCGTAGTGTGTTTTCCATTACGCTTTGGAAAATCCCAGGAGCGACATTCACTCCAAACTGTAGCCTTTTTACTTTAAAGGCTCCCCTGTGGGTCACAATGGTCTGAGCTATGGCAGCATCATCATCAACAGGCAGCTGTTGATATGCTTGAGCTAGGTCAAGCTTTGCAAAAACACGCCCCCCCTTGAGAGAGGCCAGGATGTGACTGACCACAGGAACAGGATAGGCATGTTGCTGCAATGCCTTATTGAGTGTGCATTTGTAATCAGCACAAATGCGAATGTCCCCATTTGCCTTTAGAGGCGTGACAATGGGGGTCTCCCACGGGCTGGAATCAACAGGTTCTAGGATTCCCTGTTGGATTAGTTTGTCTAGGTCAGTGTCAATCTTACTTTTTAAAGCAAAAGGGACCCTTCTTGCTTTAATCCTAATGGGAGTGACAGTGGGGTCTAGCTTTAAGGACACAGGTGGTCCTTTGAATGTGCCCAGCTGGGGGCTGAAAACATCTGCAAATTCTGTGCAGACTTCCTGTAGGTCGAGTGTTTGTAAGCTATTGAGTCCTGTGACGTGTATCCCCAGGGCCTCAAACCAATCGAGTCCTATGAGACTCGGTCGTTCACCCCCTACTACTAATAAGTCTAGTGGACCTTCAAAGCTCTTGTATTGCACGTTAAGGGTGGCCTCCCCCTTAACACACACTCTTGAGTTCTGAAAATCTGTTAATACAATATCAGAAGGCCTTAACTTGGCCTTAGACCCACTTCTGGAACAAATCTTCCTAAATGTATTCAATGAAATGATGGACAGGGCAGACCCTGTGTCTAGTTCCATAGATAATGGAACCCCTTGTAGCTTCACGTTGAGTGACAGCTTTTTCTTCATGGGCTTGTATGTGCCTGTTCTACAGATGCTTCTTCGCGAAGCGCAAAAACCTACCCTATTCTGGCTGGGGAATCTGGTACCCTTCAGACGTTCTTCTTGGGGTTGTGCCTTTCGTCGGCCCAGACACACAGCTGCAATGTGCCCTTGTTTGCCGCATGCCCGGCAGGTAGCGGAGCGGAACTTGCAGTCGGTTCTCTTGTGGCGACCTCCACAGCTGATGCACTTGAGCGGAGCCGAAGAGCTTCCCTTCTGGTTCTCTTCCTTCGCGGGGTGTAGACGGTCGACTTCTTCGTCCGGATCCCTCCTCGGAGTTTCGTTCGGACGCTTCCTGGTGCAAACGGACGCACCCTCTGCACTGCTTCTGATCGGCCGCATGTTCGTGACGGCGCCGCCTGCTGCTTCTTCTGCGGTGACTTCCCTTAAGGCGTCTTGGAAGGATAATTCTTCCTTAGCGAAAAGTCTCTGTTGTAGCTCTCGATGCCTTAACCCGCACACGAATCGGTCCATCAGTCGTTCCTCGAGGTCCTTGAACTCGCAGGGCTTGGCGGCCTTCCGTAACGCGGCGATGTAGTCCTTGGCTGACTCACCGGACCGTTGATCTCTTTGTTCGAAGGTGTGGCGCCATGAGATAACGGACACCCTGGGGTTGAAGTGCTCCTTCAGCAGCTTCTTCAGGTCTGCGTAGCTTACAGACTCTACTGGGACAGGTGCTGCAAGGTGTTCTGCGATTTCGAAGGCGTCTTGGCCGCAAACGCAAAGCAGGGTGGCCGCCTTCAAGCTATCTTCCCTCACTTGGTTTGCCTTGAAGTAGTTCTCCATTCTGGATACGTAGGACTCCCACCGCTCTGGATGTGAGACGTCAAATTCTGAAAGCCTTCCGATTTTCGCCATCTTCGGATCTTCAGGAGACGGGTCTATCAGCCAGCCTACCCCCGAATGCGCACCGGAATGGCGGGCAGCTGCCGAGTCGACGCCGTTCCTCTTCCGCCGCTCAGGACTCCTTGGGTAAGCTTACACTTCTTCCTTTCCAGGTAGTGCAAGGCATCCCACCTTCGTCGCCAGTGTTGAGTCCGTGGCGGGAAAACAGACACGAGAAGCAGCTGGAGTTCTCAGTTTCTTTTATTCAGCGTTCAGCTTACAGGAAGATGGCTTCAGCTCAGCCCAAACGCCTCACAGCCTCTTATATAGGCAACTCCCGGGTAAATGGGTTACTTTTCCCGCGCCAGCACCCGCGCATGCGCACGGCGCTGGCGACAGCCTGTCTGGTCCCGGGCAGCTTTGCACCTGCCCGGGACTGCCTGCAAACGCCCGAGCCGTTTGCAAAGGCTCGGGACATAACAGTCTGAGCATTTTTGGGGCCCAGGCAAGTTCTCCTTTGCATTTACATAACGGATGTGCCAGAATCATGAGTAAAGACCTAAGCTGACTGGCCCCCAATGATTGACATTGGATTGACATCTGGATATCTGTAGTTGCTAAACTTGATGTCAAGTTGAATAGCATTCTGTTTTCCAGGACTAACCCAGAATATTATGTTTTCACAAGCACCTGCTATCTCAGATTTCCACAAGCTTTCCAGCTTTGCAGATGGTTCCTGGTGAGGGATGGGCAAACACATGTATGCCCACTGCTCATGCAAATGGAGCACACGCACACTTGTTGCCATTTGTGCAAGTGGGGATGCGTGCACACATGCTTACCCACCACTTCTGCAGTCTGGTTCTGAAGGGCTCTAGGCCTGGTAGTTGGCCACAGCCTGGACGTTGGGGACCCCGTGCTACCTGAATTAGCTGCTTTACGGTGCCTGGCTTTTCCCAGTCATGTAACCTGGTTGGATTGTTGTGTATGCTTGATCTTGATCTCTAGCCAGAACTTTGAACAAGCAACAGTTTCAGCAGTTCTCTCTCTGGGTCAATTCATCAGTCTCTGATTATAGTGGAGGGTTCAATGGCTCTTCCAGACTGGGAATTATATAAACTACTTTATCATCTGTCACTGAAGGGCAGCAATTCAGATCTTCTGAATGTAGCAAAGTCCTGCAGGGAAAAAGAGGCACTCACCATCTATGCAGCAGCTCTCTATTTCATTTCATCAAAGGTGTTTATATCACATTTAATAAGATAAGGGACAGCACAGAATTCAACGCGTTGAATGAGATAACGACAGCAGCTGTGGAATAAACACTGACCTGCACATAACATTTGAAACCTTGATATAAAGCCAACAGGAACAGCAACTATGAAAGGACGCATCCACCATTCAATTGTGAAGAATGACTCTATATGGGTTGATGTCATTGTTGAATTTCATTGCATTGGAGTTTTATTGTTGGAACTGTCATTAGGCCCTTTGGGGATAGGACTGAAAAGTGGGATGACATGGACTAAATTAATCTGTGGCAAACACGTATTCACCTTGATCCAATTGAACTTCTTGTAGATGTGAAGGTAGGCTTCTGTGCACAGAATATAACCTGAGCCCAGGAATGGTCTTTTTAAAAATTTAAATCCAGTTTTAGATGAAGGGTTAGGTCCTGTGTTGCATATGGGGGGGGGAGAGTAAAGCTGAAATAAGTGACGGGCTAGACTTGAGATCTTCATAGCTATCAAAACAGTGAAGAGGGTAGTCACAACTGTACAACTTAAGTCTCCTCTTTTGTATCTAGATCAGTGTTTCTCAACCTCGACAATTTTAAGGCACGTGGACTTCAACTCCCAGAATTCCACAGCCAGCAATCAACACCATGTCTATGTGCAAAGGGGAGAGGCTTCAACCACTTGACTACCACCATCATTTTGACTCTTTTGATCTCTTGTGCAGGTACCTCTGCCATATTTCCTCTTCTTTTTGGATCTCTCTATATTTCCCTTTCTGATACTTTCCCCCCCCCCCCATCCCAGGAAGTTGCTTATACAAGATTGACCTGAAGGTGCCGCTTGAAATTAGGCTAGAAGGAATTATTCTTGTTATTTCCACCGGCTTGAAAACCATAACTAGCTTATCTTTCTCATGTGATCCTTCACCCCAAGCCAAATGCCAGTTTGCAAACCTCCATTAAAAAAAAATCCTAAATCCTGTGGATCAGCATCCAGTAAGACTGTCATTCCAGAATCAGATCCATTCTGCTGCTTCCCCTACCAAATTACTGGGAGAGATGTTTTCACCACATGCTTTAATTTCTAACTATGGCACAGACTAAATTTGGAACTGTGCCACAATATTTAATTGTCATATATGTGAATTTAAATTTCAGGTAATATTTAATTTGAAGTTATCCCTGAGAATTTGTTCTTACTGAGCAAACAAAAGGGTTTTGTTTCATTGTGATCAAATATGAAAGCAAAATGGAAGGAAGTTTATATTTTCACCTACTCATTAAGGCAGACAATTTATCAAACAGCTTTTTTTGGGCAAATGTTTTAGTAATCAGCGTATGGAGAGGCATTATGACCTTTTCAAGTGGGGTCAGATGACAGAGTATTATCATTATCTTTTGCCCATCAATTGTAAAGCCTGTGTCTAGTCTCATTTACATATGCAAATACCGATAGCATTATTTCATTAATTGTGATATTGTGTTTTCAGTCTAGAGGCAATTAACATGTTTCCTTTAAAAGGTGCAGATGACATATGTTTATAATTACCCATTAGAATGCTCGCCTAATATTAAAAAAGATGAATTATGATGAATAGAACTTATTCATTTGAATGTGACAGATATAAATGAGGCACACATTCATCCATAATTCATATTTTCACACATGACAGTTTGTGGTATTGCAATTGCTGGAGACCTAGGTGAAATTTGCATGAAGGTGTATTTCTTTCCTTTTAAGGCTCAGATCTCAAACAAATAAGCTCTCCCTCCCCCAATTCTCCTCTGCAATTCTTGTGGACAAATGCCACAAATGTAGTGTGTTAGCAATGAATATTTGATATCATTTTGCATCCAATTATTTTCTGGGTTGCATTCCTCATTGAGTGACTACATGACTCAAACAGCAGTCAGCTTTTAAAAGCATTTGACAGCTGATATGCAATTGGATTAGGCACGTTGTACGAACATTAGTTTATTTCATCAATCAGGAAATCTACCCTTGGGTATTTGGGAAGGAGCCAGCTGATTTACAAATTCCATTGTCAAGTGTCAAAATAGAAATGCAAACATTGATACTTTACTCTAAATTTCTTTTCAGTTTTGTATTCATCCAAATGTTGAAGTTGCTATGCTACCCATAAACTGGTTTTGCACATCACTTTGAACCCAGTCATTGTGGTCGGTGCATCATGTCTCATGACTTAGAGTAATGTATGGATTGAACAGCTTTAGTTTGTATAATAAACCATGGTTAATCAAACAATGGTCATTGCATGTATCTGTGGATGTATTTGTAAAGTGCCTCTGCAGGGTTCTAAATAGCCCAGTTCTATTCAGGGCACTGAAAATGGAAGAGTGGAAGCAGATTACCTCAACATTCTGAAACTTCCAGATGCCACTCAATCCCTGTGAGGCTTGTTTTGGTTCCCTTCTTTAGGGAACTCTGTTGACAAAAATGTCCATAGGTAATATTAAGGTATAATAGTGTGGCTGTTATTTCTTGATTTTTGGAATGATGCTTCAGTCCTTGCAAAACAAATGTAGAAATACTGTAATCAATACTTTATTTAAAGCAAAGAAAGAAAGAAAAAAACAGTGGTGGTTTTGTACACATTGGCACCACCCCAGTGCGATGCATGTAATTGAATGGAATGAAAATGACTCTGGAATACAGAAAGGAGTGCTGCAGACTGGACAACCAGCACAGTAGTGGGATTCAAATATGTGAACAGCCGGTTCTGTGGATGCTGCTTCCGGAAGTCCGTTCTGGGCCTAGGCAGCAAAAAATTAGCTACCGGTTCTGCCGAAGTGGTGCGAACCGGCTGAATCCCACCACTGAACCAGCATCTAAAAGGAGTTGATGGGGGAGCATGGGAAGCATTTCAGAAGGGACCCACCTTAGCTTTCCAGAGAGCAAAAGGAAAGGAAAAGGGAACTACTTTCAATTTTGCAAAATTTTGCTAATGTAATCTTACAGCAGTGTTTCCCAAACTTGACAATTTTAAGGCATGAGGACTTCAACTCCCAGAATTCCACAGCCAGCAATGCTGGCTGTGGAATTCTGGGAGTTGAAGTCCACATGCCTTAAAATTATCAAGTTTGGGAAACACTGTCTTACAGTAAAGTAGAGCTGGTACTTTTGAGTGTGCTCCTTGTCTGGACTACCTTGCAGGGCTAACAATATATCATTCAAGGATAAGGTAATGGCAGTACAAGGAAACATGCACATTTTTTTTCTGACCCAGGCCGAGAATCCACGTTTTAAAAGGATGACTTGATTATATCTGCCGATTTGGCTTCTTTGAGCCGCTCCCTCCCAAAGACACCTCTTGCCTGAGAACCACTTTTTGCCTCTGAATGCCACACCCTGAAGAGCAGGTAGAGGTAGGATAAAATTTAAAATTATCTGCATCACTTTACATTTAATTAAAATGTAACATTGTTTACATGGATTTAATATGATAACTTACTTCTCCCCCAACAAAAATGATGCTTTTGTGACTGTTTCTAAAAGATTCCTGGGAGTTGCCCTTAAGGCCTTCAGTGGCCATGCTGAGCCTGAGGATGTCATCGGGGTGTGCTGTGCACTTCTGACGCAAAGCTGAAAGGAGGATGTACTGCAGAGCAAGATTTGAACGTGAACAAAACTCTACTGTCGCATTTTGAGATAATAGAGTTCTGCTCTCTCAACCTTACTGTTTGGTAAGACTCAGGCCTACTTCAAGTTGTCAGGCCTGGGTGAGAAATGATAGGATTCACATCCAATGTAGTTGGAGCAGACCAGTTAGGAACAGTGGAGTTCAAACTTGGGATAGTATTATTTTGTGAAAACTGATGTATTCAGGTGCTTTTCATTTGGGTCAATGCTAATATTTTTTTTATTGAACTTTATTGTTTGTAATACTAGTATAGGTAAAGAAATGGACTTCTAGAGGAATTTTATCACCAGACTGAAATATTTCATCACTTTATGATTTGCACTGGCTTATCTTTGGAGTTTTAGATTGGTGACTGAAACTGTTGTGTCCTGGGCCTGCTGAAGCATTTCAGCAGGCCCAGAAATGTTGCAAACGGTCCCGGGCAACCGAAAAGTTGCCCGGGACCAGACTGGCTGGTGCCGGACTTGTGCATATGCACAAGGCGCAGAAAAAGATTCTTCCCTATTGGCTGGACTGCCTGGGTTTGGAAGACTATAAAAGGCCTGCATGCCTACTTGATTCGAGTTGAGTTGAGTTGAGGAACGAATAAAGAAGTACTTGATTACAACATGTGTCTTGCTTCAATGCCACGAACTCCAAAACATAAAAGAAACCTTTCTAAGACGTACTGAAAGGCAGAAACCAATGTGGTGTTGCGATTAAGGTGCTGAACTAGAAAAAAAAGGAAACTGGGAGTTCTAGTCCAGCCTTGGGCTCAGAAGCCAGCTAGGTGACTTTGGGTTGATCAGTTTCTCTCAGCACAACTACTTTCCAGGGCTGTTGTTGTTTTGGGGAAAGTAGGGGGCAGGAGCCTTATGTATACCTGCTAGAATTGTAGAAAATATAGGTGGGATATAAATCTATTAATAAATAAAATCAGATGTGGGTAGGTTTGATACACCTGGATACCATGCTATAATTTCTTTAGTTTGCATAGGTGCAAATTAAAGATCATGATTTGCTTTAATTAGTTTTTGAATTGTTGTTAGCCCAACAACAGTTCATTTCCCCCTAATTTTAATTACTAGCACCTTAATTTATTTGTTTGTTATGGACAAATAAGCCAGGACACTCACTGCAAGTGTTGACAGGTTTATTAAGAATTATTACCATAATGCTAACTTAAATAAAAGAAGGTAAGTTTCAAGTTTTTTTATATATAGGGAAAAATCCATTTGAAATTTAGCTTAAAACCTTTTTAGGTGGGAATAATCACCACTGCTTCAACATGATATGCATTTTAATGCAGTGGAAGAACTATTATTTTACTTCAATGCTGTTCACCAGAAAGATTCCATTTTTGTACTCTTTTAAAAAATAAAATAAAAAAGAAAGATAAATTGAAATTTATATATCTGGCTGAGGTTTTATTTTCTTTTTATTTACACAGGAGCATTTTATGTGATTGGTTTAACTGGATTATCCACTTACACCAAACACATCCCTCTGTGATTAATCTTTTTTACTAAGTAATTGAACAGGACTTTGTTAATTAATGCTTCGGCTTGATTTTCTGCAGCATGAATGTTTTGTCATTAGCTGGCTAGCATCTAGCACAATCTGGAAATTAAAACAGCTTGGTGATGTAGTGTGTGTATATTTTATATAGGGTTGAAATTAATGATTGCTACTATTTTCTTTTTCTCTTGCACAAAAGACCTAGCCATTCTGCTTCATTTCTGTGCATACCATTCATATGGCCAAATGTCACTGTTTATGTGTCTAGTACATTCATTCATTGGAATTAGAATTAGAATATTTTTTATTAGCCAAGTATGGCTAATGACACTTGGCTAATAAAAAGGACACACAAGAAATGTGTCTCTGATGTATAAGCTCTCAGTATACATATAAGCAACAAAATGATAAATCATAAAACATAAGATAAAATCATAAATCATAGGATACAACCAACAAAGTGATAGTCATAAAATAGCAATAGGAGTAGGTGATAGGAAAGGTGAGAAGGATAATAGTAATACGGATCTACTACTAGCTATCCTTGTGCATAAGTTAGTGCTTTGGGAATTATGTGTTTAGCAGAGAGATGGCATGGGGAAAAAAACTGACTTTGCGTCTAGTTGTTTTGGCATGCAATGCCCTATAGCGGCATCCTGAGGGTAGAAGTTGAAACAGTTTATGTCCAGGATGTGACAGGGTCTGTAAATATTTTCTCAGCCCACTTTCTGAACTGTGCAGCCTACAGGTCTTCAATGGAAGTCAGGCTGGTTTCAATTGTTTTTTTCTGCAGTCCTAATTATCTGTTGAACTTAAAGTTATTTATGTTATATCCTGTTTTCATTCGGGAACTCAAAGCAGCATACCTGGTACTCCCTCCTCTTATTTCTCCCCACAGCAACAATCCTGTGAGGTCAGCTGGGTTGAGGGAGACAGAGGCTTCCATGGCAATGGATGGTTATATACCTGGATCATCCCAGTCTCAGTGGTGGTATTCAAATATGCGAACAACCAGTTCTCTGTGTCGATGCCGTTTCTAGAAGTCTGTTCTGGGCCTGGGCAACAAAAGTAGCTACTGGTTCTTCCGAACTGGTGCGAACTGGCTGAATCCCACCACTGCCCAGTCTTCTGTGACCCCTTAACCAGCATGCATTTCATGAGTTTCCTTCCTCAGAATAATAGAAAATGGCACTACTATTTTTTGGTGAACATGCTGCTGAAATTTAACAACTTAGTTTGGAAGGGCTGTTAGGAGAAGGGATGTATTGCTTAACTAAGCCTACAACTTACCTCTCTTGATCAAGTGAGGGTTGAAGTAACACTTTAGTATAAAAAAGCAAAAAAAGGTCATCCTTATTCTGGTGGCAAGTTCACACCTTAGCAGATATGATTTAACAGGCAAAACAGAGAGAAGAGAGAAGGTGGTTTGTTTTAACTTTGTTTTATATCTCATTGGCTTGTCCCTCATCAGAATCTGTGATGCTGATTAATATACCCAAAATGAATGAAACTGTGACAGAAAGTTAACTGGGTAGAGGGGTATGAACAGAGATTATCAGCCTCTTCAGCAGAGAATTTTATAATATATTTAATATGGTGCTGTGAAGGTCTGCACCAGCACATTCAATGCTCTGAGACATTCTATTTTTCAAAGTGCCTGAAGGCAGGACAAGAAGCAATGGATGGAAACTAACCAAAGAGAAAAGCAACCTGGAACTAAGGAGAAACTTCCCGACAGTTAGAACAATTAACCAGTGGAACAACCTGCCTCCAGAACCTGTGAATGCTCCAACACTGGAAGTCTTTAAGAAGAGATTGGACAGCCATTTGTCTGAAATGGTATAGGATTTCTTGCCTGAGCAGGGGGTTGGACTAGATGACCTCCAAGATCCCTTCCATTATTATTATTATTATTATTATTATTATTATTATTATTATTATTATTATTATTATTATTATTATCCAAGTATCTGACTATATGGATTGATTGACCTTGACAAGCCATCTTAATTACATTTTTCACCATAATGAATGGGGCCTCCAGACTTGCATTGCTTATTGGTTGGTTCAAAGAAGAAGTACTGTTCCATTCTGGCCTTTGGAGTTGTGGATTTTGACTTGTCAAATACTCCAAGGGTGAACTTTGATGAAGCTTTATCAGTATGAAGCTCTACACAATTTTACTATTTTGGATTGAAACTGTAACTTGTCACGATCAGTATACATTTCAGATGTGCACTGGATTCTAGCAAACCTCACATCCTGATCATATTTTTGATTTTGTTAAACTGAGATTTAACAAATATATAATTCAAATTTCTTGGTTCCAATTTATTTTCTTTTTCTGCCTTCTCTTTTGTAATCAGTCCTTATTATGACTTTTCAGTCTTTTCCCTAAATTCTGTACTCTTACTCTATACCAGGGATGTCAACTGTCGTCCCGCGGGTTGGATGCATCATAGCAAAACCGCACCTACTCCATTGCCGGCAATGGCAAAAAAGTAGCAATATATCACGACACATCACGTGACGTTGCAGGTTTGACACCCCTGCTCTATAGTCTTTCATTTTAATAGATTATTTCACTCTTATTTCTGTAGAGGTTACATTTTATGTATTCTTGCTGTTGGTAGTATGGCTGAACCTCTTATAACTTAGACATATTATCTTCTTCACTTCTATCTCATCCTCCTTCTACCCCTGTTTGGCCTAATTCTCTAAATAGCTTAGCTATTATTTTGAATCAAAGTCTCAATTTTATAGTTCTTCTAAAACTGAAAATATCCTTCTCTACTTCCTCCTTACGATTTAATTCTATCCTGCTTCATGTTTTTATTAAGCCAGAATAGTTTGTTCTATAAACTGGAAACCAACCCATATATGACTGAGCAAGATACAATTCCTACTGCCATCTAGATTCAGAAAAATAAAAATAAAGAACAAAAATATGTAAGATTTAAATTAATACCTACATAGGTTTTCTTCTCTGCACCTTTTTTTCCAGAAATCTGGCAGGCTTATCCCTTTGAAAAGAACTTATGTTGTTTGAAAATGTCATCTTTTCATTAGAAAAAAAAGTTGCAGTTAGGCATGCTGTCCCATGACTGTCAACAAGAGTCATAAAGTTTTGGGTTTCTGCATGACACTTTAGCTTCAGTTCCCAAAGTGAACAAACTCCAATTTGCTTTAAATTAAACTAGCTTGTTTTCAAAATCACCAGTTTGGTGACAGGACTTATAATAAAAAAAAAAATTTTATATTGACAATATTTCATTTTTTTTAAATGTGCCTTGAGAAGGAAAGGAAAGAAAATGAGCAGAAAGACCGAGAAATGAATACTGATATGCCACACAATTGCAGAATTTCCACTATTAAAATTAAGTTTGCTTTACTTGGTTCTTTAAATCGAAAAACATTATTTTTCAGTGGTGACCTAGTATAGACATGTTCATATCAAGAAATTCAAAATGTCAAAATCAAAATTAGCGACAGGAAGACCTAAACCATAACTGATAAGGATCTATATAACCCACTTCCTTTGTGGCACCACATAATTGGTCCTGAAGAAGATTCTTCTCAATCTTCACCAAAAAGGTTGTCTAAAACTCCGTATCCAGGGAAAGCCTCTTTAAGAGGGGATGAACCAATCCCTCTCCTATTCCTGGGTCTGGATTCTCTCCTACTGTAATGCCACAATTAATGGGCAGGTGCCCTGACCTTTTCCTGGGGCTTGATTTCCTGTTTTCATTTTATTTTAACACAGTCAATGAGCCTTACTATAAAGACCAAGTCATTTCTGAGCTCTGAGATCTACAGCAATTGCATATCTCATTCCACAGAACCAAGACCTAGTTCTTGGTGCAGTGATAAATCTGTGTCTGGCTTGTGACACTTCATACTGCAGGTGGGATTCACAAGACTGAATGTTCCTCTATAAGAAAAAAAAATCACTGTCATTCTAATTCATTTTTCTAAGTATTCTTCTTTCTGGGAGAGCCTAAACTTGCACCTGCAATTGCAAATTGGTCCATCCCAAATTCTCCTCTTTAGAGAAATAACAATATCCAGAACATAAAAGAAGGGGTAAAGCTATGCAAATAAGACCAAACTTGGGTTTTGGTGGCAGAGGCAAAAAATAGATTGTACCCATTACTGTCTCTTGATGGCTTAATGCCTCTCATGTGAAGCCAACACTTGTTCCTATGGGCAAAACATAAGCTAGTGCATTCAGTGGTAGTTTTTCAGCCCCTCCAAGGATAAAATGAGATACACATATTCATATACTACTTGCCATCAGCAATAGTTTTCTCATTAGTGATTAAAAAACTGTATCTACCTCAGATATTTTATTTGATATCTCTGCTGATTTCTTTTTTCTTTTTGGCAATATAATGTAGCTCAGCTGTGTTGGCCTTCACAAACACTCTGAAGAATAGATCAATGAATAATTATAGTTAGAGCTATGAGATATACTGATTACAGGAATTTAAGGATGCCATTAATCACTTACAGATCATTTAGACAGTTGAAAAGTGTATACATGTGTGTGCTATTACCTTGTTGTTGTTTTTAAGAAAAACAATTCTTTAAAGAAAAGGTTGGTTTTAATTGCTTTTTAAAATAGCAGGTGTTAATTTCAAAACCTCAAAAAGCATTGGTTTTAGAGATAACAAGAAAAATATATTTCAAATTCCTGAAGTCAGGTTTATATCAAAATGTATCAGATTCTGATTGTACTTTAAGATCTGAAATGTTTACTGTTCCTTTGTAAAGGCAAATAATGACCAATTGCCAGTGTTTTCTCTTGATCTACACAGAGAGCTATCTTTCTTTTTCACTTATTTTTGGCTCATGTGGATTTTTTTTTTCATCTGTGAGCAGCTGCATAGATATACATACAGAGGATGCACCTAATTTGTAGGAGCTTGTCTACAAAATAAACTAGAAATTTTGTATGTATTATAAAGAACCCTAAGTCATCATTAGCAGTGTACAAACAATTCTAGAATTCATACTCCTAGTATTTTGAAAGGAACAAAAGAAACATCATTAGTATGACTCTACCAAGCTTTTACTGAAGTACCGTATATTCCGGCGTATAAGACGACTTTTGAGAGCGATGAAACAGCCTCCGAACTCGGGGGTCGTCTTATACGCCGAGTCATAACGTTTATTTATTTATTTATTATTTCCGGCGTATAAGATGACGTTCTAGGCATGCGACTCGGTGTTGATCATCTTATATGCTGGAAATTACGTCATTTCCGGCGTATAAGATGATCGACACCGAGTCGCATGCCTAGAAAGTCATCTTATACGCCGGAAATAACGTTATAAACTACGTTTATTTCCGGCGTATAAGATGACTTTCTAGGCATGCGACTTGGTGTCGATCATCTTATACGCCGGAAATGACGTTATTTCCGGCGTATAAGATGATCGACACCGAGTCGCATGCCTAGAAAGTCATCTTATACGCCGGAAATGACGTCATTTCCGGCGTATAAGATGATCGACGCCGAGTCGCATGCCTAGAAAGTCGTCTTATATGCGACTCGGCGTCGATCGTCTTGCGACCCGGCGTCGAACTCGGGGGTTGTCTTATACGCCGGGTCGCCTAATACGCCGGCATATACGGTATGTATGTATTTCACTACCACAGTTCATAGATGTTTTCAAAACATTCCTCTTTTTTTTTTTTTTTGGCTTAAGGCAGGGATGTCAAACTTCTGGCCTGTGGGTCAGTTTCATCATACCGAAGCCGCGCCCACCCCATTGCCAACAATGCAAAAAGAGTCATGATATGTTGTGATACGTCATGTGATGTGGCGAGTTGGACACACATGGCTTAAGGAGAATTATAACTCATAAATTCATGTAGAGATTCTCTTGCAATTGTGTTTCTTTTGACTTTCTAGTAACTTGTACCAAAGAGAGGGTTTGAGGTGATAGCTAAAATGCTGAGTTAGAAACTAGGAAACTCTGAGTTCTAATCCCGCCTTAAGCATAAAGCCAATTGAATGATCTTGGGCCAGTAGTTCCTTTTCAGTCATAAAAAGAAGGCAAAGACATATCCAAAAAAATTACCAAGAAAAAAACAGGGATTTGTCCAAGCAATTGCCAGGACTCAACACTGACTTAAAAGCATGTACTGTATATCTACACAAAAGTAAGCACTAGTCACCATTAGAAAGAATCAGTTCTGGGCTGGGACTGAAATACATCAAGGTGCCTTTATTGTTGGGATTGTTATGGAGAAATGGACATTTGGATGAAAATAGATTTTTTTTCCTGTGCCAAAAACGTTTACTTTGTCCACATCCTAGTAATTTTAGTTTCATTTCAGGAAGCTTCTGATTCTTTGATAGTTATTAATTTCTATATCAAATGCCTGTGAAATTGTTGCAAACATATACTGGTATTCTCTCCATATACTGGTATTCTCTATAAGATCAAGCATTATTCCAAAAAAGAAAAGAGAGAATGTAAACATTCCTTTTTGGATCTAAGTAGTCACAGACAAAACATCAATAAAGGAGATAAAACAAGATGCTTCCCTACTTAATTTCTCTTAATTAAAAAAAATCTTTACTGGAAAGTAATTCCACATAGCATAAAAGACATGCCTACTGGGCTTGAACAGAGAAAATACATATCAGAGACTTGTGGTTTGTCGCACAGTTGCTATGGATAGCTGGGAGACTTGTTCTCTCTCCCCCATTCAATTTCGGATTGCTGGGGGGCCCTGAAAAGGGCTGAAAGTTGCCCCGAAGAGGCGACCAGCAAGGAGAGGCTTTCGCTGGATTGCAGGAGAGCAGCAACTCTCCCATCAGAGCAGATCATCCCTCCAAACCGGCGGATGAAAGGACCGGCCATAGAAATATGGCTTGTTCTTAGGCTGCTAACAGCCGATGTCACATTACCATCTGGCAACTTCAAAGCAGCATGGAAAGGATTGGATGAGATCTTCCTCTCTTACATCCTAATTACTTAATTACCTGCATAAGCTGCTAAAGTACTTTCCCCCCTGTGGTGAGGGAAGGGAGATTTTAGCCCTCCTTCCAGAAACAGCGGCAATCAACCACTCAGGAGTTTAAAACATTGGAAAAATACTGGGATCCTAATTGGAATTCTATTTCCTAAAATTGGTGGATTATAAGATTTGTAACTTTCTATTTTAAGAGGGGAAACCTCAGATCTTCAATAGTAATTAGAGTAAAAATAGAGAAAAAATATATAGAAAGTAGCAGGTCGTCTCTTTGTTTTTCCAGTTCGATGCAGTTGTCCCAAAGTATTTATCTTCTCTTTCATCTGTTTTTCTTTTTTGTCTTCAAATTCTTTCTGGTTTATAAGAAAAGTTCTTTCCTTGTTCTCTATTATCAATTTCTTTTTTGTGTTTTCCATTGTCTGTATTTGTTGAGTATCTAAGTCTTCTGTCATAGCATTTAGTTGTTTCACTTTCTTTATAGAATTCTGTATAGATGATTCTTTGGTTGATGTCATAGTTTGAGTTTGCATATCCAGACTTATACGGAGAATTTGGATAATTGTTTTTAACATACAAAGAATTTGTTCCTGTTCTTCCTCTGTAGGAGAAATCCATTTCTCTTCTTCTTCCATTGTGGTAAATTAAACTAAAAAAAAACAACCTTACAGTCAGAAAGTCCACCAAGTGCTAAATCAGCTAGTCCTCTTAAGAAAATATCAACTGGACGTTCTTATCAACATCAAACAATAGCCACAATAATACAAGGAGATCTTTTTGATGATTTAAAAGCAAAGATATGAAAGATGACTTGGCAAAGGAAAAAAGCTAGAATAAGACTGAAAAGGACTGGGGTTCCGATCTACACATGAGATCTAAAATAGAATATATCCAAATGGATAGAACATGTATTCTGAACATAAGATATTGTAACGATTTGAGATAAAGGAAATTTTGGTTATATAAAATTTAGAAATATAAATATTGAAATAAGAATATTATATTGTTTTATTAGTTTGTGAAGATAGATGGTAGAATTTATATATAAGGTGTGTATTTTAAATATTAGATTGTATGAGGAATTGTGATAAAGGAATTGTGCTTAATTTAAAAATTTGGAAAAATATATTAAACATGAAATTAAAATATTAAGGGAAAATTAATTATCAGGTCACTGATTGGCTAAAAATTTGAATGTTTAAAAATAACTAAGATTTGAATTCAAGATATTGTTATGAATTGAGACAAAGGTTAAGTAAAACTTAGAAGTATAAATACTAATAATTAAATTTGTATATTGGTTTGTGGTACAAATGCTGACAGTTTTTTTGTTTTGTTTTGTTTTTCTTTTTCTTTTTTTTGGGGAAAGGAAGGAAGGAAATAGAAAGAAGAAGAAAAAATATTATTAGCCCCAAATACGAGATAGGAGACTTAGAAATTGGGGTCATTTAAAATTTGGAAATGATAAAGATTAAATGTTAAACTTAAATATCAATGGGAAATTAAAGTTAAGAAAAACTTACTAGGTTATTGTCTAAAAGATGGAATGTCAAATCAATTAGGGTATGTATATACTGAAGATTATTGATGAATACTAGAAAGGTATTATCTGTTTCACTGATAGAATAAGAACTGTGTTGGTCCGAACATGAGACAGTAGATATTATGGGGGAAAGAGAAGGAATTAGTTGTTGTAATACTTTGAGATTTGTATTGATGATATTCAAATGAAACGGAACTACTGTGCTCAGCCACCATGCTACTTTTCAAATATGTAAGTGTAATATTGGAAAATTAATAAAAAACTTAGAAAAAAAAGAGAAAATACATATCAGAGACAAAACACTCACCTTAAATACTCAAAGATAACAACAGCGATAACAACAACAACAGCAACAAAATAACAACAACAACAACAACAATGCAGTACCTCTAGCTCAGGGGTGTCAAACTCACAACATCACGTCACAACGTATCGCAACTTTTTTCCATTGCCGGCAATGGGGTGGGTGCGGTTTCAAAATGACACATCCGGCCCGTGGGCCAGCAGTTTAACCCACCTGCTCTAGCTAATTTAAACAAATCTTTTCAAATTAGTCTGTTTCACTTGTTCCTGAACTTCTTATCCAGATCCCTGAGGATTCTAGCTAGTTTATTCTGGGGTTGTTAAGGAGATGGAACAAACTGTTTCTGCAGAACTATTTCTGGAGTAATCTCTGCATGCTTGATCTCTAGTAATGCCCCAGTCAGCTTAAATGTATGGGAAACTCAATTGCTGATGACTTGTCACTGATTGGGAGAGAGGGAATTGCCAATCTATTTACTACAGTGTGAAGTAGTGAAATGCAGCATCTATCTATCTATCTATCTATCTATCTATCTATCTATCTGTCTGTCTGTCTGTCTGTCTGTCTGTCTGTCTGTCTGTCTGTCTGTCTGTCCGTCCGTCCGTCCGTCCGTCCATCCATCCATCCATCCATCCATCCATCCATCCATCCATCCATCCATCCATCCATCTATCTATCTATCTATCTATCTATCTATCTATCTATCTATCTATCTATCTATCTATCTATCTATCTTAAATGTAACTAAATGAATACATCCCTAAATCTTTTTCTTTCATCAGCAAGCAAACTTATTACTTTGAAAAAAAAAAGTAATCCTGAAGATGTGCTTCAACTTCTCTGCAAATCAGAAGCTAGATTTGGTGGCCAACAATATTTAATGGAGTAAATATTTCAGTGGGAAATTCAGTTTTAGGAGTTTGGCAGGGGCAATTACATTACCTCTTAGAAGGCCTGCAGGCAATGCAAATAAATGAATAACTCTAGATACTAATATGAGGCATGATGTACAACTCAAATAAACAAGGCTTTTTAATGAGAGGCTTTGTGTGATATTTTATCTGGGAACCTTGAGGATTTGCCAAGGCATTATGTTTTTTGATTAACGTCATTTGTCACACTATTTTGTTTTATATAAGTCTCTTCTTCTTCCCTTCTCTCTCTTTTAGATCTGTAACAGGGAAAGTCAGATCAGGATGCAAGTTCATTCTCACACGTCAGATAGTATAAGTGTCTGCATTAAAACTCTTGGATAACTGAAAGATTTGTTTCAAGCTGCTTGTGAAAGAAGCATAATCAACAGTAATGTAGTAATTTATTTTCAGTTTGAAATTATTTTTTAATGTAATACGTGCCACCCAGTTGCCTTTACTGACATACATTAGGTCAGTCAGGGTTGGAAAAATAAAGTTGTCTGATTTATTAGATTTCATTTACTCACACCATGATTCTTCTTTTTTATGTAGCCAGTGAATTTGTGTGCCTGTTGGCACCACTAGGCAGATAGTGAGGGAGGAGGGAGGGAGGGAGAATATGTAAGAGAGAAAACTCTAGATTTAGACTTGTCAGCTGTTGTCAGCTCTCCTGGATATACCGGTCAGGAAACATGACTAGATGAGTTATGTAAATCTACTTTATTATAACACTAAAAGAATGTTGCAAGTCTGCAGGTGCAAACTTCCTGCTGTCATTTTTAACCAACTGATCTGTTAGAGTGGGTCCTTCTTAAGTTTCTTTATGTGACTGTTAAGCCCTTGGTGACTTTCCCATCTCTTGTCCGATTGTTTCCTAAGCAGCATCTCTTTCCCTCATACCCCAAGGTCATCCACACAGTCCATCTCACCTACATCAATCAAAAATAACAGACAAGTCAGAAATTCTATTAATCAACTTTAGAACAGGAGTGGACCACTCAATTCATGAGTTTTATCAGCATTGCAAGGACCTTTTTAGACCCCTTCCCAAAATTCCACAGAGAATAACCAACAAAGGCATCCTGATTTCCCATCAGTTGTTTCCTTGAATAATGTATATAACCCTCCAAGAGGATATTTTTTAAAAGGAAGGGGCCCTCAACCCTCTTTACATGTACCTTATCTACAGATTCTTATCCAGAAGCCTTCAGATCATCCAGTTGAATTTGGAATTTTTTTGGGAGATGAAGTCAGATGAACTCAAATTTTGATAGCATTTCTGTGGGACCAGGAGAGGAAAGTGGACCAAAGTCTGGCATTGTAACTTGAGATTTTTTTTTTGGGGGGGGGGTGGAACCCAATAGGGTGCCCTGTAATATGAGCTCTGCCACCTGTTGGTCAGATTTGTGCCCAAATTGGGTCCTATGGGCCATGTCATGTGAGGTATTTAGGGCTAGATTTGAGTGGCGATCAATATATCTTTGAGGGAAGATGTTATACCCAGCATCCAGATGCAATTCTTCCCCAATCCAATATTTCTGAATTACAACTTCCCATTTGGCCACACTTGGAATACTGCATCCAGTTTTGGTCACCACAATGTAAAAAAAGATGTTGAGACTTTAAAAAGAGTACAGAGAAGAGCAACAAAGATGATTAGGGGACTGGAGGCTAAACAAATGGTTGCTGGAATTGTCTATGTCTAGTTTAATGAAGAGAAGGATGAGGGGGGACATGATAGCAGTGTTCCAATATCTCAGGGGCTGCCACAAAGAAGAGGGAGTCAAGCTATTCTCCAAAGCACCTGAAGGCAGGACAAGAAACAATGGATAGAAACTATCAGTCAGCCAGATGTTCAGACTGGATTTGGCATTTTGTCTACCTATCGAGTCCTTATTATTATTTGTCTGGGATCATATGGTAAGCATAAATATCTATCATCTGCAGCAATAAAAGGTACAGTTCACAAGCAACAGCTTTTGAGCAGAGTTTTCATGACAGCCTCTTCTCAGATGGTAGGGCAGACAGGCTTTCAAGAGCTCCTTCCAGGTCAACATATGGCCTTGAAATTGAACTAATGATAGCAGAAGTTTCCATGCAGACATAGCAGAATATGTTTGCAGACACAGATTTATTTGCCCTCTAAGGCAGACTTTATGATTCAAAACCAACAATGCCATTTAAAAGGATATCAAACAACATGACAGAAAAAAAAATCTATTACTTGAGACTTCAGTGTCAATCTCCAACTTCAATGAAAGCTTTAGGGTAAAGTGGTTCTATGATCTGATTCAGGAGGAGCTCATTAGAGTCTTGAACACCCAAAAAAGCTTTGATTGAGAGGATAATGATACCTTTCCCACCAAAGTTTTATTATTCCTAAAAGGAAACAAATGTTTTCTAGAAACACAGAATAAGAAAAATGAATGTTAAATTAACATCACAAAGCGTATTTAAAGTAAGTTTCCTCCCAAAAGAGGCCAACAAAAAGTAATTTAATACCTAATATTAAGCTGTTCAATAGAGAAGCAAATAGATTCTGAAGGGAAGCTAAACACACAAATATGCTTCAAATAGATTCTAAAGGGAGGCTAAACACAAACATAATCAATTCATGAATTATATAGGTAGGAGGAAAATCTCTAGATCTCCCCCCCCCCAAAAAAAGGTCTCATTCCCCAAATTATTGAATTATTGTAATTATACTTCTTAATGTTATGATTTCAGGTCTCCCAGGTTTTTTTTTTTTAAAGTCTAAAAATGAAAGTGTATGGGAAAAGGAAATATATTTATTACAACATGATGATCAGATTTGCAGAAGTGAACACATATAGGGTTTCCACATATGATAAATTTAGACTTTAAAATTACCTTAGCTTTCTGGGCTGCAATCAATATGATACAATCCAATAAAAGAAGATGCATGTAAAAACATTACTCATGAAAAGGAAGAAAGGAAGATGCACATATAAAATAGTAGGAAGCAATTTGGAGAAGGTTTGCTTTATGTAGCAACATAATTGCTTAGATAAACAAAAGATCTAATTCATGAGAAGTAATAAACTGGAAGAAGAAAAAAAAACAGTTGCATAGAATTGTCCATTGCTTTAGAGGTTGTTCAATGAAGAACTAAGAGAAGACAAGAATGAGTTCATTCATAAACTAACAGGATGGGCATATGATTTTTTAAAAATGTAAACAAACTGGGAAACAAATAAGCACTATTATTTCTATGGATGGGTGGATGGCTGGATGGATGGGGGGATGGTTGGAAGGAAGGAAGGAAGGAAGGAAGGAAGATTTCTAATCTTGCCAGCTTTCCAGGAGGAAACTCAGTGGGGAAACAGGTGAGGGAGTTGTTCCTGCTCCCACTGCTTTTTTTTTATTGAAGAGTTTTATAAAAGTTACAATATAAACCCCAAAACCAACCCACCTTAAACCCCCCCTCTCCCTCCCCCACTTCCCAGAGCTGAATACAGGGTTACAATTATAATAATCATAATCTAACTAACATTAACCAACTATATCAATAACCAAGTCCATAATACGCTTTAACTCCCCTTTAGCATAAATATAAACAAATTAAAAGTAAACATAATAATAATAAAAACATAAACAAACATAATATACTCTAAGATTTACTCATAAACTAAGTGGAACTTTTTAGTCCCATATTTATTCTGAATATAATCTATCCATCTTCTCCAAACCGAAATGTATCTTTCTTGTGAATGATCCTTCAAATAAGCAGAAATCTTAGCCATTTCTGCTAAGTTTGACACTTTAAGCATCCATTCTTCTATAGTAGGCAAGTAATCCTTCTTCCAATATTGCCCTACCAATAACCTTGCTGCTGTTATCAAATTCAACATCAAATTAGTTTCTTTAGTATCACAATCTATAATAACACCCAGTAAAAATAATTGTGGAGTAAATTTTATCTTTCTCTTAAAAATCTTTTGAATGTTCCACCAAATCTTAATCCAAAAAGCTTTTATATTTTTACAAGTCCACCAGATATGAAAATAAGTAGCCTCCAAACTACCACATCTCCAACATTTGGGCTGTAAGTTAGGATACATACAAGATAACTTTTTAGGATCCAGATGCCATCTATAAAGCCCACTGTTTTTTTAATTGCCTGAGGTCATTCTGTTTTTCTTTTTAGATAAGAAAATATCTTTGGAACATGACCCAATGGGTCATGGCTTGTCTAGCTTATGCTAAAAGCAGGATAAAGATTTCTTGGTTTAAGATAAGGACAAGTCAATAAGAGTAAGATCATTGTAACAAAACCTAATAGTGTAGAGACATTCCTTTATACCAGAGGTGTCAAACTGCCGGCCCGCGAGCTGGACGCATCATCCGAAAGCTGCACCCACCCCATGGCCGGCAATGGCAAAATTGGCCCGATACGTTGCACGACGTCATATGATGTCTCGAGTTTGACACCCCTGGAGGAATGCAACTAACCATCCTACTGAGAGATCTCATCAACACTGACAATCAGTATTCGGAGATATGCCTTATTGTTACCAATTTCTTTTCCTTATTCCCCAAATCCCATTAATTTGGAAAAAAATTCCAAAACAAATAAGTCCTTTCATAATAATCCATTTAAATAAATATCCTCAGCAAAAAAGCTTATGGGCTGCAGATCAGCAAGAGACTTCAGCACTTCAGAAGTACAATCACTAAGTGTCCTACCTTATCAATTGAAGTAGCAGATTGGTTGTCATTGTCTTTCTTTTTCTACCTTTGCTAGGAAGAATCAAGCTGGAGAGAAAGATAATTCCAAATTAATTCTAATAATAACTGCTTTCAACTTATTTGATTCCCTTGGATTCCTCTTGGCTAGAGATAGCTCTCCCAGATGGTGAATTTAAGTTCTGAATAGCAGCAGTGGTGGGATTCAAATATGTGAACAACCGGTTCTCTGTATGGATGCTGCTTTCAGAAGTCCATTCTGGGCCTGGGCAACAAAAAATTAGCTACCGG
Source organism: Crotalus tigris (assembly GCF_016545835.1). Classification (NCBI taxonomy): domain Eukaryota; kingdom Metazoa; phylum Chordata; class Lepidosauria; order Squamata; family Viperidae; genus Crotalus; species Crotalus tigris. The sequence continues at coordinate 26,434 of NW_024100507.1, forward strand.
TTCTGCTGAAGTGGTGCGAACTGGCTGAATCCCACAACTGAATAGCAGATAAACAAACAACTAAAGAGACCTTCCCATCAGACTGACTAACTTAATCAAACTTTTTTTTTCAAAAATAATTTTAGTAAGAATTATAAATGAAAAGAATAAATGCAAACAGAAAAATAAGAAAGGGTGTGTGAGTGAAACATCAAAAAAGGAGAAAAGGAAGGAGAAAGAAAAAAGCAGAAACTTCCCCCTTCATCCTAGTAGGTTAAAAACAATTTTAATAGTTTATCACCAGGTCTAAATAAAACATAATCTCTCTTTTCCCCATAGCTTGTCTCTTAGATTAAAAAAAGAAGTCCAAATGCTATGTAAATCAATCTTGGTCAGCAAAAATCTAGTAAGGGTAGTTGGCTATAAATGTTGTCTCTATTAACCCTTATTGAACAGGCTGATTTTATAAATCTTCCCTGATTTTTAATCCCTTAAAAAAAACTCTTAGAGGAAGTTTAGTCCTCAGTTGTGTTTCATAGTGAAAATCCTTCAGAATTTTAACAGATTTCTGTTGCACCAACAAGTAAAATGTATCCTTTTGCTTGTGATTTCTAAAAAGTTCTTCCAAATTTTATATGTCTTTTATATGTCCAGAACAACAACAACAAATTATCCATACCAGTTTCCTGGATTAATATTATTCCTTTAGGGAATGAGTGATCCATCAAATCCATTTGTATTAAATCAATTGCAACTCTTTCTTGTTTTACAACTTCATTAGAATATGTTGTATCAATTTTATCAAGCATTTGATCTATTCTGTCCAAAAACCTGGCAAAAGGTATTCAGATTTTGCATTAAGGATTTCTGCTCCATTTTCTTTAACTTCTGGCTCTAATGTCCAATCTTCAATGTCTACTTATCATAAAAAAATGAAAGCAATCTCCATTTTCCTATGAGAAAATACCTTCTATATAACTCAAAACTATAATTTCAAATCCTTCTGGCCCCTTAATCCATTGTTCACTTTCCTAAATCCATATAGTAAGTACTCCTTTTCTGTATAGTCCAAAAAGGCATATGTTTTAAAAACTTCTAAAATAAAATTTACACTATCATCTTTTAAGGAGGTAGATTGTCACCTGAAGAAGATAATAAAACCTTGTTAGTCTTAAGGGTCTTAATCTCTCCAATATGCAAAAGATTTAAAAAAAAATCCAAAAAAGTGATTAAGTTGTAAGACTCAGTTGAGACTTATAATGTATGTAAAGACTGCTTCGCAAATGTCAGCTTCATGTAGTTCCAAGTTTCAGCCATTCCACTCATAAGCTGACTATAAAAACATGGATTTCATGGTTTACTCAGGAGAAATGGCTGTTGGGAGTCACATGGATGATCGTAATAATCTCTGTTTTGTTCTGGAGACATTACACCAGCTTGGATCTGGTATCCAGCAACAAAAAGCTGTCTTGCTAGCCAATGAAAACCAGCAAGGCATCAGCTCTCCAGGCTGCTTATAGGAAATCTACCAGTCAAAGTTCTTCAGAAAGTGGAACATGAAAATGATCACCAGAAGAGCTGACTTTCCTAAATAGATTGTGAAATAGGTAGTGTTTTTATAGAGAGCCAGTTTGCTTTAATGATTTAGGTATCAAGTTAGAAACTAGAAGAGTATGAATTCTAGTCTTCTAGGCATGAAGCCAGCTTGTTACCATGTGCCAGTCACCTTCTCTCAATTCTAAGAAAGAGTCAATGGCAAACCACTTTTAAAATCTTGCCAAGAAAACTGCAGGGACTTATCCAAGAAGTTCCCAGAAGTCAACACTGACTTGCAGGCACACACACAAAAATGTGTTTTGTAGGTAATGCTCTGTTTTGTAAAGCAAAATTATATTCTCCTTGTTGACTTCAGCAGATAGTATACAATGCCTTGAGGTCTTCCTAAAGGAAGACAATAAAGTTACTGTAAACAGTTTCCTCCACATAACATGCTTCCTGTCTCTACCATTTTGCTGGATCCTGGCAAACAAAGCACAGTTTTAGACTGTTCTCTCTCTCTCTCTCTCTCTCTCTCTCTCTCTCTCTCTCTCTCTCTCTCTCTCTCTCTCTCTCTCCCTCCCTCCCTCCCTCCCTCCCCCCTCCCTCCCCCCCTCTCTCTCTCTTCTCTCGTATGGGATACAATAAGTAATTGTCTCCTGAAAGATAATAAAACACAAAATGGATCAACAAATATTTGATGAGTTAATAATGCCTCAGGTAGCTGATTTTAGGCATTCCATAAAGCAGCACATTTTTAACTTCTTTCTTTCCTTCCTTGAGTTGGTGAAATTGAAATTTAATTCAAATGTGAAAATGACTGGACCAAATAGAGAAACACCGAAGGAGAAGGGAATAATATTGGCAGCTTTGCCTGAGCAGCAAAATGCAATGATATTCAGCTCTCTGTTATTTAATATAACAGGACTTACTCCTAGGTAAACATGAATAGGACTTTAACATTTACTGCTTACAGTGCAACCTTATGAATTTTTCCTGTTAATGTGCATAAGGTTTATATCCAAGCGACTATCCCATCACACTAAATCCTGGAAAGTAATAATAATATTAGTGTTCTGCAGGAGTCCTTGATAAAATTGTCCATATTGTCGTCTACAATAAATACCTTCCTTCAGTGGTGGGATGGTTTTTATATGTGAAACCAAGCTAGATGAATTACTAAACACACACACTGAAGATGTGAAGTTAACCTTCTTATAACAGGAAGGGAAACTTTGCTAACCCCAGGATGATGAAAGCCATACCACAATATAATTGGCAATAAACTGTAAGGTAACCAAGAATTCACTCAATTTCCTTTTTTTTTTTCTCATTCCCTTACACCTTTTCCATATTTGCATCTCACTCGGGGACCAGTATACACTATCAATGTCCTTTATATCCTATGTCTTCATGGTTTTGCCTTTATTTAATCCTAATTTATACTCAAGGCAAGTCTATGCCTTGGTACTAAAGGAGTATTTTTCCACCTATCTGGGCAGAAAGTTTGCTCTGAATAAATCATATTTGTGGATACAATCAAGAAACTCCTAAGAAATTAGGAAGTAATGAAGTATTAGTACTGCTTTATAAAATCTTAGTAAGACCACACCTGGAATATGGCATCCAATTTTGGTCACCACATTACAAAAAAGATGTTGAGACTTTGGAAAAAGTGCCGAGAAAAGCAACTAAGATGATTAAAAAGGCCTGGAGATTAAAACATATGAAGAACGGTTGCAGGTTTTGGGTTTGGCTAGTCTAGAGAAAAGAAGGAGTAGGGGGGACATAATAGCAGTATTTCAGTATTTGAGAGGCTGCCACAAAAAGGAGGGCACCAGAGGGCAGGACAAGAAACAATAGCTGTAAACTAATCAAGGAGAGAATCAAACTGTAATTAAGGAGAAATTTCCTAACAGTGAGGACAATTAACCAATGAAATAGTGTGCCTTCAGAAGTTGTGGGGGCTTCAGTGCTGGAGGTTTTTAAGAAGAGACTGGACAGGCACTTGTCTGAAATAGTATAGGGTCTCTTGCTTGAGCAGGGGGTTGGACTAGAAGACCTCCAAGGTCCCTTCCAATTCTATTCTAAATTGAATTAAATACATAGGATTAGGTTGGCACGCATTAATAAATTTAGACTGGTATGGGCCTCCCTTCCTGTCATAGGCATTGCTTTCCAGGGTCATTCTGTTGCCTTTTATTCTGGACAGTAGGCAAATCTGATTCTTTCAAATGGGACTTTCCCCCTGTAGTTGCTAAATATCCCAGCCAATCCATGGTTCAGAGACCAAGGTCAGCCTGGCCAGTAGTGATTGTGGGGGAACTGCAGGCAATGCCATTCACCCATCTGACAGCTGTTGGTTTAATCTGTTTTTCAACACAGGAATGGCACAAAAAACCATGTCCAAAAGAAGCCTATCATCTATCTGGAAGAGCATTATGTCAATGTCCAGCTGACTGATCAACTATATTCGTTTGTTTTGTTGGATTCCCTTTGAGTGAGCTCAGGAAAAATGTACGGCCTTGACAGATGAACACAAGAACTTCTCATCCCATTCTAGGTGAAGGTGAGTGACTGGTGGATGTTTTCCCAGCAACAGATGATCTTTTATGGAAGAGGAAAGAAAGAGGAGGGAATCTATCAGTGCCTTTTCCTTGATGTGACCTACATAAAGATGGTATTATTTAGTGGAAGTGTAGATATGGTTGCCAAGGAATTGCCAATAGAGACAGAGCAGAGGTTCTACTGGTGTAGTTTTTGGTGAGCCCAAGAACTGTTGGGTAGCATTTTAAGTGCTGCATGAGGAAGAGACCTTAGTTTTATTCATTATTTTCTACTTGGATTTATTTGTTTAAGGGCTCAGATTGAGGTGGATTTCCAAAAAATTGGAAATTTGTGTAAGGCTAGGATTTGGGGGTTGTTTAATTATTAGAATTTAGAGGAAACTAGGTTTTCAGCCTTCTAACAAACCCTATTTTATAATATTTAATCTTCTCTAAGACTTTATTAACACAATTGGGTGAACTGATGGCCCAAGGATTCCATGCACCCAACATATATACTACCAAGAGTTGCTTTTTGTGAGATAGGCAGCCATATAAATTTAATAAGTTTTTATATTTATAATTGTTGGATGTTTGTGTGTTTTATCTTGCTGTAATCTGTTCATAGTCAACTTGAATCAGAAGATGGGCAGCAACTAAATTTGATGAATGAATGAATGAATAAAATTAATTAATAAAGAAATATTAAATTTGGTTATTAGCCTTGATTTAGAAGGTTGGTGAATCTGCTTGTTTGCCCAGTTCATGGCTCAAATTATTCTGTGAACCAAGATTGATTCATCATAAAATCAGTGTTGACTTTTAATGATCAATGTAGTTCAGTGGTTTTTAAACTATTTCACCAAGCTACCTATTTTCCCAGTCTTGAATAATGACAGTAACCCTACAAAATCATCATCATCACCATCACCACCACCACCACCATCACCATCATTATCATCATCCAGTCTTGGTTGTTTCCCAAAAGCATCAGGGTAATAGTAGTCCCAAAGTGGGTTCTTCAGATACAAATTACAAATTGCTCCATTACCCTCACGATATTACCCTTTCGCTGTAATTAGCCCAGTTTAAGTACCTCTGACAGAGATAGATTTTCTCCATTTGTCCCTAAGTTGAACTTTCAGGTTTTCCAAAAGCAGGCCATTATAACTGAGTCCATCCACCTGGCTGCTGGTTATCTTCTCTTTCTTTTTACCCTTCTTGCCATTAAAGAGCTAGATGTTTGCCTAATGTGTCTGAATTAGAATAATTTGAACCTGGTCATTTGTGTTTGTTGATTTGTTCCATGATCCACTGGTTTGTTTTCTTGGCTGTCCATATAATTCTCATGAGTTAATCATGCTATGTGCATGATATTTAACTACTTAAGCCAGAAGATAAAGAATGAAGTGAAGGATATTTAATAACAAACATACAAGTATGTAGATGAGACTTGATAAAAGAGCTAATTGCATGTAAAAGGACTAAAAAAATACATGTTTTAAAGAGGAAGAACTTAGATTAAGGAGTAAGACAGAATTGTTCTTGGGTTTGCCAGATCTGAGCTACAAAATTCTTCATGACCTTAAGAGGGCAGCAAGGAGAAAATATTTAACTCTTTGCTGCCAGCTAGTGACCATCTGTTGCCCAGATGTGGCAAGCCTACGAGAGGCTACTGCTTGAAGTTGTGTTTTATATTATTTATTAGTATATTTGAATAAAACGTAAACTTGGAGAAGGAGTGTGTGTGTGTGTGTTTCTGTGTGTGTGTGTGTGTGTGTGTGTGTGAATTTTAGCAAGAGCATCATGGTTTCCCAGGGAGGAGACAGTATATCCCAGAGAGAAGCCCAAATTAAGAGATTGTGCAGATCAGAGTTGAATGGAGGATGGAGGAAGAATTTCTGGATAGCAGCAATCTAGAATCTCTCAAGATATATCTATTAGGTTAGAAGTTTATAGCTTTAGTCTGGCAAGATGTTCTCTATTAGTTATAAGCAAATAAAGAATTGGGTTTGCCTGGATTTCACTGTGCTGTCTTTGGGCTTGAGCCTGACATATATAGAATCAAATTCATTACAGAAGCACATGTGGACACAGATCACAGGAAGATTTGGGGTCTATAACTCTTTCCTATGCATCTTCTACAATGTGACTACTTTGAGTAGTTTAATTCTTAGAAACAAATCTGATAACTAAGAGCAGTTCTACAGACTTCATTCAAAGAAGGCAAGGGTATTCAAATACCTACTTAGACATTGATTAGAAGTACTTTGAATATTAATGTCTTGATTATTAAATGCAGTCTAATTACAGCTTTGAAACTGATATTATTGTATGAAGATGCATTGGAATATCTTAATTCACCCCCAGTTAAAGCATTAATTTACAATTTAATAATATAAAAAAATACTACGTTTCTTTAGAGAAGTGATGGATAACTTTTGGGTGCCAAATCTGATCCTTAGCTTTTGGGAGGGGGAAATAAGCCTGTTAAGGGGTGAGAACAATGGCTGCGGTTGATGGGACTACGTTAGGCAGAGCTGTGTCATAAATGTCAACTACATCATAGATTATTATATTTGGGGGATTGTTTGTTATTTCTTTTTTCATTAAACTAAGCCTATTAGTTTTCATTAAACATATTTAAAGAGTGGAAATATGCTTACTAATCTGTACTGCATTAATTTAAAGTGCTTTACTTGGATGAAATACTGGATTGTATCAATATTAGTCATCCCCCAGATGAATGGAAACTGCCAGTAAAATGGATTTCACTTTCCTTCCGCATCTCACTAATATCCTCAACATTGAAACATGAACAAAAAAAGATTAAAGGAGAGATAAACTGTGATGAGCAGCAGACTACTTATGTAATATTGTAATACATCCATGATGCATGGATGTGCAAAATTTAGAGCTAGGCTAAAATCTTAATCACAATGCTAATTTTGCATTTTCTTTGGGGGGGAGGGATTTGGTATCACCACTTATGCTATAACCCTAGGGTTATAGTTGTAGAAAAGTGAAAGCAACACTTAACAAATCTTCATGGCTTCCAAGATATATGACGATAGAACGATGCCAGATCAATAGCCAGTGATTAAGCCAGGTGTCAAAAATGGAGTTATGCCATCTCATCATAATAAATGTCCCCAGTTTTATGATAGTTCATAACAGTGTAGCTCCATTTAAAGCACAGAAAAGCTTTCAAGTCTGATATCTGGTATATCTAACAAGTAAGCTCCAGCTACGTGTCTCTTTTTAGCAGTTTAATGCATGAAGAAATCTACAAGCATAGTAAGAACATGGTTGCAATGGGAAAAAAAAAAAGAATGTGGTACAAGGAATGGAAATGGCGTGGATGAGTATGGAGACAGTAGAGTGAATTCAGTAGGGAGAAACCATGATCCATTAAGAGGCAAAGAGAGGTGAAAGTTTCCCAAGCCAGAAATTCCACAGGGCACAAGACAGAGGTATCCAAGCAGTGAAGATGGTCTCTTCTAGTGTTAGATCAGGGGTAGTCAACCTTGGCTCTTTTATGACTCGTGGACTTCAATTCCCAGAATTCCTGAGCCAGCTAAGCTAGCTAAGGAATTCTGGGAATTGAAGTCCACGAGTCATAAAAGAGCCAAGGTTGACTACCCCTGTGTTAGATGAAGCTGTTTTGAGGAAAATAGTGAGGTACATTTATTGTGGTGGCAGATACAGCTTTGCAAAAAGAGCCCATTAAACTTTAACATCTCTAGGTTTTGATGATGTGCTTGCTGTTTCAGGATACAGTGACAAGTGTGTAACTGATTTTGACAAAACTATCCACATTAATTCTGATTTAGACTGATATGAGTTCCAAGTAGCCTGCCTCCTGCAAAGTACAAGTCATTGTACATCAGAAATAAGATTTAGTGTATTTGATGAGTTTATCGCCAAGGGAAAAGCTGCACTAAAGTTTTTTTTTTAAATGTTACTTTTTCTTTTTAAATAACCTGTTTTGGATTGGTGGAATAACAAAATTATCTCATCAGAGAGACTAGAATAGCTTTACATTAATCTGTCATATATGCCCAACTACAGTTTTCATTCAAAATTCCTGTCTCAGATATTTCTTAAAATATGCCCTCCCTCCACATTGTTAACCTTTTTTGTTTTCTGAATTCTTTAATTCTGATTTTTCACTTTTTACCTGTACATTTTAACCTTGTTCTCAATTTTGCTTTTTAGTCATATGTTTATATTGCTTTACTATGCTATGGTAAACCATCCAGAGTCATTTAGGTGAGATGGATCGAGTAGAAATTTAATAAATACACCTAAATGCATACATACAGTTAAATGCATATGCTATACCAAATTCCAGCCTACAGTACCTCTCAAAGTGTCAGCCAATCATGTCACATGGAGAAGCTACTTATAGTTACTTAATGGGAAAAACAAATAGTATGATCAAGGACAGAGCATTGCATTCACTATCCCAGAACCATATGCTGAGCAATGCTTCAATTTTGCCTGAAGTTTAAAGCTGAGTAAAGCTATGATACAGTATATGATTTCTTAATCCTCTGTTACCTTTTATATAGCCAAGCGGGGTACATAAAGAAACTAGAATTGAACAGATTCTGACTCTCTATTTTGTTTTAAACGTCCTGTTCCCTGCAAGAAGAACTTTCCCCCCATCTTTTTATCAGGGAGCAGAGCAGAAGGAATTTATTAGAAACTAGACAACCCATGATCCACAGGGTCATCATGTCAGAGATATTCTGACATGATATTAAGATTCCTTACTTAAACAGAAAAACAAAAAAAAAATGATCATGGGCAGGCAAAAAAAGCAATGGGGGTGGGAGCAACTTCCAACTTCCCGCTGGCTTCCCCATTGAGTTTCCTCCCTCCCTCTCTCCCCTCATTTAAAGCAGCCCATATACTTAGACTGATACAGGATCCTTATCCTACAAAGTACGCATTTGGCAGCATATTTTGAAACACCAATAGGACTATCTGGATAGTTTAATATATATTTAGCTTCCTTCTGGGTAGCAAATGTGAAACTTTTAACAACTCTCAACACATTCTTGTGTTTGATCCCTAAACAATTGTGCATTGGTATTAGCACTCTTCGATATAATACTCCGCTTAAAGATGATAAAGGATTGTTACTCCTCAGGTGTATGTATTTATGTATGTGTGCATATATGTTTGTTTGTGTATGTGTATTTATATAAACTCCAACTTATACAAAAACCAGTCAACAGAATTCTGATTCTGCATTCCATCTTTTAAAGGCTCCTTTCCAGTATTGAAGGCTGCCTGCTTGTATAAGCAAGACACATCTGGCGTCATTATTTCTGCAGTGTTTTAACGAATATGAAAAAGGATCATTTTTATTGTGTGTGGCTGAGGACTAAACAATGAGAACAAATTAGGTTGCAAATCATAGAATCATTCTTTCTATACCCGAGAGTAATGGCAGAACAAGGCAGGTGTGTGCTGCATGAATGGATGGAAGTAAATTTGATTACAAGGATCAGAAAAATGTATTTATTCTCACTTCCCATCACTCTGAAATGAGGGGTGACAAGGCGGCACATTCAGTAGTAGAATGCATGTCTTGCATGCTAAAATCATCGCTTGGAACTTTATTTAAAAGGATCTTAGTTACCAGAAAGAAATAAACATGTACAGAGTGCAGACTCGCTTCTTCAAGGTAAATTCCCCTTTGATTCAAGCACAATTCCTTTTGACTTCATAAACGCATCCATCCAGCTTTGTTTGCAAAGTTTCAGCAAAGGGATCCCACACTCCTTAAATAAGATTACTTTTGATTTTCTAGTTCGATCTTCCAGATTTTGTGATGCTTTTCTATCCATATCCTCACCAGGCCTGATCCTGCTTTGCTTCCAAACAAGAAAAGAAAGACAAGGAGCTGGCCCCTGTCAAAGCATAAATTATCAATAGTCAAAATGGCCTAAAGGGTAGTTATTAATTCAAGGGGGAGGGAGAGACTGATTTTTTTGGGAGAAAGGATTCAGTTTTTCATCTACAAAATCCTTTCCATTAAAAGCATGGCATTCATAAAGGAAGCTAGCTAGATGCTTCACCTCTGAATTTTTTTAATGTAATCAGACTGTCAGCTGAAAATACAATTTAAGTTCTTCTTAGTATCAGAACCCAACATGGATCTGTTTTACGAGTTACTATCAGTTGTCCATTCCCCTCCCCCATTTTAAGTTTGCTTTGGGAGATAACCATCCCTTGCAAGTAAACAAACACTACTTTGTACTTTAACAGTACATCTCTGAAATTGAGGGCAGCAGGCCACTAAGGTGATACGGGACTCTGCTAGATTTGTCTGCAGGGAGAATGAGGTGAAGTTGTCTTACCCACCAACCCCACTCGCTGCGTCTGCCTGAACTGACCTAAAAGGATTCTGGATAATCTTCTGAAGATCAGAGAAAATACCAAGATTGGCTATTTTCCTAGAACACAAAGACATTCTTAAAGCAGATGCATTGGAGACTTTCCCTCTTTTTCAGTTCTATCCCCACAGCTTGGCTCATCGATAGGTTTTCTGCAAAACCTTCAGAGTGTTTCATCCTTCAGGTTGTGAGTGGTAGAGACAGAGGACTTATGTCATCCATCTCAAGTGGGTGGGTGTGTATGTGTGCTGGAGGAAACCGGGATCTATTTTCATATCATATCTGACTGAACAAGGAAGATAAAACAAATACTCAGAGTTAAGAAATAAGTCTGAGGTTATCTATAGGTTGCATCCCTTAGGAACCTAAGCATGGTCTTTGCTAAGGTTTGAATTTTGCTGAAGATGGAGCTGAATTGAAACAGCTCTTCCCATCTGATTGTGTGGCTTGTGAAAGTCATTCCCTTTCTGATGGTGTCCTGGGTGGGTCCAGAAGGCCAGCCCAATTATTACCTAAAGGAAGGCAGCTGATTTCGTGGCATTTTTTGTTCCTACAAACTGTGCATTAGTGTAGTATAATGGAGAAGAAGAAAGACAACAACATTTTCATTCCAAGAAAGCTCTTCTTCAGAGAGGGGGGGAAAAAAAGATTGTCTACCAAGTTGGCCAAAATAACTTGATTATTCTGGATCACTATGCATTTGATTTGAAGAGAATGAAAGTACTATTTACTATGCTTTTGGGGGCACTAAAATGTCGTGGGTGGGCTCTGATATGCATCTATTTCATGCTTAATGACAAATGTGATGGAGAAGCCTTTTTTGCTGCCTCCATATTTTAGGGGAATGTGGGACATCATCAAGCTGTCTTACATCACATTGAAGATTGGCCCTGCAGTTTTAGTAACCGGAACCACCTTCTGTGTATGCATTGAAAAAGATAGAAGCCTCTTTCAGATATAGAGTCAGTCAGAAGACAAGGACAACACACAAAAAAACAAAGGGCCTATTTCTCTTTAAGAGGAAAGCAGGACCATGCTGCTTCAGAAAATGGTTCCAATAGAGCACTTTCTCCAAACTGTCATTTGCAGTTCTTTAAACCTTCATTTTTGTTCTTGTTCCTTGCTGTCCTCACAAAGACAGTAGGAAATATTGCTAAGCGTGAAGTCAAATATCTGTTCAGGTAAAGTTTTAATCCTAGATTAGCCTTTAGAAAGCAGCAGGAAATGAAGAGAGAGAGAGAGAGAATAATACTGAGGATCAGGACTGGAAAATGTCCAGGTAACCAAGAAGTTCTGTGAAACTTCTTCCCTCTTTTAAGCCTCTGTAGAATAAAAATATTTACTTGAGCTGTAAATGTATAGCAGAGCTCTTGTTGAGGTGCTTCGCCACCCATCTGATTTGATGGAATTGGATGGAATAGAAACTATTGCTTTTAAACTTGTTTGTTTAAGTATGATAAAGGGATAGATGGGGAACTCATTAAATTTGTAGATGATACCAAACTGGCAGGAATAGCCAACACTCCAGAGGATAGGCTTAAGATACAGAAGGAGCTTAAGAGACTTGAACATTGGGCACTATCTAACAAAATGAAATTCAATGGCGAAAAATGTAAGGCTCTACCTTTAGACAAGAAAAACCAAATGCACAGGTGGTACCTGGCTCAATAGTAGTAACTATGAGAGAGATCCTGGAGTCCTAGTGCACAATCACTTAAATATGAGCCAGCAATGTACTGCAGCTGCCAAAAAAGCCAACACAGTTCCAGGCTGCATTAATGGAGGAATAGAATCAAGATCACGTGAAGTGTTAATACCATCTGTGTTCAACAGACCAACCTATCAAAAATAGTGCCATAAAAAACAAAATAGAAACACAAGTTAAGATAGGCAAGAAAATGGTAAGTGAGCACCTGTCCAGCCTAGATGAGTTCAAATCGCCAGGACCAGATGGATTACACCCCATAGTTCTCAAGGAACTGGCAGATGTGATATTGGAACCACTGAACTATATTTTTCAAAGATCCTGGAACATAGGGGAACTACCAGAGGACTGGAAAAGAATGCAAACAGAGGGATAGAATCAAGATCACGTGAAGTATTAATACCACTCTTCAATGCCTTGATAAGGCCACACTTGGAATACTGCATCCAGTTTTGGTCACCATGATGTAAAAAAGATGTTGAGACTCTAGAAAGAGTACAGAGAAGAGCAACAAAGACGATTAGGGGACTGGAGGCTAAAACATATAAGGAACAGTTCCTAGAATTGAGTATGTCTAGTTTAACAAAGAGAAGGACAAGGGGGGACATGATAGCAGTATTCCAATATCTCAGGGGCTGCCATAAAGAAGAGGGAATTAAGCTATTTTCCAAAGCACCTGAAGGCACGACAGGAAGCAACGGGTGGAAACTAATCAAGGAGAGAAGCAACCTAGAACTAAGGAGAAACTTCCTGACAGTGAGAACAATTAATCAGTGGAATAGCCTGCCTCCAGAAGCAGTAAATGCTCCAACACTGGAAGTTTTAAAGAAGAGACTGGACAGCCATTTGTCTGAAATGGTGTAGGGTTTCCTGCCTGAGCAGGGGGTTGGACTAGATGACCTCCAAGGTCCCTCCCAACTTTACTACTATTACTATTACTAATCTGATAGAATGAGAAGGCTGAATCACATAGCTACATGCAGCTAAATGCATGTATCTATTTGCTTACTACTGAATTTTAGTTCCTTAGGATAGGGAAATGCACTTGTGATAGTTCTATCATTGGTGACTTATATTGTAGCTTTTGGTATTATACAGCCTGGATAGAAAGAGAACATGCTATTTGCTATTCTGCCTCAGTCTGCACAATATCTTGCCTTTTCTTCTCCAAAATTGGAAAATCTCAAATTGAGATTCTATTTCTTTTAAATGAGTTTCTTTTTAAAGGCTTATTCTTGCCAGCCTACCCAAATTGTTCTTCAGAGATATTCAGAAATAATTTGGAGTACCTATCCCAGTGATGGCGAACCTTTTAGAGACTGAGTGCCCAAACTGCAACCCAAAACCCACTTATTTATTGCCGGGTGCCAGGTGGGCATGGCCCACTGGGTGGGTGTGGCCAAGGTAGGCATGGTCACCTCGATGTTGCTCATGGGGAGGGACGCCTGTGGGGGCCAGGCACGGTTGGGGGAGATCCAGGGGGTCTCTGGCAGGTGGGGTGGTGGGTAGGAGGCTCGTTCTGCAGGGTGAGGCAAGGCAGGGTGGGGGTGCCATTATCTCAGGGCAAGGCAAGGCAGGGGCCAGGGTAGTTGCTGCCTGACACCATTGGCCCCGCACACAGAGGCCAGTGAGCACATGGGGGTCAACGGTGTCCATCAGCCACAGCCTGCCATCCCCCTGACTGGCGCACTATGGGGCTTCGCAGCCCACCACCAGCAGTTCAGAGAAGTGCCCACAGAGAGGGTTCTGTGTGTCATCTCTGGCATGCGTGCCATAGGTTTGCCACCACTGGCCTATCCAGTTAAGAAGAACTGATTGTACACTTTTCCATGAGTTAATGACTTCCTGGATCAGGAACTGCTGTTCTGAACTGGATGACCATTCAGATGTGAAACAGAGTATCTGATGGTGAAGGCATCAGACTTGACAGTGATGCATTTTTTTGATACACATCTGAATATACCTTCAAATAGTTTGAATATAATTGATGGATGGATTGACTGATTGATTATGTAACATTAAGTGAATATGACATTTTGGTGACCAAATAGGCAAACATTCTCCATGAAGATCTGTTGTCCCTCACTGGTTCTAATGATGCTTTTCCAGTTCCATTGTCACTATCTACCTGACTGCTGGTTGTTCTTGCCTTCTTTCTCCTTCTGCCTTTTCCAGCTTTAGAACATTCTCTAGGGAACTAATGTGTCCAAAGTAGGAGAATTTGAGCCTGGTCATTTGGGTCAGGTTGTTTCCTCCTTTCCAATTTTGAAATCCAGATTATTGCATGTCTGTTAGCATCATACTGAAAACTGTTAGTCATAAAATCACTATATAATAGTCTTTGAAGTTCTCACCCAGAATTTTTCTAGCTGATAGATCAAGGGTCTTCAAACTTGGCCCTTTTATGACTTGTGTACTTCAACCCCCAGAATTCCTCAGCCAGCATGCCTGACTGAGGAATTCTGAGAGTTGAAGTCCACAAGTCATAAAAGGGCCAAGTTTGAAAACCTCTGTGATAGATTCTATTAGTAATTTAGCTATTCCCCACCCATTGTAAAAAAAAAAAAAGTGCTGAAGGATTTTTCTAAAAAATGTAAATGTATGTCCTTCTTTAACTTCTCCACATAAAATATAGATTGGAAAATATTGTTGATGCTTTCTGGGTTCCATACATGTATCTGCTCATAAAGTACATTAAAATTCACCTCCAGAAGCTGTGGATGCTCCAACACTGGAAGTTTTTAAGAAGAAACTGGACAGCCATTTGTCCGAAATGGTATAGGGTTTCCTGCCTGAGCAGGGGGTTGGACTAGATGACCTCCAAGATCCCTTCCATCATCATCATCATCATCATCATCATCATCATCATCATCATCATCATTATTATTATTATTAAAATGCTGTCCCCTGAAACTATGTGGTCCCCACTGAGAAAAGATTAATTTTTTGGAAACTTTCACAAACACTAGAATAGATATGTGCTTTTTGAGTCCTAAGCATAGCAAAGCCTTTGACTGTAGGCAAAAGGAATCCATTGGCTAGAAGCCAAACCTCAGCCAAAAGTGTTAGATGCACCCCATTTATTATTAATAGAGTAACACTTCATATAACAGCAACAGTGAAGAAAAGTAAGTAGTTACCATGGTGATTTGTTACTCAAGATCTGTCTACAAATATTCCTCTCCTCTCTTACCACGATAAATATTGTATTACATAAAGGCTAACAAAGATCGTATCAGATGCCATTTCTTAGCAAGTCTCCAGCTGTGACCATTATGGCTAGCTAATGGATTGTCTGATAGTCACATTGAATTTGCCATTTGTAAATGTTTAACTTTCCTTCCTATCTTGTTTAAATGGATTCATCATTCCACAATGAAATGTTACAAGACAGCTGTTGATATGATTAGGCAAAAGTATTGCTTTCAGCTTCTGGGTAAATTTCACATCCCTTTGTGCCTTTTGAGCTTGTTTCAATGAGGAAATGGAAGCTAAATTGAATAGAAATGTTAAAACAATGTTTAAACAAGGTGACTGGGATTTGGTTGGCTTTTTGTATAACACTCTGACCTTTAAACATTTCAAATGAGCATTTACACCATTTGCTAAGCCACAACAATAATTTAGGATGATAAGAATCAAGTATCCTATTCCTCAATCCAGTGGATTCCATGTACCGTAAATGCCGGCGTACAAGGCGACCTGACGTATAAGATGACCCCCGTCTTTATAGCTGGGCCGCATTCCTAGAACGTCGTCTTATACGCCGGAAACTACCAGTATTTCCGGCATATAAGACGACTCGGCATATAAGACGACCCCCGTCTTTGGCACCTATTTCAGCGCTCGCGGAAGTCGCCTTATACGCCGGCATTTATGGTAGTTTATATATTATCGCATACAATAATCATGACACAATATAAAAATATAAACATTATATAAATATAATAAATTAAATATCATACAGAGTTAGCTCTGGAATCAATCTCAAAAAGCCAGTATTCTGAATGGTGTTTTAGATACACAAAGAGATAAAAAAGGATCCTCTATTTCTTTTAAACAGGCTAAACTACCTAAAGCTTTTTTTAATTTGAAAGAGGATCGGGAGCTGCGAGATTATTGGCGTGAACGTAACCTGGAGGAGAGAGATTTCACTTTCTTTTCAGATAGACATCAATCCTTTTCAAGAATTGATTTTTTTTTTGATTACGACGGATTTATATTTTAGGGTAAAGAATGTTAAAATTTTTCCCAGGACATTGATGGATCACAGTCCAGTTTGGATGGAATTGGTTGATGAAAAAGAGGAGAGGAGATCGTGGAGGATGAATGAAAATTTATTTAGACAAGAAAAGAACGTTCAAAAGTTAAAGGAGCAATTAAAGGATTATTTTGCTTTAAATATGTATAAGGGAACTTCAATGTCAATGGTCTGGGATGCAGGTAAAGCCTACATGCGGGGGATTTTGATACAAATGAATAATGTTCATAGACAGAAGCAGATGCAGAAATGTAAGGAGTTGGAAGATGAGATTAAATTAAAAGAAAAAGCTTTGATTTTAAATCCTACAGATGAGAAGGTTAAGGAATCTATAAAATTGCTTAAATCACAATTTAATATGTTGATGGCTGATCAAACTGCAACTAATTTACTGTATATGAAACAAAACACATTTTGTAATGCTAATAAACCAGGGAGATGGTTGGCTTACCAACTGAGAAAGAAGCAGAGACAGAGAACTATAGATAAAATAAATTATAATGGTAAATTGGTATATCAGAAGGAGTTGATTAAGAAATCCTTTTTAGATTATTACCAAAAATTATATATGAGTACTAAAGTACAGGTTTCAGATATAGATAATTATTTAAATGAAGCTAACTTTCCTAAATTAACAGAAGATCAGAAACAAGAAATTAATGGTTTGATTACTAGTGAGGAGATTGAGACAGTAATTAAAGAATTAAAATTAGGTAAGGCACTGGGTATGGACGGTTTGACATCTAGTTATTACAAAACATTGGTACAAGAGATGACTCAACCTTTAAGTGAGCTTTTGAATAATATATTACAGGGTTCAGAGATTCCCCCGTCATGGGGTAGAGCTTTTATATCTTTGATTCCAAAAGAAGATCAAGATCTCACTTTACCAAAGAATTATAGACCTATATCTCTCTTAAATGTAGACTACAATATCTTTTCAAAAATTTTAGCTAACAAGCTTATGAGGGTTTTGCATCATGTAATACATATGGATCAAACGGGTTTTATAACTGGAAGGTATATGAAGAATAATGTCAGACAAATTATTAACTTATTAGAATATTTAGATAAAAATAATCAAGTTTCTGCAGGATTGATATTTTTAGATGCTGAAAAAGCTTTTGACCAGCTGAATTGGCAATTTATGTTAAGATTAATTGAGAAAATGAATTTTGGAGAAAAAATTTTACAAGCTCTTGGTGTTATTTATCAAAAGCAAACGGCACAACTTATAGTTAATGGGGGTTTGTCAGAGGTGTTTACAATAGAGAAGGGGACTAGACAGGGTTGTCCATTGTCACCATTGCTGTTTGTTTTAACCTTGGAAATACTGTTGATTAAAATTCGAGAATCACAGCAAATAAAAGGAATAGAAGTTAATAAAAAAGAATATAAATTAAGGGCTTTCGCAGATGACTTGGTGGTTACCTTATCTCAACCTATTTATTCTGTAATAGAGTTATTACAATTGATACATCAGTATGGACAGGTTTTGGGTTTTAAAATTAATAACAATAAGACTAAAATATTGCCTAAAATATGACTAATCTGGATAAGCAGACTTTGGTTAAGTTGACAGATTTTGAGGTTGTCAATAAGGTAAAATATCTGGGGGTTATTTTATCTGTTTCTAATGCAAAATTGTACAAAAATAACTATGAAAGGCTGTGGGTCAATATACAAAGAGATTTGGAAAATTGGGAGAAGTTGCAATTATCTCTTTTGGGAAGAATTGCGGCGATCAAAATGAATGTTTTGCCAAAGTTTCTTTTTTTATTTCAAATGATACCTATTTTAAAGAATGAGGTTAATTTAAATGAATGGCAGAAAGGTATTAACAAATTTATCTGGGCAGGGAAAAAACCAAGAGTAAAACTTAAAATTATACAGGATATTCGTGAGAGAGGTGGACTCAAGGTACCGAATTTGAAATTGTATTATGATGCTGTGGTTTTAACATTAATAAGTGATTGGGTTAATTTAACAAATGTAGAAATACTCCTCTTAGAGGGTTGGGATTTACTTTTTGGATGGCATGCCTATTTAATTTTTAATAAAAAGGTTGATAGGGTCTTTAAATCTCATATTATAAGGATTTCTTTACTTCGGGTTTGGAGGAAATATTATAGAAGTGATTTTAAAATTCCACTATGGGCTATACCGGGGCATGCGATAGAAGGGATAAGGAGAGGAGTTAAGATGGATAGCGTTTCTTATGCACAACTACTTAGATGGGATGGTAAAAATTGGCAATTAAAATCTTTGGAAGATTTAATACAAGAAAATATTATTTATTCATGGTTTCATTATAGACAAATAGTGGAGAGGTGGAAGATAGATCGTAACGTGGGTTTGCTTAGAGAAGATGAGAATTTATTAAAACAAATAAAAGATCAAAGACGAACCCATATTAAGAGAATTTATGGGGTGTTGGTAGAATTGGATTCAGAAGTAGAATTAGTTAAAGAATGTATGGTCAAATGGGCACAAAATTTTGATGAACCAGTTCTATTAGATACCTGGGAAATTATTTGGGTGAGGAATGTTAAGTTTTCACAAGCCCAAAATTTAAGGGAAAATTTTTACAAAATGTTTTATAGATGGCACCTTGATCCACAAAAAATGTCTCGTATGTATCCTGACTTACAGCCTAAATGTTGGAGATGTGGATGTTTGGATGCTACTTATTATCATATCTGGTGGTCATGCAAAAATATAAAAGCTTTTTGGATTAAGATATGGTGGAATATTCAAAGAATTTTTAGAAGAAGGGTAAAATTTACCCCACAACTGTTTTTGTTAGGTATTGTTTCTGATTGTGATACTAAAGAGACTATATTGATGTTAAATTTAATCACAGCGGCAAGGTTGTTAGTAGGGCAATGTTGGAAGAAGGAATCTTTGCCTACCTTGCAAGAGTGGTTTTTTAAAGTTTCTTATTTGGCGGAAATGGCAAAGATTTCGGCTTTCTTGAAAGACCAATCGCAAGAGAAGTATTTTTTGGTATGGAAAAAATGGATAGACTTTATACAATATAAGTTGGATATAAAAAATATTATTTAGCTTTTCAATAACTTATACTTAAAATTTAAGATATTTTATAGACTTTTTTCCTTTTTCTTTCTTCCTATTTTCTTGTATTTCCTTGTATTTTTGTTTTTTTATACATATATTATTGTTAACTAGTTTACAATTTGTTTAATTAATGTATTTAGATTTGTTTATGGTTTATATCTGTTTTAAGACTTTTTGAAAAAATATTAATTAAGCCTGTATTCAGCTCTGGGAAGGTTGGGGGAGGGCATGGGAGGGTTGGGGGGGCTCGGGGAAGGGAACCGTATTGTTTTGTAAAATTTAAAAATTTTCAATAAAAAAAAAATCTTAAAATCAAAAAGCCAGTATTCTGAATGACCCTAAGAGTGAAGACTATCTCCAACTAAATAATAGTTCCCTATAAGGCAGTGGTTCTCAACCTGTGGGTCGGGACCCCATTTGGGGTTGAACGACCATTTCACGGGGGTTGCCAAGCAAGGCTGTCCGCCATTTTCCCCCTTTTCTTTGGCCATGCCCCTGGCACCCGGTGATGTATAAGTGGTTGGGGGTCACCACAACATGGGGAACTGTATTATGGGATCGCGGCATTAGAAAGGTTGAGAACCACTGCTATAAGGAGATCCCTTACAGTGATTGCCCCGCCTTCAATTCCCCAATAGGGGGAGATCTTGAGTAGGCCTTATCTGACTATCCAGATTGAGCAGACAGATCTGAGTAGAAAGATAGATACGTAGCACACAAGCCATTTAAGTCTTTAAAGATAGCAACCACATCTTGAATTGCCCTCATAAACATTCTTGAAACCCATGCACCTCCCATGACAAATGTGTAGTATGGCAGTATTGAGAATGATCAATAAACTTGTGGACTGTTGCATTCCAGACCAGCTGAAGTTTCTGGATAGTCTTCAATGGCAACCCCATGTAGTGCAAATCACAGTCATATAAACAAGATGTGGCAAAAGCATCCTTTTCCAGCCAAAGCTGAGCATACATACAGAGAGACTTCTAATCTTTAAATATAGCTATTGAAGATTATGGATGCTTATGCTTTAAAATCGACCCAGAAGTGTTTCAGATCTCATACAACTACCGCAGCTCTCTTCTATTCATTAAAACAGCAGAACATTTTTTTTTCAGGCTTGATTGAATGTCATTGCTTTAAAAAGTCCAACCTTGACTAGTATGAACTCTTAAAAGAGCAGCATCTTTTTTAAAGATTTATGTGGATGCTTAAAAAAGGCTGGACTGCTTTCATGAAGGAAGTGCTATTTTCTTACCTCTATCATATCCGAAGCACTTTCTCCAAATTATTTTTAAAGCACAGCCTTACTGATGAGCATTTGCAAGGCCAACTTTCTTAGAATAATGTGCATATTAGCTATAAGGAGTACTTGTTTAGCAACTGCCTTGTTTAGGAGCCATTCATGGATAAGATGGCAATGAAAAAATAAGCTTATTTAAGTACCATCCATAGACATGACAGTGATGAAAAAGTAATTCTTGCATTTACAACCTTTGCAGGTCTCTAGTGCAAAAGAAAGCTGAAGAAAAATCATAAGCATGGTTGCATGTCAGTGACTATTTAGTAATCCAGTTGTGGTCACTAAATGGAGGACTATGTGTATATAAATCAAATAGGTAACATGTTTCCAACACAGTCACTTTTTCTAGTATTATTTCTAATTATCGTGGCCATATGAACAAAAGGAAGGAGGAAAAGAATAGATAAGTGTTATCACATGCCTAATGACAACTTGCAGAAATGATGCAGCTTTTGTAACCTTCATCAATTGTGGCATTTGTCCTTCTATTAAAAACCTTGACTTTTGGGAGATATTACTGTACTGCAAATTCTCCAACCTTGCTACAAATCATTCACTTTTAAAAGAGGATTTGTTTTTAAGTAATGGTGCCTCTACACCTTGCTGAGTAAATGTACCAGCAGTGACCTCAAAACAGGCTACAGCTGGTTCAACCTCAGGAGGGTTGCATTAGTTTCTAAGCGGAGTTTCCTGCATGAAGAGGATATTCGACATGGTACATAAATCTGTTTAGAGTCTTACCTTGGGAAAATGAAACATCTTTTCCAAACCATCTGCCTTTCATAGTAAAAACAAAATCTGATCACATCCATACTGATTTAATTTAAAATGTTGAAATAATGGCTGATCTTGCTGTTTAATCTGCTTTCCTTGTGTACACAGAAAGCATACACTTCACCATTATTTATCATTTAACGATGAGGAAAAAAAAGTTAATTAAAAATTAACATGCTTAGCTTTTGTTGTGTCTTGAGCAGAATTAACCCTCACTTTTTTTTTCAAATCAAAGGGGAAAAAATAAATCTTAATTATCACACAGTGATATTATAAACAGTTTGTTAAAGAGATTGTTACAGTTATACTGCAATCAGAAAAAAAGGGAGGTTTAATCTCTGTAGTAGTGGTATTTCAGGTAATACCACAAGGAATTCTAAAGCAAACGAACAAACAAAAAAGGCAGCGTGTTGGTATACTGTCTAGTTCATTTTACAGAAATATGATATCAAAATTAGCTTTTGAAATTATGTAAAGCCATGTGATGTAAAACTAAAAGGAGTGAACTTCACTGAATGGTATTTCAAGTTGAAATGTATCTGCATGCTTTTATAAAGTTCCATGCATCGTGAACAGAGTTAAACATAAGGCTGTGCAATGGTTTGGATATGATTGTACAAAAGGTACTTGGAAGTGCATGGAAAGGTTAATTCCTCTGCAACTCCTTAAACAAGTCATGTTTTTCTCCCTGGGATTCTGCGGTGACTGCAGAGAATGTCCCAGAAAAAGATGCAACCGCTTTAAACAGTTGTAGAAAGGTACTGTGTATTCTCCATACACCCTGGAGTACATCCAAATTATTTCCAGTGTGTTGCATGACCTGATTAATACAATTGAGATTTGTAAATTTTTTGAAGTGAGGAGGCATGTTGGAAAGGATAAAGTTTGCTCAGTTTTGAGAAATACTTTCTATGTATTTTGTTTCACAAAATTTTGTTTTACAAATTTTCAAAAATTTTAAAAACTTAGATCCCATCGTGTAATAGCAATCACAATAGCACTTACTTATATACTGCTTCACAGTGCTTTACAGCCCTCTCTGAGCAGTTTACAGAGTCAGCACATTGCTCCCAACAACCTGGGTCCTCATTTTACTGACTTTGGAAGGATGGAAGTCAATCCTGAGTCAGTGAGGATCGAACCCTTGGCAGTGAGCAGAGTTAGCCTGCAATACTGCGTTCTAATCACTGCGTCACCCTGGCTCTTGGTGGCACACCTACTGTAGATGATACATTATAGTCCAATACATACATACCTGGAAATAAATCTCATTAGGCTCAGTGATTACACAATATGCTTAAGAACCAATGGTGAGAACAGCTAACTCAATCAATATCGTGGCAGAATTGAGACAATTGTAATCCTGAATGACCCAGAGCAATTGTGAGTTTAACCATCTTCCTTTGGTCAGCTACCTGTACTCTGTGAAATCAAACCCCACTTGTCTGATGAGAAAGTGAAATGATTGTAGCTAGCTTCCAAGCAGAATAGGGACATCATGGCTTGCCATTGCTACCGTCTTTCTATTGAATATTGCTACAAAAGTTTACCCAATTTTGTACAAGCTAACGACTCCCAGGATAGGCCAAGCTTCACAATGGAAAGGCCACATGTTCCCATCAATAGAAGAATGGCAAATTAGGTTGTCATTGTCAGTACACTGATGATTAAAGTAATCTTCTGTTTGAAAAATAAATTTGACAGTTGAAGTTAATGTGGAAACTATTTTTGAACTATAATTCTGCCAATGATCTTGTATCGCATGCAAGGAATAGACTTCTCTTAACAAAAAGTTTTAATATAAGTTGTGAATGAACCGTGAATAGCTATGTATTAGATAAGTTTTTCACTTCATCTTATATTTCATACTGTGCTGATTATTATTGTTGCATCTTGTACATTAATTTGATTTCAATTGTAGTTTAAAAATGATAAAAGGTACTTAAATGCTTAGAACTAAATTAATGTTATTCTGACAATTTGTACTTAATTTACTTAAGTGCTTACTAATGATCCTTATAAATCTCTTGTTTATTTACTTTGCTTTTCCTTATTTTTTTTCTTCTTTTTTGATTGATTTTTTAAATCTTTTAAAAATGTTTAGTGAACATATAAAAAAACAAGGATCTTCCAGTCACAATATTGTGAAAAATCCGATTCATATCAAATATAGATTTATCAGCTATTTTTAAAATAAGGTTATCCCATAATCTATGGTTTTCATAGCAAAAATCTCAGTATTGCATCTTCACTCAATATCTTGGACATTAAATGCAGACATTGTCAGGGACTCCATAGCTTCATAATCTGTATGTATTTGTTACAGTGAGAAATCAACTACAGAGTGCATAGAATTTTATTTGCTTTAGTGAAATGCTGAAATGGAGATATTCCATTACTTAAAGTTTGGCTCTGTTTTTTGGAGTTTAGCTCCAACTGCTTTAGTGAAATGCTGAAATGAAGATATTCCATTTCTTGGAGTTCAGTTCCATTTGTAATAAAAAAGAAAGCATTTTAATGCACATTCATAGCATATGGGCCAGCTAACACAATTTATCAATGGCTGAAACACTACCCATCTGGAGGTAAGATAGCTCCAACTCCACAGACACTGTGAACTCTAGTCAAAGTGGTATTATTCCAAATGAAGATTGACTTTTAGAATCCTTTATCTGAGTGATACTGATGGTATTTCAATTGTTTGTTTTTACTGCTTATCTATGCTTTTTTAACATTTTGCTCTGGCTTTAAATTGATTAATTTTATTTGGATTAGGGCAGGCTATAAATATTGTAAAATAAAAATTAAGGATATAATACTTTTATAAGCAAACAAAATTAGATATAGTATATTTATAGACTAAAATATGACTTAATATATAAGAGTATTAAAATGTATTGCATTTCTTTGTATTCCTAAATTTGGATGTTTTAATGAATCAGAAGAAAAAAAAATCCATTTTTTTCCATTATTTCAGAATTTTCAGAAATTTTAGATCTGTAAGGATGCATCCTTTTGCTATATTCACTTTTCAGAGATGAGAGTTGATCACAGATCAAGGAAAACCATAATTTATTAAAAGCAGAGAAAAGATGAACTATAAAAAATATCTTTGAAGCAAAAAGTATCTTGTTAGGAAGTGTTCTATTGTCTAACTTTTGGCTTTTGAATAGCATTAGATTAACAGAAGTTGTAATGTGTCTGCTACATTAATTTGTGCAAAACCTGGTAGGATTATGTATGAATACTGATAAATCTGCCAATGTTGTAGAAATCTTTGTTCCACTTCTCAGCACAGATCAGTGAATACTAATAATCATATCTAAATTCACAGATCAACACATAATCTTTGAAAAATGAACAGTTTTGTGATTTTCATGGGTGAGCATTTGCAGTTACCCAAATTTTCATATTTCATTTTTGTTTTATTTCTTTATCAAAACTACCATGCTATGTTCATTCATTTCTTTCAACTTGTAAGTTACCCCATAGCAGCTTCCCTACCTACTGGGGGGGGGGGTAGATAATGTGATGCCCTCAGCAACAAATATTCCCACAGACAGTCTTTGATCCTCCTGAGCATCCCTACTCCACCTGAATTTTTAGAAGTTTTTTCATTAGAAAAATAAATAAATAAATCGAAAGCTGTCACATTGTGAAGCAAAGCACCAGGCTTCTAGTATCACTTATATTTAAGAGATTTGCATTCCGCAAAAAGCATGCTAGGATTAGTCTTGGAAGCTAGTCTGCCTTATGGTAAATTTGTGTTTTGAGGCTGGCCATGACCTTTACTGTATCCATGTCCTGGACAGGCAGTGTGGTAGCCATTCTGTAAGTGTATGTGCCATATATCAGAGCTACCATATCTGGGCTGTAAAACCTATAGGTAACCACTAGATGGCACCAAAGAAGTACATCCAAATCTAATTTTATACTGCCATCTAGTAGGCATCTGTTGCTTTGCATTCCAAATTGATAACTGTATTATATTCTTTCAAAATGTCCAATGTGCATTGAACACATACAAGAAAAGTGTATACAAATCTCTTTTTAGATTTATTCATTTAAATTTTTATTTTGTTAAGAACTCAAACCATGTTTGTAGCTGCAGGGAATAAAAGTGCTTTATAATAGTCATCCCTTTGAGGTAGTCCAGACCATAAGCACCAGCCAGCCATCAATAGTAACACTACTTTTATTGTAACAGAATCTTGCAAGTGTGAAACTACCTCTTCCTTCCCTTCCCTTCCTTTTGCTTTTCTGAAAACCAGGGAGAGACCATTCTGGGATGCTTTCTCCACCTCCACCCCTTTTTCATAATTAGATTTCATTTATTAATTCATTTTGTAGATTGAATTTCTTCCTTTTGTCTTCCAAAGTAATTCCCACAGACCATTACAAAATGACACAATCAGTTGGTTCATATGGCTTAATAAACACCACACTATAGCTTGGCAAGACTATTCTAACAATTCTGTTCTAGTTTTGGCAGAGACTGGAATCCCAAATTCAATGAAACTTAAGAGCAAATTACTGTTTTTATTATGGGATGTTTTGCTTTCATTAAGACAGGCACCAAAGTAAGTACATTAAATCTATGGGGGGGGGACCCAATATATCTTATTAGCAAAACCATTAATAATCACCTATATTATAACTTTATTAATTGGTTGATGGGATACTTCCTTTAAAAACTGGAGTGCTAATTGGGAGCAGCTCTTGAAAACTAGTGACTAATGGAGTTGGCAGAAGTCAGATACGGAAGCTTCTAAATCAGACAGGTAACATTTACACTAATAATACTAATTTAAAATGTCAGGATTTTATTTCATTTTTTTTTTAAAAAAGAATATATTATAGTTTGGCTCATGCCAGTTCAATCAGTTGTTCACCTTTCTATGTAGCTCTCAAGAAACACTTTTAACTGTTTTTCTTAAACAACATTGATTATTATACTCTAGCAATGAAATATTATGTTGGTAATAAGCTTGCTTTATCTTTGGAACAGTCACTTCACTTTTCAGATCACTGTTATATTTATTGATAGAAATGTTGTTTCTTAAATAAGCCCACCTTTCTCTTTCTCCCTGTCTTCCTCTCTCGTATAAACGTATAAATTGTAAATTGTCAAAAAGTTGTAGATATCCTCAACAAGGTCAGGGAGATATTTGGTGGTGCTGTTATACCTTTATATTCACATCTACATCCAAATTTGCACATCTTTTTACCTATACTTCTCAAGAAGAAAAGAATAATATGCATAATGTAAAACATAAAACCCAGGAGAATTTCACAATATAACAAACAAAAATATCACACCATGGATCTGATACCCATTCTAATCCAAAGAAAGAACCAGGTTTCAAGGGATTGTTTAAATAAGGTTTGGGAGGGAGCAGCTATACAAATCTCGGTGAAATGTTGTTCCAAGAATATTTTATGAAATATTGGTTTTGAGAGGATGACCCATTCCTACTCCAGAAGTAAGCAGAAAAAGCATACAATTAACAGCTAGGGAATGCTTCAGTGACTTCCCCAAACAAACATTCTCACAACAATCAATAAAGAATAACAAGTAATGGCATGATGGGGTGAGGATAAAGAACAAAAATGCAAGATACAGTTGATAGGAGAGGATGAGCAAGATATTATATATATTTGTGAGCAGAAGGTAGGAAATGTAGAATATGTATTCATGTAGAAAGTACAGATGGCCCTTGACTTAAGCCTGCAATTCTGGGCCTAAGTCCTAATGACCAGATCCACGTGTAAAGGTTCGATTTAATGATTTATTGCTAAAGGCCTGTGCAAAGAAATCTTAATTAATGGTCAACACTTGGTTTGAGTTAGAGAAGGGTCAATGGCATTCAAGGGTGGGGTTGGGCTTTGTTTGTATTAGTGATTCTAGGTTATTGCCCTTTCGGCCCCTACATGACAGTTGTAAAGCAGGTCATCATGTGACCAAGGCCTTCTTTGTGGCAGTTGTTTGCTATGTGGGCATTTTTTTTTTTTTGCTGAAAACTGGAAATAAACACCAGGTTCCAGAAAAAAATGTCATAACTCCCAGTCATGTACCTGCAGGATGTTGCAAATGACCATAAATGTGGGCTGGTTGCTGAGTATCCAAATCATATGACTGGGGGTAGAGGAACAGAAGTTCAAAACTGGATCATAGGTTCCTTTTTCAGGGTCCATCCTAAGTTCAAATGGTCCCTAGGCCACCAGTCATAAGTCAAGAGCTACTTGTAAAGGTCAACTCCTAATGTGAGCTGATCAGGAAAAGTTAAATAGCATTGGGCCTGGTGAATATTTGGAAATCTCAGGCCTATAAGGCCACTGTTATGTCCCGAGCCTTGCGGACGGGCTCGGAGCATTTGCAGGCAGTCCCGGGCGGGTGCGGGCTGCCCGGGACCAGACAGGCTGTCGCCAGCGCCTGTGCGCATGCGCGGGTGCTGGCGCGGGAAAAGTAACACATTGACCCGGGAACTGCCTATATAAGAGGCTGGGAGCTTTTGGGCGTTGCTGAAGCCTTCACCTGTAAGCTGAACACAGAATAAAAGAAACTTGAGAACTACAACTGCTTCTCGTGTCTGCTTTTCGCCAAGGACTCAACACTGGCGACGAAGGTGGGATGCCTTACATCGCCTGGAAAGGAAGAGGTGTAAGCTTACCCAAGTGAGTCTTGAGTGGCGGAACGGCGTTGACTCGGCAGCTACCCGCCAATCCAGTGCGCATTCGGGGGTAGGCTGGCTGATAGACACGTCTCCTGAAAATGGCAAAAGTCGGAAGGCTTTCGGAATTCGACGTCTCACATCCAGAGCGGTGGGAGTCCTACGTAGCCAGGGTGGAAAATTACCTCAAGGTAAACCAAGTGAGGGAAGATAGCTTGAAGGCTGCCACCCTGCTTTGTGTCTGCAGTCAAGACGCCTTCGAAATCACAGAGAACCTTGCAGCACCTGTCCCATTAGAGTCTGTCAGCTACGCAGATCTAAAGAAGCTATTGAAGGAGCACTTCCAGCCCAAGATGTCCGTCATCGCATGGCGCCACACCTTCGAGCAGAGAGATCAACGATCCGGAGAGTCGGCCAAAGAATACATCGCTGCATTGAGAAAGGCCGCCAAGCACTGCGAGTTCAAAGACCTCGAAGAACGACTGAGGGACCGATTCGTGTGCGGCTTAAGGCATTGAGATCTACAACAGAGGCTTTTCGCCAAAGAAGAATTGTCCTTCCAAGATGCCTTAAGAGAGGTCACCGCAGAAGAAGCAGCAGGCGGCGCCGTCAAAAACATGCGGCCGATCAGGAACAGTCCAGATGTTGCATCCGTGCACCAAGAGGACGTCCAAGGGAACTCCGAGGAGGATCCGGACGAGGAAGTCGACCGTCTCCACCCCACGAAGGAAGGGAATCAGAAAGGAAGCTCTGCAGTTCCCCTTAAGTGCATCGGCTGTGGAGGTCGCCACAGGAGAACCGACTGCAAGTTCCGCTCCGCTATCTGCCGGGCGTGCGGGAAACAAGGACATATTGCAGCTGTGTGTCTGGGCCGACAAAAGGTACAACCTCAGGAAGAACTGCGCCTGAAAGGTACCAGCGTCCCCAGCCAGAATAGGGTAGGTTTTTGCGCTTCGCGAAGAAGCATCTTCAGGACAGGCACACACAAGCCCATCAAGAAAAAGCTGTCACTCAAGGTGAAGCTACAAGGGGTTCCATTAACTATGGAACTAGACACGGGGTCTGCCCTTTCAATCATATCCTTACATACATTTAGGAAGATTTGTTCCGGCAGTGGAACTCAGGCTAAATTAAGGCCTTCTGACATTGTGTTAACAGACTTTCAAAATTCGAGAGTGTGTGTTAAGGGGGAGGCCACCCTTAACGTACAGTATAAGAATTTTGAAAGTCCACTAGACATATTAGTAGTAGGGGGTGAACGAACGAGTCTCATAGGACTCGATTGGTTTGAAGCCTTGGGGATACACGTCATGGGGCTCAACAGCTTACAAACACTCGACCTACAGGAAGTCTGCAAAGAATTTGCAGATGTCTTCAGCCCCCAGCTGGGCACATTCAAGGGACCTCCTGTGTCCTTAAAACTAGATCCCGCTGTCACACCCATTAGAATTAAAGCAAGAAGGGTCCCTTTTGCTTTAAGGAGTAAAATTGACACTGAGTTAGACAAACTGATCCAACAGGGAATCCTAGAACCTGTTGATTCCAGCCCTTGGGAGACCCCCATTGTCACGCCTCTAAAGGCAAATGGGGACATTCGCATTTGTGCTGACTACAAATGCACGCTTAATAAGGCATTGCAGCACCATGCCTATCCTGTTCCTGTGGTCAGTCATATTCTGGCCTCCCTCAAGGGGGGGCGCGTTTTTGCAAAGCTTGACCGAGCTCAAGCGTATCAACAGCTGCCTGTTGATGATGATGCTGCTATAGCTCAGACTATTGTGACCCACAGGGGAGCCTTTAAGGTAAAAAGGCTACAGTTTGGAGTGAATGTCGCTCCTGGGATTTTCCAAAGCGTAATGGAAAACACACTACGGGGCATACCGGGGGTTTGCCCCTACTTTGATGATGTCTTAATTGCAGGAGACTCCACACACATTCTAGCTGAAAGGCTAAGGGCTGTTCTGTTAAGATTCAGGAAAACAGGCCTCAAGCTCAAAAAAGACAAATGCAAAATTGGGGTGCCTTCTACTGAATTTCTGGGATTCAAAATTGATGCTGCTGGGATTCACCCTGCTGAATCCAAACTAACTGCCATTTTAGAAGCACCTAGGCCAAAGTCTAAGGCCGAACTTCAGGCTTTTCTGGGCCTCCTGAATTTCTACAATTCCTTTCTTCCACATAAAGCTAGTGTAGCTGAGCCTCTTCACAGGCTATTAGACAAACAAGCAGCGTGGCATGGTCACAAACACATGAGGCTAGTTTCAATGAGGTCAAGGCTTTACTCACTTCTAACAGTGTACTTGCACACTTCAATGAGTCCCTTCCTGTGTGCATCGCTTGTGATGCTTCCCCTTACGGGGTAGGAGCCGTCCTGAGCCACCTCAGGTCTGATGGAACTCAGGTTCCTGTTGCATATTACTCCAGAACACTGTCTTCTGCTGAGCGCAACTACGCTCAGATAGACAGGGAGGCTCTGGCTGTTGTTGCTGGAATTAAGAAATTCCATGATTTTTTGTATGGCAGGCAATTCACGGTCTTCACTGACCATAAGCCTCTGCTGGGATTGTTTACCACACGTAAACAAACTCCCCAAATCATTTCCCCTAGAATGCTTAGGTGGTCTATTTTTCTGTCTGCATATGATTTTTCCTTACTCCACAAGCCTGG
The DNA here is from genome assembly GCF_016545835.1 of Crotalus tigris. Taxonomy (NCBI): domain Eukaryota; kingdom Metazoa; phylum Chordata; class Lepidosauria; order Squamata; family Viperidae; genus Crotalus; species Crotalus tigris. Next base: position 57,364 of record NW_024100507.1, read on the forward strand.
GAAAGAAATGGGCCATGCTGATGGCCTCAGTAGATTGCCCCTGCCAGTAGTAGAAGCTGACCCTGCGCCAGCTGTCAACATTCTATCCATCCAAGCCTTGCCCGAGTCCCCTCTGAATGCCAGGGATGTTGCCGCTGAAACAGGCACAGATCACACACTTTCACGTGTCCTTTCTTGGGTTTTGTCTGGATGGCCTGAGCACTGCCCTAGTCCTGAGTTTCAGAGTTTCTGGTCCAAAAGGAACGAGTTGTCCACTTCTCAGGGTTGTCTGCTTTGGGGAAACAGAGTTGTCATTCCCACCTCAATGAGGACTAGGATCTTAGAGTCCCTCCACGAGGGTCATCCTGGCATTGTTCACATGAAGGCCCTTGCGCGCAGCCACTTGTGGTGGCCTGGTTTAGATAAGGACATTGAGGCTAAGGTGCATGCATGCCACCTGTGCCAGCGCTCTCGCCCAGAGATGCCCCAAGCTCCTGTGCATAGATGGGAGGATACACAGTCCCCATGGTCTAGGGTGCACATTGACTACGCTGGGCCCTTTCAGGGCCAGTTCTTCTTGGTCCTCGTTGACAGTCATTCAAAATGGCTTGAGGTTGTACCTGTCTCATCCACCACCACTGCAAAGACTATTCAAGTACTGAGGGGGATTTTTGCTGCACACGGGCTCCCAGATGTCATCGTGTCTGACAACGGCCCGCAATTTCCTTCCTCCGAATTCCAAGCTTTCTTACAGGCTAACATGATTCGTCATGCCACGTCTGCACCCTTCCACCCGTCCACCAACGGTATGGCTGAACGCATGGTCCGCATCACAAAGGACGCCTTGAAAAGACTCACCTATGGGGACTGGCATCACAGGTTGGCTGACTTTCTCCTTTCTTACCGCACCACACCGTCCACTTCTACAGGGAGAAGCCCAGCTGAACTTCGCTGGGGGCGCAAACTTACTACGAAGCTTGACCGGTTGCATCCGGACAGACTGCCTTCATCTACCTCACATCCTAGGGCACCTAGACAACTACTTGTGGGTGCCCCGGTTTGGACTCACAATTACGGGCCTGGTCACACATGGGTCCCTGCTTCTATTTCCAGGGTCACAGGTCCTCTATCCTACGAGGTAGCCCTGGACAACGGTCATGTCCTGCGTCGGCACATCGACCAACTCCGCCCTAGGCGGGATCTTTCAGATGAGACTCCTGGGTCTTTTCCAGGGGGGAGGGGGACCCTTTAGAGCAAAGGGAGGGGCACGAGCTGCTGCCCACCTCCAACGATGGAGCCACAAACGGCCCATTCCAGGATTCCGCGAGTGTCCCAAACAGGAATTCTAAGAGCCTATCCAACTACCAGGCATTCACGCCTACTCCAGCCAGGGAGTCACCCCGGGGTACAATCACTATTCACCTGCACAGCACAGTACTCCAGTCAGGGAGGATACCCGGGAGCATCCCAATAAATCATACCCCGCAAGAGAGCTGGCACATATTCCCCAGAGTTGGCCTGACCTTACCCCAAGTCCTACAGGGGGTCAAACATACAGGGAGGTGGTTGAGGAACCAAGTCCCGACCGCAACACCTCTAGCCCAAATCAGGGAGAAACTGAGTTTTGGGAAGGTACAGAAACCCACACGAGTCCGGACACAGAACGGGGTTTAGGGAATGGACAGCCTCCTGACAGGTCTTGGATGGACCTAGGAGGTTCTACAGAGACGCCCAGCAGTGGCTATCACTTTAAGGGGCCCGAGGGCCTTCAGCTAGGCAGGTCAACCAGGTCACAAATTGACAGAAGCCCTGGCCTGACGAGCCCGGTGGGCGAGCAAGCAGGCCAGGCATTGGGGCACAGTCCTTGGAAGGCACCAAGGCATGATAAGGAGAACAGGCTCACGTCTCCCCTCAGTCAGGGAACACCTGTCAGAAACCCAGAGCTGAGAAGGTCACAGAGAGCAAGGAAATCTCCTAAATACTTAGAGGATTACATAACATTGCTGGCCAAACAAAAGCCAGTAAATAGTAGGAGCACTGGGGAGTAGAACACTGCATCAAGAAATAATTGTATGTTGGTAGTAGTCTTAGCCCGGGGGAAAGGGGTGTTATGTCCCGAGCCTTGCGGACGGGCTCGGGGCGTTTGCAGGCAGTCCCGGGCGGGTGCGGGCTGCCCGGGACCAGACAGGCTGTCGCCAGTGCCTGTGCGCATGTGCGGGTGCTGGCGCGGGAAAAGTAACACATTGACCCGGGAACTGCCTATATAAGAGGCTGGGAGCTTTTGGGCGTTGCTGAAGCCTTCACCTGTAAGCTGAACACAGAATAAAAGAAACTTGAGAACTACAACTGCTTCTCGCGTCTGCTTTTCGCCAAGGACTCAACAGCCACACTAGAAAATGAATCCACAAAATCATTAGGAATCAAGATCAACTTGAAGAAGACTTGACTTAGTAGCTCAGGGGTGTCAAACTACCAGCCCGAGGGCCGGATGTATCACATGGAGGCCATGCTCACCCAGGCTCCGCAAAGGCAAAAAAACATTGCAATATGTCATGATGCATCACATGACATGGCGAGTTTCACACCCGTGTAGTAGCTAAACACATTAAATGTTTGGAAGGCTTAGAAGGTAGGTATTCCATTTTTTTAATAGTAGGGCTTGGATGAGTTAATCTAGTATAAATGTTTAACAAAAGACTTGCACCTGTTTTTATGAACTCCATTGCCCATAAACATATTGTATTGTAAAATGTTTTAGTGGAACTTGTGATTCCGTGATCTGCTTTTACCAGAACACAGTACTTTGCATGAATCACCATAGATAAGGAATGGTTCAATCAGGGAAATGATTCAAGGAAAGTGTACCACCCTCTAGAACAAATGACAATTCAACCATACTTCCGCAGGTCTTCCACAGCCAGTAATCTTGGCAATCACAGTGTGAGACATTCAATTCATAGTTGGACTAAACTACTGTTATTACTGTTTGTCAAAACCAGTGATCATTGGGATTGCTTGAGGAGTCATTCTTAAATGCCATTACCAGATCTATTTGCCTTAGGATATTATATACCTGTTGTTGTCACCACTTCAGCTAATGGCATTACCTGAAATGGTGAACAAGTGTACTTGTCACTGACATTTTCTATTAGAGAAGCTATAAGTCATCTTTTAAAACTAAAGCACAGACGTGCATACACCTACGTGCATGTACTTGTGAAGGAAAGCAATTCAGTAAAAACTTCCGTTGCTTCCAAGAAAAAAACAAAAACCCTTCATTGACAAGGTAGAGAGAGAGAGAGAGAGCTTGCTGACTTTGAAAGTAGTCTAGCCACCTTTAGATTATTGTAAATAATGCTGAGCAACAGCAGTGGTGCAATTAACCAAATTAATCCCCAAAACAAGAGTGTTGTCCTGAGCATCTGAGAAATATTTTCCAAAACTAAAAGCTTTGGTGTAAGGCAGTGTTTCTCAACCTTGACAATTTTAAGGCACGTGGACTTCAACTCCCAGAATTCCACAGCCAGCATTGCTGGCTGTGGAATTCTGGGAGTTGAAGTCCACATGCCTTAAAATTGTCAAGGTTGAGAAACACTGGTGTAAGGAAACTCTCTTGCAATAACAGGAACGAAGGCATTTATTTATTTATTTTGACACATGGCAAGATCACCATCTGTTAGTTGAATCTGCTGATCGGGGGCCCTGCTAGTTTTATCATCCACCCAGCAAAATGTTACTTCCTGAAATCTGACGTAAGACTCTTCCTCAGTGATCTCGGCAAGTAGCAATGAAAACTAGCAGCATCTAGAAAACCGTCATTAAAAAAAAATTACAAATAGTCCTGCCCATTTTAATTTCTTCACCGTTCCCCTGGAGTATTCCATAAAGGCAAGCTGGATCAAGAGGCCAAAGTAGGATATGGGACTCCATTCCTACCCGATCTGAATTAGCGGTGAGGTAGCTCTGATTCTTGAAAGCTGCTTGACTGTGTGGACTCCTGCTGCCAGTGCTAATTTATGGCATATACTGAATAATGAACATCAGATGTAAATTATATTTGATAGCCTTTGCTACTGACTGCATTGCCTGTGAAATTCCATGTTTATGTGTGGACAAGAACCCCTCTGAAAAATGGTTGGTGGCATTTGTAAGTCAAGATTAAGCTTTCCTAAAGACCACAATTTAGGATTTTAATTTCCTATTTCTATTTAAAGAACAAAAGTTATTTTTTTTTTCTGATCTGGATATACTGATTTTAGCGAAGAACTGTATTTGACTGAAAATCATTCAGTGCAGGTGACTCATTCAAAGCATGGTTAAAAATGTCAGTTTAGATTGAAGGCAAAGTTGCAGTACTTGAACTACAAATAATCTCTGTGGTCTTGAGTATGATCCAAAAGCCTCTCCCCCAAATTAACCTAAAAAGGCAATAGAAGGGGAAAATTAAATGCACAAGGAGCAACTAAATCAGCTATTTTAATTGATTTAGCTGAACTATATCCTTGATTATATTAACTGTATATGCTGCCAATATCACGGGACTCTGGGTGGCTTACAATTCTTTAAAGAAACATTTCAACTTAAGTTATAAGTACAAGTTACTTGTTATTTTCACTGGTACTTCTAAAATCAAAGGCTGTGATGTTTAAAAAAAAAAAATCATGATATCCCATACCAGTTTGGTATAGATTTGGAACAATCTTGCATGGGTTTGTGATGGGTTTACAAGACAGGATCCACCAGAGTTTGCCTTGGTCTTTCGGGGTAATATTTTGCCAGAAAGACGTATATCCAACAGACACAGAACACAAAGTCTTGGCATGAATTTATGTCTGGTTACCTGTATAAGATGCCTTGTTTCCCCCAAATGATACATGCTGTAATAATTATCCAGGCAGAAAATTTTACAAATCCTAATAGAAAGTAAAGGATTTTCAGGGATCAGTATTCAGAATGATACTTTATTAGATCTTAACTCTGAAACATAATTAAACACGTATTTTACTTTCAAAGTTTTTTTTTCCTGAACTGAATAAAAATGCATACCCTTACTTCATGCACCCTGAAATTGGCTTTTGCTGCTCTTATTAGCTCAATAGTGACCATTTTTTTTATTTTTGAAACAGCAAAACAGATTCCCAGAGAATAAATGGCTTCTTGTAATTACTCTCCTTCAGAGGAATTTGAGGACTTGAGAATTTGAGGACCTGAGATCACCCATAAATGCTCCAAACAGCTGCTCTTCATGATGAGATTACAAGTTAGTTTCAGGCCTGATCTCCCTCAGGAGATGAGGGAATAACCATTTTGCTCAAACTGAGATAAGTGTCTTTGAACAGGCACTAAGTGTGCACTCTTCCTTTTCTAATCACATTTGGAAATCGCTTGTTAACTCTTTTTCAACTATTACAAACCTTTGGATCAACCAATTTTACAGCACCAGGTGAGTTTCCTTCAACCCTTAGAGAAATTTTTTTTAACTACATGTTTATGAATGTATTTTTTTAATAAACAGGAAAAGAATAATTAAAATTTTGATTTTAGAAAATTGCAAACACCCAGATAAGTTTGAAATCAGAATGTGAAATTGATTATAACAAAAATCTTTCCCATAAAAATGATTTTGTTTTTTTGTTTTTTTAAAAAATGGTAAGATAAGGAAGCAAAATATTTTAACATTGAACATATGGAAGGGCATTTTTGAATAATGGACCCAGGAATTAATTTTAATAGAGTCTGCCCCCATAGATAGACTATGTCTAAAAGAAGCTATGGAAGACAAAGAAGTTCTACTTGGCAGGATCAAGACTGAGTTGAAATTGTAGAATTTAAAAGTGACAGCCGATAAGAGTGACATTGAAAAATGGATGTTACACTGGACATACAAAACCAAAAATTAGCTGATGCCTTAATAATTAAATGGACATATGAACAACAAAGCAAGAGAGTGACCTGGATAATGTTCCTGTACGGGATTTATAAAAGAGGCTTGTTAAAGGTTTCAAGAAGGGGCAATGAAAAAATGAAAATAAATCAAGTTCTATAACATATTGGAAGGGTTGCTAAGGTTGTTAGAAGTAAAATGAAGGAATATAAAGATGGTTTATTTGGTCAAGGTTAACATTGATATGCTGTTATCGCTGGCAAAACTCCTTAAGGGACTTTTGCTGACATGGCTGAAATGATAGTGCTATATGGATTTGTTTAGAGATAAGAAATGGGAGAGATAGGGGCAAAAATCATTTGTTGTATTTTAAGAGAAGGTGATAAGTTATAAAATTGTTTATAGTTGTGATGAAGGTGAGAAGTCTCTTCTTTATATACTTTTCTTTGTCTTTACTTTTCTTTCTTTTCTGCACTTTCTACTTTTTTTGTTCTTTGTTAAAGTTTGTATTAGTTTTTACTGTTACAATTATATTTTTTAATAAAATTGTAATAGATGATGATGATGGATAGATGATAGATAGATAGATAGATAGATAAATAGATAGATAGATAGATCGGGTTTGTCCAATTTAATTTCATTCAGAGAAGTCAATTTCTTCAAAAACTCTTTATGACCATTCATGGAAAAATAAAATATTCATCGTCATAGATGGTTGTTCTCAGATCTCATCCTGTAGTACATAAAAGTCAAACTTCTTGATGCAGTCAAAAAAAAAAAAAAATTCAGGAACATGTTTAAGAATCCTTACAAGCCCCTTGGCTTGCCATGAGTTGGGAGATGGGGAGGATGCAGCCAGCAGCCGGCCGATGTCCGCATTGGGGCCATGAGCACCGCCCGACTCCAAACAGCTAGCTGGGAGTCAGGTCGGCATCCGGATGCCAGTGGGGAACCGGCGGGACCGCTACACATCGCCCGGCTCCCGACAGCCAGCTGGGAGTCAGCCCAGCATGTGCACATCAGCTGGGAGTTGGTGGAAACGCCATGCACCGCCTGACTCCCGAAGATCAGCTGGGAGTCGGCCCAGCCTCTGCGTGTCGGCCCGGCTCCTGGGAATCAGCTGGGAGTTGGCCCGGCTCCTGGTCAGCAGCTGGGAGTTGGCATGGCCACCGGACGACACGGGTGCCTCCCTCTGAGGAAACGGACGCCAGAGACGTCCCCACCGCTGGCTGGGCATTTGAGCTAAGCCAGCCAGACAAGGGGGGGATTATGCCTCACCTTGGCTGACTCTCTCTCCCGCCAGGCACAGGGAGGGAGGAGGCAGAGTGCTGCATGGTTGCCTGAGAGAACAGCTGGAACAGCGGAGGCTATGTGGGTGCGTCTGGAGGGGGGGGAAATGGACATCGAACTAAGCTTTTTATCCATATGGACTGGATGCTGGCTTGCTGATTAGGGTGGGGTTGGTGGGTGGGGCACGTCTATGTAAAGCGCTGGGAGCAGTTCACTCCCAGTGCTGACTTTTTCTTTGCATAAAAGTTTGCTGGTCACCTGTTCCTTCTGTGTCTGGAGTTTGTCGGCAGCTGGCAGAGGACAGCTGACAGTCACAACTGTAACCATGGCTTACTGTTATGCTGAAAAAATCCTTTAAATAAAGTGACTTGCAACTTTCCACTGTGAATTACATCAAGGAGGTAATCCGAAATCTCACCTTAAAATTTATCTCTATTGCCAGGTTATCCTATTGCCAGAACAGGCTAGCAACCATTTTTAGAGGTCAAAAATGGACAACATGCCCTGTTCTTACTCCCTCAATGTGATGTAAACATGTAGAATTCTGTATGTAGTAATTTTAGGTATTGTTGAATGTTGGTATTCTGTGAATTAATGTGTGAGGCTTTCCAATCAACAAAAAATCTCTCTTGATGGAAATAGTTTTATTCTGAATTGCAGGGCATCCTAACTAACATTGCATTCTATTTTTTAAACATGTTATTGATCCAGTTTCTGGACCTAAAATGTCTATCATAAAATCCAAATATCAAACAAGCCCAAGCAACTAGTGAAGGGCGCCCTTTATAAAAAATGCTGCCCATGCCATTTCTAAAGTAACTCCATGGATATTCTTTTCAGTAAAGATGATGCTAGAGGCTGGCATTTTCCTTGCAGCTAATAATTGCTCCATTTTCTTTTTTAATTAAAAGAATCTCAAAATAGTAATAAAATCAATGGAGGGAGGGTTCCTGCTGGGCATCAATAGAGATATCCACAGAGATATGGGTACCACATTAGACTGAGATGGTGTATTAAAGATCGGAGGGGGGAGGGATCAGCTTTTTGAATGAGGCCTGAGGGCAAACAAATGGCAGATATTTCATAACAGATGTGTTAGGTCCTCAGATCTATCCATTCAAACAGCAACATTTTGAACCAGCTGAGGTTTCTTGCTGTTGGCAATGCTCTGTACAGATGGCATATATTCTATATAGGAGGGGCAGAGGAAATTCTTGCTTCAAGGCTATGTGTCCTCAGCAGGAATTACTTAGGATATGAGAATTGGTTCTCAAACTGATAAGGAGCTGAGTCACCATTTTCAATACTGTCAACTGCTCCTCCTTTGCAAGAGATAACCTGCTGCCTCCTTACATAGATAAAGTGGCCAAGAAGAGAAATAGAATCTTCCCATCTTAATTTCCCTATATATACATCCCTCATTTATCAGTAGGCTACTCTGCAGAATCTTTGTGTTGCTATTTTAATCTCCTTCCAAATATAATTTACTGGACTGAAAGCAGAGAAACCTACTCTTAAGATCAACTACTTCCAGTCCAGGCTGCTACCAGAAGCTTAAAACCACAGATGGTAATCTTATCCACTACAGTTGACTCTTGGTGATTCTATGGGCAAGGCTTCTCCACATCTTCTGAGTTTTTGTATGCCCTGGCTGGTGTCAACTTTGATGGTGTCCACTGTGTTCTTTCATTGCCTGGTTTCTTTTTATCGCTAACTCTTCCAAACATAATTGCTCTTTCCAGGAAATCCCCTGCCTCCCATGACATGGCCAAAATAAGTGAGTTGCAGTTTTTTTGACACGTCTCATGTGCTCCAGTACTTGTTAGTCACCTTTACTGTCCAAGGAATTTTCAGGAGTCTTTTCCAGCATCACAGCTAAATGCTTTTCTTCCTGTCTTGCTTTTTTTAAGATCCAACTTTCAAACCACAGATAATATTAGCAAAGACAATGTAGAATCCCTCCCCTTTCATTACTCTTTCTGTTACCCACTTATGCCTATTGATGACCATCTATGGGGGGCTGGTGGCAAATTACAAGACATTATTCCACAAATTAGATATTGTGATGCATTTGCACAGTGGTGTCTTCTACCAGATGGGGGAATCCATCATCCTCATTCACCAATTTGTTTCCTCCGTGGAGCAGAAGAAAAGAGGATTCACCAGGTCCTACTTCCCATCTTGGTTCTGTTGCTATTACATACATACTGCAAAAGCTTTAAGAAATAACCAAAGTCCACATCTTTGGGAGGTATGCTAAGTAGCCACGGTATTGTTTCCTATGTTTCTAGCAATTTATGTGTGTTTGAAATAGACTTAAGTAGTCTATAGATAATGTAAATCTCAAGACTGTTGTTCAGGTCTGTCTTTGTCTCCTCACATTTTTGGTCTCTTTTTATCCTGTTTTGCCAGTTAAGGACTTTATTCCTTGCGGATGTTCAATAAATAAACATCTAGCTAAATTCTTGCTAGCTGAACGAAGCATTTTGTATGCTTGCTCTAGTGTGGATATGAAGACTGACTGGGAGTCTGCTGGGTACAAACTGAAGTGAAAATAGCTCATGCTGGATGCCTATTAGCTCCTACCATTCACTTTTCTTCTTTTTCTCCCCCCCCCTGCCCGTGTTCAGCTTGATAGGTTACAGGTGAAGGGAGAGGTTGCTCTTGCTAGCCAAGATTCAACAAGGGTTTTTTGAAACTAAAACTTTAGCTGAGGGGCATCCAAAGCTCTATTCCCGTACTTCTCTAAAGGAGAATTAGGGGGAGAAAGTTGTTTTTTAAATTTCCCACTGCAACAAATATTTGGTTGGAGTTGGACTCTACTGATCGTAACAGTGAACACCCCCCCATGAGAATTACATTATAAACAAAAGCCAAGGAAAATAAAAGCTAGTTGTCAAGCCCAGAGAAAATGAAGTGTTTTTCGAGTTTCTCTGTTTTGCTAATATGCTGTAGGCAAGGTTACGTACTGCTCTGGAGCTCCAAAAGTCAAATCTATAATTTTTCCTGCCAAATTATTGGGCAGCTACATTCCCTTGTGCCAAGTTGTTATTTTCTTCATTGCCGTCAACCCACCATGAAACAAGCGAAGAAGAAATCCTGTAGCTTCACAGAGACGATCCAATTGCAGCTAAAATTTAAAAAATACTAATAGAGGTTCACAAATGGAGGTGATTTTTTTCAGCCAAGAGCTGCGTTCATCTTTGAAAGGAATTTGATTTGAAAGCCAGCCTTTATTTATTTGTCAACTTTCATTAATCCAATATTTCAAAGAGCTCCTCTTACTTACAATTCAGGTAATTTAAACTACCAGTTTCTAAGGACTGCCTATTCTTATAACAAACAATGGTGTGGTTTGCCTGCATATAATCAAAGTGAATATATCATTCACTTTTTATATTTTTAGCAGAACTGTTGTTTTCTTGTTCAGCTTGCTTCCATTTGTGATATATTAAAGGTAGTGTTCTGGCCATTAATTGAGAGCAAAGGGTTTAACTGTGGATTATGCCTGAGGATATTTATGTACACTTTTTTCCTTGCACATATGTAGAATATGTAGATCATGTGCAAAGTGGGATTGGTTTAAATCAAGGGAGGGATACCCTGAGCCCCAGAGCCCCATGTTATCTCTGAAAACTACATGTGCAATTCCAGAGCTTCTGCAAAAATTACTAGTGAATTGTGCTTTTAATTAGGCCAAAGGGCAATATTATTATGTACATGGAAATCAATCATATTAACTGCTTTATTAAAAAAAGCAATTGGAATGAATTTAAATTGAATTAAAGCTAATGTAATCCATGCCCTTCTCCTTTTGGATCTTTGTGGAGTTATGTTGCTCAAAGGCCATATGTAGCCTTCAGCCTGAAACAGTTCATCCTTAAAAGAAGCATGTTAGAAGAGACAAAGTTGGGATCCTAGGAATGTTAAACCAAGAGATTAAAGGAAGTTCAAGCAATAAGAGCCAGCCTGGTGCAGTGCTTAAGTTATCAGGCTAGAAACCAGGAGACCAGTTGGGCCACTCCTGTTGTCTCAGCCCTAGGAAGGAGGCAATGGCAAACCACTTCTGAAAAATCTATCCAAAGAAATTGCATAGACTTGTCCAGGCAGTCTTCAAGAATCAGACATGATTAAATGGAAGAAACCCCTCCCCCCCCCCACAATATGACTAACCAGAATGCCCTTGGAGCAGAACTAGGGAAAGAACAAAGAAACAATTGAATAATTGTTATTGTTCAGGAAGACTGGGGCATGTGTAGTTCTGCAGCAAAAGCACTCCGAACCATACTTGTGCAGCATGTTTTATGTGCCATAGCAAATGGTTTTCTAAATGAGTTCCTCTTCTCCCCAATTTCTAGCGACATCTAATTATACTAAATGCCTCTGTTTATTTACAAAATGCTCAAAGTTGTGGTTGAGTTTGAAAAGGCTCCCCAAAGAGCCAAGTGTTTAATTCAGTGGATGACTAGATTGAACTTGCCACTAGGCCTACATTGGTAGCATGTGGGAGGAAATGATAGAAAAACAAGCCCTCTTTTTTTTCTAGATTTTTTTTTCCCCAAAGGCTTGGATATTGGGCAGGCCACTGGATTTGATTGCTGCAGCCCATTGGGTGATTTCCAAATAGCAAAATCTTTTGGAACAGGTTATTTTCAACAAGACGAAGCAGAATCATTCAGGAAAGAGCTAGAAGGAAACAGAGCTTTTTTGGGAAGCTGGAATTGTTTTCATTACATAGAAGGGAATTTGAACAAATACATAAACACAATTTTGGAACAAAAGGATAAGAAAATCAATGCTTGTAACTGAAGTACTGGATGTAATTGCATTATATTTGTAATACTGTGGCCTTACTATTATTGCAATTGGATTGAACATTTTCATTTGCTCAATTTCTTTAAAACTAGAGTTGACTACAAAGATATAATAGTTTGACTGGCAGGCTATAAGCTTTTTAGGAAAAATAATATGTTCCATTCTGGATTAAAAGTGCCTATGATCTTTTTTTCCCCCTTCTTTTCTGCACTGAATAGCTGTGTCTTTAGTACTATGTGGGCTATTGCTGCATTGTTTTGCTGAACTGTTATTCAAGACTCCTGGTGTTTACTAGAGCACAGGAGAACTAATTATAGTTTTATTCTGATGGGGTCGTGTGTGTGTGTGTGTGTGTGTGTGTGTGTGTGTGCGCAAAGGAAAAAGAAGTTGTAAGGAGTAATAATATATCCTTTTCTGAATACAGTGAAATACGTCTACTCAATCTGAGCTGCAAAAAATTGGATGATCACTAGAGTTAGAGTTTTGTGTATTTCTTTACTGTCATCCAGTAGTCCTTCAAATGTCTTTGCAGCCCAGATTTGGTTGCCCTTCAGTGGAGCTCATTGTCAGCAACTGAGCAAGATTTTTGTATCTCTTATCTATCTTATTATTTGCTTTATTTATACCCTGCCTTTCCTCCAGGAGCTCACATTAGCATACATTATTCTGTTTCTTCTAAGTTTTCTAACTACAGGTATTTCTCATTTAGTGACCACAATTGGGACTGGCAGCTCAGTCATCAACCAAAGCAGTTGTTAAGTGGCACATCACATGACTGCAACTGTGTGTTTTCCTTTTCCCTATTCCTCTGCCCTTTGGAATGCTCACTCCGATGCTGGGATAATTAGCAAGAAGAAATATGGACATTGGTCAAAAAGTTATTTTTTCACCATCATGATTTTGAATGGTTGCTAAACAAGGCAATCAGTAGGTGAGGTTCACCTGGTACAGCTCTAGAAAGTAACTTAGGCTGAGAGATAGTAAGTCATCTTACTCAATGAAACTTACTAAGTGAGTTTTCATTGCTGATGGTGGCCTTGAACCTCAAAATTTCGGATTCTAGTCACTATAGTGTATTGCAATGCTTTCTATAAAGAGTTGCTGGATCAGGACAGCTAACTGGTACACCTTATCAAATAGTCAGAGTCTCCAAGAGATTGCATGACAAATAGTAAAACCCCTGCCCCTCTGATGTTCACAAGGGGGCCTCTGAATTGAAGTCAGATCTCTCAGGCACTTATTCTAAAATTCACCCACTTTCCCTCACTACCCTGGTACCTTAGCTAAATGCTGAATGATTTATTTTTTTTTTTGCAGTGATTACATCAAGGTACCATTCCCCATAGCATGGGAAACAGATTGGTACATAAAAGATTTTATGAGTATCAACAATTTTTCATATTTCTTTCTTGGAGAAAGAAATAGACAGATTTTTATATTTCTCTGTTTTAATGCTGGCATAAAACTGAGGCAATTGAGGTATGGATGAGCAATAGCAATAGCACTTAGTCTTAAAGACCACCCCATAGTGCTTTACAGCACTCTCTATGTGATTTACAATGTCAGCATACTCCCCCCCAACAATTTGGGTCATTTTACTGAACTTTGAAAGGATGGACAACTGAGTCAACCTTGAACCCTGTCACTAGAATATTATGTTGCATTGTTCTTTGAAAGGACCCTATGAAAATTTACACATTTTTTTTCCATAAAAGTGAAAGTGAAAAATAGCTAAATGTTAAGGAGGCAAAGCTAACAAAGATGCTTATCTGGGCAAAAGGTTTTAAGTATTGAACTTTTTAAAAAAGGTTTGACATCAATTCAATTTTCAATTTATATATTGATTTATCAAATTTAGAAACTGCCCATCTCACTCACACATGACTCAAAATCTTTGCATTGTTCATTTAAATGCAGATTTCCTTCCATACTTTCCCATCAAATAACCTTCATATTTGAGAATCGTTAAAATGTGGTTCAGCTGATATACAAAAATTGCTGCATAGATTCCTGAAAGGCAGGTGAATCACTAGCAAATACTACGTCCGTTTGATTAAAAGGTAGGCAAGAGATGTCCCTTGCAATAATGAAAGAAGAACATTTAAAAGGAAATTGTTTACTGTCAGCCTTCATTAGGTTTCAATCAATTACTTTATTAGACTTCCTCCTTGAGTACATCACTGCTTTTGTTAGCTAAAACATGCACATGCACTTTGAAACTGGTAGTTGAGTGCAAGTAGAGCAATGTTTTCAGCCACAATTATCCCCCTTCAATTTCCAGACCAGAAGTTGAGGTATACATGTGTGCCACTGTTCATATTGCAACACAATTTACATCTATACCAGTCTTCCCTCCAGGGATACTGCTTGCTGATTGCTAGATTCCTCTTGCAGAGAATTAGTAATTTTAATTAACTGATGTGGGAACAGAGCTGCATCCTGCACCTTTTCAGTAATCCTACTCAAGATTGTTGATTTTTTTTCTCATTGTTAATGACAGCTGAGCACTAGGTATCTTGCCACCAAGAGGAATAGGTAAGGGTTTGCACTTCTTCATTTTTCCCAACAAGTATTCTTATACATTTAAAGGTAGGCAGTTCAGTTCTGCAGAAAACTGAAAGTGATGAGTTTCATCTCCAGCATAAAAGACTAACAGAGTTGGAAGGGACCTTGGAGGTCTTCTGGTCCAACCCTCTGCTGAGGCAGGAAACCCTATACCATTCTGGACAAATAGCTATCCAATCTCTTCGTGAAAACTTCCAGTGATGGAGCACCCACAACTTCTGAAGGCAAGCTGGTTTATTGTTCTCACTGTCAGGAAATTACTCTTTAGTTCTGGTTGCTTCTCTCCTTGATTAATTTCCATCCATTGCTTCTTGTCTTGCTTTCAGGTGCTTTGGAGAATAGATTGACCCCTCCTTCTTTGTGGCAGCCCTTTAAATATTGGAACACTACTATCATGTCACCCCTAGTCCTTCTATTAAATTAGATAGACCCAATTCCTGCAACCATTCTTCATATGTTTTAGTCTTCAGTTCCCTTATCATATTTGTTGCTCTTTTCTGCATTCTTTCTAGAGCAGGGGTGTCAAACTCAATATCATTGAGGGCCGCATCAGCATTGCGGTTGCCCTTGGGGGGCTGGGTGGGTGTGGCCAGGGGGGGTGCAGCCACTGGGTGGGCATGGATGGAGTGGGTGTGGTCTACTGGGTAGGCATGGCCAGCTCTACATCGTTTGCTTCAAGGATGCCTGTGGAAGCCTGGGCAGGAGTGGGACAGATCTGAGTGTCTCTGGCAGAAGAGGGTGGGACCAGGGCAAATGCCAAGGCATGATGCATTTCTTCATTCCTCACAAAGGGTGACACCTCCCCAGCATGCACCCAGGGGGCATGGCCAACACAACAAGGGCTGGTTCCTCGCTGTTTCTGGACGGCCTTGTGAAGCTAAAACTGAATGCATTTCAACATAGATGGCCACCACAAAATTGTACATTAGCTCCCAGCCGGCCTGGGCCAGGGCCAAAGCAGTGGGGGCCGTTCCCTCACTGTTTCCAGGATGCCTTCGCGGGCCACATGAAACCACTTCGTGGGCCGCATCCGGCCCCCGGGCCTTGTGTTTGACCTGTCTGTTCTAGAGTCTCAACATCTTTTTTATATTGTGGTGACCAAAACTGGATGTGGTATTCCAAGTGTGGTCTTACCAAGGCCTTATAAAGTGATCTTGATTCTATCCCTCTGTTAATGCAGCCTAGGACCGCATTGGCCTTTTTGGCAACTGCAGCACATTGGCTCATATTTAACTGATTGTCCACTAGGACTCAGAGATCCCTCTCTCAGATACTACTATTGAGGTATGTACCACTTCTACTCTCTAGGTACTGCTTATGCTAGCTTCTATATTCCATCCATTAAGGGATGCTGCTGAACACTAGCAATGTTGAGGACTTCATAATAGTCACACAAAGTCTTGTATTTGAAGATGGCTGGATTCTCACAGGAAACCAGGGATTTTAAGCAAGGTTAAAGAGATGGGGAAGAACATTTTAAGGACCCTGCTTGCAATAGCTACTTTCCAGTACTTCATTTTCTATTGAATAGGCTTAATAGCTGGCAGGCAATGAAACAGGGTTTAGATCCATTCCAGCTTTACAATAAAACCCTTTGCTTCTTTGATCATGGAATATGTAGCTTAGAGGCAAGTGATTGATTTATCAGTGATTGATTTAGAGTCATCAGATCCTGACTTAGCATGTTATGAAAAATCATAGATATCATAACCAATTTCTTCAGATTGATATGGTCAATAGCCAACAAAGAGCCAACGCATTCTTTAGATACTGATTTTATAATATTATTGCAACTATCAGCAATATAATTCAAGTTTAAAAAGTGGGTTATATATGGTGTTAAATGTATGTTCTGGGCAGAACTATGGCTAACATTTAGAATTGTGCAGGAAATGCATTATCACTATTTAAAAGTGAAAACAGCCATATTATATAACTGCATTATTATCACAATGTTATTTCTGAACAGCATGGATTGTTATTAGAGAAAAGAACTATGGACTAATCAGACTGTATAACCATAGATTTAGATCAGTGTTTCCCAAACTTGACAATTTTAAGGCATGAGGACTTCAACTCCCAGAATTCTGGGAGTTGAAGTCCTCATGCCTTAAAATTGTCAAGTTTGGGAAACACTGATTTAGATCACAATAGATATGGAAGAGTGAATCTTTAGTAATGGACCACTTTCAGATGACAAGGACACTATGACAGAAATCTCATATTATTCCTCATGAATGAAATTTTTGTATTGTCTGAAAATTAATAGATTGAAATAGATTGAAATGAAATTGACATAATGATACAGAAACTCTAACTACAGAAACCTGTTCTGATTGCAAGAGAGATTGAACTTAATGTTTCCCTAAGGATCCCTTTTGGGGGCATGGTAATTCAAGTCAAAGGGTCTCCATCTATCTACTTCTTTCTTCTGGAATAAATAATAATTATATATTGTTTAAGATGTCTAGGTTGCTCCATTCTATGCTCTGAGCAGCTTATAAACTAAGACAAACCATGAAAAACAATAGAGAAATCTAGGGACAGAAACAACATCTCATCCTAAAGATGCCATTCAAACAACTCTTTTAAATCTTATTAATAATTGGCTAATATATATTAGAACCACGATGACATCACCAGCTGCTGCACCTCCCTCCGACCCCCACACAAAACAAATGGACACACTCCATGAACACAGAGCTAGACCGCAAACTCGGAGCCAAACCAAAGCCAAACAATCCACAAATAATAACCTCAACACAGCCAACCAATCCACCTACAGCAACTAAGCCAGCACTCTACCCCCCCACCTATATATATATACATATGTAGGTCTTTGGTTATTCGGGTTTTCTCCCGTGTAAAATTGGAAGTGTCTTGGCGACGTTTCAACAAAGTCCCATTCGTCAACTTCAGGCTGGTGTTTTCAGCTTCGTGCTTCTAGGAGCTCGAAACATCACCAAGACACTTCCAATTTTACATGGGAGAAAACCTGAATAACCAAAGACCTACATACAAACACCCGCGAAAACCTCAGAAAACAAATATTTATATATATAAATAGGTAGATAGAGGTAGGGATGATTATCATAGAGACAGAGATGATGGATGGATGGTTGGATGGATGGATGGATGGATGCATAGATGGATGAGTTGTATGCATGGACACTCAGACAAACAGACAGACGGTAGGTAGGTAGGTAGGTAGGTAGGTAGGTAGGTAGGTAGATAATTAGAAGTATGTATCAGATTCAGCCAAAAAGGAGATCTCAAGATATAGTAATTCAGAATTGATTCAAAAGACATAAATACAAACAAACTTTTATTGTTTACATAAAGAAACATGGTGGGATTGACAGATTCATGTGACAAAGTTGCTCTTAAATCAAAGTGACCCTTATTGCTAGGCCCTGTTGCAATTACACAGTGTCTTGGAAACAACCTAGAAATAAGGAGAAATTTCAAGCATACATATCCACAGGATCTAGCACTTTTCTCAAAAGCAACGATATGTCATTATGATGCAAGTTCCACCTCTTTTGTATATGGGTGATGTCATGATGTATAGTACATATAAAGTGAATGGAGATTTTGTTCCATTGATGCAATTTCATTTTCATCATTTGCCTCACTTTACACCTTTCCCCAGGAAGTTTGACATATTGTAGCAGTTTATCTGTCATAGCCCTGAATATTGATGAAAGAGCCCTTGGAAATACTTCAACAAATGCCCTGAGTTGGTGACTGTGCTTCATCTTTGGAAGAAGACTTTTCCAGTAAATCCACGATAACGAAATCACCTGGATAATACATTTAAGCAACTTTAATTTCCTGAAATGAAAAGTTGAATATGAATATGAGTGATTGGTCTTGTATGCCCATTCTATTTTTAATGGTTTAATTGAAAAGATTTGTTTTAGATGGATGAATAGTTCAATTAGATTGTATTCAATTGAATGAAGAATTAAATTGTATCATCCACCTTCTGGGGGAGGAGAAGGAGAAGCCTTTCCTGTGTCACATTTTATTTTAGCAACTCATTTTGTCATGCTGGTGTGCTGTATTTTCAGACACACACACACACACACACACTCACCAAAAACACTTATAATGATACAGGTTCTTCATTGTTCTGACAGTTTCTTGTGGCACCTGGACATGTTTTTGTTCCATCTGTCTTATTAGCTTCTCTATTTTTTTCTCTCCCTGAGGAAATTTTGGAATAGCAGTATATCAGATGATGCTAATGTAACTGGTGCATTTGCACACATATACATACATACAAACACACCCCTAGTAGTAATACATTTTTATGTGCTGTTCAAGAGGATTCACAGCCCAATTCTATTGATGTCTAGGCACAGCAGTCATTTATGACTTGTGCCTACCTTGCTGATGTAACATGAATAAGTAACAATACAGATGTATCTAGCAATGAATACAATTTTAATACAAATGTGGGAGCAGGAATTAAGGTGCTGTGGGTTTCTTTCAAAATAACTCAGCCATGTTCCCTGAAATAGAGTCCCCACCTGCCACAATTGCTTTTCATTTTGCTTCTGTCAAAGAAATTGGTGGGCCTTGTCCTAGTTGAACATATTGCATGATATAGATAACAGCAGACTGTGAATCCTTTCACATTGCCAGTCCTGTGCTTTAAATTGAAAGATATAGATCGGCCTTCCTCTATTTTTATTGCAAAAAAGAGGAAAGTCTTTTTCCTATGTTCTGTTGCTAAAGCTAATAGGATCATTATGCCCGAGGCCTTTTGTTGAATCAACTAATCCAACTTTGTCTTCTTTTAGAACTTAGAGGTATACAGTGGTGTTGAATATGTCACTTTCAATTTCTCATCTGTATTATGGAGATATATGAGCATATTCTGCAGCATTGCATGACAATTATTGAAATGTGAAATATTTTGAACGAGATGATGATAGTATTGGTAGTGGTGGCAATCAATCAATCAATCAATCAATCCTAGCAGTAACTTTCTGTAAACTCAGAGTCAGAACCATATAAGATATTTTTGGGTAGGTCTGTATTATTTTCCTCAAAGTTCATTTGAAAAAATAAAGTAATAAATGGACATGAAATTTGGCTCCTTGGTTCTTAACCACAGCGTGAAATGAACATTAATTACTGGAATATTGGGCCTGGTTCACAGCCAGACAGCCCTGAAGACCATTAAATTCAGCATTAAAAATGATATTAATTAAGGACTCCATCCTGCTACTTCCCTCTCTTCTTTTCCCTTGAGGCCTTCTGGAGAAAGAAAGGAAAGTGAGAATGAAAAATGTTCATGCTACTACTTTGGAAAGAAAAGGGAAAGATTTTTTTTAAAACTCATATGTATAGATCAGAAGAAACTTGGGGGAAGAGAGGCTGGTCATGAAGCTGCAGCAGAGATTCACCCCAAACTGATAATACAAGATTCCTTCATAAATATATATATATTTACTTTCTCATTGCTTCTACCTGACATCTCTGCTCTCTGAGTGTAGCTGGATGAAAGAGTTCCTCAGAGGCTGAGAATTCTTGAATGAGAATTCCTCAATTCCTTTATAATTTTGGCAACTTGGTCATGATGCTGGTTATAATCTGTTTAGGAAATTTTGTTGCAGCCAGTGATCAAATGAGGGATCAAAGTGAGTTTTATTCAGAAGTTAAGAATGTTATATATTTTTTAAAGTTTGGGGAAAAGATTGTTCTTGATCCTTGTTTCCACTAAGCTACTTTAGAGTTAGTTAGCTACCTTGCTTTGTTTTTCAACCAAATATCAATTACTTGGAGAGCACTGAATGATACGGAAGTGATCTTACACTATTAGACCACAGGAGCACAGCTCTAAGATTGCATAGTTAGCCCTGGCCTGATTTAGATGTAACCCTCCGAAATTTCTAATATTTGTTAACAAGTTACAAGTTATGAGTGCTCCATCACTGGAGGCTTTTAAAGAAAAGCCATTTGTCTGAAATAGTATAGGGACTCATGCTTGAATAGGGGGTTGGATTGGATGACCTCCAAGGCCCCTTCCAATTTGGTTATTCTGTTAAATGCTTTATTACTATTATTATTGTTGTTGTTGTTGTTGTTGTTATTCCTTCAAGTCAATCTTGACTCCTTAGATTAATCCCTGCAGTGTTCTTTGAAAATGTTCAGAAGTAGTTTGCCCTTGTCTGTTTCCTAAAGCTTACAGAAAGAGAACAGTCCAAAGTCTCTCAGCTGGTTTTATGCCTCAGGGACCACTAGAACTCATGGCTTCCTGGAACCCAACTCCAATCTTTTTCACTGTAGGATTATGCAGTATCTTCTCCCTGTTAGATCATGTAGGTAGATAGATTCTATCTGAAGAAGCTGGTCCCCAAAAAAACAATGGCCAAAGCCATAAAGGAAATTATAAGTAATCAAACAAAAATACCTTTTTGTTCAGACCTCAGTCCAAAATCATGTAAATGGAATCTGCCACTTCTCTAGCTTGCCTCTGAGACAATAATTTGATTAAATAATTGCTTCAGCCAAACAGCCTTACTTGATTAGTAGTGTACATCTATTTGGATTCTCATGGTTGCAGTGATCTTTAAAATGAAAAAAAAATGTTTATCATGATTGTTATTTTTTACATCTGGATTATTGCTACTTTTTCATGATGTGGCAACAGATGTATTAATTGAGTTTAGGGTCTTCTGGCAATTGTGAAAATAATGCCTCACAGTTTTACCTGGCCACATTGATTTTAAATACAGAGAGTCTCAAAGAAAGGAAAGACATTGATTTGACAGAAATAAAGAAAAGTCTAGTCCTATTGTTTCCTTTGGCTACAAGCAAAGTGCAAAATAAATCTCAAGCGGCTAAGAAAGATGAGAAAGACTAGCAACCTTGAAAACTTCCATTTAACACACACACACACACACACACACACACAGAGAGAGAGAGAGAGAGAGAGAGAGAGAGAGAGAGAGAGAGAGAAATCTAACCCTACAGAAATCATAAATTCAATATTTGACACTGGTTTGAGGCCTTACACCTTAGCCAGCATGGTAAATTGCTTTGTTTAGAATAACACTATGACAGCATCTGTCTTTAAACAAATAAACTCAACACTATTTAAAAGATATCTAATACTGTAATGCCTACAATTCCAAATCTTGCTTCAAAAAGTTTGGGTGATCATTCCAAAACATGTGATATTTCGAAAACATGTGATACTTGCATTTTCACTGTTGTCATGCTGTCTTCTTTTTTCTTCTACCTTTGCACCCAACCATCTGGATTAAAGTTTGTAACCTTTGGGACGAAACCATCTCCTGAAATTTTGGTCCTTTTTGCAGTATCAAATATAATTCCGAGGAAGAGAGAGAGAAAGGTACAGAATTTCAACTATATTCTGAATTAACTTTCTACCCATCAGTGTTTCTACTGATGCCTTCACTGTCACATCTGGAGGTTCCTTTTGCTTTTAGCAGCCCTTCTACATTGTTCATCTTTGGAGTATGTGAGCACTCCAGAATAATACTTAAGTTGACATGGAAGATTAGCATTTGGGACCATTTTTAGTCTTTTAGAAAGAGGCAGGACTTGAGTAAAAGGAACTTTTCTGCAGGAACTTTAAAGAGGATGAATCACCCTGCACAAGACGAGGAAAGGCAGAAAGGATCCTTTTCCAGTGTAGGTGAGCAAGTATAGGTGGAATTTTTCTTCCCCCTTCATTTGTTTACTTGAAAAGAAAGAACTTTCCTGTCTTCTGAAATCCATTTAGAATTCTGACATTTCACCCATTTGGCTTGTCCTGCTTTGAAGTCCCTTCTATGAATGGAATAATTGCAAAGCAGGGACAAATTTGGCCAATGGGATTCCAGATCCTAGGAGCAATGTATTATTGGCCTTTTAATAATCTCATAATATTTTATTGGGATATAATGGGCATATTGTGGGGTTCCTGTTTTTATCTTAGCATTTGGAAATCTGGTATTTCATTGTACAATAATATTGTTAGCAGTATTTCGCTTCACTGGTTTTCCATCTTTCAAGGAAATCTCAAAGAAGCCCCAGGTTTACTTCCACAGCAGTTTGCAGCATGTTGGAGAAATGTATGTGTAACACACCCCTCCCCCCAAATCCCTTTCCTAGCACTCATCTTTCTTGGAAAGTAAAAGTAAAAAAAAAGTTGTAAAGAAATTCTAAATGATTTTGTGAATAAGGTAAAAAAAAACCAAATATGGGAAAAGGAAATTTTACAACATTTTGACATAGCAGTTAATGCACCTGTCTAGAGTAGCAATAGCACTTAGACTTATATATCACTTCAGAGTGCTTTACAGCCCTCTCTAAGAGGTTTTTATAGAGTCAGCCTAAGGCCCCCAACAATCTGAGTCCTCATTTTACTGACCTCGGAAGGATGGAAGGCTGAGTTAACTTTGAGCCAATGAGAATCGAACTGCCGAACTACTGGCGGCTGGCAATCAGCAGAAGTAGCCTGCAGTACTGCGTTCTAACCACTGCGCCACCGTAGCTCACAACTCGAGGAGTCTGCAAGTTCTAATCCTGCCTTAGGCATGAAAGTCAACTGGGTGATTTTGGATTAGTTACTGTCTCTCAACCCAGCTGACTTCACAGGATTATTATTGAGGGGAAAATAGGAGGAGGAAAAAATATTAGGTATGGTCACTATCTTGATTTATTTATAAAAATAATAAATTTAGTATTTATATACTAAGTTGTTCTATACAATATACTTCTTTGAAATTTGATATAGAGTCAATCAAGATGCAAATAGGAATATTCTTTTTTGACTAAAAGTTTACAGCAGAAAAATATTCCATGGGGGAGGGGTTAGAAAGTGTGATTTTTACTTTTTTAAACAGCAGACATTTCAACTGAATTATGCTCAAAAGTCAAGAATTTTTTTTTTTTAGGAAAGTTTAAGGAACTGGAAAAGATCCAAATGAAGATTTCAGAAAAGAGTACACAACCACAACAGATGCAAAGGGAATCTGAAAGGGATGATTCTGCATTTAAATTCTACAGGTGTCAATTTGTATAAAAATTTGGGTAAATAATTTATTTCAGCAGGATTTAAAAAAAACAAAATAAAAGAAATGGAGTTGTTTTATACCGTATTTTAACTCCCACTAAAACAAGAACTTATACTGATAGACTATGGTACTGGGAATCCAAATGAGGATAAACAACCTATGGAAAGATTGATAGCCTATTAGTATGAAAAATAAAGTTTTATTGGAGGACTTGAATGTATTCTTTTCCATACAATTGGGTAGAACATCAGAGAAAAAGATTAAACCACCCAAGGCAAATTACTAAAGAGGTTTTTTTTAAAAAAAATTGATGGACAACTTAGGGTTAGTAGATATGTGGAGAAAGAAAATGGTAATTCTAGAAAGTACACTTTCTTTTCAGAAAAAAAGAACATTTTCATGAATAGATATGATCTGGACTTTAAAAATCTTGGATACTATATTCTCTAAAGGAGAGATTTTACCAAAAACTTACTCTGATCATAATCTTATGAGTTTAGTTTATGAAAATAAATCTAGTTCTTTTAAATGGAGGTTAACCAGAATTACAGAAAAAAGAACAGTGAAGGATTGTAAAAAGAAATTAAAATATACTGTTTTAAAAATAATTTATATAAATACACTGATTTAGAAATGGTTTGGTATGTAAGAAAAGCTTATATTAGAGGCTATTTTATATGTAGCATAATATTGAACTCAGAAAGAAGAGGAAAGAGAAAATACAGGCTATTTTGGATGATATAAATAGAAAAGAAGAATAATTAAATTCCCAGAGAAGATAAGTATCTCTCGGCAAATTAAACTTTTACAGCAACAGCTATCAATTTTAACAGTAAGAAATGGAAATAAAAATGAATTATGTAAAGCAAAGAAATTTTGAATTTGTAAATAAACCAGGGAAATGGTTACCTTACAAATTAAGAAAAAGAAAAGCAAATGGAACTGAAATTTCAAGTGATAGTTAATGCATTAATGGATAATGTGGCTATGCAAAGAGCATTCCATCAGTATTATTCCAACTTGTATAAAAAGACCTGTTATTCTTTTCAAGAAAAGAGATGAATATCTACAGAAACAAAATCTATTAAGGATTACAGAGAAACAAGGACAAATTATGAATTGATTTAAAACAACAAGGGAAGCTTCTGAAGCTATAAAAAAGGATTACATCAGGAAAAGTACCTGAATCTGATGGACTATCAGGCTTTTATTGTAAATGTTTTGAGGATGGACTTTTATAACCCCCTAATATAATGAATTCTATTTTACAGGGAGGAAAACTGCCAGAGACTTGGCAAGAGGAAACAGCACTAATACAGAAAGAGAGGTAAGATTTGATTTTAATAAGAAATTATAGACTAATATCAATATATAATGATTAGAAATTGTTCACAACTATTCTAGATGAGAGATTGAAAACAATTTTGCAGAAATTCATTCTTGAAGATCAAGATAAAAGACAGCTGAAGCACAATACAGTATTAGAATTGTGCTGAGTTTTAGAATATTTGGAAAAATATAATGAAAAACATGCTGCATTATTATTATTTTTTTAAATCAAGAGACGATCTAGTGACAGGATACACTTGCTTCTTACATACAATTGGCAGAAAGATTTAAAGTAGAGAAAAGAACTTTTAATTTTGAACAAGGTAAGATTGAGTTTGAAAAAGTGGCCTTGGGTAGCTTTGCCTTCCTTTTTCCTGCCTTTGGTCTCCACTCACTGTCTGATAATATTTGTTTTGCTGACTGATAGTCTATGGAGGAATCTGGTGTGTGAAAGATCTGGAAGGCTAGTGTTCTAGGTAAGACAATAGAGCTGACATAATTTACCAGTGATAAATACTTAAATTGCAGTGTCCTCAAAGATAATGAACAACCAATTGTACAAGCTTATCCACTAAGTTTAAAACAAGAAGGAACAGATGAATACCTAGAACTTTAAAAGCGACAAAATAATAAGAAAGCAGCTGATGTCATATTCTTTTCAAATCTATTCACCAGTCTTATTCAACAGAATAGGATAATTCCCTTCATCTGCTGCTTGTAGGCTTCTTGAAAGGACAGAGAGTTAGCTGTTATTTCCATTTTTAATGTTATACATTTGCCACTGGGAGGAAAAATAGTTGTAGGCATGTCTCCTATCTCGGGTGGCAAAATAACGTGAGTCATTTTAAGTGCTATAAACTCTTCCTTGAGAAATGCATGGTTTATTTCAGTTCCTCAGACAGGCAAATGTCATCATGTGCATACTTAGAAGCTGCTGATTTTCAACCCCAGATTGTAAAAGCAAAGCTATTTTAAAACTGCCCTTCAGATTTGTTTCTTGGTGATAACCAAGACTGTATTTTCAGCAAGTAATTTCATCAGAGTTCCAGACTGCAGCAATCAGGGCCTCATGAGTCTTCACAAAAAATCAAGAATTCATCCTCCTTGCATTCATTAGACTTAAATTCATCTCGTTTATGTCTTGCTGGTTTCTTTTCTAACTTACTAGCTTCTCCCTGGTGCTATGTGGCCAGAACTAAGATAACATTTCAGTGCTATTCTAAGAAACTTATTGCTTCTTGGAAAATAGAGTTTGGAGCTGTAACAAATTTGATGAGAGAGGTGATGTATGTCCTATCTCAATAGATTTTCCATTTTCCCCAAAAGGATTGAGAAGAATGACAAATTTAAGAAATGCTGCATCACATTAATTTAGATTTTCAATCTACTTTTCCAGAACCAGTGGAGTTTCTCAGAGTAGTACTGAAAACTATGAAGATCTTTCAGAAAACCTATCATGCTCTTTAATAAGCAAGGGATTTAGTTAGTTTTCCCAGTGAAAGACACCTGGTTTCTTTTTCCTAACTTATTTTTTTTCCCTGTGTTTTACATATGTGCAGAGGAAAAACATCTTACAAAAGGCCATTCAATACCAGCATGGTTTAAATACATGATACATGATTTCTTTGTGGAGGGGAACATAATCTTTATATTTCAATATATTTATAATATTTCACTTCTCACTCCCTCATCCAATTTGTAATATTTCTATCTGCAAATTGAGAACAACATTTCTCAATGAAATATTTCTTTAGTTACTGGCCTTAGTGGCTAGAAATTCTAAGAAGTATAGTTAATATATTTAAAGGTCAAGTCTGAAAAGTCTACTGTTTTCTCTTTCTCTTTGTCTTCCTATATATGTTGAGAAAAATAGTCCAACACTGGAATAAATATAAAAACAACTGTTTAATAAACTAGCAACTGTTTGATAAACTTAGCTTTCGTCGGCTAACTGCCGACATCATCAGAGTGGAATCCTGGAGGTTTGAAAGCCTGCTTATAAGACCGGCAGTTTGTGTGCTCTGCTCATAGAATGCATTACCGGTCTACACGCCCCAGTTGACCATATTGCTTCTAATAGTCTCACATCTGTTTGTACACTTGTAAGCTCGGGGATCATTGCCTCTTTTTTTGTTGCTCTCTTTGCCCACTTTGGACATATCTGGGTACATGTTGCTATAGGATGGTCCTCCAGTGCCTCCTGTCCTGTGGCCACCCCCCTGTTGTGAGTGTGGCACCCCACCTCCCATCATTGGCTCCTGTACAAATCGTGCTGGGGATTTCTCCCCTTTGCCAGTCGTGGTTCTTTGTTGTTTCAGACAGCGGTTCTGGTCCTGCGTAGGCTGCATCTGTTGCACTCATTGTGAGTTGTTACTCTGTTGTTCCCACTTTCTTAGTGCCTGGACAACCATGGGATCTGGCAGGGTGAGAGCTGTGAACCATAAACACAAAGCTTTCGCTGTGTCCCTGCACAACAGCTACAGTGCCCTTGCTGACCTTAATAGGGACATTTAGGAGACTGGTAAAGGTATTTGTGAAGATAACTCAAATAAGCAGGGGATTGTGGTCCGAGATGAAGAACTAGATTTTGACAGGGAGAAGTGTGAATCAGGTATTGCACATCAGTCATGCAAGAATATAAAGGCTCCCAAAAAGAGAAGCTACCTTCTGGTAGGTGATTCAATTATAAGGGATGTAAATTTAGGAAAGGACACAGAGGCTTTGAAAGAGGTCAGGTGTCTTCCAGGTGCTACTGCCAGTAGGGACAAGAATCGTATTTCTAAAATAATCAAGAATGGCAGCAAGGACTGTGATGTGGAGGCTATTGTACACCTTGGCACTAATGATCTGTCCCAAAAAGATGTACTCTCTGTGCAGAATGATTTCCAGAGCTTGGGGAAGGAACTTAGCAGAATAGGCGGTAGGCTTACTTTCTCAGAGGTTTTACCAGTGTATAAGGAGCAAAACGGAAAAGGCCAGCGCATAGCACAATTCAATATGTGGCTAAAGGAGTGGTGTAAAGGGGAAGGCTTTGGATATATTAGTCACAATGTCAGTAGCTGGTCCAATCAAAAGATGTACAAAAGTGATGGTTTGCATCCATCAAAAAAAGGGACTGAGTTACTCGGCTATAAATTCACAGATTTTTTGGAGGGAAATTTAAACTAAACGGGGACAGGGAGTTAATTGATACGGAACAACCCAATTTAGAAATTATAGGGCTATCAGTGTATATAGCATAGATGTGTGTGTGGACAAGAATACCAACCTTGCTATCAAGCAAAATGAAGTCTCTAATAGCGAGTGCCACACAAAGTGCACTAACCAAATAGGTGGTAAAACAATATGGGAACTCAGGCACCACACAGGTTATGTAGAAAGGAAACACAGGGCCACTCACAAAGGACTCAAATGTTTATACACCAATCCACAGAGTATGAACAGCAAACGGAGAATTAGAAATTCAGGTTAATGAGGGCAGATATGATATTGTTGCCATTACGGAAACGTGGGATGAAACCCACACATGGAACACACAGCTAGAGGGATTTAAATTATTTAAAAGAAACAGATCAAATAAAAGAGGAGGTGGAGTTGCTCTCTATATAAGAAATAACAACATCTCTACAGAAATAGAACACAACAATGATAAAAACTGTCTTGAATGCATTTTGGGTCAATATAAAAGGGGGGGGGAAATGACATTGCCATAGGTGTATACTACAGACCACCCAACCAAACAGAGGAAATAGATGAACTTTTTGCTAGTCAGCTAACTAAGTTATGTAGGAAGCACACCACAATAGTAATGGGGGACTTTAACTACCCTGACATCAACTGGGAGACAAACTCCGCACCAAGTGGAAGATCAAACAGGTTCCTGGCAAACCTAGCAGACAACTTTGTCTCCCAAAAATTAGAGAAGGGAACTAGGGGATTAGCCATTTTGGATCTAATTCTCACTAACAGAGATGAAATGATAGACGGTGTTGAAGCCATAGGAACCCTGGGAGGAAGTGATCATGCAATATTAGAATTCAACATTAGAGAAGCACAAGCAATAGAACACAGTCAAACTAGAGTCTTGGACTTCAAGAGAGCTAATTTCAATAAACTTAGAGAGGGCTTGGGAAGGATTCCATGGATGAGAATCCTCAAGGGGAAAACACCTCAAGAAGCTTGGGAAATTTTGAAAAATGAGATAATAAAAGCACAGTCTAGCACAATACCAACAAAGAGGAAAAATAACAGCTCTCAAAAGAAACCAGCATGGCTGCATAAAGAACTCTCTGACAAATTGACAGATAAAAAGGACAAGTACAGAAAGTGGAAAGAGGGGAACATAACTAAGTCAGAATATCAGCAAATAGCCCGAGCCTGCAAAGATGAAGTGAAGAAAGACAAGGCTCAAAATGAACTAAGGCTTGCGACCAAAGTCAAAAATAACAAAAAAAGCTTCTTTCAACATGTAAAAAACAAGAAAAAAGTGAAGGAAACGATTGGTCCATTAGTGGGGGGAAGTGGCAAGAAGGTGACAAACAACAGGGAGAAAGCAGAACTATTTAACTCGTGTTTTGCATCTGTCTTTACACAAAGGAAAAAACAGACCAACCTATTAAAAATAGTGCCATAAAAAACAAAACAGAAATACAAGTTAAGATAGGCAAGAAAATGGTTAGGGAGCACCTGTCCAGCCTAGATGAGTTCAAATCGCCAGGACCAGATGGATTACACCCCAGAGTTCTCAAGGAACTGGCAGATGTGATATCGGAGCCACTGAACTATATTTTTCAAAGATCCTGGAACACAGGGGAACTACCCGAGGACTGGAAAAGAGCTGATGTAGTTCCCATCCTCAAAAAAGGAAAAAAAATGGATCCAGGAAATTACAGACCTATCAGCCTGACCTCAATACCTGGGAAGATCCTGGAAAAGATAATCAAACAACGAATCAACGAACACCTAGAGGCAAACAAAGTCATTACTAAAAGCCAACATGGGTTTGTCAAAAATAGATCATGCCAGACAAATCTTATTGCATTCTTTGACCAAGTGACAAAATTAGTGGATCAGAGGAATGCTGTGGACATAATTTACTTGGACTTCAGTAAGGCATTTGATAAAGTAGATCACAACCTACTACTTGACAAGATAGAAAAATGTGGGGTAGACAGAAACACCACCAGATGGATCCGTAGCTGGCTGACCGGCCGTACTCAGCGAGTGGTCCTCAATGGAACTGCATCTATATGGAGGGAAGTGTGTAGTGGGGTGCCCCAGGGCTCTGTTCTGGGCCCAGTACTCTTCAACATCTTCATCAACGATTTGGATGAAGGGATAGATGGGGAACTCATCAAATTTGCAGATGACACCAAGCTGGCAGGAATAGCCAACACTCCAGAAGACAGGCTTCAGATACAGAAGGATCTGGACAGACTTGAACACTGGGCACTAACTAACAAAATGAAATTCAATGGTGAAAAAAGCAAGGTTCTACATTTAGGCAAGAAAAACCAAATGCACAAGTACAGCATAGGTGGCACCATGCTCAATAGTAGTAACTGTGAGAGGGACCTCGGAGTCCTAGTAGACAATCACTTAAATATGAGCCAGCAGTGTGCTGCAGCTGCCAAAAAGGCCAACACAGTGCTAGGCTGCATTAACAGAGGGATAGAATCAAGATCACGTGAAGTATTAATACCACTCTTCAATGCCTTGGTAAGGCCACACTTGGAATACTGCATCCAGTTTTGGTCACCACGATGTAAAAAAGATGTGAGACTCTAGAAAGAGTACAGAGAAGAGCAACAAAGATGATTAGGGGACTGGAGGCTAAAACATATAAGGAACGGTTGCGAGAATTGGGTATGTCTAGTTTAACGAAGAGAAGGACAAGGGGGGACATGATAGCAGTATTCCAATATCTCAGGGGCTGCCATAAAGAAGAGGAATTAAGCTATTTTCCAAAGCACCTGAAGGCAGGACAAGAAGCAAAGGGTGGAAACTAATCAAGGAGAGAAGAAACCTAGAACTAAGGAGAAACTTCCTGACAGTGAGAACAATTAATCAGTGGAACAGCTTGCCTCCAGAAGCAGTAAATGCTCCAACACTGGAAGTTTTTAAGAAGAGACTGGACAG
This sequence comes from Crotalus tigris, assembly GCF_016545835.1. Taxonomy (NCBI): domain Eukaryota; kingdom Metazoa; phylum Chordata; class Lepidosauria; order Squamata; family Viperidae; genus Crotalus; species Crotalus tigris. The sequence goes on from NW_024100507.1 coordinate 88,402, forward strand.
CCATTTGTCCGAAATAGCGTAGGGTTTCCTGCCCGAGCAGGGGGTTGGACTAGATGACCTCCAAGGTCCCTTCCAACTTTACTACTATTACTATTACTATTACTCCCTGCCTTGTGAAACCGTGTTAACTACGGTCTGCTTTCTGAATGGTCATCCAGACCCAACTTTGTTTTCATAGAGTTAATATACTGTGCTGGGTTTTAGTTTTTTTATTTTAAAAAAAATGGTATGGGAAGCATCACTATAAACTGTATGAATGGGTGAACCATCTGTGATCGCACGGAAGCAACATTTTAAAATGGAAAGCAAACTAGGGTAGGAAACCAGTGAACATACTAGACATCGAAACCAATTGGATAATGTTCGGGATGGAGTACAGGAGAAAAAGATACATGTTTAGGCTAATAAAGCGTCAGGGTTCCTGTGCATATTGTATCATCCTGAAAATAATCTCTGGCCTACCTCTATCGTTGCCGTATCTCTTTTTCATCCCATGAAAAACTAGCTTTCAGTGATCCATCTCTGTCTTATCTCCCAGACCGTCCTCAACCACCTAGCAAGCCCATTGTGTTGCAGGAAGATGTCAAGGCCAGGAATGTGCTATTGTCCTGGGAGCCAGGCAGTGATGGGCTGTCACCTGTCCGATACTATACTGTGCAAACACGGGAACTCCCTGATGGGAAATGGATGTTACATTCTGCATCTGTGAAGCACAACACCACATCCTTCATTGTGAACAGGTGAGGCAGGAACTGATGCGATGCAAGAGACTTTTATTTAGAAGGGGAAACGGTTGTTCAGGGTTCCAGTTTGTCCGACTGTTCAGCAGCCAGACAATCCAAGATTGTGCACAGGTAGTTCGTGACAAACCATCATTTGTTTACCAACCATTCAAAGTTATAATGGCACTGAAAAAAAGTGACATATGACTGTTAAGTTCTCACACTTAACAACTATCTCAGCATTTCCCAGAGTTGCGTGATCAGAATTCAAGCCCTTGGCAACCAGCCTGATGATTGCAGGGCCACATAAGCAGACTCTGACAAGCAGAGTCAGTTGAGGAAGCTGTATTTGCTTAATGACCATTTGATTCATTTAGCAATTGCAGTGAGTTGCTTAACAGCTGTGGCCAAAAAGGTCGTAAAATCAGGGTTGGGACTCACTTAATCGCCTTGCTTAGCAACAGAAATTCTGGTTCTAATTGTGGGAATAAGTCAAGGATCCCATTTAAAGGGTGCCATCCCAGTCTGAACTCAGTTCTCATAACTTAATTCTAAGCCTGGAAGCAACACTAGCTGTCGAGTCACACAGCTACATCCAAAATGCTTTTCCAAAGACTGGAGGAAGGATTTGCTGGTCTTGGAACAACAACAACAACAAAAAAATTAGAATGTAGGTCTTAGCAAGCAGAAGACAGCAGCACACATGTGGGAATTTGTTCTTCCAAAACTAAAAACCGATCCCTTGCATTCTATTTGCAGATTGAAGCCATTCACCACCTACAAATTCCGTGTTAAGGCAACCAATGACATTGGTGACAGTGAATACAGTGAAGAGTCAGAATCACTCACCACACTACAGGCTGGTATGCAAATGTGCAAGGTCATGAATTACTACCCAGTGTAAAACCTTTTTTTTCCATCTCTTGAGAAAAGAGATGATCATGCAATGTAAAAAGGTAATATGAATTCAGTGAGTGCACTGTTGCATTCTTAGGAACCTTGATTATCTTTCACTTAGACAGTCTGAAAAGATCTCTTCTTCAAAATGTACTAGCTCTACAACTAAAGAAACAAAACAAAATCAGGTCAAAAGAAGAATAAAGAAGGGGGGGTTGCCCCTTTTTTACTATCTGGTTTCCCACTTGTATAATAACCCATCTCACATCTAACCCTATTCAGATCCACTGCTATATTTTCCCTATTGTAGATTTATCTCTTATGTTTTATTGGTAATGGCCTTGTTTATGTTAAAGTACAAAAGAAGAAATCATAGATAAAGCTGGCTATTGAGGGAGGCAAACTTTGTGCTGTGACAAATTGAGCAGATTGATACATCTGGGACTCAGTTTAGACAATAGTGTTAGGCACAATTCAAACAAGCAATAGAATTATAATAGAAACTGAAAATAGAAAAAATAATGGAATAAAATCTATAGAGAAACTAATGAAAAGAATGGTAAGCAGAAGAAACAAGAGTTCCTTAACAAATTAAGACAGGCATATGGTAGATAAGATTTTTAAAAAGGCCAAGATAAACCTGTTACAATTGGCTCCATTATTTCAGATTAGTGAAGTATTCCACCAGAAAATCAACTTGTTTTAGGATCATGGTATCCTCCAATCTGCAAGGAAATTGTAATCACACTTGATCTTCATCTCCAAAAAGAAGTCATTTAAACTTCTGTGAAAGATGATGACTTCATAGCTTGCACTTCCTGGTGTTCTTTTCATCACAGAAGAGCTTGAGTATTTGACTTGTATTTCTTCTTTTCCTCAGCCCCAGAGGAAGCTCCCGCCATTTTGTCAGTGACACCGCACACCACCACATCCGTGTTGATCCGCTGGCAGGTAGAGTAGCTTATTCTTTCATTCATTTCTGTATTTTAACTCTGAATAAAAGAATCTGAATGTTCAAGGATGTCCACATTTTAAAGAAATGTTTTTCTTCCTTATAATATACTGTATGATCTTTTGTACAGTATAGTGTTCTAAGTTTGTTTTCCAGAGGGAAGGCATTCCAGTTATGCAATCATATACAAGTAAATCTGAACAAAGATAGCAGGATGACAACTTATTTTGAATAAACAGAATACTAGTTCCTCATTTACTTGCACTTAACTTTATTATTCAAGCTGATAACTAACACAAAGAAAGATTCTGTGTTCACAGGGTAGTTGACTTTGCTATTGAAATACAGGACATCATAAATTGATCTTGTTGCCCCAGGATTTATGGGAAAGGATGATCCTCTCTGCAGTGTAAAGAGAACTCTAGTTCAGGGCTTTTCAACCAGTGGTACGGATACCAACTGTGGTACATTGGCACCTGGCAGGTGGTACGCGACCATCCTAGAAAAGTGGTAGTGAGGGAGGGGAATGAGAGCGCTGCCGGGCGGGCAGGCAGGTGTCTTGCTCGGCTATGCCTTGGGGGGCACTTTTTTCAGTGCCATTGTGACTTCGAACAGTCACTAAGCGAACTGTTGTAAATTGAGGACTACCTGTGCTTTATCACTTTTTCCCTTTTTTTTTCGTCATCAAGTTTTTGACACCTTGCTAGGCAGGTGGTACTCGGATATTGCCATATCCTAAAAGTGGTACAATGGGTGAAAAGGTTGAAAAGCCCTGCTCAAGTTGGTATGCATATAGTGGAGGAGGGCAGAGAACCAGTACTCAGTGGTACTCGGATATTGCCATATCCTAAAAGTGGTACAATGGGTGAAAAGGTTGAAAAGCCCTGCTCTAGTTGGTATGCATATAGTGGAGGAGGGCAGTGAACCAGTAGCATAAAGGCATTTGGGGTGGAATTATGAAAAACAACTTGCGGAATGTTGAGATCAGGAGAAAGCTGGAGGGATCCGAAATGGATAGTGGGACTACTTCAACCCACTAATCCTCAGTTTTGGGGCATCTTCTGCCTATATCCCTGGATTCCATCCTGCTAGCAGGGACAGCATGAAAATCCAAAACTGTGGTATCCCTCAGAATTTTCATATTTGAAGATATTGCCGTGGGTACTCTGTGCTTCCAAGGATCACTTTTGCATTCACTGTGTCTTCTTATGCAGGCCCCATCTGAGGACAAAATCAATGGCATCTTGCTAGGCTTCCGCATCCGATACCGGGAGTTGCCATATGAAGGGGTACGAGGCTTTATTGCCCGTAGCATGGGCAGTCCCAATGCCAGATGGACAGAGTTGACCCGTAAGTCTGCAGAGGGAGAATGTATGAATTAAAGACGATCAGAATGTAGTTCACTCACCAGACTTCCGGAAAAGGGCTGTACTGATTGCCTTTAAATGAGTTTGCAATATCATTCCCAAGCAAGCTGTTCATAAGACCTGGTCCTAAGGATTGCACAAAATGCTTCCCACAATGATATGGCTTCTATTCAGTACAGCACAATTCCTCCTATGCTAATAAATTCAGAAACTGTCCTAGAGCAATACATGATTGAACTCCAGCAAAAAGCCAGTATATGCATCAAAAATCCAAAACAGCACTGTCCAGGATTCCTCTTTCTAATTAATCAGTCTGAAACAATCTCTTTTTCAAGAAATATTAAAGTTACATCATAAAACACTACTTTGAAAATTGGGAAGCCTATTCTCCCAGGTTCACATGCAGTATGTAATAATGTATGTATCATACTGGTTAACAAGACAGCTGTGTAAAAACTACAAGGCATTACAGATAAATCATTCCAGGGACTTACTAATGAAAATATACCCAGGCCGACAATTACAAACTTACAAAAATGCACAAGCAGAAACATCCAGCATAAAAACTTTCCCTGAAGGGAGTATCTGAAGCAGTTGTTTATGGCCTTTGGTTGCAGCAAACCACAGCTGTATTTGGTCCTCTTGGGGTTGCAAGCTTTTTTTGTGTCAGCGTGTCAGTCCTTAGCAGCTTCAAGGTCTTGGTTGCCAGAAGAGGCTTTTATGGAGTACAGAATGATGGGACATATATATCCAATCTATCCCAATGTCTGTAATAGATTCTGAGAAATTTTGTTTGTCCTTTGAAACTTTGATTGTCTTGCCCTCTCTAGCTATTTGTCACTTTTCTCTCTCGCCCCCTACTGTTCATGAGACCCCCCCCCCTTAACATCCTTTGCTTGGACTGAGAATTTCTCCCCGTCCTGCTTTCTTGCATAGTAATGGTGTTGCTTAGTTTAGCTTGTATTGTCCAGATGTTTCTTTCCATGTAGCTAACTGTACTGCTTTCCCCTTCTGACCACTGCCATCCCACAGCAACATATGCCATGCGGAATTTGAGCGAGGCCTCCCTGACACAATACGAGCTGGACAGTAAGTGGCCGCTTCCTCCTTTGTCTGTACTCCTGTCTCTGTTTGTGTCTTTGGGCTCGTGGGTGTTAAGCAATTGTTGGGGGACGATGCAAAATTACAATTAGCATGTCTGGAAGGAAAGATGCCATAAACTAGGGCTGCGTTTCTTTAAAGGTAGTGATAGTAGGTGTGATGAAGATGTTAAAGAGCCCAGGGCTCTTCAACATCTTCATCAATGATTTGGACGAGGGGATAGATGGGGAACTCATCAAATTTGCAGACGACACCAAGCTGGCAGGAATAGCCAACACTCCAGAAGACAGGCTTAAGATACAGAAGGATCTTGACAGACTTTAACACTGGACACTATCTAACAAAATGAAGTTCAGTGGTGAAAAAAGTAAGGTTCTACATTTAGGCAAGAAAAACCAAATGTACAGGTATAGTATAGGGGGTACCTTGCTCAATAGTAGTAACTGTGAGAGGGATCTCGGAGTCCTAGTAGACAACCACTTAAATATGAGCCAGCAGTGTGCTGCAGCTGCCAAAAAAGCCAACACAGTGCTGGGCTGCATTAACAGAGGGATAGAATCAAGATCACGTGAAGTAGTAATACCACTTTACAATGCCTTGGTAAGGCCACACTTGGAATACTGCATCCAGTTTTGGTCACCAAGATGTAAAAAAGATGCTGAGACTCTAGAAAGAGTATAGAGAAGAGCAACAAAGATGATTAGGGGACTGGAGGCTAAAACATATAAGGAACGGTTGCTGGAATTGGGTATGTCTAGTTTAACGAAGAGAAGGACGAGGGGGGACATGATAGCAGTGTTCCAATATCTCAGGGGCTGCCACAAAGAAAAGGGAGTCAAGCTATTCTCCAAGGCGCCTGAAGGCAGGACGAGAAGCAACAGATGGAAACTAATCAAGGAGAGAAGCAACCTAGAATTAAGGAGAAACTTCCTGACAGTGGAACAACCTGCCTCCAGAAGCAGTGAATGCTCCAACACTGAAAGTTTTAAAGAAGAGACTGGACAGCCATTTGTCTGAAATGGTGTAGGGTTCCTGCCTGAGCAGGGGGTTGGACTAGATGACCTCCAAGGTCCCTTCCAACTTTATTATTATTATTATTAATAATAATATTAATATCAATATTATTATTATTATCCTATTATATAATGTAACTATTATCCGTCTCTTGCCAAATCCAAAAATTAGTAAGGCTGATTTCTGCAGGTTTTTCCTGATTATACTACAAAAATAAGCATAACAGAATCCATTTTGAGAACTCCGTTCAAGTAATGGAACAAGTGTAATCCACACTGATCAATAGCTTAAAATAGCATATTCGGGAAAGTGGATTTCCATTTCACATATGTGGCTGTATAACAACTGCAGTAGAATGAAAATGGAGAAATAATAGAAGAGGACAGCAACATCCTCTTTGGAGTATTGAAAAAAGAGATGAGGAAATGAGGTCCAGGAATCATGGAAATGAAAGGGAGGTGATAGAAAGCACCCTTGAACAATTTAAGTTCTATTCTCCTTGTTTAAAATAACATTTTTACTCACAACTATAATTAAGACCTTTTTTTTCCTTTAAAGTTCACATATTAGAAACCATGCAATAAACCAGAGATCTTGTTCTTGCTTTGTTTGGTGTTTGTTTTCTCTTTTTGGTCAGAAACAATATTCTGCCTCAATTTTCCAATCTAAATAATTTGGACAGAAAATAGGACACGCCACTGTAGCCAGGTTCTCGAGCAAGGAATAGTGGGAGGAAAATGAGAGGATGCTAACCAGAAAGTATGTGCTGCTGCTATGGAGGCAGCCCTAATGAGCACTCCTCTCTGCTCCTAAATGATCATTGATTTTCTCCATCTTTGCAGATCTGAACAAACACCGTCGCTATGAGATCCGCATGAGTGTCTACAATGCTGTGGGTGAAAGCCCCACCAGTTCCCCCCAAGAGGTCTTTGTCGGTGAAGCTGGTAAGCTGAGCATCTGCTTTAAGAGGAGTCTTTCAACTTTGGGTGTCTGTGTCATGTATTTATTTGCCCATCTGAGGTATGTAGGATTAGCTCAGGGTTAAATCATAGAATTTTTGGATAGGGTTAGCTGTGGTGGTGCAATGGTTAGAATGCAGTATTGCAGGCTAATTCACTACTCATTTCCAGGAGTTCGATTCTGACCGGCTCAAGGTTGACTCAGCCTTCCATCCTTCTGAGGTCGGTAAAATGAGGACTCAGATTGTTGGGAGCCATATGCTCAATCTGTAAACTGCTTAGAGAGGGCTGTAAAGCACCGTTAAGTCGTATATAAGTCTAAGTGCTATTGCTATTGCTATCTGAGTTAGCTGTTGGGAAAACCATTGGAATCAACCAGTAATAAGCAAAAGATCCATTCTTTCATCAATAAAGACAAAGCTGTCAGGAGAACACCAGCAGACCTGCATCCGAAGAAAAGCAAGTCCATGGCACTGTATTTGATTCTCGGTCTAGTGCATTCCTGACTTACATTCTCTTTGTTTTGTTCAGTCCCTACAGCTGCACCACAGAATGTAGTTATACAAACCATCACGGCCACCCAACTTGACATTACTTGGGAGCCACCACCTCCTGAGACACAGAACGGAGATATCCAAGGCTACAAGGTACCAATAAAGATTATTTGTAGCTCAGGGTTGAAATGTGGTGTCCTTGGTGCTCTTTGAGCTTGGTTGTTTTCTTGCAGATGTTTTATTACCCAGACTAAATAACATCATCAGTGCACTGCAGTCCTAGAAAACAACCAAACTCAGAGAGCACCATGGACCCCCTCAAGGCTACAAGATAACCGCACAATGGAGGGGAGGGGAAGATCTTTCCTGGGGGTGGACTGATGCTCTTTTCACCCTGAAGAATGTTTAAAAATGGAAGCCAGAATCCTCTGCCTGATACAAATTGGGAACAGACTTACAGCTGTTGCTGTTTCTTCTGTCATTATTACATAAATACATCACAGGATATTCTTCTTTGTTGCTATATTGCTAATCTTTTGGGAATGCTTGCATTAATGAAGATTAGTGTCCGGCGTCAGGCTAGATGGCACCACAAAGTTTTATGGCATACTGGAAATTAGCACGTTCATTAATCCATAACATTTCACAGACTAATGTCCGCTGAATATTAGAGTTGCACAGAATTATCCAGAGTTATAGTTGTATACACTGATGGGGAGTGGATAGAAATCAGTGTGAAATAAAATATAGGAAAACATAATGATCGTTACAGTATTACCTGTGGTCATTCATAAAAAAATAATTGGTAATAACACAGGCATCCTGGAGATGACAAGTTAATTGTTTAGTCCTTAAGGTAGCACAGTACTCTCATTTGTTTTTGCTGATACAGATTAACCTGAGACTCTCTTTCTAAAAGCAAGTGTTTTTCAGCATCTTACAGTCCCCTCTTGCTCTTTTTAAAGGCAAAAATTATTCTGCCTATTTTTGTTTTGTTTTAATAATAGAGAAGAACATCTTTTCAAGGAACACAACCTCAGGAGGTCTTCCAGTATCATGGTGGTATCAGCTCTCTTATTTCCATTCTTTAAATCAGTGGTTCTCAACCTGTGGGTCGGGACCCCATTTGGGGTCGAACGACCATTTCATGGGGGTCGCCAAACAAGGCTGTCCGCCATTTCCCCCCTTTTCTTTGGCCACGCCCCTGGCACCCGGTGATGTATAAGTGATTGGGGGTCATCACAACATGGGGAACTGTATTATGGGGTCGCGGCATTAGAAAGGTTGAGAACCACTGCTCTAAATCTAATCCAAACCCTGAAAAATACTCCATAATTCTATCAAAATTGGTTGCACTATTTTGCGTGCCAGGATACTACAACTGGTTTGAACAGTGTTTCTTCTTGAACATTGCCCATATCAGATGGGTGGACTTCAACTCGTAGAATTCATCTGCCAGCAGCACCCAAGGAATTCTGGGAGTTGAAGTCCACGCACCTTAAAGTGCCCAAGGTTGAGAAATACTGATCTATTCAGTGTAGTAGCCCAGCATCCAAAAGTATCCAACCATCTGAAGTGATATGCCCAGTTCCAAGCACTTCATTTTGAGAAAAAATAATGGAACTAGTATAAAGGAAAGCAAGAAGGGTGATTGGGGATGGAAACATACAAGGAGAAACTGAGAAAATTGAGTTGGGCTTGATAGAATATTAAAAGAACTTAAAAGGATGTCACACAGAGGAACACGACCTAGTTTCTATCATTCCAGAGAGCAGAACATTGAGTAATAATCTTAAATTACGGGAAGGCAGTCTACAGTTAAGTGCTATTAAAAAAAGTCTGAAAGAAACAGTTCAATAATGGAACCAACCATTATGGGATGTGATGGTCTCCCTTCATTGGATATGTTTATACAGGAATGTTCAGGGATTCCTTAATATGGAATTCTGCACCAAATATAATGGTTTCTTTCCACGCTGAAATTCTGTGAAATGAGACATTGGGAGCCACATGCAGCCTGTGTATTAACAATTAATGTTGTGCAGCAGTTAAGATATTAGAATATAACAGAGGAGACCCAATTCCAATCCACCCTCTACCACAGAAGCTCACTGGGTCACTGTTTCTTGCTCAGTCCAATCAACACTAAAAGACTTTTGTGGAGAAAAATAAGTGGGGACATCACAATGTATATACCATTTTATGCTCTTAAAGGAATTGCGGAAGATAAATAATAAACATATATGTATACCACTATTTCATAATGTGAGCAAGTCTGCGGCAGCCCCACAGCTAAAGTGGAAATGAACAAAGAAAAAGAAAAAAAAAACACAGTTCCATATTTTACCTGTAAGTGATGCTATTGAGTTACAAATAGAACACTGGGACTTGGTGCCTGTGTATGCTGTCATCAAGGATGTTTTTGCTCCCTGGGGAGCTTTATTCTTGTTTCTGTTTATATCCCCAAAGTATAAAGGACAACCTTTCCAGCTCATGTAGTATAAGCACGATTCTTATATAGATCAGCCTTCTCCACAATATTAGTGCATTCCTAATATTTGGGACTAGCTCAAATATTATTATTTATAAATAAATATTTAATATAAATATATAAATATAAATAAATGTAAATATATTTATAAATAAATATATTATTTATTTACCTGTTTGCTTAACTTGTATTCTGCCCAAATCTGGGCAGCTTACAACAATCAAATGAAGAAATAATAAAACTGATAAATAAAATAAAATAAAATACAGCAAGGGCAAGGGCAATGAAAAGGACAGGTTATATTATTTTAATAGTCACCAAAACCAATATGCTTAACCCTTATAATTAGTAAAATAACATAATGTAATGTAATATAATAATATAATCCTTATACTATGAGAGCTATAATTTAACCCCTATATAAAACATTATATAATTAAATATTATAATATACTACAGTGCAGTATAGTTTAGGGATTAAATGCCTACACCAGAGTTCCCTAACCTGTCCGGCTTTGCGGAATGGCAGGGAGGGGGAGAGGAGATGGTTCTGCTCGAGTGGCCAGCAAGTGCGTGCGCAGCTCATGCAAGTGGAGATGTGCACATTTGTGTTCATGCTCGCCCGCCACTTCTGCAGCCCGGTTCCGAACCGCTCACGGCCCAATAGTGTGCTGCCGCCTGGAGGTTGGGGACCCTGGCCTACCCAACTGCAGGGATTTGGCAATGGTAGACAGATATGTACTCCAGAAAACATATTGGTTTTGTGACCTTATTATATGCAATTAAAGCTCTAATAGAAGTGGCCTTCATTCAAAGCAATGTCTGGAGCTCTCCCAAGTTGCAACTGCTGAAAGGCCACCTTGATCTATTGTCTCCCGAGTTGTGTAAGTTGAAAGTACATTATGGAGCCAGAAGTGTCCTCTTGCCAATCTTAGATAAGCATCATCTGGCTGCATATGTCCAATCAGGAAGAAGGGGACAGTTTAGAAGCCAACCAAGTGACCTTTGAGGAAAGCTGCTTTCTTGTTTCCTAAGAAACTGCAAGGGTGCCAAGAAGTGTTGCCATGGAACCTGTTTGTTGCTGTCTCTTTGGTACCATGATTTCATGGAAGGTCCAGCTTCTCTGTGGAAATCTGGATATCGTCCAAAAATGACTTCAGAATTGCACTGTGTATCATTCTGTTCAACCCATAAATCAAGACTAAGAATTAATTACTTACCCAGTCTTGCCTAGTGGAGGAATGAATAAACTTAATCTTGATATTTTCCAGTAGTAAAAGGAATACACATACTGTACTGAGATCCTCTGCTTTAAAATACATTTTCATTTCATTTCATTTCTCCCGAATTCTGTGGGGACATTTTTTTTTTCATAAAAAACCCAGGTAAAGATTTCCGCTGTGTGGTCCTGTCCGACTCTAGGGGACGGTGCTAATTTCTGTTTCCTAGCTGAGGAAGCCAGCATTGTGCGAAGGTGCTTCCATTGTCATATGGCCGGCTTGGCTAAACGCCAAAGGCACATGGAGCACTGCTACTTTCCTACCAAAATGGTATCTCTTTATCTAGTTGCGTGTGCATGCTTTCAAACTGCTAGGTTGGCAGAAGCTGGGGCAAGAACAGGAGTTCACCCCATTGCATGGTGCTCGAATCTTAAACTGCCAACCTTCTGGTCAACAAGCCCAGCGTTTTAACCACTAGGCCAACACACCCTGCTTAAAAACTCTTGGAACAATGTTATAGTTAACAATAAAAAAAACACGTTTAGAGATTCATCCTTGTCACACATCTCTTTTTTTGTGAATGTCCTTTTCTTATTATCTTTTTGCTCTTCAAAATCAAAACAAAATTCCATAAACTCTGAGAGACTTCTGCAGGATCTCCTTTTCTTGCTGATACCACTTTCTCTGTTTTAGATATTTTTTTCTCCTTTATTTCTTTGTCTCTGAGTGAGGTCATTATGTGCGACGTGGGGAAGATTTAGGATAGTGCAGTCACTGTGTTTACATTAAAATAAACAAATTCATGTTGCTAAAGAATTTAAAATGGTTTATAAATAGGATGACTTCATAGTACTGCACATCTACAGCTTGTTAATATTTGCCTTTCCTGATACTAGATGTATTCCTAGTTCTGACCTCGGATGGATAAAGATTTTCCTACAGTGGGACTCTTAGCTTCCCTGAGACCTGTTCTTGCATCCATGCTTCCCAAATCCTTCTCTCCTCAATACCCTCCTCCCTCTAGAAAATAATCTGGGAGAAGGCTCCCAGACTTGCCAAGCTTTGATTAGCAGTTTCACAGTTCAAGTATCATGACAATTTTTTCCGTACGTTAAGGAAAAGAAAAAGGGAAATAGTTTATCAAGTTCCAACCTTAAACAGATGTCTAGCTTGAAGCAAGGGAGAGGTAATGCTTGTGTAATTATTACCTGTGTATTTGTAAGGCAGAAAACTAAGCATCTTTGAATTCTTCAGGTAACTAGGCAGTTATTAAATAGGCCATTGCTTTTTCAGTTTCCCAGTGTGCTGTAGTGGCTAGGTGGCAGCACCTAGCTAGCTGTTGCTAGTCTCAAAAAAGCTTGGCAGGGTCAAAACTGATTAGTATTTTAATGGGAGACCACTAGGAAATCTCATGGATCTAGACTAGAATGGAAAATTATAAAAGATCCCAGAAGACAATGTAGACACCAAGAATCAAGGTTTACTTAAGGGAGACTTAATTTTTTCTTTTGAAATATCACTTCATTAAGTATCTTCATTATAGTTTACTAATTCATCAACACTGTCAAAGAGCGTCTTTCTAAAGAGTTAATTAAATGCAACTGTGTCTGGAAGAGGATATTGAAGAATCCAGGTGTGAGGCTTAGGATAATTGGGAGGGGGGCTTGCTACATAAAGAGATATAACTCTGAAAGAAAAGGTGTGATACATAACCACTGGAACGAAAACTTGCTAGTTTAGGAAAATTTGACTTTTCATGTCCACATTTTGGAATGGAAGAGTAGGTTCATGTGCCAAACCCAAAGAGAGAAGTAAGCATCTTTATTACATCCTCTTGCCTCTTTATTTTCTCCTGCACATTTTCCTTCTATATCCTCTGATTGCGTTCAATTTCCCTTGCTCCACAGATTTATTTCTGGGAAGCTCAGCGGCAGAATGAAACCGAAAGAGTGAAAACACTCTTCTTACCAGAGAGTGGTGTCAAACTGAAGAACCTGACGGGCTACACTTCCTACCTCATCTCTGTCCTTGCCTTCAATGCTGCAGGTGATGGCCCCCGCAGTATCCCTATCAAGGGCAGGACCCAGCAAGCAGGTAGGTCACATAGCAGGAGAGGCCCAGGTCAATAGGCATTTAGAGGTGGAGGAGAGACTCTGCATCAATTGGCAAAGGCTTTGCTAAAGTGGACAGATGCCCAGATACAAATAATGTTCAATCACTGTAGGAGAAAGAGTGGTAGAACCTGGGAGCAGAGTTAAAAGAGGGATCAGCCTAGAATCCCTAGGTAGCCACAAGCTAACTAAGTTCAACCTGTTGTCACTTATCTAACTCCAAACAAGTGCTAACAGTTAATTAAGAAGATTAATGTCAGGCACAAAAGACCAGGTCCACATGTGAAGATCCAATTAAACTGATTATTGCTATATATCCTATGTATAGGAATCTTCTCAGCTAACTATTAGTACCTATTTGAAGTTAGATAAGGGTAAAGGGAATTCAAGGGAGGTTAGACTTAGTTCGCTTGCGACTATGTAAAGATTCTAGGCCGATCCCTCTTTCAACACCACCCCCAGGTTCTGCCAGTCCTTCTCCTACAATTATTGCTTTACTAATCCCTCCATTAGCGGGTCTGTGTCCAACACTGTGCATAGTTGTCTGGTAGGTCATGTTTGTTTATAAAACATTTTTAACTTTATGTAATGACTCTGGGCAGCTTACTATTTTTTTTAAAAAAAAAAAGATAAATATCACGAAAGAGCAGAAAAGAACAATAGTCACACAGAGAGAACAATAACATTCTACTTCCCTATGCAAAACCCAACCAAAAGAGATCCAACAGCCGCATAGCGCAAAGCATAGTGGAAGAGCCAGATTTTCAAGGCTTGTTTAAAGGCAGGAAGGGAGAGTTTGTTAAAGATTTCCAGATTCCAGCTCACCTGTTTCTCAGTACATGTTTAAATACATCTGGAATCCTTTTAAGTTAGGTGTATCTGTCAGACCAGTAGTGACATAATGTCATATACCTCCAAACTTTCAACAGCTTTGTGATCATAGAGTCTGCCCATGTCACAGTTTCTAGTTCTGAATTAGAAAAAAAAATCCTTTCATCTGTCCTCTAGAAGAAGAAAGGAAATAATATGCTAGTATCCTGTTCTACCCAATCTATGCATTTGTCTATGTTTATGTGGCGATTTGAAAACAAAATCCTTCCTGAGAGAAGGGTCATATCAAGGGAAGATCAGTTATAAAATAATAAATAAAATGCCATTGAATGTGGAAGCTCGAGAGTGATATTACAATATGTCTATGTTCAAAAGCCTTTTAAAGTACCTGTGGCTATGCCAATAAATTAGTAAAACTGCAGTCAAAAGCCATTCTGAGAGGGAATGGGGTGGACAGTGAAAGAGGTTCAGCTATAAAAATGCATAGAAAAATTGGAAGTTCCATGAAAAGATGACAAACCTCTGGAAATAAGAAGGAAGAAGATTGACTGCAAATATTACGTCTGCCCTTGTTTTGGATAAAAGTGAAAATATTGAAGCTGAGGAACAGTTTAACAGTAACGGTGCACATTTTCTTTGATTGAAAATACGAAAGGAACTCAGAAGAAATAAGGAAATAGGAAAAGATTTGCCTTTATAAATGAGCCAGTAGATGGGGCCTTCTGTTGGTGGACTAATAAAAATGTCTCCCATATTTGCCACCAGTTGGATGATGCAGTTAGATAGGCTAAATATGAGTGGAATGAATTACAAAGAGATTAACCGTTGCTGATGTTGTTATTGTTATTTCCCTTAAAAAAGATTCTGTGCCCTGGCTTCATTCATCTTACCACTGTTGTGGCTTCCTTATTTGGCCCTCACAAATGGACTTCAAGTTTGAAATCTCCCAGCCTAATTTGTTTATTTCTTGTTATAAAGGCTCGCAGTATTGCCCAGGGTAACATGACACGGCTATGTTCCCCACTTCTGCTGTTCCTTTTCAATGCCAGGTCAAAGAACCATGATGAAAGGAATCTATTCTTGTCTCAAAACATAAGGACGTTTCGTAATTGGTTCAAGAATGATAGGGCCAAGAACTCTCTGTTATAAAAGAATAAAATCACAGAAATTATCCAACTCTAATTTTGTGTGCAGATCCACCATGTAGATCTGGGATCTGATTTGATAACCAAACTGTCTTCTGTTGCTGAATATGCATTCTTGCCAGGTTGAAATCCAACAGAATATTCAAACTACTTAGGCAACATTTGATATTGAGAGAAAAGGCATATGTTGCTGTGTAGTCTGAAGCCCTGGTCTCCATCTTCAGTCACTTGTTTTGTGCATGTTGGTATGACCTGTTCCCATCCCACAACTTCTGGTTTGATACACATTTCATTACAATCTCAGCTTACATGTCCGGATCTGGGCATTCTCATAGAATGCCCAGAACGGAGTTCCAGCACCTTTTTTGGATGGAACCTTGTAGGGTAGGCAAGGCGGGTTGTATGACGTATGTGAGTTCCGGCACCTTTTTTTTTTTTTTTTAGAAAAAAAGCACTGATCAAAGGCAATAATATTTTTTTTTAAAGGGGGGGAAATATGAGGGGCTTGTTAGCCATATTCAGCTCTAGCATCTGGATTTAATGACATGCCCTTTAAGCTGAGGGCATCATCAAGGATCTAAGCTAGGATCTTGGTTATCTTTGTCCAGAGGGAGTCAATAGAGCCTGTACTAGGAGCTGCTTTCCTAGCTTCCCTTTTCTGGAATTCTTAAGGCAGGGGTGTCAAACGGACGGCCTGCAGGCCGGTTGCATCATGTAGAGGCTGCGCCCACCCCAGCTCCGGCAATGCAAAAAAAAGTTGCGATATGTCACGACATGTCACGTGACATGGCAAGTTTGACACCCGTGCCTTAAAGTTATTCTTGGCAAAACACAAAAGAATATGAGAAGAACCATAGCAATGGATTTTGGCCAGAAATGTTAGAGATATTTTCCTTTATTTTCCTTTTTTCAGGCCCCCTGCTCAGCTCGTCCCGTGATTCCATTTCAGTTCAATCTGTTGGATTCAATTTGTTTCCATTTCTTTTGAATGGAACCAGAAAAAAGGAGAACGGCATTTTGCCTACGGCTGTGATACAGTAGTTTCTCTGTCTGTAGTTCTGAATGTCATAATGAATGTTTTCTTAGCACTGCCACCACTCAGCCTCCCCTGTTCCTCTTTCAGGTTGTCAATATTTTTTTATTCTTACAGGATTTTTTAACTTGGCCTCCCAATGTTTTCTTGTTAGCAAGTATGAATAGACAAATGGTTTTTAACAGCCTATCCAGCTTTATTCTTTTATTCTTCCTTCTTCTTTTTTTTTTAGCTTTCATAAGCATTCAATATTAACTCAGCTAGAGGAACTAAGACAGGGAAATCTCAAAGAAGTCTATCACCTACACAGAATTTCAGGAGGACAAATTTTAATGAAGTCAGATAAAAGGTGGACAGCGTGCCATGGCTCGAAATTCTAGAACGGCCTTGGTTGCTATCCTACCAAGCACTGGTCTACGGCCCATTTCTTGACTGCTGATTCTGTTACTGTTGAAAGTCAATTCTGAAAGGCAGAAGCTATCCATCATTTTAATATTTTCATTGTCAGTTCTAAGGCTTCTTTCTGGACTTGTTATTGTTTGTTCTTCTTTATAATTTAATCATAGTTCCATTTTTCATTGCTCCTCGGTTTTCATTACCAGAGCTTCCAGTTCATCTGCATTTTCAGCTATCAGAATAGCATACCAGCATAGGACAGAGTATATTTCTTCCCCATTTTAAAATCACATTCATATTCTTCCAACCCATCCTCTCTTAATATTTATTTATTAATTTTTTTACACCACCTGCCTGTCAGCAACTATGGCTATAGGTTGAATAACGATGGAGCATACAGCTTTATTTCACTTCTTTGCTAGTCTGGAGCCGATCTGTTATATCATATTCCACCCTGGCTGATTCCTTGTCCTATATGCATGAGAAGAACAAGTGTTCTGGGATTCCCATTTTCTATTGTTAGGTAACTATTTATTTTATTGATATGAAAAATAATTCTCACAGTTTTTGAGCCAGATGTTCATTTGCAAAAGGAAATATTGCATCTTTTGTTATCTAAAATTATAATGCTGCCAGGGAAGAAATTTTGCTCCTTTAGCTAAAAACAAAACAAAACATGCTAATCCAAACCATCAAGGAAGGTGCAATTAATCAGGAAGAATGGACTTTTTTTTAATAAACTTGCTTTTCAAGCTAATTCAGAGAACCAATCTGGTTTTATTGAGCATATGTATGCTGTATAATGTCTTACTTCAGACATTATTTTTTCTTGAATATAGACAAATGATGAAGGAATGTTAATTTTGTTTTTGATATCCTTGGTAGGAAATCTATGTATATGTTTCTTTTCATTCATCTTGGTATTTCTGTTAGAAAAACATGATAGGCAATAATGTGTTGCAAGACAGAGGTCACAGTGGGGAAAGGAGAGAGAGAGAGAATACTTTGTGATCCATCAGCTTTCTGTTCAGAATAGACAGGATTTCTCTCCCTCTGCCATATGTTTTGAGAGAACCAAAAATCATCTTGCTTCTTTTCAATGAGCGTAACTAAATCTGTCCTAATTTCAAATTAAACCATTCCAGTCCCTTTCTTTTTAATCTCCTTTCAAGCATTGGTTGGCACTCAGATCTGTTTCACGGATCAGAACTAGTAAGTCAAGCTAATTTTAATTTCTGCACACAGGGGGGGAAAAAAGTGATGACCTGCTAAGTGAGCTGTTTGCTTGGCCTTTGTGGAAAACAAAGAGCCCACTATCTGGGTATTTTTCTATGAGCAAAAAATTGCTACTCTGTGAGTGCGATTTAAGTTTCGTTACAAAAATAGTGCAGGGATAAGGATTTTGGATGAATGTTGTTGCAGGTGCTAGATACCAGGAAGAGAAGACTTGATTGCGGTTGTGGGAATTCTTCATATGTACTTAAGCCAATTGAGCTATTTAATATAGTTGCTTCATTGCTGATGTTTAAACTACTGTGGGAACTGCTTTATGGCATAGCCTTTATTCTTCAGAACAATCCTAACCGGTTGATTATGATTACTGTACTTGTAAGAAAAGGAAAATAGAAAATGAAAAATGTTCACAGCTTTGTGTGTGTTGATAAAGCCAAACTTCCTGGTATGTAATGGTTCCCTTTCTCATAGGAGTGAGTAAGTTGGAAGGGATAGTTGATAGTTTAACACAGGGGTCTTCAAACTTGGCCCTTTTATGACTTGTGGACTTCAACTCCCAGAACTCTTCAGCCAGCGTGCTTAGCTGAGGAATTCTGGGAGTTGGAGTCCACAAGTCATAAAAGGGCCACATTTGAAGACCCCTGGTTTAACACAATACACTCCAAACACATCCCAGTCATGATTGTCAGTTTTGCATTTTCTTTTCTTCTTTTTTAAAAATTTCTAGGGATCTGACTCATGACCTACTTTCTAAGTAGAGTTTTTTGTTGTTGTTGATTTCATTCATTCCTTCTCACCAGTGTCACAAGCCTGCCAAAGCAGCTAAATGTTTCCCCAGATAACCCAGACATATAAAATGTCTTGGTTGTCAAGGAAACCAAGAGCCCAGTGTTAAGGAAGGAAAAACAATCTCCACCTGTGTAAATTTATTACCAAAGAAGAGGCATACAATACCGCCTTATTGTCATCCTTTTTTTCAAAACCAGCAAGAGGGAATTATTCAGTCCCAGCAGATTAAAAGGTTTAACGCAGCTGAGAAGTCATGTTAGGCAATTCTTGTAAAACAGACATATAAGATTAGTTCCTTTTCTGGATTTGAGTTTGACTTCTTCCTTCCTTCCTTCTGCAATCTGAAGTTGTAAAAAAAAAAAATAATAATCCTTGCCCTGATAATTTGCTGAAGCTCCACAGAACCTTGAGTCAGCCTAGCATAAATGCAGAGAGCAATTGAGTTCTCTCCAGCCCGATTTCTGTCTCCTCCACATTTTTCTGTCCCCTCCAAGCAATTCAGCCAAAGAAAGCAGCAGGACACATAAAGTTTTTGTGCTGAAAATGGCCACACTGAGAAGGGAAGCTACACACGGAAAGAGAAGCACATGTAGGGAGCCTCTTGGAAGACTGTTGTCAAAATGTGGGATTTGAGGCAAGGACTAAGAGAGTCCTATGCTCTTTGGTAAATTCTGATGCATAACTGTAACGGAATTACAGTCATGCAATTCAATGTCTCTTCTTCCACTGACTTCCCAACCTACAATCTCCTTTGTTTTAATAATTAAATAATATATTAAATGTAGATGCTGCCTCCCTCCCAGCAGCTCTAGGTGGTTTTCACAGTTCATGTTTGCTTCCATATTGACTTCCTGGTTACTTTGTCTCCCTTCACTGGCTGTTCAGAAAAAGCTGTACACTGGCTATGTTCAAAGGGAAACTGCATTTTCCTTAATGAGTTATCATTCATTTTTCAGACTCTTGGTCGATACCCATGATAACTTCAATTTAGGTCAGGGGCGTCCAACTTTGGCGACTTGTCAGATTTGTGGACTTCAACTCCCAGAATTCCCCAGCCAGCATGGGAGTTGAAGTCTTAAGAGTACCAAGGTTGGACATGCCTGTTTTAGATATGTAATATAGCACTACTCTTCTTTCTAATTATATTATTTCTATCCTCCAAGCCCCCAGTTCCCCAGGCTCTGTCAAATTCAGTGAACTTACCACAACTTCTGTGAATGTGTCTTGGGAGCCCCCGGTCTTCCCAAATGGAATCCTGGAAGGCTACCGGCTTATCTATGAACCCTGCATGCCTGTGGATGGTAAGGAAGTTACAGGGAGCGGATATGCATGTCTGGGTGTATGTGACCTACTAAACTATGTACAACAATTAATGGCAAGGGAACACACCTTGCTGTCTTAGGAGAACATTCTAATTTATAACTATAGGACTACAGATTTAAAAAGTTAGGCTGTCTGTAACCAGGACCTTTTGAACTTAAAATTGTATTGCTACATCTCAGCTGTATAATCCATCAATAAACACCCAGCAATAAAGACAAGGAATCCTAATAGCCATAACTTAGTTAGAAAAGATAAAGGTATTCTTCAGACAACCTGAACCTGGGTGACTTTGTTTGTTTGTTTTATCTGCAGTCCATGTAACATAAAAAGCAAAGTCAAGCTCTGTGAATCAACATAATTCAACAACATAGATGTCAAATTGTAGTTTTCTACAATTTCTCACTGTGTTCTCACAGGAAGGATTAGAACAGTGGTGGGATTCAGCTGGTTCGCACCACTTCAGCAGAACTGGTAGCTAATTTTTTGTTGCCCAGGCCCAGAATGGACTTCCGGAAGCATCCACACAGAGAACAGGTTGTTCACATGTTTGAATCCCACCACTGATTAGAACCACTGTAAAACCATCTTCCCAATGCCCAATCCTGTCAAATGGCCTGGTAGATTATCATGGACGATGGTACTGAAATCAGCCACCGCTTTTCCTGGCTGCCTTATCCCCTGGGCCAGACCAGGGTGCTTTTATTGATTGTTCCCAGACCATGCTTTATTCCCTACTCTACTCAATCTCCTGGAGCCGTCTCATAATATGCACCTTTCTGCCTTCCAGGGGTCAGCAAAATTGTAACTGTGGATGTGAAGGGAAACAGTCCTTTGTGGTTGAAAATCAAGGACCTGTCCGAAGGTGTCACCTACCGATTCCGAATTCGAGCCAAGACTTTCATTTATGGGCCGGAAGTAGAAGCCAACATCACCACAGGGCCAGGGGAAGGTACATCGAGGAAACTGAGAGAAGAGATACCTTTCTCCATCATTCTTCACCTAATCTTACAGATCTTAACAACTAGAATTTAAACTAGGACCGTGCCCAGTAATAAAGCACCACCATGCCCAGAAATACTTCCTCTATGACTCCGGTTTTTATAGGAGTCTGCCTAATCTGCCTAATTTAATAGTACTGGATTCAGTTTCTGAGAAAGAGCTTCTCCTTGTCTTCCAAGCCTATTGATTACTATGACAAAAGTCATATTTCTTCTTTCCTCATGTTTAAGCAGAATGGAATAAAATGTGCAAAATGCCCTGTTTATAGGTGGCTGCTTTGGATATATAGAATAAAAATAGAGCTGGAAGGGACCTTGGAGGTCTTCTAGTCCAGCCCCCTGCTCAAGCAGGAGATCCTATATCAGTGGTGGCAAACCTATGGCACGCGTGCCAGAGGTGGCACTCGGAGCCCTCTCTGTGGGCATGCACGCTGTTGCCCCAGCCCCGCCTACACCCCCCCACAACCCCCTCCTCAACGCAGCCTGCCGGAGGAGAGGCTATTCCAGGCGCAGCCCATGCAGAGCAGCGCAGCCAAGCACATGGCAGCCGGGCAGCAGGGGCAAGACTCCACCCTCGCGCCCCATCATGTGCAGATGATGCTGCGGGGTGTGAGTGAAGGGCATGGCCGCCATGGCGCTGCAAGGCTGCCTGGGCGATCTGTGGTGAGTGGCCCTGTGGGCGGGCAGAACAGGGGCAGAGTGGGGCTGGGGGTAGGCCAGTTTTTGGGCACTCGGTCTCTAAAAGATTCGCCATCACTGTCCTATATCATTTCAAACAAGTTACTGTCCAGTCTCTTATGTGGCCCATGTGGGTTTTTAAAGAGAAAAGAAAAATCACATGATATTTCTGAAACTACTGACCTCTAATATGATATAAGAGGACTCTTTGTAAAAGGAATCACAATTGTGCTTATTCAGTTGTTCCTTCATATGTTCAAGTGTTAAATCCAGCATTGTAAACAAGCTATTTTAAGCTCAGTAAATTTGGATTACCCAGTATTTGGAAAACTTTCTCTCTGGCAGCCACTTCAGTTTTGCACATGGAATGTTTTTCTAGCTGATAAAAGCCTATAAATAGCAGGTATATTGTTTAATTAACCGGATGGCTAACATCCATGTTAAACAAAAACGTCTATAAATTCCTGAATTGGCTCAATCTAAGTTTTTAATGCTTCAAAAATTGCTTTTAAATATAGCTGGTATGTGGATAACAAGAAATGATTATAAAATAGCTTACTCTGTAAAATACCATTTTTGTGGTATTTGCAGCCCACCAGAATTGTAATCAAAATTTGGCTTCAAAATACAGCTTTGGTAACATTTTTTGGTCTTTCATTTATTATTTAGTGCTTATTTTTAGTGCTTTAGTGCTTATTATATAGTGCTTATTTCTAGTTTTATATCTTGCCTTTCATTCAAGAGCTCAAATGAAATATTCACTTCCTCCTCCCATTCCTCTTCCTCTGCCCACATACACATATGAGTAGGTTGGTCTGAGAAAGCTTGATAGGCTTCAGCCACCCAGTGAAATTTCATGGCTGAAATTGGACTGTTTATGACTAAATAATATGCTACTTTGTGTAATAAATTAGGCAACATCCAAAAATTCTTAAAAACAGGTTGCAAAATTCAGCTCAGTAGTCCACTGAAGTCACCTTTTCATATTCCTTCTCAGCCTGGGGGAAAATGTTTAAAAAGCTTTTGAAAAAAGAAATGTAGCACTTGAAGGGGGGGGGGGAAACCCTTGCCTGTTTCACCCCCAAACCATTTCCTACACTCTTATTTTGGCCTATTTGACCCTAGTTAAAGCCCAGAAGAGACTTGGATTAGAAACGAGTTGTCCAAGTTGATGTCTGCTTAGAAGATGATATAATTAAGGCCGCTGGAGATAGACAATGTGGAGAAGGAAATGCAAGATCCACCATCAGCTCTACAAGAATACTGTTTCAATACTAAAGGAGCATTCTCTACCATCCTCTAAAACAGAGGTCTTTAAACTTGGCAACTTTATGACTTGTGGATTTCACCTCCCAGAATTCTTCAGCCAGCATGAGGAATTCTGGGAGTTGAAGTTCACAAGTCTTAAAGTTGACAAGTTTGGAGACCCCTGCTGTAAGGCGTGATTTTTATAGGGCTCATCTGAAGTCTTTGTGCAGTCTCATAGCACAATTTCTCCACTGATATAACTGGCTGTTGTTTTTTTTTAAATGCAGGTGCTCCAGGTCCTCCCGGTGAGCCGTTCATCTCCAGATATGGTTCAGCCATCACAATCCACTGGTCGAGTGGTGATCCAGGGAAAGGGCCCATCACCAGATACGTCATTGAAGCACGTCCTTCAGGTACCGATACTGGATTCAATTCACCTTTGATTGTTTCACCCATTTGTTTGGGCTCTTTTCATTATTTGAACAGCCAGAAAATCAACTGAATTTTCTTAGCTTGAGCCCGTTTCTTCCAGAAGACCTCTAAATGAGTAATTTATTTGGGTGTGTTCTTCTGCTACCTCTGGATCAGAAGCGATTGAGTAATCCAGTCAAAGAAGAGATGAGATGGAATTATTATTTTTTATTTATGGAGAAACTAGGCACAAATGGTAAATTAAGCAAAGGGCAGTTTCTTTCATGGATAACATCATATATTCATATAAAATTTTAATATTCATTAGAGCAGATTGGTAATTCTTTCATAGCATGGTTATTCTAGCTACACACATTTTGGAAATTACCTCTTCTGGTTCTTGATGTCATAACAGTTGTGAGCTGCTTGAGTAACTTGAAACTGAATATCCAGACCTCTGAATACATGAAACTGATATATTTAAAATCTCCCCATAATTGGAATGATAAATTAAAGCCACTTTTCCCCATTGATGCATTTGCCTCTTTCCAGCCAAAAATCTCACTGAATCCCACCATGAATTTACTTTTGGGGAGTCTTCCTCTCCAAAAGGATACAGTGACTCTGAGT
The DNA here is from genome assembly GCF_016545835.1 of Crotalus tigris. Lineage (NCBI taxonomy): Eukaryota > Metazoa > Chordata > Lepidosauria > Squamata > Viperidae > Crotalus > Crotalus tigris. Next base: position 112,445 of record NW_024100507.1, read on the forward strand.
ATACTCAGCTTGCTCTTTTCTTCCTCTTATAAGAGGATAATTCCAGGAAATGAAATGTTCAGCTAAAAGGGATGATTGATGAACCCAGAGGCCAGGAGCTGGATACATACAAGGGCATAAATCACCCAACTGCTTTGAAATAGACTTGGCCTTCCTTTTTAATGAAGCTGCTGTGAATAACTGCCTTTCACAGACCTCAAAATGAGCAGATGTCAGAGCATGGAGGCTATTAATTATCATTAAGTCTAGAATGCTTATCAAAGAATGTGTGAAAGGCAGACAGTACTTATCCTGACACAGAAAGTTAACAGTACCTTTATTCAATGGTGGGATTCAGCTGGTTCGCACCACTTCAGCAGAACCGGTAGCTAATTTTTTGTTGCCCAGGCCCAGAATGGACTTCCGGAAGCAGCATCCACACAGAGAACTGGTTGTTCACATATTTGAATCTCACCACTGCCTGTATTGGACTATGTATATGCACATATGAATGTTGCTAATACAGCACCCAGCCAAAAGGATCAAAACTGAACAAAAATGCATCCATATTAGCAGATAAATATCATTATAGATTTTTTTAAAAAAAAACACATCATTTTAGCATCCTGGGTGAAACAGGTCATCATTAGAATTGGAAGCATCATACATGAAATAAGTCATAATTTGTCTTCTGATCTTTGTACCCTGTATATCCCTATCTTTGGATTTCCAGCTTCATAATTTTCCTTTCTGATTCCATTCTCACATTCATTTGTCCTGAATCTCTCTCCCAGCCTATCTACCTTGTACTTCCTCTTTTTATACAAATCCCTCATTACAGTTCTTTTTTTTCCTAATAAGTAATTATGGATTCTTTCGCCCTTCCCAAAGAAATCAAATTAAAGTTCAGCTGATTGGCAACTGACTCATATTTATGACGGTTGCAGTGTCCTGGGGCCCTGCGATCACCTTGTGCAACCTTCTGACAAGCAAACTCAATGAGGGAATCCAGATTCACTTAACAACCATGTTACTAACTTAACAATTGCAGTGATTCACTTAACAACCGTGGCAAGAAAGGTCATAAAATGGGGCAAAAACTCACTTAGCATCTGTTTCACTTAGCAATGGAAATTTTGGGCTCAGTTGTGGTCATAAGTCAAGGACTACCTCTAAAAGCAGGACAGTAAGAAGACCCTGGAAAAGACAAAGGATCACTACAAGTAAAAGAGGTTAATCTGAGAGAAAGTGTCTGGATTTCTAAAGATTGGAGCAGAACTTCCTTCTCCTTTTTCATCTCCATGGCATTTATTCCATCGGTAAATAGAAGTCCCAGAAATTAAATTTTAAAGTTGGTCCCTCTTAATCATCTGCAACCATCAGTCCAGCTACTAGAGCTATAAGGCAGTCCTTCAATATAGAATGCAGAATGTAAGTGCCATGATGCTTCAGCAGACAGCTGACACTGCAAATAACTCATAAACCATATAAACAGGTTTTCTACTGCCATATAGGTCAAATATACAGGCCTGTGCTAAAACAAAATCATTGATACATCCTCTTTGTGATTTCTTTTTGATATATAAACTAAGCAGCAGAAATTCTAAAATGTTCCAGTGAGTTTACAAGGTAAAACTTCCATCTAAGACATCCTTGCATGTTTTCTGTGAATTACACAGTTTGAGGAGAGAAAACATGATCAATATTCTGAACTGGCTGCAACTGCAACTAATTAAAAGTAAATCTTCCTTGATAACTATGAACCTGCTATACAATGACATTTTCACAACCGTTGTGGGACTCTGCTCACTGGTCTCTGGAATTGGCATTCATATATATATAGTTCTCGTGGAGCTGTTCTAAACAGCAGAGCAAGATCGGCACAGCAGTGCTGAGCGCTGCACTGGGAAGACTGACGAGGAGTGGGAAGGAATTGAGGTAAAAGTTCCCCAGAGCCCTGGGGAAGGAAAAATGGGGAAAGGTATACCCCCCCCCAGCCTCAAATCGTCCGATCTGAGGCAACGCTGATCCCAGCGCTGCTGAGGGGCTGTGGGGAAGAGAAGAAAAAGGGGAAATCCACTAATCTTAATGAGAAGGTGGATGAGGAGAGGAAAATTCACCAATGGAATAATCTAAACCTGTGAAACCAGAGAGCCAAACGTCTTCTAGAGCTGGAGACCAAGTCAAGATATATATCCTTAATACTACTAAAAATGCAGGGCGCAGAGGCAGGCAGTTACATAAATCAGCTCCCAGATCTCCTTTCATTCCAACTCTGACTGCTGATGAAAGCTTAGTGACTTTTTATCTACAGGCTTGTTTGTATTAAATGGTCTGGATTATTTTATCCTGGTTCCTTTTTCTTGACAAAGAGTTAAAGAATTTCTAGCTCATTCTGCTCTCATCAGTTAGCCACACCCTTTATAGGATTCGAACCTGGGCAGTTTACATACTAGGCAGTGATTTAACCACCAAGCCACAGGGTATCCTCCCCTCTTTGTCAGTCGAATCAAGGGAGTATATACGGAAAGTTTTTCAGACAGACCGGTCTGATTGATTACACCTTGGCATTTTAACTGTTATACTGCAGTTCTACTTTTTACAATCTCTTTTGCCTTGCAGCCCCCCAACTAGGGGTATTAAGCAGGCTCAAGTCAGCTACTGCGAAACATTTTACAAATCCAGATTTCTTTTTTCTTGACAAAGAGTTAAAGAATTAAGTTGGGAGACTAATATGGCCATTTCGAGCTCACCCTTTATGGGATTCGAACCTGGGCAGTTTACATTTTTTAAAAAAAATTAAAGATTCCTGCTGTACAAATCATACAAATGCCGCAATTAATTGTGTAAACAAGTTGCTTGCATGTTTCTGTCATTATTTTTAGAATTGAGACTCTAAACTCATTTTCCAGCATTCAGGACACCATTCTCCTATGTTTGATGTATATTTGTGTATTCCTGTGTTTTTGCATTTCCTATTGGAACTTCACTGATTTCTTTCTCTTCCAGATGAAGGGCTGTGGGACATTCTCATAAAGGATATTCCCAAAGAAGTGACTTCTTACACTTTCAGCATGGATATTCTGAAGCAGGGGGTCAGCTATGATTTTCGAGTCATTGCTGTCAATGACTATGGCTATGGGACACCTAGCAGCCCATCCCCTTCAGTGTCAGGTATTAAGGATAGAATCTAGCTTCGGTCATGTCGGCATGCTTTGTACTAATCTTTAAGTAAAAGCTATAGGAAGCGGTGTGCATGGGGCATAGGCAGCCTCACAGGAAAGAGGTTACTTGATTCCTCTTCCTGTTTTGCAGCTCAAAAAGCCAATCCCTTCTATGAAGAATGGTGGTTTCTGGTGGTCATTGCTTTGGTGGGACTCATCTTCATCCTCCTCCTCGTCTTTGTCCTTATAATTCGTGGGCAGAGTAAGAAGTATGCCAAGAAATCTGACTCAGGTAAGTACCAGCATCATCTCAAGCCTTCATTTGCCATAAGCAGGTGCTTTCCACTGAGGGCACTACACATCAAATATCCATCCATCCATCCTTGTGTGCCACCAAACTGGTACAAACTCACAGCAGCTTGCAAGCAACTAGCAAAAATATCCAAACCAGTTAAAAAAATCCAGAGTAAATATAAAGATAACCAATAATCAATCAAAATTACAAGGTGGTGATAACACATTATTCCACCAAGTTTTCTTTGGAAAACTGTCATCTTCGGTAGCTTATAAAACATGAGAAGGGGTGGGGCAATTCTTAAGTCTAAGGGGATGGAATTTCATAAGGCTGAAGCAGCAGCTGAGAAGTGGAACCTTCTGGTCTCCATTCCCCTTATTACACAAAGAGTGGTGTGACCCAAAGTTTCTCCTGGGAAATACATACCGGCCAGGACAATTTGGATGAGAGAAAGTAGTCCAGCAGGTACCTAGGTACCAAGCCATATGGCGTTTTATACGTCAAAGCCAGCACTTTGATCTGAAACCATCTGGTAACCAATGCAGAACCCAAAGCAGCTGTATAATCTGCTTGGGATAAGTAACATCCCTCAGATACCAAACCTTTGCATTTTGCATCAGTTGCAGTTTCTGGGTTGCCTTCAAATGTAAGATTCAAGATTTTAGTGTCTCTATCAGCAAAATGCTATGCAAAATAAGCTCAGTGACCAGACAGGCATTTTCTTTGTTCTCCTATCCCTAGCAGGGAGTTAACAATCTTAATCAAAGCCATTGATTTTGTGACAGTGTTACCCATTCCCATTTTGCTAAATTCCTGAACCACTTCAGTGGTGAGAGTTAACTTTCTGTTGTAAAGATAAGTCACATATAAAAAGTTTGGTGTGGGTGACCTGCATACTTTGCAACTTAGCCTAAGAAATCCTCAAGCAGCTCCTAACATAGCCAATGCAGTTTGCACGCGTATGTCAGTTTTTCCCCTGTCTCTTTGCACAAACATTCTTAAAGAGAAACTATTCCTCTTCTGCCTTACATGAATTCCATCTTGTATCACAGAACCTCATCTATTTTGGTTGGTGCTCCATAGTTTTGGTCATCGTTCTCTGGGATAGCAGGAGTAGAAGTTACCATGAACTGTCTCTTAGAATAGCCACGTAAAGCTTTTATTGCTGGGAAGTGATCCTTCCCCAAATGTAACAGATTAAAGTCAGGAAATGGTGTCTTACATTGATTTGTGCTTAATTAGAAAGTTAATGTTGATTTCTTTAAAATATATATATATTGCAGTACTTAAAGTAAATCCTTAATTTCATTTAATAAATTCCTATTTACCCTAATTCCTGTATTATTCCTGTGTAGGATCAAGAAGAGGTAGATGATAAGAAATACGGTGGTATGAGAATTAAATTAAAATTACAGCACAAAATGTTGTTCTGGATGCAAAGCATGTATGAACAATGTAAGAGATTAAAGTCAGGAAATGGTGCCTTACATTGTGTTTACAGGGACAATTAACTCCTCGCTCAGCATAAAGCATCAAATGGCAGCTTATAGAGGGGACCTAGATCTTGTTTTTCACTGATGAATCACAATTAAAAAATCAGAAGGTTTAGAACAAACTTCTGAAATTGTTCTTTGGGAGAGAAAGAAGCTTGGCAGAAGTCTCTATGCTTTAAAAAAAATGTTCCAAAATGCTAACAGCTTTTGTTCTTGTTTCCCTCTCCCCCTCTCCCTGTTTTAGGGAGCAACTCCAAGTCTAATGCACTTAGCCATGGTGAAATGGTCAGCCTGGATGAGAGCAGCTTCCCTGCTCTAGAACTGAATAATCGACGCATGTCAGTAAAAAATTCCTTCTGCAGGAAGAATGGAATATATACAAGGTACCAGTGACTTCCAGACTCCTTAGAAGAAAGATGTGGGGATGGGGGTAAACAAATCTGGGAGAGGCCCCTTGCTCTCCCATTGAAAACAGGCTTCCTTCTGGATGACATCTCAAGAGCTTCTGTGTCTCTCCCAAGGTCCCCACCACGGCCCAGCCCAGGTTCGCTGCACTATTCGGATGAAGATGTTACCAAGTACAATGACCTCATTCCAGCTGACAGCAGCAGCCTTACCGAGAAGCCTTCAGAAATCTCCGATTCACAAGTAAGCCATGCTAGAGGCCTAAAAGTGGAGAAGTTTTCAGCTGCAATACTACAGAGAGTCTTAGGAATGTCACAAAGGCCATTGGAAAGGGAACGGAGTACTTCCACTGCAGAATGGGATCTCAAGGCAACCCCAAAACAAAACTTTTGCCATAGGTGATCAACCCCTCCCCCCCATTTGCTGAATTCTGACAAAATGATATATCAGGGAATCACATTGTATGCCACAAGTGTTTCTTTCCAGTGACTTCCTTGAGCTTGCCCCCAACTGAAGGATTCTACTAGGTTTATTGCTAGAAGAAGTCTGGTCATCCATGACCAGAAAATAGTTTTCAATAGATTGGATTGTCCAGATAAAAAAAACCTGATAATTACCCACTACAAAAAGTGATTTCCACTAGCTTTTCCACAAAGTGAACTCTGACGATTGTTCTTATTGTTCTGTGATCAGTTTCCCCAAAGGCTAGTAACTGAACTAGTATAGTTTTGAGACTAGATTCTACTCAGCCTTCCCTCTCTCTCTCCATCCGAAGCCCTGCTTAAATATTAAATTTTCTTATCTTAAGATTTCACAGCCCTAATATAGATTTACTCGAGGGTTGTTACGCTAAAATGTAAACAGATATCTGTTTATTTGCTATGGCTTTTACCACAGCATTTGCCAAAAAGCTGGGAGTCAGAAGGGGCTGTTTAATAGATTGACAAAGCCCAAAACAAGTCAGACATTATATTTAGACATTCGTTTTAAGGAATGAAACGCTTTGAAACAAATGGTATTTTTTTTTAAAAAAGTGCTCATATCCAATTGCCCTGTACCAGGTACCTATGCCCTCTTGATTCTCTTCTCAAGGCTATAGTTGAGAGTGTTCTTGTTAAATAATCCCTCTAAAAATCACAAGTTCCATTCTATATATAGGAGGCTAATCAGAGAAAGAAGTCACCCATATCCCTAGCCCTGGGTGAAGGGGTCATCGGTCACCAACCTGCCTGTTTCAGTCCTGAGTATGACTTTTATAATATTTTAATCATGTGTATTGCCTTTCCTCCTAAGAGCCCAGACTGATGTTTAAAAAAGTAAGCATGCAGATGTCATTGTAGCAAGCATGTAGTGTTAAAAAAAGCCCTAAAACATAGAAATAACTTATCCTAGGATTAAAATGTTCCTTGAATTGCTAATGTATGTTCCTACACATCCTTCTGGGGAAAGGGATGCTGATCAGCAGAGGCAGCAGAGTACCACTAAGGGAGGAGTACAGGGACATCTGTCTCAGAAACTCAGGATTAGGACAAAGGCCGTTACAGCCAGGCCTTTCTTTTCCTTGCACTGTTGCCAAGGGCGACAGGCCTAGCAGTTCGGAGGCTAACAGGAGTTGGCAACCCTGCCAGGCTGTAGCAAAAACCGGTTCCTTTGTCTTTTTTTGTGTAAGAACAGAATCTTTGCCAAATGGCCTGGCCCTCAACTGGCCCTCACCACGCCAAGGGCAATTAGTAGAGAGAAGAACTGCTGTGACAGCCAAGTACCCATGCCACAAGTACATCTAGGTGCAAATCTCTCCACACATCTTCTTCCTGGATAGCACAAGCAGATACCTTGGAGCTATCAGCTCAGCTCTGGAATATTCAGCAGACCTTTGTGAACACATCAGGTCCCCAGTTTACCCAGATTAACAAAATATGTCATTAGTGTCTGAATTGTAGCTTTGTTAGGGGGGAAAAAACTAGCCCAGGCCAATAGATTGCCCTTCCAGCAATTTGCCAGAATTGCTGGTTAAAAATCAAGGACTTTCTACATGGAAAGTAATCCTTTAATCCTGTACAGAGACAAAGATTCTACTGCCCATGCTGGCAAACTTTTATATTAGTGAATTAAGTTTAGATAATTACTGTCTATGCAGAAACACTTATCTTCCAAAGACAGAAATGAATGTCAGACTTAACCAAGTCCATAGGACAAGGCTGCACTCTGAAATAAGCTTACTTAAATTAAAATCTTATTAAACTCTGTAGCATTTTCTTTTAGGGGATATGGTGAAGGAGACTTGAAGAGAAAAAGGTGATTTGAAGTCATGTCTGTTGCACCTGTCAGCCCCTTCTTAAATTAATTCCTAATCTTTGGGAGTAGCATGTGAGTCAGGAGAAGATGCAGCTTCTTTAAGAACTTGCTACTATTGGTGTCCTGTGTGCTCCCAATCAGCTTTCAAAGCCAGATGACTGCACTGTGCACAGTTCTATTTCTGTTCTTAAGATGAACACGGGTTTGGCTTCAGCAGACTCCCCATGAAGTCAGAGAGCACTTGGGGAAGAACCTGAGAACACCATTTCAAAGTGCTGGGTCAACTTATGTTGCAGAAAGCACCGTTGTACTGATTTAGCATGATCCTTGCTGTACATACACTATATAAGTAGTCCTAGGATTATAACCGTAATGGAGCCTACCTATTATGGTCATAAATTATGATGGACATAAATCCAGGTTGGTCATGTGACCAGCCCGATTTTACAACCTTCATTGTGGCAGTCATTAAGCAAATGCTGTGGTCTTTAAGAGAATGCCGTGGTCATTAAGCGAACCCATAGAGGTTGATTTTGCCAGAAACCTGAAAATAAATTGCCTTTATTGGGAAAACCATCATAAAAACGTGGTCATGTGACCGCATGGATACTGCAAACGTGTCCAGTTGCCAAACACTCAAAGTGCAGTCACAAGACCCCATAACTTTGAATCCAGGTGATTAAATACCCTCAGGGGGATCTATTGTAACTCCAGTCACTAAGCAATCAGTCATAAGTCAAGAACTATCTGATACTGCCCCAAAGTAATCTATAAAATGTAGTGTAGTACAGAGGTCCCCAACCTTTTGGGCACCAGGGACCGGTTCTGTGGAGAAAGGTTTTTCTGCAGACAGGAGAGTGCATGGTTTTGTGTGCTGCCTGCATCCCACAGATGGGGCTTTGCTTGTTTGTGCAAACCGGTTGCTGGCATGCCGCGGCCTGGTACTGGTCCATGGACCAGGGGTTGGGGACCCCTGGTGTAGTAAATGTGGAGTGAAGCACATGTCATTGCTTTTAAAGGAGTGGAGAGAGAATCACATAAAACTCCTGAAATTGAGGGCTGCAGATTTTCATGACAAGTCCTCTAAAATTAAATGTGGCCAGACAGTCCTGTTTTTGAAGCAGACAGTCCTCTAATGAAGAGTCATATATCCAAGAACTATAAGCACAGTTAACAGATTAATCAGGTACACAAGTCATCTGACCTCCATCTTTTCTATTATAAAGGAATACATTGCACCACTTTTTAAACGATAGCTGTTCTAATGCTGCATCTGTATTTAAAATTATTATATGCATTTATTTTAATAATGCGCAACTGGCCATCAACATATGAAGCAACATGGCTGGATACTGTACATTTTCTGTGAAATGTCATAACTACCTTCTTTTTCTAATACAAGACTGTATAAAAAGTACACGCACATGATAGGGCAGGAGCATTAAGATTCCACACTAAAGTGGCTTAATGACTGATTTATGATGCAAAAATGCCAGTTATAATCAAAGGCTCATTTACAGAATGATTTGGAAGTTCCTTTTATATTACTTCAACATCCCAGCCATTGCTGCTTAGCTTCAGGTACCTTCCCATCTCTCTGTTTTAGACATGGGGAGCACACAGTGCCTTTCTTCCTCTCCTTGCTGATCACCTTGTTTTCACTTTTCTCAATCACCTGAATGTCAAGGCCCTCTTATCTCCCACTTCCTTCTCCCCAATGAAATTAGTGCAGATGAATACCACTGTTGAGAAACTCTTGGAGCACTAAACAAGCTGAAACCTGCGATTTGATCTGTACCCTAGCTGGGCAGGGATTCTCATGAAAGATCTCTATTGTGCTTCTGCAAATGGAGAAGCTGAATTCAATTAACGAGACTAGAGGCAGAGTTGAAAGGAGGGAAATGAGCCAAGTTTGCCCTGCCCTGCCCAATTCTTTTTTTTTTCTTCCCTCAATAACATTCTTTAAAATACAGATGTTCTCAGAGAATAAATATTCAGTTACCAGCAGATGACTTTTAATACTAGAAAGTTCTGTCAGGAAATTTCTCCTTAGTTTTAGGTTGCTTCTCTCCTTGATTAGTTTCCATCCGTTGCTTCTTGTCCTGCCTTCAGGTGCTTTGGAGAATAGCTTGACTCCCTCTTCTTTGTGGCAACCCCTGAGATATTGGAACACGGCTATCATGTCACCCCCTTGTCCTTCCCTTCATTAAATTAGACATACCCAGTTCCAGCAACCATTCTTATATGTTTTAGCCTCCAGTCCCCTAATCATCTTTGTTGCTCTTTGTTCTAGAGTCTCAACATCTTTTTACATTGTGGTGACAAAACTGGATGCAGTATTCCAAGTGTGGCCTTACCAAGGCATTGTAAAGTGGTATTAACACTTCACATGATCTTGATTCTAGCCCTCTGTTAATGCAGCTTAGTACTGTGTTGACTTTTTTTTTTTTTTTTGGCAGATGCAGCACACTACTAGAGCACAGCCTTCCAAATTATCATTTTAATAGTCAAATGATTCCACAGTTTTCTGAAATGTTCAGTGTTAAAAGCCACTGTAGGGCAATGGGATTGGATTAGGAGCAGGGAGATCCAGATTCGCTTCAGTTATGGAAACTTACTAGGTGTCTTTGGGCCAGTCATTCTCAGTTTAACCTGCCTCACAGGGTTGCGGTTCTTTAAAAGAAAATTGGAGTGCTATGTAAGCTCCTGAAAAAAAGGAAGGATTTCCATTTTAACAATGAAAAATAAACTGTTCCTTCCAAACTAACCAACAATCCATCTATAAGTAGAAATATACTTTTAAAAATAAATGTAATAGCATGTATTTGATATAAAATATTTCCAAGATGGCTAATAATCAAAGAATGCAATTATGGACAAGGTAATAGAAAAATATAAAAGGCAAAACAAAAAAAAATCCATAGATAACATAATACTGTGGAAATGTTCTCTGTGTGGTTACTTCTAACTTCCCAGCTTGCTTTTTTTTTAAATACCTAGAGAAGTTACACATAATTTTTCTGAGTTCACAGACCGCTTGATGTGTGAGAAAGAGTTTTGTACTGCCTACCTCCTTTATCCTGTTGTGCAGTCATTTGACATCATACCAAGTGTGAATTTGTTCTGCCTAGAGGGCAGAGCCAGGCCCTGGCTCAGTAATTTAATTTTCCTTCATGGTGGCTACCTAGAAGCTGTTCAGCTTCTCCATCTTATAACTAATGTTTTTCCATCTCTCTCTACAGGGAAGTGACAGTGAGTACGAAGTGGATCAGAACCATCAGAAAGCCCATTCTTTTGTCAACCATTACATCAGCGACCCAACTTATTACAATTCATGGAGGCGCCAGCAGAAGGGCATCTCCCGCGCTCAGGCCTACAGTTATACAGAAAGTGACTCTGGGGAGCCTGACCATTGCCCTATGTCCAACAGCACCAGTACCCAACAAGGCAGCCTCTTCCGACCCAAACCCAGTAGGACTCCAACCCCACAAACCCCAGTCAATCCACCTAGTCAGCAGAGCACTCTTTACCGACCACCCAGTAGCCTTGCCCCGGGATCCAGAGCCCCTATTGCTGGGTTTTCTTCCTTTGTTTGATCTGTCTAAAAGAAAGAAGATGATGATGAAGAAGAAAGGGGTAACAACAAAAAAAGGATGGATTTAATAATAACAACCATGACTTTTGGGTCCAGAAGTAATGAGATGATGTTGGAGACAATCAGGCATAACCGAGATGGGATTCACTGACAGCTCCTGCTTCTAATATTGCACAGTGCTCTTCAAAGGGATTCATCTGTCTGCAGATGAACATCTGGAGCAAAATAGGAGATAAGCTTGTTTTCAGGCCTATTGTTGAAAGAAGGCTGGAAGGCAACAGGGTAAAACTGGGAGCCTCGAAGCTAAGAGGACATTTGGTATTATAGTCACACCTCCCTGCAGTTCAGTTTTCTAGAAAAAGAGAAAAAAAAAGTTGATGTTTCTCAGAATAGTTTATCGGGGTTTGATTTGTTTGTTTGTTTTGTTCTCCAACCAAAGCTTTCCTCGGAGGGGAACGGGTTAGGGCTCTGCGAGCTGTAAATAGGAGCCAGTTGAATTGCTACAGTCAATGGTCTATATGCTGGATGCAAGGGCGAGGCTCAAAGGACTTGTCAGTATGAACATGCTCCTGATGGCTAGCAACTGGCCAATAAGAAATGGAGACTCCTGAGACTCACCATGGCCACACCATGCCATGCCACGGCACCAGTTGCAGGGAGATGGAACAACTTTGAAAAGCTTCTCAGATTGATGCTACCTTGAATGAACTAGAGGGGGGGTTAAGTGGGAGGAGCAGCACCCACACTTGGATCACCTTCTTCCATTCGCAACCAAGAGGCTATGCAGAATTTAGCTGAGCTCCACGGTGCTGACTAGACTCTGTGCTGTATCGTTTTCTTTCTGTGCATTTTGTGTGATGACGGGAGAGTGCATTTGAGAACGGTTGGAGAAACTTGCAGCCGTCAGAGGAACTGTAATATTGTCACTGGGCAGCCAGTGCTCTTGGTATCTCCTCCGCTGAACGTGGTCTTCCTCTCTTATTGTGGGAGAAATACACATCCGCATCCAACCAAGCCTCAAGACATCCACCCCACATGGTTGGCTGGTGTTTCTCCGCCCCCTCATGTCTTCTCAGATCCTTTTTCCCCCATTCACTTCACTGGGCAAGGAGGAAAGAAGGAAAGGGAGAAACCCTGGTCCAAATCAAATGCAATTTGAAGGAGCAAAATACAGACAGAGATTGTATCAGGTACGAGATGCAGATGTGCTCAACTCAATCCTGCACAGCCCCCTTCGTATTGGATCACTTCAGGGAGTTGTTCTTTGGCTTCACTGCGGTGTTTGCCCCTCTGGTTTCAAAAGTAAGCCTCTTTTACAGGTCCACGGAAGTGGAAAGTTTCTCCCCATAGTCTTTTAAGGGATTTTTTTAAAAAAAAAATATTCACAACCACAAATATTAGGATGAGGAGAGGAAGTGGAAGTGAATGAGGGGCAAAATACATTCAAAGTTACAGTTCTCCCTTTTTTGCTTTTTTTAAAAAAAATATTTTAGTGCAAGGGTCAGGTAAAAGTTATGTTTCTAAGCATCGAATAGAGTATATATACACACACACACACACATACACATGAGCAAACACACACACACACAGAGTGCCTATTGAGTCCCAAGATCTGCAGTGGCCATATTTTTTTTTTCTAATAGAGTTTTGGGCCAGAGCAAGAAGTCCAGGAATAATGGGAAAAGGGGAAAAGAGAAAGGGTGACCATTCCACTTTTGTTGGGTTATCTTTTTCCCTTGGCTATAGCTGTCTTCATTCTATTCCCTCCACCTCACCCCATGCCTTTATTTGCACATTGTTTTCCAAGCCTGGTTTACAAAGCATTGAACTGGCACATCGGGTCCTTTTAATAAAGAATCAAACTGCAGTTTGAATGGTTTTATGGTTCTTTCACATCTTGAACTAATCGTCTCATCACAAGCCATTCAATCATAAAATGATTTTTTTTCCCCCAGGAAGGATCATAAATTTCTGCCTCTTTGAAGGAACAAAATAGTTTAATCGTGGAAAAGGATCTTCAGGCCATCATTTGGATGCTTTGAAATTTGGTGACCTGATTTAATCCAAAAGATGATTAAACAACTTCATAAGCCTAATGTGTACCATTGAAGATATTAAATAGGCAGGGCAACTATTAATTACACCAGTGCTTTCCAAATTTAGCAACTTTTAAGATGCGTGGACTTCAACTCCCAGAATTCTCCAGCCAGCCAGTTTTCATGATAGCAGAGAGGTAAGATTTTCTGTATCTGGAGCTTTTCAAGAAATTTGAAGTCCAGATTTGGTAGCCTTATTCATAACCCATGTTTCCTTTAAAGATGTTATAAGAGTGGCTTCCATGTTTTGAACAAAATAATGTGGTTTGATTCTAATACAAACCAAGATAGTTGTAGCCACATAATGCAATACAATAACTAGCAGAGCTTCCAAAAATAACCGCATAAATATGTTCCCTAAAGGATGACAATCTACATTGTTTTCAATGTCATTTTCTATGCAAAAAGCATCGTCTCAAATCTGCTTTTTTTCCAGCAATCAAACATTTACATTGCTAAGGAATTCCAGGATTTCTCACAATTTTAAAAAATAGCACAGCTGCAAACTACCTGTTAGTCAAGCACAAGGAATTGTAGTACCATCTATTCATACATAGGATATGATTTGTTCTAATCCGAGGTCATTTCCAAGAAATTTTCAATTTATGCTTTAGTAACACACAAGTCACAGATGGGCTTAGCCAAGCAATTAGAAGGGAGATCACTAAAAAAAAACCACAGACCCGTAGGCTGGGTTGAAAATAAACATCCTTGGAAAAGGATATATGAAAGATTTTAATAATGTTGCTGACCAGGGGTTGAGCTCTGAGGATGTCTTTATTTTTACCACATATAAACAACAGGTTTGAATGGTGCATAGAAATCTTTCCTCAACGTAATATTTATTTCCTGAAAAATTCCAGATTTCATATATACATCTACAGAAAGTGAGTATATTTTAGGTTATTATCAGGCATTGTCTTCCAGTAATATCTGTACTAGCATTATACCCCTAAAGATCTAGTGTTCTTAGTACAAAAAAAGATTATCATTGTAAATATAAAGAAGGAACTTCATTGATAGTGTAAGGATCCATATTTCAAATAATCCAGATAGGATTACCCTGCTTATAAATGATGCAAAATCCAGAGAGGTCCCACACAAGTAAGCCACAAATAACCAAATTTTACAGCACTCTGACAACAAATGAAGGCTAATGTAATACAGAAAAGGGTAAAAAAAAATTAAAAGCTTTCAGTGTGGCTATTGTAGAAGACTATTACACATCCCTTGATGTGTAACTTCATAAACTTCATAAATACCATCATTATGTGGCATATATTGGCAAATAAATGTAGAGCATTCATATGCAAATTGCTTGCTACTCAGTATTAAATTTATGCTGACTTAACCCACACCTTTGTATGAATTTGCACAGCTAGTTCCAATATGTATAGCCACTCTTCATCTCTCAACTTTTAAAAAAGCATAGACCTGATTTTTTCCAAATTTCTTGGAAGTTGTAAGTATCCTCAAGATTAAAATCATTAGTGTATTTGTTTCTTATGGTGCCAAATTGGAGAATGTTTACATCTAGGAGTAACTTGATCTGACAGAGGAAGTTTTTTTCCAAATTTCATCCTGGGTTCATGCATTGCATGGCCAGCTAAGTGTTCTTTTTCTCCTTCTAAAAAGATTTTTCTACACAAGCTCTGGTTTGGTTCATACAACTCTATGTTGTAATGGTAGGTTCACATGTCACAACAAGCCAAACCATTTATATTAAGACTTAACATGCTATATAGTCAGTATCTTTTGAGGAAGTCATTTAAACAGTCATTCAGCACTTATATACTAATTATGTGTGAAGGTTTTCATAATCAGCGTTGCCATAGATTATGCTATAAATCAGTTTCCAGTCTACAGCAATTAGATTTGCCCTAATGCACAGCTAAACCTAAACTAAATCATATAATGGCTTAGAGTGAAGATTACCCAATCAATATAAGAAGGGATTGTAAAAAGAAGAGAGAGAGAGAGAGAGAGAGAGAGAGAGAGTTTTATTATGTTTTCATTTGTTTAACCCTTCAGCCTGGCTGTGTCTTCCTGAGGAAGCTATGTTAGCAATTCCAATCTGATGGGCTGAAGGGCACTGTTCCCCCATCAATGCCAAGAGTAAGGTTAGCAAGAGTTACTGAGAGGGCAAGATGATCAGCTGGCACCCTGCAGCCCAAGATTTAATTATCCATTGATGCAAGAATGAGAATGAAGCCACTGGCTTGGATAATATAGCTGTTCACTTGAAAGAGATTAACCCAGTGCTGAGGAAGAGGTAATAAAGGCCACTCTTCAGCAGCTGCTTGGCTGACCGGTAATTAATTGGCAAGCCTGAGGCCTATTAAAGAGAAGCCCATTAAAGACATCACTCTCTCTGTCCTTCTAAGGAGAAGCAAAGTTGGTTATGGTATGCTTCCCCCCCCCCAGACAACAAAGCTAAGGTTAATTGTAAGGAGAAGAAGTTATAACCCTCTGTAGGGAAGGACAGCATAGAGAATGGCAGTGTTGTTTCTCTTCTATATTTATATTGCCCTCCCGCAGCTTGCTGCCTGCCACTAGCATATTAATTCTTTCATGCTTCTTACAAGTGTCAATTCAAATCATCAAGAAGTGAAGCAGAAGGTGGCTAATGCCATGTTATGTCAAGCTTGTATTAATTAAAGGCTACAATGGAGACACAAGAATATAATTGTATCCATTTGACTTCTCACCAGTTTAAGCCTCTTGAAGAAAGCCATGAAAATGCTCAAGATTGGTTCATCTCTGGCCTAGGGAGGCTGGTGAAGAGCCTGTTAGAGTGAACTGAATCCTAGACTCAAAAATTGTTTCTCCCTAATTCTTTGAATACGATTCATGTTCATTCATAAATTGAGAAGGGAAAGATCTAGATGAACAGTGGCGAGTGATCCAAGATATGGAAAAGCAGAGAGAATAAACAAGTGGCTATTTGATGACACCATCAAAACAGCTGATCAGGAAAGAGCCAAAGCCAAAGGTAATAAGGATCACGTTAAAAAGGCTGAATGCAATTTTTCAGCATGAAGCCAGGAAAGGCAAAAATAGGAAGTGAGACAAGCAGTGTCAACATCTGTAAGAAGCTAATAGAAACAGACATACTGAGGTTATGTTTGCTGTAGTGAAAATGATGAGATCCAGCTTTTCAGCCTGGCACGGAACTGTTAAAAACTGTAGCAGGAATGAACTAAGTGACCAGCAGAAGATCAAGAACAGATGGAAAGAATATATAGGGGGACTCTAGAGCAGTTTGACATCCTCAAGATGACAACGTTGAAAGCCCAATTAATAACTAAACATCTTGAAAGAAGTAGAATGGGCCATGGAGAAATAGCCAAACTAGAAAGGCCCAGGTATTGATGAAATACCTGCAGAATCACTAAGACCAATGCCAGTTAACATCATCACTGCCCTGTGTTGAGAGGTATGGACTACATGTCAATGGCCTCAGGACTGGAAAGGATCTGTTTTTATCCCACTAGTAAAGAAAGCCAATGCCAGAGACAGCTCCAAAATGTCGCATGATTGATTGATTTCTAACACAAGCAAAATTAGGTTAAAAATCATTAAACTAGAGCTACAGAATGTCTTCGATCAACAGTTACCCGATGTATAAGCTGGCTTTAGAAAAGGGCACAGCACTCGATATTAGATGGATTATCAAGTATCAAAATGTCAAAAGAATATGTGTTTTATTGATTACAGAAAAGCTTTTGACTGTGTAGAACATAATAAGTTATGGGCAGCTTTGCATGATCTTGGTGTCCAAACTCACCTGATCAGACTCATTAGGTCACTCTACACTGATCAGGAGGCAACAGTGACAACACTTTATGGCAACACAAACTGGTTCACTATCAGTAAGGGAGTTATACATGGATGATGTCTTTTATCATCTTTTTTGTTCAATCTGTATGCTGGAGTGATCATGAGAAAATTAGATCTGGAACTGTCTGATGTGAGGATTAGGGGAAGAACCATAAATGATTTTGAGGTAGGCAGATGATACAACATTATTGGCTGAAAATAAGGAACATCTGGGGGAAATGACCTGGAAAATCAAGGACGAAAGTGAAAAAAGTAGGATTGAGTCTTAACATAAGGAAAACAAAGATAATGACAAGAGCTGCTGATGGACATGAGATGTTTAATATCAAAAAGGAGGAAATTGAATTAGTTCAAAAATGTTTCTTCCTTGGATTCAAAATTGTTCACAATGGCAATTCTACTCCTGAAATCAAATACAGGTAACCTTAGGCCACACTGCAATGGTTAACATGAATAAGATCTGGAAAAGTCTTCCCTATAATGATGTATGGGTATGAGAGATGAACACAAAGAATGGCTGATCGAAGAAGAATTGACACCTTTGAACTGTGGTGCTGGCATAAATTACTGGTATATCATGGACAGCCAGAGTAACGGAGAGGTGTTAAATCTTGTAAAACCAGACACACCACTAGAAGCTAAAATCGTAAGATTACATCTGATTTACTTTGCCAAGTTATGCATGCGAATTCATTGGAAAAGGCAATGATGCTAGGAATGGTTAATGGAACAAAGAAGAAGGGGCAAACAAAGAACACCCTGGCTCAATAACATCAAATCTGATGCAAAGTTGAACATACAACAACTGAAAGAAGCTATGCTTCACAGGGTAGCACTTGCCTATAAAGTCACCAAGAGTTGGTCATGACTAAATGGCTAAAAACAAACAATTCTTCAAAAACACTAAGGCATGGGATGCACTTTGCTTGAATGTAGTTCTCCCCCTCCCCTCTGTCATTCTGTAAAGTAGGTGAGCTCTTTTCAGGCTCCTAGACTGGCCTGTAAAAAGTTATTGTGGCCATTTTTAAGTCCCGTTAATTTTAAGAAATGGATTCCCTTAAAGCAGTGGCAGCTTTCCTCAGATACCCAGAGAAGCCTGAAAAAATAAAAGGGTTGGGTGTTTAGACATGAAGAGGTGCTTTGTATCCCCGCCATGGCTGAAGTAAGGGAGTATATAGAGCCCCGCTGGATATTCCTCGGGAATAGTTAAGGCTGGCAGCTTGAGCTGTTTCTTAATTTATTTTATTTTATTTAAAAGATTAAAATACAAAATCCAAAGGGAAAAAAAATAACACAGACAAAACAAAACTAGACAAGAACATTACAAAAATGTGAATTAAAAGGACAAAAACAAAAACACAGCTGTTTCGAGGAGACTTTTGCGTAAGAGCAGCTGACCTGAAACCCTGAAGCAACTTTAGGGAACACAGTGAGTGCCAAAATGTACCAGCTGCTTAAGTTGGAAAGCAAGACTTCTAGCAATCATTTATATACAGCTACAAATAGATGCAAACAGTTGCAACGGTCATATTCATACGCCATGTTAAGCCATTATTTTAAATTGTACTTTTTTTTAATTAAGCCACAGTTCATATGTTGCATTTAGCCCAAACTACAATGTGTGTGGATGCTATCTCTCTGAAAGCTATGATGTTAGTTTTCTTGCCTGAAAAACCAATGGAAAATTTGTGATGCAGAATAGCAGGAGTTCAAAAAAGGAGGTGGGGACAGAATCCTTTTTGCAGCTTAAACAGACTCCCAGAATGGATGGAGTTCATGTTGCTTTCTCTCTTCTTGGAATGGGGATAAAGAGGCAAAATAGATCCGTTTCACATCTAATTTCCCCTGCTACAATCCAAACTGGATCCATGGCCTCATCTTTTTGGGAATGCGGTGCTTGACTTGTTATTCAAAGCCTGGAGCAACCCTCAAGACAACTGAGCTTCAACATTCCTCATCCAAAGGATACAATATGGTTTTGGGTTTCAATACTGAAGAGTTCCTTGAACATCAACAGAAGAATGTTTTTGATGGCCTCCCTAGACTCAACAGCATTTTTCTTTTTGCATCTGTACACAAAGGTAATTTGTATATAAATAAATATACAAAGGTACTTTGCATGCTGTATGGATGTACCTAAACATATATATACAATAATAGATACCTGTTTGATTCCCTATGTTCTCCTAAAGTAAATTAACAGAAAAATTATATACTGGATGGCAAAATCTAGATATTTTTTTTTCTTCTGTAACAAGAGGAGAATATCTAAGGAGTCAAGAGCCAAAATCCAACTTCCTGATCTTCTGGAGGACTAGAGATCGGCCATCTGGTGAGGCAAAAACCTTGTAAGAAGAAAAGGGCATAAATTATGTAGTGGGGGGGGGTGTCTATCTGAATGGGAAGCAAGCTGTTCCCATCTGTAGCTGAAAATCCTTGCAAACCCCAGAAAACAACCCCAAAACCATGCTGGAAATTCAACCACTTACCACTGAATTTCTGTGGTACGAACTGAAGTGCTGGGAGATGACCCTCTCAATGGCACAATGTTAAAGGAGACAACTTGAAAGCTTTTATTCAGTTAAACTAAGTTTTTCTTTTTTTTTCTGTTATTTTAAATCTATGCTGTTTTTCTTTAAAAAAAATTAAATTGTATTGTACTACGCCTTTAAAAAAATCTACTTCAGTGAGCATAACTGATATATTTGTGATCCTGTATTGCAGAGAGAGAAAAATCTTACACGTAGCATGAAATGTTTTTTATAATCTCTGGTAACATAATAGCACTGCACATCATCCAAAACACCATCTTGTCCTTGTATCAGAGAGTACAGGCAGTCCTCGATTTACAACAGTTCATTTAGTGACCATTCAAAGTTACAGAGGCTCTGAAAAACATGACTTATGACCATTTTTCACACGACCATTGCAGCATCCCCCATGGTCACGAGATCAAAATTCAGACACTGGACAATTGACATGTATTTATGACATTTGTCAAGTGTCCCTGGATCATGTGATGATCACCATTTGTGACCTTCTGACAAGCAAATTCAATGGGGAAGTCACTTAACAACCGTGTTACTAACTTAACAACCGCAGTGATTCACTTAACAACTGCGGCAAGAAAAATCGTAAAATGGATCAAAATCACTTAACTGTCTCATATAGCAAAGGGAAATTTCGGGCTCAATTGTGGTCGTATGTTGAGGACTATCTATGGATGAAAAAAGCCCCCAGGTTGGTTTTTTTTTATATGCAGATGAGCATTCAAACAGACCCCATCTATGTTCCCATATCTGATAAACAACTTAGCCCATCCCTGCCCCACAATTACTTCCTAACACAATGGATTTTTTTTTTAAAGGATTTCTTTTTAAAGCCCTAAAATTGGAGGAGAAACTATTTTGGGCAATAAAAGTTGACCATCAAAGATGTTTTTCCTACTAAAATTCACAAAAGGGGTGCATTGGATGGTGTCACTGATACTGAAGCCTAAGTTACTATTGCCTTTGGAAGATTACTTTTTTTTTTTTTAGAAAATATTGATTTTTTTAGTTTTACATTTAAATATTTGAAAAGCAACGTGGCAGCTGAGTTGGTCAATAATTCAATAACATACAAATATCTTTAGTACATATCTCAAACTATTACATTAAATATTTCCTCTCTTTTCCCCTTGGTATTTACTGTCTCATATTTAATTAGTACAATTCTTATTATATCGATTAACTAAAAATAACTTTCTTACATTTATCAATAATTTTTAGTTTATACATATCCTAGTTATTTTAACATTCAATCTTTTTAGTTAGTTAGTTTTTGCCAATTTTTAGTTTCCCATTAATATTTAAATTAACGTTTTTTATAATTTCCAAGTTTTAAATAACCCCAATTCCCTTTATCACAATTCATCACAAGATCTAATGTTCAAGATACACGTCTTATCTATTTGAATTCTCACCATCTTACATCAACTAATTAATAATACAATATAATATTCTTATTTTCTGGTAATTTCCAGATATCTTAAATATAGTAACCAAAACCTCTCTTATTTCAACATTTAATACTTCCTCTCTTTTGCACTTGGAAGATTACTATCAACTACCATTGTAGGATCTTTCCATTGGTCTTGCAATGAAGCACAACAAAGTCTTTCCTCATGCTGGATTTTGTTACCTGCTATGATGGCTTCCATATAGAATTCAGCATAGGAAAACCCCACGCATGGTCCTCTCTCCCCCGCACAACGTTGTCCTAGTGATGGAAAATACAATACAAAGTACATGGGGACACCTGCCCCATGAGACAATTCTGCTATGGATTTCTCCCAGCTTCATTTTCTTGTAGTTGTCTATTTCCTGCCAGTGTTTAGCAACTAGATTTGTTGTCTCTCCTTCCTGTCTTTCCTTTCATGGGGGAATAGAGTTCCCTGTTATTTGCACTGTTTATTGCACATATGGAAAGCATTTTTCTCCCCAGAGCAATAGTTCAGTGTTGGAAAATGCAAGGTGAGGAGAACAGACTTCCAGCTTCCCTATTTTGAGGAATGAAAAATGTCTGATGGTTAATATACAGATATATATTAATACATAAGATAAGATTTGGGTCAATATTCTGCTTCAGCCGGATACGTGCCAGTGAAAATGATGCTCACAAAAATTTGAGAAAAAGCTAGTGAGGCATCTGGTGGATGGGTGGATAAAAAACCCTGACATTGAGGTCAACTTGTCTGGAATGATAAATTCACAAAAGAGTCGGAATTGCACAGGGAGAAAGAGGAGAAGGGAAGGAAAAGAGCAAGAAGACTGAAGACTCCAGAAAAAAAAAAAAGAATGTGAATCTGAATGTCTACTTTAGGAAAACTCAGTAGCACAGATAGAAATGGCACATTTTCTTCCCCCATCCAGAATAGACATTTCTCATACATAGATCTAAATGTGGTTTTGTTTAAGGGAAAAGGAGCCAGTTGCAATCGGGACAATCCCAAGGGACATACGCCAACCTATTCCAGAGTCTAGGGGAAAAGGCAGCTCTTCCAAGCGGGTTCAGGACAACAGGGTTGGAGCTGTTTGAATCTATGGGGGAAATGCCATTCCAGAGGGCAGCCACCTCAACAGAGAAAGCATATTTCCTAGCCCACATTTGGCTGCGCTTTTTTCTGATTAAAAAAATAAGCAAAAAATCTGATCTTACAGAATGGGAAGAAATGAAGGGAGAAATATGTCCCCTCAAATAAACAGATCCTATGTCACAAAGGACTTTGTAGCTGACAGAAAATTGAACTGCACCCAGAAGCTCATTGGTAACCAATACAGCTTGCGTAGCAGAGGTGTTACATGGGCATACCAAGGCACACTCATAGCTGTTTGTGCCACTGTGTTCTGGACCAGCTGTAGCTTCCAGGAGAGTCCCATGTACCCTGCACTGCAAAAGTCCACATGTAAAGTGAGATGGTCCATGAAAGGATGCAACCTCAAGTCCAGGAGAAGCCTCAAATTGCTCTCCAGTTGTATCTAGGAAACTGTAACCCCATTCAGAACTACAGAAATACAGATGGAGAATCTCTGGTTTGTTCACACATTAAGCTGAAGCATGATAAATTAGGTAATTTATACCTGATTATTTAAGAAAAAGAGAAAAGTAGATTTTGTTGAACTCTCTCTAGGAAGCATGACAATGGTGAGAAATGTTATAATGTAGCACTTGACACTACTTTCCTATCCCCAAACGCGTAAAATATATGACCCTAGTAATTCACTTAATCTATTTTACTATTCCTCACAGGCTAATATCTGAAACCACTCAATATTTGCTGGTGTGAGTTTACTGAATCTGGAACCACATAAGCCCCACATGCGTCCCACCCATCAGTTTCTCCACACATCTGTTTCATGATGAGAAAACATTCCATGTTTGTAGCAGTGAAAATATAAGCAAAATAAGATGCTAGATAAGGAAATCAAAATACTGGGGTGAGTCCAAACCAAAAACAAAAAGATCAATTAGGACATTCAAAAGAAGGTTGGTATGTCTATTGATGGGTGGGGAGGTTCTATGATGGTGAAAGTGGTGAGGGAAGTATCTCTGCATCTCTACCTCCCACAGCTATGTGATCAATGCTTTTGGGAGGTGATCAGCTGCAAAGGCTTACAGAGGGAAGTTGGATGAGTCAGTTGTCTTTGAGGATTAGCCTGCTGGGGGTTAATCAATCTCGACAGGCCTGCTGGGTTTTGCTTTGTGATTTGCATGTTTCCCAAGGTCAAAGACAGCCACTAACCAATAATGCCACTTTGTCAGGCATGGAAGGAGGTAGCAAGTAGCTTCTCCTATGTTTGCATCAGTGCAGGAGGCCAACATGTAATTGCTTTAATCTTGAGGCTATCTGTATATTCAGCTCTTGTGGCTTATTCAAGAGAGTGGCAAGTGACAATGTGCTACCAAATCAATGTCAACTCTCAGTGACCCCATAGAGCAGGGGTGTCAAATTGCCAGCCCGGGGGCCGGATGCATCATAGCAAAACGACACCCACCTCATTGCCGGCAATGTCAAAAAAAGTCACAATACATTGCAACACGTCACGTGACAGTTGCGAGTTTGACACCCCTGCCATAGATGGTCCTTCTCCAGGATGAATAATGACTGAACCAAGCCACAAATCTAGTGAGCTCTTCTGAAAGTTACTGCAGTACAGCAGGGGAAATTAGCACTGTTTCAGTCAGTACTGTAAAGCTTTTAACACTTTATATGCAAATGTGGAACATTCAATTGCCATCCTTAAGATGCCTACAGATGCCTGTGGGATGCAGTTTCAGTGCATCTGGACTGAAGACAATTGGGACTATGCCAATCCCTATTGCTTCAAGCAATAGATCAGATGAATGAAAGAGTGGTCTAAAGCAGTGGTTCTTAACCTGGGCGATATTGCCCCCCAGGGGGCGATTTCATTTTTCAGGGGGGTGATGGAACGAAAAGGGGCAACACGGGGGCAAAGGAACAAAAAGGGGGCGATATGGGGGGCGACGGAGCGAGAAGTTTTGGGGACACTTTTCAGACTTTTTCGTACAGTGAATGGCTGTATATCTGTCGTACAAAAACATCGGTTTGCTCGCTATTAGTGGATTGAATTGTGTTTTCAAATGTTTATCCAGCTAGCTTCAGTACAGAACGCTGTACGTATGTGAATATGCATCGCTTATCTTCATGCGCGTTGCGCAGCAGCCTCTACCTATACAGTGGCGCGCCATTGACCAGAATATGGGAGATATGGGGAAAAGACTGGAAATAAATTATTTGCATTGATATGTCCTGGTGACAATTTTAAAGAAAACAAAAAGTGTGTTTGCATAAATTGAAGAATTATTTCCTATGTTGTGATTGAGAGGTTATGTTGGGAGGGGGGGGATGACAACTTCCTCATTGGTTCAAGGGGCGATTTGTTCAAAAAGGTTAAGAACCACTGGTCTAAAGGAATAAACCTTTGTACAAAAAGTTTGCTAGCTATGTATGGGGTTTTTTTTAAAGGGAGTGGATCTGGAGCAATCTTTGTGACCTTCTCTATTCTCCCCCTCCCCCCCCCGTGTCTTGTTATAGTGAGAGGCAGTTCAGCATAATAACTAAGGTTAAATATCAGGAAGATCCAAGTTCAGGTCCAGCTCACCAACCAAAGTCCTGGGGTCATTTAGGGATAGTCACTCTCTCTCAACCCAACTTACCTCACACGGATAAAATAAAAAGGGATGCCTTGAGCTTCTATAGATAAGTCAAGATGTAACATTAACAAATAAAAATAGTTCATAGTTTTTTTATATCTCTTTGCTGTCACTTGGATTTCTTAAGCTCACTCTTTGTAGATGTAGCTTAGCAGGACATGTAAAGCCAGCTATATCTAAACCATGAGTTAAGGTTGAATGTATAAATACTGCCAATTGTGGGCTAGTTAACAACATGGCTTGTTTAAAATTAATGCTTAGCACTGGCCAATTTGAGCAAATCACCATTTAACCATTTGTAAGTAAACCCCAATAGATTTGCTCAACACCCTCTGCCAAAGGCTTCATTTGCAAACTACAATGGTTGACTTCATGCATTCTGTTAAGGCAACCTTCTTTCTCCCTGCCTTTTTCTCATCTGCATAACATCCTAGGTGTATGAACCAAATCGGCATCCCTGAACTAACTTCTATCTTAGGATAATTCCCAGAATAAGCTGAAGCATTCCCCCAAGTTCATTTGAGGATTCAGCATTGTAAACTAGGAAGAAATGACTTCCCTATTAACAGCCTTTTGAGACTCTGGTGCTGTCCTGAACAGCATGTGAAATTACATTGTAGGAAAATTGAATTTATTCAACATGTTGTGAAGAGCACATTGTCTGATCAGCAAGGACAATAATGAGAACGTTCTTGTTTTGTCTGTTGGAAGCCATTCGATTTCAGAAATCTGCTAATGGGATGGGAAGAATACATTTCTCTAATGGGTCTCATTTGTGGGAGAGAAGAGAGAGAAAAGTAATTGTCAGTCAGTTCTCTGATGCTACGGTTAAACTTTTCCTGTGGCAATAGTGACTTTCACATCACATTCCCCCAGACTGAATCGGATCTGACCAGCCAGAAAGCTCCCTTCATCTGTGCCAGAGTCCTTCCCATCACAATGCTACATCATCTTCTTCTTCTTTGACAAGGGAAAACTCCATCCTAAAACTGGAAGATAATTTAATGTGTCCTCAGAGAGGCTGCAACACCAGAGGTGATGGCTGGACTTGTTAAGGCATTAACAAGTTCTAAAGAAAGAAGTGAAGGTAAAAAATATCTAGGGTTTTATCTAGGGCATTTGAATGCAATGCCTTACCGTTTGAAGTTCAAGGGCAAAATAGCCATCCAAAAAAGCAAAGTGAATGATCGAAGCATTGAGCTGTCATATACAGTACTTTGCAGAAAAGTACAGTAATGAATTAGCCTTAAACTGGCTATTGTGTATTATGGAATGTATGAAGCTCAGATCCCAAGAACCTAATAAAAATCCCTTTTGATTCAAACTAATGAAAATGGATACAATACCATATGACAACCATGTTTCTGAGTTTGGTGAAATAGATTTCTAATATTTTTCTTTTTCTTTTTTTTAATTTTTATTATTTTAGACCAGTGTTTCTCAACCTTGACAATTTTAAGGCATGTGGACTTCAACTCTCAGAATTCCACAGCCAGCAATGCTGGCTGTGGAATTCTGGGAGTTGAAGTCCACATGCCTTAAAATTGTCAAGGTTGAGAAACAGTTTTAGACCAACAAAACAAAACAAAACACAACAAACATTGCACACATATACACGTAATATATCCTTTTTTGTTAACAGCAGTTTGTAAAAGTACTCTTCTATTCTTTACATTTCCCCTCTCTTTCTTTTTTGAAATATTTGTCCTTATTGCCCCATTGTTTCTTATTTACATTTTCCTTCTTTCATATTCAACTACTTACTAGGAATCCAATATTATTCATTGTAGTAACACTCATATTTTTTATAAGACTTGACCGGAATGCCATCTAAGCATGATGATCATACAAATATTCTCATATTATTTAATACATATACTGTTTCTATTCTAATACTATTTCCAATATTAAAATTCACCCCTTTTCCTCCAAGTGTATTTATTTAATTTTATTTTTCTTTGACATATATAATAATTCATCCTTTCTTGTTTTATGCTAATATTGTGTATAATGTTTCTAAATTTTACTTTCTCTAGTAATTTTCTTTAACTTGGCAGGAGAAAAAATACAAGATAGATACACTTGAGAAAGCACAGGACTTTTATGAGAGTTACTTTTCACAAGGAGAAGAACAAGAAAGTAGGGAAGAGCTGGAGAGTAAAAGTTGTGATGAAGATCTCTTAGAGGAAGTAGATCGAGAGCGAGAAATACAAAAGTTACAAGAAAGAGAAAGGTTAGAAAGAGAAGCAAAAGGAAGACTTATAGAGACAAGGAGTACAAAACAAAATAAAAACAAAAAAATAGGTCAAATTAAAAATGGGAGACATAATTAAGCTCTTTTCTATAATATCAAGAAAAAAAAGTTTAGACGTTTAACAATTTAAGGAAATTGGATGTAGATGTGAGGTATTTTTAGGAAGTTTACATAAAATAAGATTTCTAATATTTTTCAACTGCTCAACAACCTAACTTCCCTATGATCGAACTGGTCATGCTCTCTAGCAAGATTTAGCACTTCAGGGCAGGGGAGGTTAGGAAAGAGATGCCAGAAGTAGTACTAGAGCTCTGCTTTATTGATCTAGGCCAGGGGTGTCAAACTCGCAATGTCGTGTCGCGACATATTGGGACTTTTTCCCCATTGCCGGAGCAGTTTGACACCCCTGATCTAGGCTATAGGAACAGAAGGTTTTATGTCAGACAGGGTTTCCCATTCTCAGTCACAAAGAGTTAATAAGTGGTCACTTTAAATTTCTTTCTAATGTCTTTTTCTCTTTCCAGGCTTAATTCATGTTTTTGCTAAGGCCCTGCATGCCTTCTCCAAGGTCATTTCTGCATGGTTTTTTTACACAGGAATTATCTGTGGGGTGTGACAGCCAGTTTGGTATAGTCAGGCTGGAAACTGGGAAACCAGGAATTCTAATCCTGCTTTAGCCTCAAAGCCAGCTGGGTGACCTTCAGCCAGTCACTTTCTCTTGGCCCGAGGAAGGAGGCAATGGCAAAATCACTTCTGAAGAACCTTGTGTTCACTTATTCCAAGTTATTTGAAGTCATTTTAAATCCCTGACATACAGTTTCCATGTAAACTATCCTTTTGTCATAACTCAGCTGATTTCAAATCACTCTCAAGACACTGTGATTAAAAAGAAAAGTAAACCATAATGTTAAACTGTATCACCTTGAAATTCAGTAATGCTACTTACTTATTATTTGTTCAATTTGTTTTACCATAGGGCTACTCTAGGTGGCTTAAAGGCCATATAAGACAGATAAAACAAAATGCTGTTTCCCCTCTTCTTGAAAGCATTTATGAGTTGACATAGTAAAGAATAACAACTAGTGCTTATTAATGTGTCTGAGGCAAAGCGTCCAATTGCCTACAAAGGGACAAGTTCATTGGGCACTGGACTAGTTCCACAGGTCCTGTTCCCATTCTGGGAAAGCCAAAGGTCTGATTCTTATCCTTCTTCAAGACAAGGTTAATGATTTCTTACCACAGTGTTTTTCCACCGGGCCTTGAGAATCATATTCCGAACCGAGGCATCTGAAGTAAATTCAGAGCTCTCCTTTGCTTGCAAAAGAAACTGATCTGAAGGCTTTAAATAGGCCCGTCCTCCCCAGATCTGTGTCTAATTCTCCTGCCAAGTCCAAGTGACTGTGGATTAAGATGGGCTCCTGTCCAGAAACCACTTTTTCAACTTTATCGCAGGTTTATTCTGCCAGGTCTAAATAGCCCTGAAAGTTTAGCCCAGGGATAGGCAATCTTGGCTCTTTTATGACTCGTGGACTTCAACTCCCAGAATTCCTGAGCCAGCATGGCTGGCTCAGG
The DNA here is from genome assembly GCF_016545835.1 of Crotalus tigris. Classification (NCBI taxonomy): domain Eukaryota; kingdom Metazoa; phylum Chordata; class Lepidosauria; order Squamata; family Viperidae; genus Crotalus; species Crotalus tigris. The sequence goes on from NW_024100507.1 coordinate 141,149, forward strand.
AATTCTGGGAATTGAAGTCCACGTCATAAAAGAGCCAAGATTGCCTACCCCTGGTTTAGCCTAACACCTAGCATTTCTCCCCCATTCTAGCTCAGGAGACTGATTCTAACCTCTGCTCTTTTGCAATTCCTGCAGATTTGCATTGTTTCTATGGTAGCTTAACAACTGGCAGCTCTTCAAAGTAGGAGTTGATTGGAGTCATATATCAAGCCTTCTGTTCTTCTGAGGAGAAAAGAGAGGGAAGGGTGCATTGCATGGTCAACCAGAAGAACTGTACCCAGCCCTGGGCTGGGGAGGAAGGGCTGGATTGGATGGTTTTTAAGGTTTCTTTTTAATCCATTTCCAGAGACATCAATTGTCTGAGATGTTCCTCTGGAATTAATTTTAGTGTTAAATACAGATAGCACCATTTTGACCAGTTTAAAGGGACCATTAAAAGCCTCCTCCATCAGAGCAGGATTCCCTTTTTGTTATCATGCTGGGCTGCTGTCCAAGCAGAGATGGAAGATTATAGAATATTTCTAGCAAAACTCCACAACCTGAATGTTTGATCAACGGAAAAGGCCGGTAAGGGAAAAATTCAAAATCCAGAAATCAGATTCTGGTTTGTATATCTGTGATGAAATATATACAGTAAAATAATCTGAAGAGAGGCTTAGCCCAAATAAAAGCACTGCTGACATGACCAAGAATTGTAACCAACATACAATTGACAGATTGCAGAACTTCCATCCCAAAATGAAAAATATGTCAAAACATCTGAGATGGCATTATATTCCATGCACTAAACAGGGAAACTATCTTGACTGGTTCAGACTCAGAGACATATTATCAGTGAGAACTATAGCAGAGCTGGTCCTACCAATTAGTAGGGCGAGATAAGGCAAAAGATTAGAAGAGGTGGGAAGATCAGCCACAGGTTGAAGGACAAGGGTGTGCGTGTGTGCATGGCATATAGTTCCGAGCTTGCCCCAATACACTCCCATATTGCCATCATGTACAATACATCAGTCACTCTGCTGGACTTTGGAATGTGAAATGCAGAAATAGGTCATATGCACCCAGCTAGAAAAGGCTTATAACTAGGATTTATGTCTAGCATGTTATGCAAATTCAGTTAGTAAACCATGGATAAGCAAAGCATGTTAAACATGTTTTGAGAAAAGAGTGAAAGATGTGGATTTTTTATGCTAAAGATACTTGAAATCTGAAGTGAAGGTCCCAAGTCCCTTCTCCAAAAGTTGTAATGAAAACATAATCAGATGTATCAGAAAAGAGAAATGGTAAAATACATGGTTGGTTATGTCCCATCCAGTTACTTTCAACTCCTGGTGACTACACACAATTTCTCCAGGACAATCTGTCTCTAATCTGGTCCTTCATGTCTCTCAAAGGTGCACTCATCACCTCTGTAACTGACTCCATGCACCTTGCTGCTGGTCATTCTCTCTTTGATCTTTCCTAGAATTCCCTTTTTCCAGAGAATTGGGTTTTCCCATAATGTACTCAAAGTAAGATAATTCAAACTTGGTCATTTGTGAAAACTGTAGCTTGGTTTGTTCAATTATCCATTTGTATGTTTTCTTGGCTGTCCATGATATTCTTAGGAGTCTTCTCCAACACCAAACTTCAAAAGCATCAATATTCTTTCTGTCCTACTTCTTTAAGTTCCACTTTGGCTTTCATAGTATGCCACAAGGAATACCACAGCTTGAACGATTCTGATCTTTGTAGGTATAGACATATTGCAGCATTTGAGTGTCTTTTCCAAGGCCTTCATGGCTGCTATACCGAGTGCTAATTTGCAATGTATTTCTTGTCTGCTTCTTCCCTTACAGTTGATGGTTGATTCTAAAAGGCAGAGGTTTTCCATCACTTCTATATGTTCATTGTCGGTTCTAAAGCTAGTTGTTCAACCTACTATCATTAGTTTGGTCTGAAAAACTGACTTATGACTGTTTTTCACACTTATGACCGTGGCAGCATCCTGATGATCAAAATTCGGATACTTGGCAACTGGCATATATTTATGACAGTTGCAGTGTCCTTCTGACAAGCAAAGTCAATGGGGAAGCCAGATTCACTTCAGAACCATGTTAGTAACTTAACAACTGCAATGATGCACTTTATCCACTGTGGCAAGAAAGTTGTAAAATGAGATAAAATTCCCTTAACTGTCTTGGTTAGCAACCAAAATTTTGTCTTCAACTTAAGACCACCTCTAGTCAATGATAAAATACATAGGGAGAATCAAATTAATTCCCCTCTAAGGGGCAGCCCCTGGCTAACCTGGGATCATCTTGAAAGGCTAAGTAGAGTCAAACCTGGTTACTACTCAGATGGGGGAAATACCAGAACTGTAGACGATCTCCACATAGAGTCATTTTTACCCCACAGTGATCTTGTTCATGAAAGTTTTTAAACCCTGGATCTTCCTACAGATCTTGGGCGGGATCCCAGTATAGGATCCTTCTCAGTTATAAGGCTTGTGGTTGTAGTCCTCACCCCATGCATGTTATTTTCTGGGTTGTATTTTTGAATTGTTTTGATGTTGTGACAGAATCGGCCAGTTTTATGTATTTACTAAATAAATTAGGCTAAGAGTCAAAAACATCCTGGGAAAAACCAGAGTGAGCCACTTTCATATTCCTGCCAAAGAAACTGCAAAGACGCAGCTAGGAAGTTACCAGGAAGCAACCCAATTTGGACAGATTTCGATAAAAAGTAATCAGCTTAAAACACCACCACCACACACACCCTGGCCACCTTTTAGGATGCCCTCACCAACAGCAATTCCCCGGCCAAAACTAAGTTGCATTAGAAAGCAATTATTTCTCTCTGATCACTATGCTGTTCTTTCTCAGTATGTATTCATAAATAATTATAATCAATTTAAATATCACAGAACTCCTAAAATATCTGGTTGGAAGAACATTTTGTTTCAGGTGTGGGGTCACTTTTTCAAATCCGTGGCCCATGAATTATGACGGCACAGAGGCGGCATCGCTGCAGGGGGCCAAGTGCAATAGGGACCCCAAAGCCCCCCTTTCCTTTTCAGAGAAGACCCAGGAGGGAGCGAGCAGGGGGTGGCACTCCGGACCCCGCCCTGCCTACCTCCAGCCGTCTTCGGCTCTGAGACCCCCGGGAAGGGCCGGAGAGACAATTCCGCTTTTGAATGGAGGAGGCCTCGGCTGGCCTGCTGACGTCGTGTCCGCCTATTGGACCGAGGGCGCTATGACATCACCGCTAGAGAAGCGGCTGGGGAGGGGAGGCCGGACCAATTTGATTTGTTTGAGCAGTTGAAAGCCGGAGGGGAAGGCGGGCGGGCTGGGCATGGAGCTGCGCGAACCGAGGGGCCCCTCAGCTGTCGCGCCGGCCACTAGAGAAGCGCCGCCTCGGTCTTCCTCCTCTGCAGGTAGAACGATTGGAGAGAGACGGGACGGGACTGACGGGCGGGCGGCATAGCGCGAGGCCGGGCGCCGGGGGGGGGCGTGTGCGGGAGAAGCATGGCGAGGCAGGTAGCTAGTCTTGGCGGCTGGGAACGACGGGGATTTTTTTTCGTCCGCCACCTCCGAGGCCGGCTTGGAGAAGGAAGGCAGGGAGAGCGGTCACTCGCTCGAGGGCTGACGACCCTTTCGCCCGCTACTCCTCTGGCTGCCTCGCGGGAATCCGGCGCGGAAGGCTGGGTCTGTTTCTTGCAGATTTATTCCGAACCTCCCATCCCTTTGAACCTGGCCTTCCTCCTCGGAGGGAGATGGAAGGCTAGGCTGGGGCTGAAGCAGAGGAGAAAGAGCGGGGGGGGGGGGAGGAGAAGAAGCCCGCAGCTAAGGACAAGGGGCTCGCCCGCCTCTCCCCGAGACCTCCCCATTCAGGAAACGCGGCGGGCAAATGTAAAAGCCGGCAGCGCCTGGGCTCTGTCTGCGGGCTGGCAGCGGGGCCACCTCGTCCTCTCGCCGGGAGTGTCTTGTCGGCGTCCCCTTGATGGCCCTTCCCCTCCCCCCGCACAGTTCCCAGGGAGGCAGAGAGAGGGGACGGACGGGGGGGCAGAGGGGAAGGGCGCCCGGATTCGCAGCGCTTTGTTTTGATTCAGGCTGGGCTGAGAAAAGCGGCGGCTGTTCTGCGTGCCGAGTTCGGGTCGCTTTTGCAAAAGCGTGGGAACCCTCCAGGTAGCGTTGGGCTCGTTTGTTTCGGGAAAGCGGCAGCTGTTCCATTGTCTCGAAGGGGGGGGGGGAAGAGAAAAGCAATAAATCGGAGCGTGTCTCTTTAAGATCCGGTGAATGGATGGAGGGGCTCGACTGCGGTTCGCCGGGTGCGTGTGTGTGGTATAAAGCCGAGAGCGAAGTGCGAGCCTCGGGGAGAGTTGCGGCGGGGCGCCCTTGAATCAATCCCTGGATTTGCCCAGGTGGAAATGCACTTGGGCGGGCGCGGGGGGCTCCCGGTATTTTTTAAGCGAAGGAGGAGCCCAACAGACGACAAGGGCCGGGTGGATCGCCGCGGGGGAAAGCCAAGAGCCGCTTTGCTGTCTGGCGGACGCCGTGTGTGGATCCAGGGGAAAGGAGATTGCTCCTTCCGGATGATAGCCGATGCCTTTGGAAAAGGAGGTCAGGTTTAAAAGGGACAAAAGAGCCTTGAGGAGGGCGCTGAATGAACTTGAGGGAAAGCTGTGGTCTGGTTCTGACATTGCCTGAGCTTTTTTTCTCCTGTCTTCCCCCCCCCCCCGTCTCCAGTAGAAACAGGCAGTATGCTGTGTGAAGGATTAACTGCAGCCCAAAGTTGGAAACGGGGGTAGCACGATCAGCGCTTTAGAACAGTGTTTCCCAAACTTGACAATTTTAAGGCATGAGGACTTCAACTCCCAGAATTCCACAGCCAGCAACGCTGGCTGTGGAATTCTTGGAGTTGAAGTCCACATGCCTTAAAATTGTCAAGTTTGGGAAACACTGCTTTAGAAAATCAACCAACCATTGAATCAACTATTCCTCTTAGAGCGGCACTTGAGAGATCGCTCTTCTCGTTTGCTTGTTTGCAATTTGCACCGCAACCCTTCCCCCCCCCCCCCGTTTATTTTTCTTTTTTTAACATGCTCGGATTGCAGCCCTCCGTGATTGTTTCAAGGTGCCTAGTGGCAGGGATTCTGCTCTTCCGGTCTACAGCTTTGAAATTCTGTTTCACGGTATGGAAATGCAGCTTCACAAAGAGCTCTGAACTGAAATTAAGGACAAAAGGAACGGCTGGGCTAGGGTTTCACTCCTCTTCCCTCTGCCTTGCTTAAATTTCAAGTTGCTTTGCCAAGTTCTCTGTGAGTGGCTCCGTTGTGCAGCTTTTCGATCCATCCCTGCGAGAAACAAGGATAAACTTGTCTCATTAACCAGGGCTCAAAGTTTTTGAGGCTGGTTCCAAGAGGATATTTCCTAGCTCTTAGAAACTAAGGCAGCCTGCTTAGTTTGCAAGGCACTATATGTGATCTATGCTAGAAAAGGGATGCTCTTTAAGTTGCGCTGGCAGAGTTTGACAAATATGTAAGCCAGTAATACCTGGATATGATGAATTATTTATCTGGGCTTCTTCAGGCATGTGCACACACATAGACAAGCCACACCTGTACAGTTTTCTGTGATCAGAGAGGATCACTAATGAATGGTTTAAATATTGGTGGGTTGCCTTGTCTCACTTTTCCAATGAACTTCATATTCTTGCTATCTAAATAGTTGTGAGTATGGAATGGGTAAAATGTTTTCAATGCCTGACAATTAAGAACTTAAATTAACTACATTGCATTTCCTCAAAGCTTTGCCGATATGTAGCCTGGGTACATGTATGCTTACACAGAAGTAAAGTCCACTGAGGTTTAAGTAATAGTATTCCCTGAAATGTGTGCCGCTTTCTGGAACTTTGGCTGAATTGCTTCCTTCCTTTGGCTGAATTGTTTTTGCTATCTGAAAACTTAGTTGCTTCTTGGAAGGAACAGAGCCATTAAAATTTTACAAAACTGCAACAAGCTTGTGAATTTTGAGAACTCTTCATGAGGGAAATTGCTTAGAGTGGGAGGAAGAACCATGACTGATTTTGGAGCCACATCTGAAAATTACCATATTTACCCAAAAGGAACAGGTTCCTAAATTTAGGATGTTCCCTTTATAAAAATGGAAGTTTGAAAAGAAAAACTCCTTTGTCTTTGCTGTGTAAATTATCTGGGAGAACAGAAGTAGTATTTTCTTTAGGTAAATACTGTAGATTTGTTTCACTGATGCTATTGTTTTCTAGAATTTAAGAAGTTAATATTTAGTAGGGTGTAATTACAATAGTTACAGTAGGTAGCAAGAGATCCTGATCTACAAATCTGGAACATTCATCTATGCTAATTCTGGCCTCTTCACTTGGAACTTGTAGCTCTAATAATTGTATTAAGTAGTTGGGAATAAAGTCTTCTTCACCAACAGAGGAAACTGGTCTTTCAACTTAAGTCATTTATACTTGTGAAGCTTTTTCTTTCCTCTAGCAATTTATGCTGGAAAGTGAACTTGGGCAGAAGTACGGCCTTTAAAGCAATTTAGATAATGGGTTTGAATCCCAAGATGTTTGTAGCTAGATCTTCCAGTAGGTAATAAGAATTCAAACAAATTGTTTAAAAGGAGCTTAGCTACCCCTCAGGGTGAAAAGCAATCTTGGAGACTGTCTGTGTGGCTTCTGTTCTAAGTGGTGGTTTTTGCACAGGTTACTGAAAATAGCTATGCAAAAATTATCCAGGTGAATAAGGACCTTGAACTGATGTTGATATCTAATTTTTTCCTGTGCATAGATCCTGGGGAACAATAGATTTGTTCACTCCCTTAAAAAAGTTATATTAAAAGAAACAGTCAATGACAGAACTAACACAACAGCAAATGTGTTAACTCAGTACATGCATCTGTGATTTGTAAATGTTTCTTAAACCATTGTATGAATTCATACAATATGGTAAAGTCATAACCATAGTTAGGTACTATAGCAGTGGTGGCGAACCTATGGCAAGGGTGCCAGAGGCGGCACTCAGAGCCCTCTCTATGGGCATGCGCGCCGTCGCCCCAGTCTTAGGCCTTCAGCTGGGTTTTATAAAACCTTTTCGCTTTAGGCCTCCGCTGCCGTGTGCAAAAAAAAAAGGTGCAATCAATCAGTCAATTTCAACTTCTCATGAAAAAAAAAGATCTTGCAAAGTTGGAATTGATTGATTGAACTTTTTAGTCCCACCCAGTCTGCCGTTACCACTGCAGCCACACCCACCCAATGGGCCACACCCACCCGGCACCCGACGATGCATAAGTGGGTTTGGGGTTGCAGTTTGGGCACTTGGTCTCTAAAAGGTTCGCCATCACTGCACTATAGTGATTAGATTCCAGATGCCAAGGTGAATCAACTTGCATTATGATGTAGTATGATAGGTGGATTCAGTATCTCTTACAAACACACATATATACTTTTTGTGTCTCTTTGATATAAATACAATAGTATTGTAAATCTTTAGACTGCTGTTAAAATGTGCCTACTGTTTGATGTAAGCATAGCTATGAATTGGATGTTTCTTACTGGCTGGTTTATACAGCATGCCATGCTAAACTGATTTGTGTGTCTTTAACTCAGTGTAGTACATAAATCCAGCCAACACTGTTTATAAACCAAGATACATATTTTAGTGTCTTGGGTGAAGCCAGTGACAGTTTGTTAAACCATTATTAAGCAAGCTACGACTCAGGGAGCCATGAACAGCCTCTATCTGGAATGACAAGACTTTCTAAAGTAGGAGTAAGGGAGGTGGGTGTACTCCTATCCTTTTGAAAGCAGTGGGATCTTTTCCCTCCTCACCCTGTTTTTCCAGCCCACTTGTGTGTCTTTTGATTAAAAAAAAAATGCTGTCTTTGATCAGGCCAACACTTTGCTGTTATGCATGGTATGAAAATAAATCTAACCCTGAATGAAGCTAATTTGGTTTGGACACCCTCAGCTCTGACTCCTTTTAAATAATTCCACCAAACCCAAACTTATTTTCATGACTGACTTTTGTCTGGGGTTGGCTGGCCAGGCAGCCTTTTTCTACAATTGAACTACTCTAGGAAAACTTGGTGAAGAGAAGGCTAAATTAAATACCGATGTTGGTTTATGCATGTGCATAATGAACAGTGAGCAGTTGCTCTCCAGGAGAGGTAATAAATCCTAGGTTGCTTTTGATGCTTTCATTTGAACTAGAGCTGTGAGTCCTGCTATAGTAGTAATGCTCTGGGGGTTGATCATTTTGAATGGGTCTGCTGACAGCAGCACTTTGCTGAGTAACACATCCTGTATTCATTACTGGTGTAATATCAGAATCATTTGAGTTGTTATCAAAAGTCAACAATTTCCCCTAATTGCTTGCCCTATCCAAGCTAAGCTGCCATCCTATTGATTTGAGAAGCTTTGACTGAGGCTCCTAAGTTCCTGCCAAAACCTGCCATAAGCCAGTTTTGGCGTCAATATACAGAAACAAACTCTGCAGGAAAGTTCTAATGACTCTTTATGCCTGGAACCAGATCTTGCACTGAAATAAAAGGTGAATTCTGAATGATTTTTTCAACTCTCAGTCTAATGTATATCCCAGGGATTTCCAGTGATCTCCTATCCAGACCTGCTGAGTTTTCTTGAGTTCACCCTAGGCCAGCAAGATGCTGCCACCCACTTGATCCTGTTCTGGTGCAGATACAACTATGGTAGAACAAAGGCATACAAATTGCTTTGGTATCTTTGCAAGAAATTAAACCCTGCATGGGCATATCCATAATGAAGCTGAAATCAACTTAGAAACATTAGAAGCTTTCCTTTTCTGGATCACAGTATAGAGGTTTTTGTTTAGATGGAATAGATTCACCAGATTCATTAATTCTACCTACCACTGAATTCTATCATAGAAAGCTAAAACTTAAGATTTGTGTCCTGATAAAATTTACAGGATTAACATCATTCATGGATTCTGTACTTGGATATTATAATGCTGACTGCAAGCACACTGCTGTGAATTTGGGTACTAGTTAGTGGGTTAAGGACAGTTCAGGTTTTATAATTAAATAAAGTGATGGAGAAAAAAGTGCATCTTTCAATGTTTTAAGACTAAACTTTTGTTCTGGTTTGAATAAACTCAGTTTGCTGCACTAGATGATTAGAAAAAATTATTTTTATTTTATACAAAGAAAACAATTGGGAGAGCAGGGATGGAAAAACTGGCATTTTAGGATTACAGCTCCTATAAGCCCCAGCCAATATGAATAGTGCTAGGTGAATTTTTAACTCCATACCATCTATAAGGTCTCCCTCCTAAACGCAAATTTACATCCTGGCAGTTTTTGAAGGTATTTTATTGTACTCTAGTGTATAACAATCAGAATATTTTAAAACTGCCTGGATGGAGAAGTCAGTAATAAATGAAGCCATGTCTTGCACTGTGGTGAGGTTTAATTGAATTCTGACTCTATTCATCCTCTATAAAGGGAAATCACTTTTCTTAGGAACCTTTAAAGTGGAACTAGTCTTTCTTATATCAATAGAGATGGAACTTAATTAAATAGTTTCAATATAATTAAAACATCTGTAGCCAATGAATTGGATCGTGGTTCTGCTGAACTACGGTATGACAAGAGGTGGCTAGTTTGGGTGCAGAGAAAGGGATCATTTTAACTTTCACTGCTTGGCAGCTTTTCCGCTTCATTCTCCCACTAACCCATCAGGAACTCAAATGTTTGTTTGCAGAGCTTGTCTCTTTGAAATTCTAGCCTCTAGTAGCACTCGATGTACCGTAGTTCTTGCTGCAATCTTCATTTCAGCTCCTCATGAAGAGGTATTTCACACCTACTATTCTGGTCCTCTGTTCTTTTCTGTCTTCTGAACAGGATTCCTTAGGACAAACTAGTTTAAATTTAGTGTTGGAAAATGGGTGTAACTAGTCCAGGTATTTTTTTTTTTCAACCAGTCCAGCAAGAATTCTGATCAAAGGGTAGATTTCATGATCAAAGCCTTAACCTACGAATTAAAGAAATATTGGAGTTTGAAAAGAGAAGAATGTACAGTAGTAAAATCTCTATCAATAGAAATAAATTCATTGGCTCACTTAGAACCAAGCTAGGTATTAACAATCCTGCCATTAGCTAAAAGCTACTCCTACTTAAATTATGGGTGCCAAAGAGAAAAGGGAGGCCTATTATAAGAATATTCTGGAATTGGCAGCATACGTTAAAAGAGACAACAGAAAGGACATCATTGTCCACTCTGTCTGCTGTTTTTAGAGGACTATTTGAAGGGTTGTGGCCAGATAAGGTTTAATCTGCGTTCTGCTAACTGATCAAAGCTCAGCTCTTATAACCTTTTCATCCCACAGACTGCTGCCTTGTGATCCAACGTGTTCCACCCAGGGCCTTCTGGGCCCAATTCCAGTGCTAGTCATGCATTCAGTTGCTGGACTACAGCAAATGTGCAGCAAAGTTAATTTTTGATTGAAAAAATCTGGCCTAAGAGGAGGTAAACCCATCCCTAAGGTTGTTTACTTAAACAGCAAAGATTACACAGATATGCTTTCTTGTGAATAGGATGAGACACATGTACCTATGATTGAAAATCTACTTCTATTGATAGATTGATTTATATCTCATCTTTATATTTCTTTTATAAATAACTCAAAGCGGTGAGCATACCTAATACTCCTTCCTCCTATTTTCCTTACAGCAACCACCCTGTGAAATGGGTTGGGCTGTGAAGAGAGTGACTTGCCCAGATCACCCATCTTGCTTTCGTACCTAAGATGGGGCTAGAACTCACAGGCTCTTGGTTTCTAGACGAGCACCTTAACCATTGTGGGAGGGGATGAGATTAATAGTCCCATTGCTGTTTCCTTGCAATTACACATCTGGTTGCCTTTTTTTGTGGGGGGGGGAGGGACCCAGTCTGCATCATTTCCCAGAAGTCAAGAGGAGAAGCTGCACACAGGTTAATATTCCTCCTTGCAGGTCAGTAGGAAACAGCTGTCAGGAAAATCCAGGCATCATGGTGAGCCTCTCAGCTTAAGACACAGAGCTTAGTGGTTTCCTGATGACACGGTGTTCCTTGTGATGCAGATGTAGTTTTGTGGTCCCCTTCTATGAGAGGAAACAGAAGAACTAGTACCTAGTGTAGTCATTCTAACTAAGAATTCTCTTTATTCCAAGAAAGTTTAAAGTGAGGGGGAAATCCGGTACCCGGGCTTCTCTTAAGAAAAAAAATATATGCTCTTCATTTATGTGAATAAACATAGAGGGTTGCTCTTCTCTTCCAGGATCTCTTTATTTTGTAGAGGATGTGATTTCCTGCAGAGACAAATCTTGGGACACTGAACATGAATTTGTTGGTCACGATAGGGAGAATAATGCTGCAGTTTTCATGAATGTGAATATATAGCATAATGAAGGTGATAAAGTTTTATTCCAATGATAGGATAGGATAGGATAGGATAGGGTAGGATAGGATAGGATAGGATAGAATAGAATAGAATAGAATAGAATAGAATAGAATAGAATAGAATAGAATAGAATAGAATAGAATAGAATAGAACCTTGGAGGAGAACCTATACTGTTTCAGACAAGTGACTCTCCACTCTCTTATTTAAAATCTCCAGTGATGAAGCACCCACAACATCTGAAGGCAAGCTCTTCCACTGGTTGTCTTCACTGTTGGGAAGTTTCTCCTTAATTCCAGGTTGCTTCTCTCTTTGGTCAGCTTCCAATCATTGTTTCTTGTCCTGCCCTCTGGTGCTTTGGAGAATAGTTTGACCCCCTTTGTGGCAGCCCCTCAAGTACTGGAATACTACTATCATGTCACCCCTATTTCTTCTTTTCTTTAGAGTAGCCAGACCCAAGTTCTGCAGCCGTTCTTCATATGTTTTAGTCTCCAAACCTTTGATCATTTTAGTTGCTCTTTTCTGAACTTTTCCAAAGTTTCAACATCTTTTTTGTTATGTGACCAAAACTGGGTGCAGTATTTCAGGTGTGGTCTTACTAAGGTTTTATAAAGTGGTACTAATACTTTGTGTGATTTTGATTCTATGCTTCTGTTTATACAACCCAGGATTGTATTAGCTTTTTGGGCTGCTACTGCATACTGCTGGCTCATAGTCAAGTGATTGTCCACTAGGACTCCAAGATCCCTCTCACAGTTACTGTTTTTGAGCCAGGTCTCGGCTAATCTGTACTTGTATCTTTGGGTTTTCCTGCCTAAATGTAAAACTTTGCTTTTCTCCACATTAAAATTCATTTTGTTGGATAAGGCCCATTGTTCAAGTTTGTCAAGGTCTTTTTGGATCCTGAGCTTGTCTTCTGGGGTGTTGGCTATTCCTGCCAGTTCCTCAATTAATTTTAAACAGGACTGCTAAAGATGGAGCCACATTTTGTATGCCAAGTGAGTACGCATGTACCTCCCAGCCTCAGACCCTCAACATGAGTCAGTAATGTAGGAATGCTCTCTGGCCAAATGTGACCGTTGCCAGGATTCCCTGACAGCTTGTTCATTGCCATGGCTCAGATGTTTATTTTGGCTACAAGTGGATCTTTGTTTGTAATGAGCAATTCAATGTCTAAACATGGCTCCTTCCAAAGTGGTTTGATAGTACACTAAAAGAATAATTTAGCAATTAAGAATGAAGGAATAAAGAAATTGCTGTTTCAGTGTAATTGAAAAAGTGAGGGTGTGAAGTATTCAGTTCCAATAGCATATTCTGATATAATCACTGCTGAGAGCTAGACAAAATCCGTGTTTTGACTGTCTATCTAGCAACACAAGGATCATCTTGTTTTCTGTAAAGTGATTTCTTTGGAAGCAATTTTTGCTAATCCTGTTGGATTGTTTGAGCAAATTTCATACTTGAATCCCCTCTAGCCATTTGAACAAATCAAATACTCAGTGTGCATTGTCTAATTGATCTACTGAAATTATCTCAAATAGCTTGGCATTCAAAGAAGCTTTTTCCTATGTTTAGGATAGGACTAGACCAGAGGTCCCCAACCTTTTGGGCACCAGGGACTAGTTCCGTGGAGAGAAGTTTTTCCGCGGACTGGAGGGGGTGTGTCCAGTTAAAAGTTCCAGACATAAGAGCAGAAAGATTTTCTGAGCTTAATTTTCTGCCCAGCTCTCCTCCAAGGAACAACATGCTTATCATAGGATTCTGGTCATCGTACCTCAGAAAGGCATTGTATGTAATGAGGAAGGAGGAGAAATAAAAAATAGGCAAGGGGAACAAGGTTTTGAGAGGGAAAAAAAGTAATAATGAATGCAAGTTGTAGAGAAACGGGACAGAGAGTTACTTTATTTTTCATTATGCTGTAACACAGGGTCATGCATGAAGTTGATGGGTAAGTGATATAGGACAAACAAAAGGAAACAAGTCGTATGCTGCATCTTTGTGCTGTGGACACACTGTCAAAGATACAGTGAGGGTCACCAACTTTGAAAAAGGACTGAACAAGTCCCTGGCTGACAGGGCCACATTTGGATTGCATGAGAGAGTGAAAGAGAGGAAATCAGCTGGAGAGTGGGTTCCCATGCTCACATTCTTGTGAGCTTCCCAGGGCCCATCTGATTGCCACTGTGGGAAACAGGATATTGAGCTCAAAGGGCCTCTGATATTGTGGTAGTGTACTTCGGTTCCCAAGTTAATTTTCAGGCAGTAGCAGAGCTCCATATTTTAAGCTGTTTTCACTCATGCGTGGACAATATTTTTTCAATCCAAGCTTCTGTAAAATAAAACAGCATATATCAAAAGATCTGCTGCAATCTTCAGATAGGCTATACAGGCAGTCCTCGACTTACAACAGTTCGTGATGGTACTGGAAAAATTGACTTATGACCATTTTTCCAACTTACGACCATTACAGCATCCCCAAAATCATGGGATCAAAATTCAAACGCTTGGCAACCGACTCATATTTATGACTCTTGCAGTGTCGCGGGGGTCACCTTTTGCGACCTTCTGACGAGGAAAGTCCATGGGGAAGCCAGATTCACTTAACAACCGTGCTACTACCTTAACAACCACAGTGATTCACTTAGCGACTGTGGCAAGAAAGGTTGCAAAATGGGGCAAGATTTAAGTATCTCACTTAGCAACATAAATTTGGGGCTCAATTGTGGTCGTACGTTGAGGACCACCTGTATTAGGATGTTACCTTGAAGCAAGGGGCAGGTTCTATATTCCTGTCCTACTGGTGACTCTTCATTATGTACTGTAAAAACTGACATCTACGGAATCACAATTCCAGCATTGCCTTTCTTAAGGCTCTCAGATCATAGGATTTCTTATACACTCTATCCCGCTCCTTTCCTCCATCGTGCCAAGGGTGCTGAGTGAATATTCAAATGCAATCAAGGCTTATTTTCCCTTTCTGGGAGAGATTACAGGGCTAGCTAGCATAATTTTTGCTTTGAGTAACTTGATCCTCTGTGGTCGAAATCTTCATGGCAGTTCAGATGTTTCAGGAACAGGTAGGGGTTGGAAAGACTTAACCCTAAAAACCAAAAGGAAGAAAAGGAAGCCCTAAATGCCAAAGAAGAAAATCAGGTCTCAGGCATTATGGAAATGGATCTTTCAGGGGCACTTTAAAAAAACCAACATAAAGAGATGGAAAAGTATAGTAAACTCTTATTAAACAAGCTAAAACCTCGCTTTCTTTTGCCTGTCTTTGTGCCTTGGACTCCTGATGACTACCTGGATAGGTCCCTGCAGTTTCCCTGGCAGGATTTCAGAGATGCCTTAAAAATGGTCTGCTTCCTAGGGCTGAGAGAGAGTAACTAGCCCAAGGATACTGAACTGGCTTTGTGCTTAAGGTGAGACTAGAACTCATGGTCCCCCAGTTTCTAGCCTGGTGCCTCAAATACTATACCAAACAGGCTCTCCTGCTTCCCATTACAATAACTTAAAAATATTGTTGTGATCATTTTATCATAGTTATCAAAAGCTTTATGTAAGTATTACGCATGTATCCTGCTTGTTTTTTTTCCATCATCATATATAAGTCACATGGATTCCAAAAAGTAATTATATGTATTCCTATTATCAAGAATAGCAGAATATTTTAAACCATTTACTGATCAATTACAGCCACTTAAAAAATTGTGTCACTTGTACAGTGGAGCACCAAAGCTGGTAAAACACACTTTTATGTCTTATCTTAAATATGAATCAGAAAGGACTTTTGGTCTCAGTTATACCAATAAAAAAACTACTTATTGATTAGTGATAAAACCCTTATTGGAAAGGCATGAATTCATCGTCTCAAAACAATATTCCTGAATTGGATAACAACCTTGAGCTTCTCCTCTATATAGTGTAGTTTTCCCCAACCTGCTCCTTGCCATATGTGCTGGACTTCCAGAATCATCAGTGCCTGAGGATTTGTGGATTTGTAATCCAAGACATCTGGCAAGGGCTGAGTTGAGGAAGGCTAATATGGTAAATGCCTCAGCTACTTGTGAATTGATGCATATGTGTTGCATGACCCAGTGATTTGACTTGCTCTATATCTAGATTTACTGTATGTCATTAGGGGATTCTGTTTTGAAGAATCACCTGAGGTTGAATGAGGAAATGCTGCCTCAGCAGAAGGCCTAGACCAGTGGTTCTCAACCTGTGGGTCGGGACTCCATTTGGGGTCGAACGACCATTTCACGGGGGTCGCCAAACAACGCAGTCTGCCATTTTTTCCCCCTTTTCCTTAGCTGTGCCACTCCCTTTTATTCTATTGGCTTTTGAAAGCCAATAGAATAGACTCTCTTGAATAGAGTCTAATTCTATTGGCTTTCAAAAGCCAATAGGAATTGTCCAGGCTGTCTCTGCCCTACTGAGCCCGCCAAAAGTCCCATTCTGCAAATGGTGCTGCACCAGTTGAGTAGTCCTCGACTTACGACCGGTGGAGTAGTCCTCGACTTACGACCGGTTGGGGGTCGCAGCATTAAAAAGGTTGAGAACCACTGGCCTAGACAGTCTGTCCTTTCTATAGCTATCTGTCTCCTGTGCCAATTCACTTTTAAAGGGCAGATTATATTGGTGAGTGTGAATGCGCTGGATCCATTCCAACCTGATATGTATGCATATTCTGTGCCTTTATTGATTTTTAATGGGGAAGAGTAAAGCTACTGCAGGCCATTAAAAAGCTCCATTTGGCTTCTCCTGAGTCCATGTCTAAGAAAGCAATCAATTCCGAGAAATATCTCTCAACCTTGCATACAGAGGCTACACCCACTATTACTCCCTGCCTCTGCATTGGAAAAACTCAATTACGTCATGTTTTAGCTGGCCAGCAGAAAGATCTGCAGTGAAAACCAAATGGCGGTAATAAAAATGGCTTGCCAGCTTTCATGATGAGAGCTGGTCGGTTGGAGTGGTTTCTAATTAATGAGAATCAGTATAGATAATAGAAATAAGCAAATACACATAGTCCTCGACTTTTGGGACCAGAATTTCCATCACTGAGCAATGTGGTCATAAAGCCCGACATATGACCACATTGCTTAGTATCGGCACTCCCCATTGACATAAAAATTATGGGTGGTTAAGCAAACACATACACCAAACCAGGTCATTCTGGCTTAGTCCTTCCCAGCCCCTAGCCTGGGTAAGGTAAGGAAGTGCCTCGGCTTCAGCTCCCCCTACCCACCTTTCTCTCTTCCATCTCTGCTCTTTTGGCTGTCTTGCACCTTGCCTTGAGGGGCAGCAAGTAGCCTCAGAAATGCATGGCTCCGAAGCTGCTTGCCACACTACAGCTCAAGGGCTTCTTGGCATGCTAGGGCTGCAAGAAGCCGCAATTGCTCTGGAAGCCTGAGCCACCCCATCTGCGTGGCAGAAAGCCCCAGCTGTTCCAGGAAACCTCAGCTAACAGCCTGGTCTCAGCCATTGTACCCTCGCCACCCTGCACTCCGAAGCCCCTGTGTCCTGTGCTCTGTCGCTCCCAACTGACCTCTGTCTTCTTGCTGCTACTCTTGACAAGGCTTGCCCCTTTGCAAGACAGCTGTGAGTGTACAAGGCCATCTGCCCCAGTCTCCTTCCCAGTAAACCTTGGGAAGAAGGCCTCATGCGGCCAGCAGCTGCCTTCCAGAAGGGCCAGGCCAAGCCAGGCATGCTTGGCCAGCAGCAGAAGCAAGAAGATGGCAGAGGTCAGCTAAGGGGGCAGGGGCTGCAAATGCAGAGGGTGAATGGAAGTTGAAGTGCCCCTGAGGTTATAAATACAGATAGGCTGCCGGCACAAATTTTGATTATGTGATGGGTGGGTGGGTCACTGCAATGGCCATAACTTTGGGGACTGGTCATAAGTTGCTTCAGCACCATGTAATTATGAACAGTCATTGAATAAATGGTCATAAGTCGAGGACTAACCATCCCAATGACAGTCGATCCTTCTTCCAAAATAGGACCAGAGACTGACAGCTACTTTGGAAGAAGAAAAGGCTGTTGTGTTCTTTTTGACTCATCCTTCCTAGTGACTATTTGGTTCAAAATTCATAAGGAGTAGCAGGGTTCCAATTGTATTTTTGGGCGAAGACAGAATTTCTATTACAGAAAGCCAGGAAATGTATGCAAAAGCACCACTGACCAGATAAATCAATGCCTCTCTCCTAGTTAACTTGCACCAACCCTGCTTCTTTAAGAAGGCCATCATAATAGATACCAGGATTACAAGTCCTTGGAGGGCAGAATTCCTTATAATTTCGCAGCATAGCTTCTCTGATGAGTTAAGATGGCACTGAACGTGACAATAGTGGACTGAAATTGTAAAAATCTCATTGGTTTTCAGTATATTTTTCTTTGCAGCATCCCAGCATTCCTGGTGTTTTCACTGCTATGTTAACTGGAACAAAAATGCCATTGTTGAAACATGAATAGTAGAAATTGTTCAGCTAGGTAAGCTGGTCAAGCAAAGGAACATTTTTTTCTCCAATGGCTCATCTAATACTGCCCAGTGATGTGTGACCAAGCATGGTCAATAAATCAGAGGCTAATCAAACTACTTTAGAGACATGATGGGAACAAGAATAAGTTGAAAACTGTCTCCTAAATATTAGAAAGCATTTTTCATAGCAAGACTGGGGATATGACTAAAACCAAAAAATTGGTTCCTTTAGCTTAGTAAATCAGTGACAGAGAACTTGAATCCTTCCCCCTATGTGGTCTTAAGAATATTATGAACTTAGTTATATACGTATATATTCTGATGTGTGGAGACTGTCAGGGATTTGCATCAGTACTGTAAAGTTACATTCTGGAACCTCCATACACTAAGCAAACAACACAGACTAGGATGTTCCATGTCTAAATGTTGCTTACTTTGCATGATTTATTCTGCCTGTCACAAAAGGACAGATCTTTCTCAAGCTCTGTTCCCAAATGATGGGGAAAGCCTGTCCCATTGCCAGGCCTAATTTGTGAGGCCTTGCCAAGTATTAGACTTTTATTGAATAAGCCCAGCCCTCTTTCTATAACAGGTAGAAGCTTGGGTTTTACGTGAAGCCACAGCACAAAGTATGTTCAAGAAGCTGAGTCCCCCATTTGCAATGAGGACAGTACACGTATGACAGTTCACTTTGCAGAGGTTGTCCATCCCACTCTGCAACTTCTTAACAGCACTTGCTTTTCTCAGCTGAATTTCAGTCTTTCTGAACTGTAAGTTTACTTTCATGCCTATTCTGTTTTGAATTTCTCTTCTCCCAGGATCACAGCAGGTGGCATTCCTAGGTAAACTTGGTCGATCTTGGAAAAATTAAATACCTTTGGTTAAATCTAGCTAGTATTTAGATGGAAGGCTGGATTGGGAAATTTAAAAAAAAAATCTTAAAAGGAAGCAATGATGCACTACATCTATACTATTGTTAAGATGACTGCATGTCTTAAGATGTTGAGTTCCACTCAAGACGCTTTACTTTTAACCTTCCCCTTTTATTTTCTGCCTTTTATGTCCAATTCTCTGCAGTTTTCTTGGCAAGAGTTTTGAGACTGCCTCTTTCCTGGGGCCAAGAAAAAGTAACTGGCCCAAAGTCACCCAGCTGGTTTTATATCCAAAGCAGGACTAGAACTCACTTTCTCCTAGTTTCTAACGTAATGCCTTAGTCACTGTACCAAACTGGCACTTCCCTTAAGGCAATATAAATTTTAAATGGTTTTGTGATTTTAATGGAAATGAAAACATGTTTTGATTTCCATTCTTCTCCACTGGCATACCTTTACTAAGTCTCAGATCATAAAAGCAGTGCATTCAGATTCTGAAGCTGGCACATTACATTAATCATTACAATGGGACTGAACTAGTGACTTTTGCTCTCAAGCTTTCTTAAGAGGACAGAAACCTCTGAACGGTTCAGAGTAATTAGCGGATTCCAGGGTACCATTGCATGCTCTTCAGTGCTGCTCCTAAAATAAGGTGGGGCATGCTCATGTAGTACATGCAGTCATGTCATGTCCCCATGGCCAACTTGACAAAATGACAACCATAGGCAGGCTAAATCACTTAGGAGGGAATGACAGTATATTTGCCTCAGATGTGGGATGCTTGCTTATTGTGTGTGGCGCTTTCAGAGTAGACTACCTGATCAAAACAAGGATTAAGCAGGATTTACTTCTAACAGGGAGGTTCTCTATACATGAGTGATCTTACTTGTATTCTCACACAATTTGGCTAACCCATTTCAGGCATCCTGAAAAAGATGTGATCTCACTTAAATCTGGTTCTGGCTACAACAAAGTAGGTTTTATTTAAAAGATTTGCATAAGTGTCCTTACGTATCAACTGCAACTGAGAAAGGCAATTATGTCGCTAAGCAATGCGATTGTAAAGTAAAACACCACACGACTGATATGAAAACCCATTTTACAACATCAGTTCCACTTGTGGTTGTGAAGCAAATCACCTACGTTTGTTAAGCATAATATCATGTGACCTTGCTACTTCCTGCCAGCTTCCCCATTGACTTTCCTCCTCCGGAAGCTGGCTATGAAAATTGCAAATGATGATCATGTGACTATAGGACACTATGACAGCTGCAGGTTTGAGAACTGGTCATAAATGTTCAGTTCCATTGTATTTTCAAATGGTCACAGAACAAATAGTAAGCGAAGATGGGTGGCTCACAACAACAATAAAGTTACAAAACAATTAAAAAGTGATTTTTAAAAAAGGTGCCTCGTCCATCTTCCTGGGATGCCCCCAACAAGCCATCCACAGGTTCCTATCTCACTCTATCCCAATGCTGGAGGAAGAGCCAAGTCTGTAAGGCTTCCAGAAGTTTATGCGTGTGGAGGTCCTATCCAGATCCTGGGTAGGGCAACTACGGAAAAGGCATGCTCCATATTGCAGTTAAAGGGCAATATTTAATCTGGGAAGAAGGGCCTGTGGAACATAGTTCTGAGTAGACTGGTAACACTGCTATTAATAAGCACAATGGAAGATAATGGTCATTCTTTGGTTAATTTTATTGCTGGATGTCGGTTTCAGACACTGATTATTTGACTTATTATGGAATGTGCTTTTTGTAATGTCTTGCTGTACTTCATTCTCCCTGCCTTCTGAAATGAGGAAACTAAAAGAGAGGCATAATGTTGTTTACAAATCACCTAGTTTAGGGATTGACTTTTTTTTTTATTTGCACACTTATTTTTAAGTCACGGTTCTTTTTTCAAATTAATTTATTCCCCAAATACTAAGCTGCATCGGAGCATTATTATCTGCTTATGGTTCCAACCATTTTTTAAAAACAAGATTGTTTCTTATCAGTTGCACTGCCCATAATTGATGCTATGCATAAACTGCTTCAGTGGAACTGAAGATACTTCCTACAAGTCCAGTGAAGGTTTGATCCACTACTAATAGTTTGCTATTAACCAATGGAATTGGATTGAGGGATAGGATAATTTTTCCACCAATTATATATGCTTTTTCTTGTTTGATGCAAATCTATATTTGCTGCCAGCAACATTTCTGTTCTGGACATTGTTGTTTTAGTGGAAAACCATCTTTTTTAAAAGACTGACAGACTGATTGAATGGGAAAAGTACATCTTTAAAAAAAACTATAAAAATCTTAAACATTGAAGCAGTTTTAAGAAGTCTGTATGTAGAATATTGAAGTTTTTCATGCAGTCTTAAGCCATCCTAAGAGAGTTTACATAATAAAAAAATATAAGCAGCACTGGGCATGGTATGTGGAGAAAATATTACCATAAACAATGTCGCTGGCATTATCCAATAGGAGCCCATGTTACCTAACTGATACATATCTGTGGCAAGGTCAGGCCTATTAAAATATCTGTAAAACCAGTTTATCCACAGAGCAAGGCAGAAGCAAAATCTCTGAAAAAAAGCAATATTTTGAATTTAACTATTTATGGCTAAAAAGTACTGACAAAATAGTTGATCTTGGTAGCAGCCAAATCTTGAGTAAGATTACCTTTTAGACACACAAATTGGAGAAATACTAATCCGTGAGACAAATTTTCTGTTTCAGGGGAACTTAGATACCAAAAATGGAGAGAGTTTCACAAATGAATGAACAGATGTGTACATTAGAGAGAAAAGAATAGAAAAGAATAGTCTTAAGGATTCTTCAGTTCTCTTGTGTGCATAACCAACAGCTCTCCTTTCGTGGAACTGGTGGGCCTTCTGTATTTGCTCTCAGCCTGTAAATCCTACTTCCAAGCAAATAAGAAATTTCTGCAAGGGAGGGAGGGTGGCAAATTAGTGTTTAATGTCCATGTTTAATCATGATTACATACAGTCTTCATGGCCACTGAGATTTTAAGTTACAGTCCTGTAGTCTTGTTCACATTGTAAAGCATAATCAGCCAGGGCCCTTTTTTAAGAGAGGAATTTCTGAAAACAATTTCTTCGTCCCTTGTACAGGTAGTCCTCAACTACAACGATTCGTTTACTGACTGACTGATGTTACAACAGCACTAAAAAAGTAACTTACGACCCATTTTTCACACAACCATTGCAGCATCATGTGATCAAAATTCAGACGCTTTGCAATTGGCGTGTATTTATGACGGTTGCAGTGTCCCGGGTCATGTGATCCCCTTTTGCAACCTTTTGACAAGCAAACTCTAGGAGGCAGTCTGATTCACTTAAGAGTTGTGTTACTAACTTAATAACTGCAGTTGATTTACTTAACAACTGTGGCAAGAAAGGTCATAAAATGGGGCCAAACTCACTTAAATTTCGGGCTCAGTTGTGGCCGTAGGTTGAGGACTACCTCAACAGTGGCCTTGTAAGAATGTTCAGCTGTCAATCTTTCAAAATATTCTTGCCAATGATAAAAGTGAAAAGTT
Source organism: Crotalus tigris (assembly GCF_016545835.1). Classification (NCBI taxonomy): domain Eukaryota; kingdom Metazoa; phylum Chordata; class Lepidosauria; order Squamata; family Viperidae; genus Crotalus; species Crotalus tigris. Next base: position 163,479 of record NW_024100507.1, read on the forward strand.
AGAGAGGACTGAGGAATTGCTTCTCATAGAGTTACAAAAATGAAATTGGCATTTCCTTTCTTCAGCTGTGTTGTAACATTTTTCTCTTTTTTAAAGTTTTAGGCTTGGAATATTAGACGGCCAGAAGAGGTTTGAGGACTCCCTGAGGAACTACAGAAATATACTTTGATCTACGTGCAATCCAAGTTCACACATCTAACAAAAATGCCTATATTGAAGCAGCTGGTGACAAACTCTGCTAATCCTAAACGCCGGTCTCGGGCTGATTTGACAACTGAGATGATCAGCGCTCCTCTTGGTGATTTCCGTCACACCATGCATGTGGGCCGGGCTGGGGATGCCTTTGGAGATACCTCCTTCCTCACTAGCAAGGGTGGGGAGGGAGAGCAGGAAGCTACGGAGGAGACCAGCTCCTTCTCCAAACCTGGCCTGCTCTCACGGAGGTTTCGCAGCAGCAAGCGGTCTCATTCTGTGACGCGTGGTGACCGGCGGGATATGCTGGGCTCTCTGAGGGATTCAGCTATTTTTGTGAAGAATGCAGTATCCCTACCCCAACTCACCGAGAAGGAAGTAGACAAGAGTGGTGGGAAGCAGCTACCCAAGAGCCTCTCCTCCAGTCCTGTGAAGAAAACCCCTGAGGAGAACATCCTTCAAGAGAAACACACAAATGGTGCTGGTGAAGTCATCAACTCCAAGCCCCACAGTCCTGGCTCGGAAGAGCGTGATTTTGGGGATGTGACTGATTTGCCTTTAGTCATCCCCAAGGACAGCTACGGCATGAAGCATGCTGAGTCCATTCTTTCTTTCCATATTGATCTGGGGCCTTCCATGTTAGGGGACGTCTTGGGCATTATGGATAAGGACTTGTGGGAACAAGAAGATTCTGGTTACCATGGAGCAGAGGACTCCCAAAGGGAAGTTGGCTCCATAGAGACATCAGCAGCCCAGTGGTTTAGCCACGAAAGCAAACTTGTCCTGGATTCTGTGATTCAAAATGATGGCCACAGAGTGGTCACTTACAGTCCTGGATCGGCTCGCAGCATCACCAGTCGTACGACCATAGACAGCAGTTCAGTATCCAGCTGCGTGTCCATGGGGGAGGAACAGCGAAGCGTAGCCACTAAAGGACCCAGCCACAGCCTTCCAGGTGATGGGAGGCACAACCTTGTGAAACAGCCAGAGAAGGAGTTCTCCTTCATGGATGAGGAAGATGAAGAGATAAGAGTATAAAAAGCCGTATACTCCCTTTGAGTTGAAGGAGAAAATGCAATTAAATCTGGAATAAACAGCATGATACGAAGAAAAAAAAAGTTTTAAATGCTTTCACCAGCCTTCTTAGGCTGCAGATTTCATCATGATTACTTTCTTAAATAGGCTGCTGGAAAAAGTTTTTTTCTTTCTTTCCCCATTTGGGTGTATCGCAAGGGTCAAGTTGGAAATCACATATAAATGGTGTTCTGTCCTTTTAAAATAATTGATTCCTAAGTTCATAGGGATGCCTAAAGTAGATGTTTGAAGATATTTGGAAAAATGTTTTCAGGCACAAATCTGGCATATTCAAACTTCTTTTGAAAAGGATAGCTCTTGGTTTTAACTTATCTACTTGCCTGTTTAAAGCAATACAGAGCTGAATATTAGGACAAAGCTCAAAAGCACTAGTTTCCCTATTAATATGTAAATATATTTTTATTTGTTTTCCTTTACCTTTGTACTAGTGCTTTTAAGATTTTTTTTCTTTGTATTTCCAAGGAGAATTCCTTTCTTGACCTTGCAATAGTATACAGATTGTTATATGTTTTTAGAAAGGAAAAAAAAAATAGGAGTTTGAAATAACTAGATCTTTCAAATCTACATATTTGGATGCCAATGATGTTCTCGTTTGGGCAGACCTCTGGTAGCATTTACCACCAATGGAAATCTCATTATATTTCTTTTTAAAAATCATACGACAGAACTCTTTGGAAAGCAGATTGAGAAGAATTACACCTCTTATGTCTGCCATCTACAGCAGGACCTTCTCTTAGTTCTTGAGGGAACCAGAGATGGAAAGAATAAAAATGTTAACCTAGCTTGAAACAGACTTCCCCATTTCTAAAATTTTGTTACCATTCAGTGACCACGTGGCTCTTTCTACGGTAGGAAAACACTCTCGGAGATGCTGAGAGAAAAATATCCAACAAGGTTGGTCAGCCTGGCTACCCATTACTAAACAAAAGGTTAATTTATTTTCCTCTTCAGGATTTTCCTCTGGGTAAGCAGATGGGATGTCCTAAGAACTGTCTATGTCATTTGATCAACCCGCGAGGGACGGGGACAGAGAGACAATTGGGTGAATGCTACTGACTTGCATGTGTTCAGATGTAAATGTTAAGTCCCCCAAGTAACCTAACCAGATAGGGCTTCATTCTTTCTTAGTTTTTATTTCTTTAGAATGTATCAGCAGAGCTGACTGAAGCACAAAGAGCTTGGCATTTGTCATTCCAGGAACAATGGAGAAGGGCAGTGCTGAGTTCCTTCCCTTTGAAACTGTTTTCAGTTAACTACCTTCCCGGCATCTTTAGGAGGTGCTCCTAACATTCCTGTCTCAAAGATGGATTTTATTTGGGGTTGGCGGGTGGGGGTATTTTTCTTTGTTGGCCTTTATATTTTGCTGGTCATTAAACACTAAATTGCTTTTTTTTTAGATTTATATATATATATACGTTATGTATTAGATGGGCCCAGTCCTTTTGGAGAAGGAGTATTCCTTGGCTGTGACTTGTGTATGTACATGGTATTTGTTCCATGCATCTGCTGGAGGATTTTTTTAAAAAAAAAAAAAAACCAGAAGTGTTCGTTTTCAAATACAAGGAAATTAAACTATAGTGAGGAAAACAATTGTTTTAAAATGTGGACTTTTTGTGTGCTTAGGAGTAAAGGATTGAAATCAGACAGCAATCAGATGATTCAATATTCTCATTATATAAAGTTGGCTAGTTAAAAACACCTGAATGACTCCGTCATTAGATAATCATAAGCTTCAAAGTACAGTGGTACATTTTCTGACCTTGCATCTTTGTGGAAAAAGAACAATTCTACCACTTAATCCTTTCCATACATTTCTCCAGAAATCTATGAAGCACATATTCTGAATTTGGATGACCAGATAGATAATTTAAATAGAACTTTCTTCCTTGGCCAAGTGGGCTAGGACTGAGAGGAACTAAAGCAGGGGACTTCAAACTTGGTCCTTTTATGACTTGAGGACTTCAACTCCCAGAATTCCTCAGCCAGTGTGCCTGGCTGAGAAATTCTGGGAGTTGAAGTCCACAAGTCATAAAAGGACCAAGTTTGAAGACCTCTGAACTAGAGGTTAAACAAAATCTGGAAGGGCACCCTGGTCTGTCATGTTAGCTTTTTCTTCTTTTCATATCCTTTTTACCTTGTTTATTTCATTCTGGTTGTAGTTGTTTACCAGCTTGATCAGAACCTTTGCTGTCCTGGATAACACCCCGGGGCAGCAAAAGCTTTGCTTCATTATATCACTTATATGAAATTTGACCTTGTGCTCATATTCTGCCTCCATTCAGCAATAGTTCACGGATGTGATTTTTTTCATAAACCCCATGCAGCATTGGCAGTTGGAGGGATGGGAATTGTAATCCAAAATATTGACTGGATATAAGATTCTAGCAATATTACACTGAGAAAGGTATATCCCTGTCTGGAATTTTGAATGGTTTGAATCACAATAGCTAATAAAACATTAGTTTCTTCTCTTTTGGAGGAATATATGGAAGCCCATAAGAACTGCCAAGTCAAATACAGGCTGATGACACTGAATAAAGATATACTATAGATATAATTTCTGCTATCTGATAATAGTTGCAATTTATAAAGCATTTGAACCTTGTAGTAAGTTCCTGTAACTCATTGGGAGACCATAAACTACATCTCTTCCAAAACTTCAAGGCAGTATAAATAAACAATAAAGCCCCCACACACACATTTGAAGTGATAATGTTACCTATTGGGGTAATGAAACATCTGCAAATAAACAAGCTTAGAGAGCACCAAGACCTCCACAATTAAACCTCGAGCTACAGATAATTCTCTTGTATTGAGCACCAAGAACTCCACAGTTCAACCTTGAACCTCTTGAATTGAGACCAACAGAATTTCAATATTCAGCTTGGTGAGCCACAATTCTGCCTATCTGCCTTGATCTAAGACCACAGTAAGCTGAAACATGAGAGACAATAGCTTTCTTTTGAGGAACAGCAACTTTTTATTGCTTCCAAGTTATTCTCTTTTTCCCTTTGTTCTGCAAAGGGTTCTGCTCAAAAAATTATCCTCTTTCTAACTACAGAGTTGTCCAAAGAATGACAGCTCCTCTCCACTAAATGGTATCAACATGTATAGATTCTTTATATTAAAACATGTTTTGTGTATACCAGCAGATGGCACTGGTTTATAAAACTATCTCATTCACCTGCAGCTGTTTCTACTCTAGCCCTGATCTTATCTGCCTGAAATGCAATCCTCCAATTCTTGTAACCTGCCTTAATCTATAAAGCCTCTCACAGTGCTAAAGGTGCAATACACAGAGGGAATGTGGGAGGTCCTGACTGACCCTGCTTTCTGTCCTCTAGGGGAAAGTCAAACCTGATCTCTGTTCCTCTTGACCAGGGGTGTCAAACTGCCAGCCCAAGGGGCCAGTTTCATCATACCGAAGCGGGGCCCACCCCATTGCCGGCAATGCAAAAAGAGCCTGATACGTTGCAACATGTCATATGATGTGGCGAGTTTGACACCCATGCTCTTGACACTTGAGTGACTAAGCCTGTTGTCATGGCAAAGCTAATAGGAGTTGGGTTTCAGTGATTGGAACCACAAAAAACATGGCTTGTCTCAAGCTTTCCTTGTGGTATGTTGGTTTACAGTGGCCTGAAATCTTTATGCAAACAAGTTTTGAATTGCTTCTAACTGAGTATAATGCAAATGACAGGGAAAGAGAGTGGCCTATATCTGGTATGTTTAAATGTAACTTAGGAGTGATAATGGACTGATTTGTAAAGAGAAATGTCAAATGATATCAAGGCTCTACTGTGTCTCCTCTCTTCCAGCGCGCCAGAGTCAGCTCCCTGTTGTGTAAGCAAATACATCAGCAGACAATGCAGGATCTATCTGATGCTTAGTCCTCATTACAACAGAAATGCTAGTCTGGGACACTGATCCATTGTTTTAGAAACAAATAAAAGCAGCTTCTGGTTAAGGAGGGCATTTATAAGCTACTGAATGAGAGATTCAATCTGCTGTTTCCTAAATAGCCAATACAGCAGGGTATGTCTACACCTTCAGATAAAGGGGAAGTCTTCTACTGTAATGTTGAAACTGTAAAGAAAGCAAAATTACACATTGTATGCCAGTTTGGAATCTTATGTAAGTTCCTATATGAATTGGGTTAAATGACCATTTTTGACTAGCATGCAACACATAATTCTCTTATTAAGACATTACATGAATGGTATGTGCTCTTTTCAGTTGTATTTCTGCAAGCAGATCACCTGAGATCAACAGAATTGTTCACAGGCTTTCAACTTTAATTGATTGAAGTCCTATTTCTTCAAGTAATGTTTCTGTTGTGATGGTGGTCAAGCTTTTTTCAAGAAGTTAAGGTAGTTTCCATAATTTGTCTTTTTCAATTTCATACTACATACATACAAATTAGGAAAGAATTATTAGAGAAGTAAAGATTGGCAGAAACAAGTAACAAATTTTGCCCTTACCCCAACATTGTGCTCATGTTTAATTACATAGTTCTGCTTCTAATGTTTATGGACTCTGTACTTGTGAAGAAAGTACCTTCCACACACACAATTATGCCTGTCCTCAAATTTTCCAACATCAAAATTCCTCTTGCCACTGGTGGGGGATGAGGTACCTGAGGTGAATCAAATAATTAAGTGAAATGTGTTTCTGTCATTCATTACAATTTGTTTGGCTCAATTCAAAACAGGCCCTTTGTCATCTAACTGAAATTTTGGGGTTCTGAATTTCTGAAAGAAAATGCACAGAACTGAATCCGATTTTAGAAACCTTACTTTGGCTTGGGAGACAAGATGATCTTTCCGCTCAAGGTAGTCTTGTCTACCAATATTTATATATCTAAAAAGTTGGGGTTGATAAATTATTGCAATCTTCAATCTCATTCTTGCCATCTTTACCTCAACATTTGTTTGCTACTCATATGGTTATACTAGTCAAAAAGCCTAATCCTGGAAAATAGAAGTCTGGTGTTTCCTATATCACCCAAAATTGCACTATAAGATAATAAAATTTGATGCTACTTTTTCTGTTCTACTTCCACCATTCACTAGCACTTTGTGGAACCCCACCCTCTACATTAAAGAAATTGGGGATGGTGGGAAGAGAAGAAATGGCATACAATTCTACCTTCCCCTAGTTCCTGTGAAAGACCACGCCGGCTGTGAAGTCTGACAGTTTCAGGCTGTCCAAGGACGCAACTCTCTTGCCCTTGTTATGCCACAAAAAAACATTGCAGGAATGAGTAGCAACAACAGAGATATTTATTATTGGTTATGGGTTTATGCATTATAATAAACCATTAAATTTGTGTCTTTGGCTTTAGCTCAGTATTATGTTTTTTCAGTCCCCATGTTTTGCAAACTTTGTCTTTATGCCTTACCGTATGTCAGCTGGGCCATGATGGTTATTTAACAGACAATAGCTAAAACAATGACTTGAAGATCTGAATGTCTGGGTTTAGACATTCCCAAGCCAGATATGCTTCATTTAAGAATTCTTGCAGTCTTTTTATACTTGGAAATGTGGTCCATGGCTGACAGCAAAGAGAAAAAATTGTCAGGAAAAATCAAGTAGGTGAACACCAAAGTCATCCACCATGTCATCCCACATTTTCATTTGATATCACCAACTTGATATCGTTGCTGAGTATTTAAGTTATATGAACCGCGCACTGTGGACTAAACAGTCCAAAGGGAAAAGAGGCATCTGGAATAGATTGTATGAAACTAAAAGATAAATTCTTTTGCAAAAGTAGAAGCATTTGATCCATAGAGTATGTTGTGCTGATGAAATTATTTTCTGTAAACATATTTTAAGCACAAATAGTATTAGTTGTATAATAGATGTTAAATGAATTTGAGATGCAAAAATTATAAGTTCAATGGTTAAGGTATATTCAACAGTTTTTAGTCTCTCATACTGAAATTCTGATAAGCTGTGATCAGACCATTTCTTATTAGTATTATTCACAGTATTGCAAAAGGCATATTAAGATTATAAAGGTCAATTTCACTGGTTGGTTTTGCTCTTATTTGACAACAGGTTTTAGAACACCAAAGAATGATAAATTAAACAGAAAATATTAAATATTTTTTGTTGGGATTTCTTGAGGTTTGTATTTCATCTTTCAGCAAGATCCATCCTCTGGGCTAGGAAATTGCTAATTCCACCTGCAGATATTTTGCAATTAATTCAAAACTGAACATTGATTTTTAATAAACTTTCTATTTATAAATTGCATCTGATGTGATTTCAGTATTGCCACCTGTGAAAATCTGACTTCTTAGAAATGTAAAGCTAAAATATTCTGAAAAAAGCAGAGGTATAAATAATGACATACGTTTTTTGGCTCAAAGGATTTATATATTGCTTGCTTAACATCTAGAAATAATTTCTTTCCACAGATAATTAGCTAATGATCTATGTATTCTATCTATTGTGGCTATGAAAACGGAAGACTAATGTCACCTACTGACTGTCTACAACAGGGGTGGCCAAACTTTGGCCACTCTAAGACTTGTGGACTTCAACTCCCAGAATTCCCCAGCCAGCAATTCTTAAAGTTTCCAAGGTTGGATACCCCTGTCTACCAGTAGAGAGTTCTAGACAAATCTTCTCCCACACGCCCAAATTGATTTGACCTCATTTATATAGTTGTCCATTGAACATGGCAATATATACAATTGAAATGTGTACATTCCAAAGGTGTGTTCCAGAGACTTTACGATACTTCCAAGGTATCTTCAATTTTAGCATCCTTCAGAAATGCAATGCATGAATGGAAACCAACAATTCAATTTTATAAGGTATTAGACAACTCATGATACCCCATTGGATCATTGGTACTTTCTTACCTAATGGAGAAACAGAATGACCCAGGACAGACAAAAAAAGCAGCAGCGGAACTGGGAGAACTGCTCACTTCCTCCTGGCCTTCCCGGTGGCCTTTCCTTGTGGGAATTTGGCAGGGTGCATAGGAATTCTCCCCTCTCCTCCCCTTTCCAGCAGGCAGGTAAATGGCTACTGCTGGGTGGGGGAGGATTTTACTACTGTGTGGAATTTTATTTGCTTATTGTAATTTTAGTCATTTATTTAATAGCATTTGTGTGCTGCCCTGCTAGAGATACCAAGCAATTAACATGCAAATAAAAATTCATACAAATAGCAGTAATGAAACAGTAACGAAACAAAGCTCATACAAAGAGCAGTAACAGTAATGAAACAAACAAATTTAGAAAAATGCATTTTATTAATTTTATTACTAAAGTTAACAATAGAAAATCCAAGATATTTATTTTACAAAAACATAAATAACATAATAGTTTGCAATTCTTTCTATGCGATTGTCATCCTGAAGACTGATCCAGGAAATGTATTGACAGCTACATATTAAAACATTTAGGTGCTTCATATTTATTTTAATTCCGTGATTTTAGGACAATCTATTGTTTGGTTTTAATGTCACTATTATTATGGCTTTGCTGCTCCGAGAACCTGACCATTGTGATTGCAAATAATGTCATCTGAAATTTAATAAATTTGAATATTAATACTTGGGGGAGGCTTTCCTAGAGATGGTCTATAGATGGGCAGCCAACAGGGGAGCAACTCATCAAATGGCCCTGGGCTTCTGCCTGATCCACCTCCTGTGCGTCACAGTTTGACCTTCTGACAATAGTTAAGTCCTAAGCAAAAATCTATTCACACTAATTAATTTATTCAATGTGCAGATGTCACTCCTAAAATGAAAAAAACTAAATGATAAAATAAAAGAAATTGTGCCAGATGCAATGCAATTCAACCAAACATTATTAAAACAAACAGCATGAAACCTTCCAACTATTGCCAGGGGGGAGGGGGGGAGACGGGGATGACTCATTTCTTATAATAAAGGCCAAACAATTAACTGAGGGTATGAGGTTCCCACAGCTAATTCTAAAGTGAAAAATAAACCCACAGTTATTTGAGTACAAAAAAACTCCAGCTTTGGTTTAAAGAAGTGCCTCCTTTTTCGTCTCTACAGACAAGTTTCTGCTCAAAGGACATTTGAGCTACTTAATGGTATGGATTTCTTTCTCCAGAAGTACCATACTGTATTATTAATGTTATTTCTCTGCTTAATCCATTTTAAAAACCATTATTGTGATACTATTGATTATTTGATGGTATCTGTTCAACATTGCGCTGACTGAAACTATGCTTTCCTTGTGTTAGCAAAGCTCTAAGAAAAAAAGCAGTGCACCTGCTGCGGTTCTTGTGTCATTAATTTGATAAACCCATCAGTTTTAACTACAGTAGGACATTGTTTATAGCAAAGATAGGCAACATTTAGAGACCGCCAGGTTTATTTGGAATTCTTGAAGCAGGTCATAGTTGCCAAGAGGTGGATTTCCTCATTCACAGTCATAAAGGGTGTGGCAAGTCACAGAAAGTCACTTTATCAGAAGTCAAGGAAGAGAGAGTGTTGCCCCTTTCCTAGGGACAATGTTCCAGAAGAAACTGCCTTATTTCTGGATAGGTGGCCTTGCTTCCAGGAACAGTGCCAGACTGTACCCATTCTACACCAGACATGTCAAAAACAAGGCCTGGGGGCCGGATGTGGCCTGCGAAGTGGTTTCATGTGGCCCACGAAGCCATCCTGGAAACAGTGAGGGAATGGCCCCCTCTGCCTTGGCTCTAGCCGGCTGGGAGCCAATGTACAATTTTGTGGTGGCCATCTATGCTGAAATGCATTCAGTCTTAGCTCCACACGGCCGACCAGAAACAGCGAGGAACCAGCCCCTGCTGCATGGCCCCGCCCCCTGGGTGCATGCTGGGGAGGTGTCACCCTTTGTGAGGAATGAAGAAATGCACCATGCCTTGGCGCTTGCCCCCGGTCCCACCTCCTTCTGCCAGAGACCCTCAGATCTGTCCCACTCCTGCCCAGGCCCCCACAGGCACCCTTGACGCGAACGATGTAGAGTTGGCCATGCCTACCCAGTAGGCCACACCCACCCTGGCCACACCCACCTGCCCCCCCGAGGGCAACCGCAATGCTGATGCGGCCCTCAATGAAATTGAGTTTGACACCCCTGCCCTACACTGTGTTTATATCTTAATAAGGTCTATAATATATAAAGTAGATGATGGTAACTGCATCTTTATTTATTAAAATTGTTTATTTACCATATATGCCGGCGTATTAGGCGACCCGGCGTATAAGACGACCCCCGTCTTTATCGCCGAGTCGCCTTCCTAGAACGTCGTCTTATACGCCGGAAACTACCAGTATTTCCGGTGTATAAGACGACTCGGCGTATAAGACGACCCCCGTCTTTGGCGCCGAGTTTAGCGCTTCCGGAAGTCGTCTTATACGCCGGCATATACGGTATATTATAAAATTATTCACTGCCCATCTTGCTTCAAGGCAACTCAGCCATGTAGTCGGCTAGATTTGCATGCATTCTCGTCTCGTTTGTGTGGGAGGCCCGATATAAACAGCAAATTCTTCAAGATATCCCTGAGACAGAATCGACCACATTTCTGAGCTAACAGATGGCAGGCAGGGAAAGCACTGCCCAGAGGGTCTCCTGAGGTGCCTCTTCCCATCCCCTCTTACCCTGAGGGTAGTGATTCTTGCTTGATGCAGGCCTTAGCTAGGTGGCTATCTTGCTCAATCAATTTCTTTCAATGAACCATTGAAACACCCTGCCATTAGAAAAACCATCTGACCATTCAAGTAGTCAGAGAGACAACCAAATATTGTGCTGTACAGGCCAAATTTGCACTGCTTTGTTTGTAAGATGCTCACTGGTGCTAACATTGATGCATTGTGACAACTGAGTGGGAAGCAAGTAATGGGCCAGATAGTAGGTGGTAATAAAGTGCTGGAACGCACTTGACCTTCAAATACAGTGAAAAATGATGCCTTTTCTGTATCTGAAGATGGATTCCGTTCTTCCCCAAATACATTTATCTCAAACCTTTAGCTGAATGATACGGATATTTGGGCTACAATGAACCTTGAAATGAACTCATTTCAGCTGGGCTAACAATTGCAATACAAACTTTAGTTGGTTGGAAACAAAGATAGAATCCTCTGGAAGCATTTTCTTATTTAATGGCTACAGGAAGCTGCTGGGAGAGGTCATCTGGACCCAAGTATTATCTCATTTTTCAAAATTTAATACAAGAAAGTGGCTGACAGGTTGCCTGAGCAAAATAATAAGCTGAAATAAAGAACAGACCTAAATGAATTCCACAAAATGCTAATACTGAGGGTTAGCTGAAAGTTTGGCTTGACTCTCTTGATTTGAATTACTGTATATTCCGGCGTATAAGGCGACCCGACGTATAAGACGACCCCCGTCTTCGGCGCCGAGTCGCATGCCTAGAAAGTCGTCTTATATGCCGGAAACTACCGTTATTTCTGGCGTATAAGATGACTCGGCGTATAAGACAACCCCCGACTTTGGCGCCAATTTTAAAGCTTGCGAAAGTCTTATACGCCGGAAAGTACGGTATTTGCTATTGCTAATTGCAGATGGGGGCGTTCTTTGATTCAGTATTGTGCCTGGTCTTTCAAGGGGCCAGCAATAGTAAGGTCTCTATTTATACAATAGCCACTCCTAAAAAAAATCTGATTTAGCAACAAAGAGTTACATTTTGGTTACGTAATACTGAGGTCATTACAAAACACCGAATATACAACTGAACTTGTAAAGTAGGTGAAAAGTTCAGTCCGTAGCAGCTAGATCAGTGGTTCTCAACCTGTGGGTCGGGACCCCATTTGGGGTCGAATGACCATTTCACGGGGGTCGCCAAACCACGCTGTCCGCCATTTTTTTCCCTTTTCCCTAGCTGTCCTACTCCCTCTTATTGGTGGCCACACCCACTTGGGGGTCACCACAACATGGGGAACTATATTATGGGGTCATGGCATTAGAAAGGTTGAGAACCACTGAGCTAGATGAAAACAATGAAGTTTACTCTAGAATATAAAGATCTGCATTAGTTGGCAATCATTTTCTACATCTATGTAGTTCAAAACGTTGGTTTCAGAATTCAAAGCTAAAAAGGGCTTGCAGCCTGACTATGTAAGGAACCACCTGCCTCACAATAAAAGAAAAAACAATAACTCTTGTCTTGCTGGGTTTCAATTTAGTTGGCTTTGTTCCATTTAAGTCAGGACTTCCACAATACTTCCCATTAAGCTTCCAGGGTCAACAGCATACTGATGGCACCTTACCCAAACCCAAAGGAGGATCTCTCCCAGAAGTTTCACACAAAAGTTTAACAGGACAGGGGAGAAAATCAAGCCCTAATGTATCCTACTGGGATGTCTTGAGTGTTTTTCCACTCCCAGCACTTGCAGGATCCAGGAAGGACCTGAACTGAGCTCCCCAGGTGTCAGAAGGCATTCCAGAGAGCACTGTCTCCACTAGGTTACACTCCACAGATGAAAGGGAATCTCAAATAACGCTGCAAAATGGACATCAGATCCTGCCCAAGAAATGGCAGGATTACAGAAAGTTTTTTTTTTTATCAGCAAAAAATATCTACAATATGACAGATTACCTTTTCTAAAGAGATGCCAAGTTACTATCAAAATGTTTTCATGTAACTTCTGCAGTGACTGGTAATATCCACTTTACTGGCCAGACCCAAGGTAACGTCCATGATTGAGCACTAGACACAAGTCTTATATTTATATTGTTGTATCTTCATCAGTGTATTTCCTCTGCTTATATTCTTCAGCAAAAGGAGCAGAAAAAAAAAGAAATATGATAATAATGACATGCATTGATGCACACACATATCTACATCAATGTAACTTCCCTGCTGATTTTTCCTAATATTCAAATAAATATAAATACCTAACGCACCAGTCCAATGTTGGGAGTAAACTCCACTAATAGCATAACTCTGTACTGTGAGAGTGTTGTGTAAGAACAGTTATCCACTCGTGCAGTAAAAGAAATCAAACAATTTTTTTTTACACACCACACAAAGCTATGTGATTTGTTTAGGTTTGGCTTAGGAATCAATACTTGCAGTTTTTAAATGATGACTTGTTTTTTCTAAATGTATAAATCTACCCCTATTCAACAAACTATAACTTAAAAAACACGGCTTTTAAAAATCAACTAATAACTAGAGGGGTTAGAGTCAAATCCAGCCACTGACAAATACGGGCTTAACCCATTCCCAGTCCAAGCCCACCAACACCCGCATAATCCATTTCTCGGAGAAAACTGTAAACACGAAGGAAGAAACACTTACTAATGTGATCATGTCTCCAGGCATAGCCGAGGGTACACAAGCCCAGCAGCAGCAAAGAAATCCCAGGGAATCCATGCTTTTTCACACTGATGTTCCTATTGAAGTATCTATTCCAGGCTATTTAAGAACAACAAGAGGTTTCGTGAGGCACAAGCGAAACCCTTTATCATTCACAACAAGAGCTACAGTCCAGCCATCTTCCCCTGCTAGCCCATGGTTGTTATAATAAAGCTTTTACCCATTTCAAAGCAGAGTGTAACTTGCTCTCACCTCTGAATGTTGCTCCAAGTATCCCCTGTGGAGACAGACCCTGAGGTTTGATATCCTTTAGATTCTTTTCTGCCAGAGGAACTGGAGACAGAACAGCTACATGTTGATTTTCATTTTATGCAAGCCCTCTTTGCAACTTTCCAAGGTTGACTGTAACACCTGTTTTCATTTCTTCTCAGGGACACCAATGTACGGTAGTGTCTCCTGGTAGAATATTTGGGGCTTCCCTCAAAAGCAAACTATAATGTACATGGGAATACATAAGATTTATTTTGGGTTCAACTGAATAAGAAAATGGATTATCAGTGAATAGACTATGATTCCAGGATTTAACCTTCATTCTGAACACTGCATGGGCCTCCTAGTTGGTGAGGATGCAGAAAGCAGTATGTTCGCTTGCAAGATAATCTTTAAATTAAAATATCCTACCTTGCATAAAACAGCAAAAGCAAGCTTGGTGTAAAAACTGAGATTAAATTGCCCTTTACAATTAAAAGTTTTGTTTCGTTATAATTTGTCGTAAGCATGAAATGTTCTACCTAAAATGCAAATCTGCCTGTTTGGGCTTAAAAACAGTGTTTTGATAGGGCAGTTCTATTTAAAAATTAAAGTACTTCCAGTATATTCCATTTTATGCTCAAAAGACTAGCTGAGCAAAAGGATATTTTTATGAATAAAAGTGACCTGCACATATAGAAAGCAGGATGTCTAAACACAAACCACTTTCATGTTGTTCTTTGCAGGGCAACAACAGAGCAGAACATTTTGGCAGGAAAAAGAAAGGTCTCTTGTTTTCTTGTAACATAACTGGTTAAAAAAAAACTAAATACAAACAAATATTTAATCTTGTAATTAAACCAACATTATCTGATTCTCAGTTTTGTACATTACAACCCACATAAAGTGGCTTTTTCTACAAATCTGCCATCTCTGTAAGCAGGAAAAAGAGTGACTAGTTGACTATGCTATGTCAAGCTACAATGTGGCTTGTGTGGCTTTGGTTTGGCAAGTGCTGATAGCACAAACAATGATAGATTGTTTAATAAGTCATGGATAAATATGCTTTGGTCTAGCACAGGGGTCTTCAAACTTGGCAGCTTTTAAGACTTGTGAACTTCAACTCCAGAATGCCTTAGCCTGCCTGGCTGAGGAATTCTGGGAATTGAAGTCCACAAGTCTTAAAGTTGCAAAGTTTGAAGACCCCTGATCTAGCACAATGCATCAAACAGAGCAGAGTTTGCAATACCTTATAAATATATTCCAGATGTGTAAAATATTATTCTATCTATAGGTTGTTTTAGGATTTATTTTATTATTATTTATTTTGGCGTGCCTGTATATTCCAGAAATGAACAACATTTGATTCCCAGGATTCAATTTTCACGTCTTAATTTTGCACTAGGAGGTGATAAAGGATATTACTCTGAAACACAGCATTATGTATTACCCATAAAAGATCTCAATACATTTCTAAGGACTTTTTTTTACAGATTCTACAGATAGCCAAAGTGAGAATGCTTCTGGGCATATAGGTATTCCGCTATATATGAGGCAAAAAAGTGAAAATAGACACTATACAGTTATATTACACATGCATCTAATTTAATAGCCATTCCATCTCTCAAGGAGAAGGCTGAGAATAACATTTTCAGCCTCTTTCAGTAAGCCTCAATTAAAAGGAGTTCTGCAAATCTCAGATAGTCATGGTAACTTCAATTTGTAAAAAAACATGTATCTTGTAGTATATACTCTTGTTACTCTCGATTCCTTTGAAAAAATATGCTATTTCAAAGAATGTCCTAGTCTGTCTGCATTTGCACAATGAATTCAATTTAGGCTAACTGACAAACTGAAATTAAATATGCCTCACAGAACATACCGATTCTATCAAACAGTAATTAATACTATGCGCATTAGTATTTGTTTCTCTTAGAGAAGGGGTGTCAAACTGCCGGCCTGCGGACTGAATGCGTCATGCCAAAAGCGCGTCCACCCCATTGCCAGTAACGGGAAAAAAAGTTGCGATACGTCGCAACACGTCATGTGACGTTGCAAGTTTAACACCCCTGTCTTAGAGCATAACCCATACATGAATTAATATCCATTTGAACCAATCTATTGGGCAGCTATACTCCTTTTTTAAAATTCTGTATGATTAACAACTTTTACCTTTGTGATTGTCACAAAACAGAATGTGAGCTTCTGATATTTTGGCATCCCATTGTGACTGTCTCTCTAAAAATAAGCCCAGCTTCTGGTAATTGGGGTACAGTTCAGTGAACCACTCCAGTCCTAATGCAGATACTTGTATGCTTTGTTCTGGAGAAGTAGTCATTTCTAACTCTTGGGGTGAGGGTTTTCTTAAACCCATCACTGATTTTTTACCTTCTTTTGTCTCAGTGGCTCTTGGGCATAAATCAGTATTTTTCTCCAAAGCACTTAAGTGGCTAGTAGAAGTTTTATCAACTCCCGTTGCTCTGAGAACTTCTGTGAATGTGGGATACACTTTAGGCTTAAGATCTGGATCAATGAGGTGTTCCTTAGGATAATCCTCTGCTTTGAGAAATAAAGAATTTGCATCTAACTTACTTTTAAACAAGTGGACTGGACCTCTGGTAACCCTTCCATAGTTGTCCACAACATGGTCCTGTGATGTGCATGCTTTAATTTTGGACATGTCATTTTCTGTGTTTCCATTTTTGACATTTCCTTCAAGTTCTAAAATGCTCTTCTTGTCCACACTGCCTGTAATAATTTGCTGCCTGTTGGTCAGGGCAATGCTTGCTCCTCCTGACACTGATTTCAGAGGCCTTTGTCCTGCCTTACTGTTATCAAGGATACTTTCATTTAACAGGCTATTATGACCAGAGGATTCACATCTGTTTTCTAATGCTGTCACATGATGAGAAGCAGTGATTTGTTCTATTCTGTCACCAAGTTCTTGAGGAACTGGTTGAAGACTCTCAATGAAATTATTAGTTGAAAGGGACACACTCTGCTCTACCGACGACTTTATGTTCTGTTTCTGTTTTACACAGGGTTTCTGCTGTGGCTCTGAAGTGGCTTTTCCACTTTGTATCAGTGATTCTAAATTAAGACTACTGGTAGGTATAATTTCTTCTTGAGGTAAAGGGGTTCTACTGGTTTTTTCGACTGTGGATAATTTCTCTGGCAGGTTTATCTTTAGAAACAGCTTTTTATCTACTGCTGCTGAAAGCTCTTCTGAAGTTTTTTTATTCTCCCTTGTTTGAGGTGACTTTTCACTAGTACTTTTAATTTGCTTTTCTTCAGGCAGACCACTGTTTACAATTGCTCCCATTACTCCAATATTTTTTCTTCTTCCTTTTTTTGTAACCAAGTTAGTTTTACTTTTTTTGCTTTCTTCTTTGGGGGGAGTTTCTAAGCTTTGGATCTGCCATTTCTTTTTCTCAGTATTTAGCTGCTCAGATGTAACAGAATCACAGGCTTTTCTGAAGAGAGGCAAAGCTTCTCTTGAATCTTCACTATCTGCCATCTTACAGTGAGGTAGGTGAGACTTGAGACGTTTAAACTGCTTTTTGCAGTAGGGGCAGATTTGCATTTGTGGTGAGTTGCCAGTCATTTTTCTGCCTGAAAAAGAAAATGGAACCAGAGATTGGAAGAACAGGCAGAGTAAGAAAAACTTGCATGGATGAAAATTTGGGAAATGTTTAACACCAGTTAGAACTTGTGCCAAGAATACAGAATGGTTCAATGACAGAAATCATTGCCTGATTTTTTTTCAACACATCTGGTCTTTTCATTTTTCATTCAGGTACTATAGTGCAAAATAGTGCATAAGTATACACTATAGAAATACTACAAAGCATGTGTTCATATTTTAATGCTGTAAGTGTAAAACATTTCTTCCATCTTCTATTAAAACAGATTTTAAAGAACACAATTCCTACCATCATCTATAGTATTTTTATGTGCTATTGACCTATCACAAATAGGGCACTGTACTACTGCTAGAATTCATATTAATATATTTTACCTAGAAGCACAAGGATCAATCATTTGGAAGAACCTAAAGAACAAAGTCCTGTGGCTGAATTAATAGCGCTGTACAGCTAAATGAGATAAAGTATTGTAGGCTCTTTCAGTTAACTGGCAGTTACTGGTACAATTCCTTTACCATGTGGCTCTTTGAAACTGCTACGTACCATGGAATTGATGTGGTTCTTGGTTATATGAAACTGAAGGGATATTTCATAGCATATTGGATTAGAAAAGCTGATTTCAAAAAAGAAAAATAGAGCTCATTTTGAAGAATATAGTTAAAACATTTCACTATTTAAAAAGATGGTTTTTGTTTAAAAAGATGGTTTTATGATTATTTTAAACACGTGTTTTCAAATTTTGAACTTCTTGTATGGTTAAACAAATAAAAGTAATAAAAGGGAGTTCTGGGACTCTCTTAGGCATGAAAGCCATCTTGGAGACTTTGGGTCTATAATTCTCTCGCAGCCCAACCTACCTCACAAGGTTGTTGTTTTGGGGAACCTAGGAGGCTGGACTTTGGGGTATGTTTGTAGTCTTGAGTTATATATTTTAAAAGGATATAATAAATAATAATAATAATAATAATAATAATAATAATGCTTAAATCAGAAATTCCTCAATAGAAACCTATGATCCAGTCTCTGTCTACTGGCAAAAATCAGCGTCACAGATCCCCATCACGATGCAGACAGCAGAAATATTTCCCAACTAGACAAACTTTTAAAAATAAATTCATTCCTCCGCTTAAAGTTTGCCTCAGTTAAACTGTCGCTCCTCTCGCTCATCGCCATCCTAAAAGGCAGCAATTTAAGGGGAGTGGGGGGGGGGAGGATAGATTTCTTCCAGGTGAGAGCTCTGCCTTGAAGCCAATGGCTTAGCCAGAGGGAACCTAGGGTCATTTACTCGGAAATAAGCCCCGATCCATCACTTCCCTTCTGAGGCAAAATCGTTTAATCCCACATATGCTTACCCAGAAGTAAGGTTCTCTCCTGGGAATAAGAAGCCGCATGCGAAAAAGATTTACTCAGGAGGAAACCATGCTGAACTCGAATCAGCGACACAACTGTGATCGGCGGCTTCCGGTCAAACCAGCAATTTGAGAATCCAGCGTTGAAAAACGACAAACGCGCCTCCGGCGGAATCGAAACCTTTGACCTTAACTCCCGAGCGGAGACCGAGGCAAGTTTGATGAAAGAGCATGCGCCCCGTGCGTGACCCGTCGCCTTACGCACATGCGCTCTAGAGTCACGGCGTCGGGGCCGCACCGCCAATGCGCAATCAAGGCGAGAGCGTCTCCCTGGCCGGAGGCGGTCCTGCTGCGCTGCCCACGCGCTTGCGGACTCTGCAAGAGAAGAAGGGAAGGGGGGGGCGGGGAAAGGTTGTTGGGAGGCGGATCGCGGGGCCTTCTGTCCTCGCTGCTTGGGATCCGACAGCGGACCGGCCCAGTCCGGCCATGAGTTGCCGGGGGCCGCTGCCCAGTGAACGAGGAGCGAGACAGAGGTGAGCGAGGGGGAAAAAAAGGGATGGCTGCGGTTGGTAGGGGGCGGGGGGGGAAAACGCCGAGAGCGAAGGCGATCAGCTCAGAGCAGGGCCCGAGCGCCGGGGAGGCCGGGCGAGCGGACGGGCTCCTGTGAAGGCGATTGTGTTGTCATTGCTGTGGATGATGTTGCCTCGAGCCTTCGCGTCAGCTGCGACTGTGGCCGGAAATCTTAGTGCTGTCCTCGGTTGTCGGAGCGACCGTTTCCCCAATCGCCAACCTGCCGGGGCCTCGCCCTCCTTGTAGCCGGGGAGTCGGGGAAGTGGGGTACAAACGCGATGGGAAAGGCTGAGGATTAACGTGGGCCGGGCTCGTTTTCGACGAGGTTCGGCCCGGCGGGTTAAATAGGCCCCTCGCATTTTCCGCTTTATTTATTTATTTCCTTGTAAAAATCCTTGTAAAAAACTGTGCAATTTTGGTCGTGCTTTGAACGGCTTCTTTTCTTTTTTTTTCTTTTTTGATGTTTCTATTTTAATTTTCCTTGAAGCAATTTAGGCTGGTATATGCTCTATATTTTTTTATTTTCTTTGCAGGAACACTAACAGGTAGATTACATCAAGAAACTGTGCTCGAGCCAAGATCCTTCTGTCAATTTGCTGGCAGAATAGAAATTTGACCCTGAAGTTTCTCAGAAGCTAATCATATCTCTTAACAGCCTTCTCAGCCATTCTTCAAGGCCTTGTAAAACGGGCCTTGAATTATTACAAAGTTACCCTATTGTAAAACTTCGAATATAGAAAGGCTTTGTAATTTTTCTAAAAGCCATCTAGTGAATTTATGGCTGAGTTGATGAGATTAAAAAAGGAGATATGGCTCATAGGCTTGCAATGGAATCCTAAGTATACATATTTAGCTGCTGTGCTACTCTGGTGTTATTTATGAGAACGTGTACATGTTGGTATAAGCCCATCTGTGTAATACTTGTAAATGCATTTCTGTCAAAGCCTGAAGTCTGTTGCAAATCACAATAAACTGCTTTATTGGTTCATTGTCTGATAGTAAGATTTTGTACAGCTTGACAGAAATCATCATCCTGGTATCATATTTGGAGAAATCCCAGAAAAAATAGACATTGGGTCTATTCAATATGTAAGAGTTAATGTTCATAATTGGAAAACAAAATATTTTACAAAATTACAATATCTTACTTAGAAAAAAATATTCTCATACAAGAACTATATAAACAAAACAGAGGGATACCCCCAAACTGAAGGACTGAATAAACAGATCAACATGTTTTTTTTATATCTCTGCCATACCTTTCAAGGCTGTAGTGCAAACATGTCAAACTTGTGATGTCACATGACATCACGCAACATATCGGGACGGTTTTGCCATTGCCGGCAATGGGGTAGGTGTGGCTTCCGGATGATGCGTCCGGCTTGTGGGCCGACAGTTTGACACCCCTGCTCTAGTGTTAACTTTTCAACTTGTGTCAATCTTTTTTTAAAGTATCTAAAGAATATTTATGAATAATCCTCGTTTTGTGAACCTTGCTGAAATATTGTATGAAATATTGTATGAAATATATGAGTGCTTTTGAGCATCGTCTTTAACAATGGACATCTTAAAGACCATCCATACAGAACTTATGCTCATTTAAAAAGACATTTTCTCAAAATAATGTGGTTGCTTTGGACTTAAAATAACACTTATACCTGTCTTGAATTGCTGACATTTTTGACAAAATAAATCCTGATAATCTAATAGAAGACCATTAGGTTGAGAAATATACAGGTAGTCCTGAAATTATGACTGCAATTGAGCCCAAAGTTTTTGTTGCTAGGCAAAACAGTTAAGTGAGTTTTGCTCCATTTTATGACATCTCTTGCCACAATTGTTAAGCGAATCACTGCAGTTGTTAGTAACATGGTTGTTAAGCGAATCTGGCTTCCCCATTAACTTTGCTTGTTTGAAGATAGCAAAAGGTGATCACATGACCCCAAGATACTGCAACCATCACAAATATGAGCCAGTTGCCAAGCATCCAAATTTTGTTACTATGACCACAGAAATACTGCAACGGTTGTAAGTGGGAAAAACCGTCATAAGTCACTTTTTTTAGTGCTGTAGTAATTTTGAATAATCATTAAATGGTTGTAAGTTGAGAACTACCTGAAACTATTTTTCATTGCCAGACATTCAGGATACATTTCTTTTAAAAATGGTTGCTGCTGAGATGATTCTTTTGAGTCCTCATTGAGATTCCTAAGCATCTAGATGAGGTTTAAATTCTTAATTTGTGCATGATTTTCAATTATCCTATTAGCATAGGATAATGAAAGATGCTTTACAGGATGAATTGCACCTTTTGATATGGCTTTCTTCTGGGCTTAATGGCTGATGTCTTTGTAGCAATGAGCAGATTAAAAAAAATGAATAATTTTAAACTGTGTTAACTGTGCTTTTGTCTTCCACAAGTATACGGAGTTAACTCTACCACTCTCTAATTTTTGCTGCAGGAAGAGGAGACGAAATGGCACAGAGGAGGATGGGCCTGTTCCAGAAACTAAACGTGGTAGCCGAAATGCTGTCTTTCAGGATTCTTGGGATACAGAGGTAAGATTGAATATACAGTGGGGCAAAAAAGTATTTAGTCAGCCACCAATTGTGCAAGTTCTCCCACTTAAAAAGATGAGAGAGGCCTGTAATTGTCATCATAGGTAGACCTCAACTATGAGAGACAAAATGAGAAAACAAATCCAGACAATCACATTGTCTGATTTGGAAAGAATTTATTTGCAAATTATGGTGGAAAATAAGTATGTGGTCAATATCAAAAGTTCATCTCAATACTTTGTTATATATCCTTTGTTGGCAATGACAGAGGTCAAATGTTTTCTGTAAGTCTTCATAAGGTTGGCACACACTGTTGCTGGTATGTTGGCCCATTCCTCCATGCAGATCTCCTCTAGAGCAGTGATGTTTTGGGGCTGTCGCTGGGCAACACAGACTTTCAACTCCCTCCAAAGGTTTTCTATGGGGTTGAGATCTGGAGACTGGCTAGGCCACTCCAGGACCTTGAAATGCTTCTTACGAAGCCACTCCTTCATTGCCTGGCGGTATGTTTGGGATCATTGTCATGCTGAAAGACCCAGCCACGTTTCATCTTCAATGCCCTTGCTGATGGAAGGAGGTTTGCACTCAAAATCTCACGATACATGGCCCCATTCATTCTTTCCTGTACACGGATCAGTCGTCCTGGTCCCTTTGCAGAGAAACAGCCCCAAAGCATGATGTTGCCACCCCCATGCTTCACAGTAGGTATGGTGTTCTTTGGATGCAACTCAGCATTCTCTTTCCTCCAGACACGACGAGTTGTGTTTCTACCAAACAGTCCTACTTTGATTTCATCTGACCATAGGACATTCTCCCAATCCTCTTCTGGATCATCCAAATGCTCTCTAGCAAACTTCAGACAGGCCCGGACATGTCCTGGCTTAAGCAGGGGGACATGTCCGGCACTGCAGGATCTGAGTCCCTGGTGGCGTAGTGTGTTACTAATGGTTGCCTTTGTTACGTTGGTCCCAGCTCTCTGCAGGTATTCACTAGGTCCCCCCGTGTGGTTCTGGGATTTTTGCTCACCGTTCTTGTGATCATGTTGACCCCACAGGGTGAGATCTTGCGTGGAGCCCCAGATTGAGGGAGATTATCAGTGGTCTTGTATGTCTTCCATTTTCTAATTATTGCTCCCACAGTTGATTTCTTCACACCAAGCTGCTTGCCTATTGCAGATTCAGTCTTCCCAGCCTGGTGCAGGTCTACAATTTTGTTTCTGGTGTCCTTCGACAGCTCTTTGGTCTTCACCATAGTGGAGTTTGGAGTGTGACTGTTTGAGGTTGTGGACAGGTGTCTTTTATACTGATAACAAGTTCAAACAGGTGCCATTAATACAGGTAATGAGTGGAGGACAGAGGAGCCTCTTAAAGAAGAAGTTACAGGTCTGTGAGAGCCAGAAATCTTGCTTGTTTGTAGGTGACCACATACTTATTTTCCACTATAATTTGCAAATAAATTCTTTCCAAATCAGACAATGTGATTGTCTGGATTTGTTTTCTCATTTTGTCTCTCATAGTTGAGGTCTACAGTACCTATGATGACAATTACAGGCCTCTCTCATCTTTTTAAGTGGGAGAACTTGCACAATTGGTGGCTGACTAGATACTTTTTTGCCCCACTGTAGTTTTGCTTTGGCAGTTAATATATTATCCTATTAGTGGAGAGTGTGAATGCTTTCTGTGGCTGGGGTATTTTTTTTTTACATGCATTCTATTATGATGTTCCCTTTCTTGATAAGCTCTTCTATACAATCATTTTTTGCTTCTTTTGACAAGTGTACCTTGCAGTTGATCAGGTACTATCCTTTTCCTATTGTCTTTCTACCAATATTTGCTTTTAATTTTTTCCATTATCCCTTCCTTAGTAAATATTTCATCAGGGTGCACAATTTCACTGTTTCTTTGTCAAACATATACCAACAAATACCTGGATTTTAAGTACATTAATTTTCAGTTCTGTATTCCTTGTATTCTGTAATCCTTGCATCATATAGCTTATCTAAAATTCACTTCATTCCCTCATGAGTCCTTTTTTGTGGATCTTATTAGCATAACTGCATATTATTCTTGGGCACTGTAACATATTTCTCCTCCATCTGTTACAAGCTGTTTTCAAATCTTTCCTTATGTCTTTGTCAGTTGGGGGATTGATCTGTCTCTAGTACTTCTCATATTGGATTTGTATTTTCTCTTCACGTATTTGTTCTATTATAACATTTGCTGCTTTGGATTTTTTAAAAATTTCCATTGTTTCTCAAGGTTCGCTGTTGGTTCTGCAGAAAAGGATCTATCCCACATTCACAACTCTTGTTACCTTTTTCATTAATTTTCTTGTATTCATCAGAAGCAAAGCACTCACACTTTTCAACAGACCTTTTTTACGTGGATACACACCAATATCCATTCTTATGTATTCGTATGCCTGAATGGCCGAACTATTTGTTGTAGTACTTTCTCATCTTATTCACATTAGCTAGAAGGTCAGATTTACAGATTTTCTCCCAAATTTATCAATTATTGTGATGTTGCCAACATTCAGAGAAACATAATATGCAAGTGTCACCAAACTATCGTGTTTCCCTGAAAATAAGACCCACCCAGAAAATAAGCTCTAGTTAAGAGCTCGCCCACTCCGTCCCACTGTCTGATTGCTTGTGGCTGCAACAAGGCAGCAGAGTGCATGTTACACCGGTGCCACCACCTCCACAAAGTTGAGGTGACCGCTTACCTCAGGCCCCTGTAGCCAGGCCACTCCCCCAAGTGACTTCCCCCCGCCCATTCAATGACCGAACTGCCCGCCCCTTTCCTTTTATTTCCCTCCCAAGCCGGATTGCCATGCTACGGAGGATGGGCGGTAGAGGCTCGGTTGCCTTACCCGGTGCCCCTCCACCATTTCGGAGCCAAGGGGAGTGACAGTGAAAGCCTCTGCCCCCGCTGCGCAACAGCTGCATCCACCACCGGAGGGGCTTTCTTTGGTCCTGGCCACCCTCGCTTTGCCCCGCAGATCACCTACCCATCAGCAGCCACCTCCTTCTCCAATTCTCCCATGGCTTGCGCCATAACTGGGTGGCACAAGCCTCCCCTGCCATCTCCTTCCACCTGCCAGGCTTGATGTGAAAAGAAAGCCAGTCTTTGTATGTTTGCACTATTCTCTTCCAAAAAGGATCTCTAGAGATTAACTTGGAAACTCATGCACGATTACTAATATTCCGCCAACTAGGAATAAAATGCAGTATAGTGACCCACTTAGGACCAAGCATATTCTTTGGTTTGTTAGTTTTCACATTAAAATAAATTCTCCTTTTGCATTTCGTGTTGATTCGTAGACTTTTCTTTCAAATATTTTTGAATATATGCATTTGTTTTCTTGCTCTACACAAGGCACCTTTCAAAGCGATTTTCACCAGAACTTCATTGTATGTTCATATTCGGGTCTAGTGTCTTGAACAGCAGCAAAATGGTATCTGTAACTTCATTACCTGAATTTAAATAAAGCAAAGAGAGTCCCATTATGGCTCACTGTGATGTGTTAATCCAGATAGTATTTTTCACCTTGGTTTTCTCTGATGTGGCCATTTGGCCATTGCTTAGTAGGTAGGAGAGTTATGAAAATTACAAGAATGAGGGAATGAGGCAGGCAGCTGGAATTCTCTCTGGCTACAAGGGAGGTGCTTGTTGCCTTCCTGGCAGCTGGCATTATGTATGTGCATGAATGAATCCTTTTGGTGTTAAACATAATTTATATACCATCAAGGAACATTATTTTAGTGCAGCTTTTAACATGTTCTATTTGTGTGAAAGTGCAATTAAACATTAACTACTTGAATTCAGCTTTAAAATCCCCCATTGTGGCTTAACAAACATGGTAGCAAGGACAATCTGTTGAGGAATCAACTGTACTTTGCTTCATCAGATGTTTACAGTGGGAGATAACAGTGATAGATGGATAGACAGACAGACAGACCCTAAGTTCAATTCAGTTTTATACTTAACATAGTATGGTGCTTATGACTGTTAAATTTCAGCCTCAGATCAATTATGGGAACATTATTGAATATTTGAAAGTATAAATATGACACCAGGAGTTTGTGACAAGGCAGGTTTTCTTCCTAGCGGAATTGAAAGTACAGCAACTTAGTTTGTATTGGTGGAGTTGGATGTTTAACTTGCTTATTGCAATGTTTTCCCATAGAAACAGAATGATTTTTGGTGCTAGGAGAACTCTCCAGAAAAATGTCTGCTTGAGATATAAAGTTGTTTTTTACGAGTTATGATGACCAGCCTCCCTGTGTGTCTTTGTTCCACAGTCTTCCAGCAGTGAGAGTGGCAGTACCAGCAGCTATAGCAGCAGCAGCAGCAACATAAGCAGTCCTGACAGAGCTACTGGGACAGACTCCAGCTTACCCCAGATAATGCCAGGATCAAGTCCCGTGACGCCCCCTCAGTCTTTCCATGAGCCATCTGCACTATGCCAAGGTCCTTACTTCCACATCAACCAGATCCTGAAGGAGGCGCACTTCCACAGCTTACAGAACAGGGGCCGTCCCCCAACATGATGAGCCTAAGCAGCTCTCTGCCTTCTGTGAAGGGGGACAGCACTGTGTGATATTTCAACTTTAAAAAAAAGAAATTGTTAAAATTGCACAAAATGCCTGTTGCCTTTTCAATCTGTATTTGGAATGACAGGTTAACAGGTAGTTGTTTACTTGTGGTTTGCTGCATCGTTGCAATGCAAAGGGAGCTTTGGAGTAATTTTTATAGGATTCTTCTGGAGACTGGTTGAAGGTGGAGAGCTGATGTGTTGGGATAAGCCTAAGAGTCCACCTCTGTATTATAGGAGTGCGTAATGAGTCCAGTCCGACTTCTCAGTCTGTTTATTAGTAACCGATGCTTTATGTAAAATCCTTTCCAACACTTGTGTTTAGTTTTATAAGTTTTTTTTTTAATTTCAATAAATAGTGAATATGTTTTATGGTAACTTACTCTTTTAAAAAGTTAAGTCACTATGTGTTAAGGCCACTTAAAAAACACTCCCACGAGATAGAATGGGAGTTTCTATTACTTCGAGTGTAAACAATTGCTTCCTTATTACACACACAAACACACATACTCTTTTCCATTGGTCATAGACTTAATTATACCGGCTGTTTAAAGAAAATAATCAGTTAATAACTTCAGCTGCCTAAACTGCATATCTTGCATTTTTACATGATCTGATTAGTTGTACAAGACATTTAAACCCTGAGCTTCGGGCTAAAATGGGGGTTGAATCATATGCCTTACGCATCCTTTGTCATTACAAAGCCAAGATCATGATAGCTCACATTTATTCAATCATTTGGTCATGCTTGAGAGCCAGCCAAGTTTAAACAAAGATGGTGCTGTTGTGTCCTCCTCCTCTGCTGCCAGTTGCCTGAACAGGGACCCAGGACGCAGCATCTCTTCTGCTCTCATCAGGGAGGCAGTCAAAGCCTATTAATTTTAACAAAAAAAAAGTCAATAGCCCCACGAGGGTTTGCCGTTTTTGTTATTCACAAGAAGCTTATAGCTATGTGAACACAGACATGAGCTCAAATTCACAATAGCCAGCAGGGCCACCTGAGCAAATTATGGTATCTCCCTTCTGTGAAAGTTCTATAGAGTTTAAAAAAAAAAAAGTTGAAATTTTGCTAGGAGAAATTCAGTGGGTGTAAGCTGTCTGCAGCTTTGATGCCTTATGTTAAAATCCTCCCTTTTATGTAGGACTTAGTGCCTCACTGTGTTTATGATGCTAAAAATGGACAGCAGTTTTCTGTCATTCTGAGGCGCAAAATACATGAAAGAACTAAAATATCAGTTTATAAACCAACCAACCTCAAATCTTTGCTTAGCTACATACCGTGTTTCCCTGAAAGTAAGACCCGG
Organism: Crotalus tigris; assembly: GCF_016545835.1. Lineage (NCBI taxonomy): Eukaryota > Metazoa > Chordata > Lepidosauria > Squamata > Viperidae > Crotalus > Crotalus tigris. The sequence continues at coordinate 191,340 of NW_024100507.1, forward strand.
TCTTATTTTTGCCTCCAAAAGAGGCATTAGGTCTTATTTTCGCGGGAGTGTCTTATATTTTTTGTGACACCTGCCTTGCCTTGCGACGGCAGCACCAACAGCCCCCATCTAGCAGGAGCCCGCATGGCTGCAGGGAAACAGAGTTTGTGAGACTAAAAAAAATTCAGCCAGACCTTCCAACTTCTCGCGAGTTCTTTTTTTTTTTTTTTGCAAGAAGTTGGAAGGTCTGACTGAACTTTTTTTAGTCCCACAAACTCCGTTTCCCTGCCAGCAGGAGATAAATGCGCTAGAGCTGGAATGTAGCTTGGTGAAGAAATGCTTTCGGGAAGAGGGAGGATCTGGGCAGTGGTGCGCCAAATTCTACAGTAGTGCTGGGAGGAGAAGCGGCAGGAAACGCTGCCATTTCCAGAACAGAGAAGGGAGATGCGGCACGATGCAAGGCGGCAAGCAAGTGCTGTGCTCTGCATTGCTGTGCAGAGCTGCTCTGCACCCCGTTCTCTCCAGTGGCAGTGACGGAAGGCTGGCGGGGGAGGCAATGGGAGGCACCCAGTCACAGTGCAAGCCACGGGAGAGTTGGAGGAGGCGGCAGCTGCCACTGGGCAGGTAATCTGTGGGGCAAAGCGCGAAGGAAGCCCCTCCAGCGGTGCACAGCGGCAGCGGAGCCTTTCACTGTCACTTGCCCCTAGTTCCGAAACTGCGGAGGGGGACCAGGCCTACCCCACCCATCCTCTGTAGCATGGCAGTCTGCCTTGGTAGGGGAGTGAAAGGGAAGGTCGAGCAAGGAATGGCCTGGCCGGGGGGGGGGGGCTGAAAGAAGCGGGTGTGGGCCATGTGGGGCAGCACAACATGCATTCTCCTGCCCCATTGCAGCAGCAAGTGGGATGGAGTGGGCGAGTTCCTAACTAGGTCTTATTTTGGGGATAGAGCGTATATTAGGCCCACCCCCCAAAATCAGGGTAGGTCTTATTTTCAGGGTGGGGCTTATTTTCGGGGAAACACGGTAGCAGCCTTTTACCAGACAAAGGCTGTCTATCTTTAATATAGAAAATCCAGTGTCAGTATTTTTTTAAAAGTTTGTTTCAAGAATCTCCCAAAAGTTCAGAATGATTACCTTCCTTAATTTATTGGCAGAAGTGGACATGGTGGAAAGGTATGGTCGGGAATAATTATAGAGCAGCTGATTGCCAAAGCATGCAAATTAAGCAAAGACATTCAAAAGCTTTCTCTGTCTATATAGTCCAAGTCAAAGAACTTCTGCCAAGCAGGTGGTTAATAATAATGGGCTTAGTTTTGCTAAAGTACCCCAAAGAAATAGGCTCAGGGTTAAGCAGAAAGCAATCAAAAGTTGCAGTCAAAAATTAAATGTATACCTGTGTGCGCGCGTGTGTTTGTGTGTATACTACACTCACAAGTGATAAAGTATGTATTTATAATATTGCACCCATAGTAACCGAAATCTACAATTATTTTTTTAAAATTAAGATACCACATGGAATTAAAAAATAATAATTATGATAGCTTTTCTTATACCCTTTCTTATTAAAGGAAGGGTATAATCATTTTCTAAAAATACATTGAGTGATGCAACACAGAAACCCAACCAAAAAAGCAAGTAAATAACATGCATCAAGAACCTCCTCTTTTCAGGGAGCATTGGTTTCATAATTACAGGAGGAAAAAGTGTGCAACTGGCAGTTGTTAGCAGGAGTTCATTTTCTAAGTCTGGTAATTTGACAAAAGGTCTCAGTTCAATGCGCTGTACAAAAGAGCTGTATGACCAGTATTAGTTTTCTACAAAAACCTATGCATGCGGGAAAGAAGCCTTTCAATTCACACAGTTTAATACCCCAATAAAGTTTCTTCAGGAATTACTGATCAGCATCACACTAGAATAAAGGTTATAAGGCAGTTAAAACAGACATTACTGCTGTTACAAAGATATTTATTAAAATAACAAAGATGAAAGAGTGAATGGCCCAAGGCTTTCATGCCTAAGGCGGTATACTAGAACCCACCACCTCTTGGTTTCTAGCCTGGTGTCTTAACCAGACAACTGAAATTAAACATAAATTTCACTGCGAAACATAACTAGCTAAATATTAGTCTATCCTACTGTCAAACTATTTTGTTACGCAATTTGTCCTGTCTGCATCTTTGAAACAAAGCAAATGTGATGCAAATCCAAATCAATCACTGTTAGGGAAAGATAGGAAATAATACAGAATAATACAAAGCATGGACGGTTAACTTCAGAAAATTCCTCAACACCTTTTTGCAGCCAGCAAAATCCTCTCTATCCTGAAAACTGGCAGCGTAATTTCCTGCTGTTTTGAATGGAGATGAAAACGAATATTAGGCTTAAAGTAGGTGCTGCCCAATTTGAAACAAGCACTAAATTATTAAACTACTCAGCCCAAGTCCCAGGTGTTGCAGCTCTCCACCCTGATGCTCAAAAACCCACCAGTGTCAAAAAGTTGCTCACCCCTGAAACAAAGGAACCAACCTCAGTTTCGTGCTCAGTGTTTCTCAGAACAGGTTTAGCCTTGTGAGAACTGGATGTGCTGAGAGGCAACAGTCCAAATCTTAAAAGAAGAAACAGGATGTTTAATTGCTTTCCAATTTCAGATGCTTTGTTCTTACAGGACATGTTTTTTATTGCTTACAGGTCTGAGTCACTTACCTGATCTGGCTAGAGGTTAGAGGTAGGATGTTATGTAGTTTTTGAGAAGTTAAAGCACTGCTTCTGCTCGTGTACTGATTCTCTGTTCCTGTCAATAAGCCAAACAGGACCTAGAAAACAGAAAAGAGAGAACTGTCTGGCCTTAATAGAGAAACATTCATCTAAAAGGTGTTGGTTCAACTATAAAGAGTCATGTTAGATTAAAAAGCAGCATTTGCAGCATGAGGAATACTTGTAGATTAAAGAATGTGCTGTAATTATTACCTACAATGCTTGAATAAGCGAGAGTATCTCTCCACCCACTTGCGTTACCAGTTTAAGCTGTGTGACACAAACAGAGAGTTTCCAAAGATCAACACGGCCTATGATCTTCCCAGATCACATCCATGCAGCTTTGTGGGGTTTCCTTGCTTATGGCTATTCAGGGAAGGTAGTATTTCTAATGAGAACATATAGTTAATTGAAAATCTTTGCACTGTTTCATTAAAAGGTGACCATAATAAGCCATTTGCTATATAGGTAGTTCTTGGTTAATGACCACTTGTTCAACAGTGGTGCTGAACAAGTGGTGATTACAACCGGTCCTCAAAGTTCTGGCCATTCCATCATCCCCACAGTCACATGATCACAATCTGGGCGCTTGACAACCAGCTCGCACTTAAAACAGTTGCAGCATCCTGCAGTAAAGTGATCGTGCTTTGTAATCTTCCCTGCCAGTTTCACACAAGCAAAGTCAATGACGCAGCCAGCAGGGAAGGTCACAAGGGTAGGTCTCTCCCTGACACCCTCTTCTCAGCCCCTTTGCACTCGGGTTGTGCTGGCCGCCCGCACGTTCCCACACAACATCCTTGAACCTTGCTACACTTGCACCATGCCTGCTGAAGTCTTGCAAACAGACCAACAGTCAGGTTAGTGGCTGCTGCCAGGTGTGTGAGGAGGTGTGGTTGGCCACTTGTGCATTTTCTCTCGCCCTTTACACACCTATACTCACTCAAGGAGCAGCCACTGGCTTGCTTGCTAACTTACTTGCAAGCCTCCTTGGATTTGGAACTTCTGCCAGTTTTCCCACCGACTTTGATTGTTGGAAGCCGGCAAGAAGTTAGGAGGTACTTGCTTAACGATGCACAGTCCTCACTTAACAATGACAATGGGAGTCTCTTGGTAAGTGATATAGTCACCTGATGTTGTACTTTATGACTTCATCACTCAGTGATTGGAAATTCCCAATTGCTATTGTAATTCAAGGACTATCTGTACTACTACTACTGTGTTTCCCTGATAATAAGACCTGGTCTTATTATTATTTTTCCCTCCAAGAGATACCAGGTCGTATTTTCAGGGGGTGTCTTTTCCACTGACCTCACGGGGCAGCACCAACAGCCTCGGCCAGCCGGCCCACTTCTTCTGGGGCCAAAGGAGCAGCTTCATTCTGCAGCTGAGAATGGAGCTCGGGCCTGCATTTCTCAGTCAGAGGCCTTTCCAGAAGGCCTCTGCAGCCGAGAACCGAGCTATCGAATCCATAGCTCAGTTCTCGATTGCAGAGGGCTTCTGGAAAGGCTTCTGATGGCAAAATGCAGGTCGGGGGACACCGCAGAAGTAGTGGGCTGGCGAGGAAAGGCAGGTGTCGATTAATGGGAGGCCTGGTAATTGGGTGTGGGACGCGTGGGGCAGCTCCATCCCCCCCCACCCTCGCCTTAGCTTGATTTTTAGGCGTGCACCTCACCCCAAAACTACAGTTTATTTTGGGGGGTTGGGTTTTCGGGGAAACACAGTATCTCATTTTTCATTTTTAATAATATGATTTGGTTACTTAAATCATACAGGTAGTCCTTGACTGATGACTAGTCACTTAGCAATGGGTTTGCTAATTGGCATTTGCTTAAAAACTGCCACAAAACAATGTTGCAAATAACAGTTATGTGACCGACCCGATTTATGACTGTCATAACATACGGCCATAATGGGCAGTCTCCATTATGACACTTACATGAGTGTTGCAGGCATTCAGGGTTCCACTCATGCAAGCAATAGGTGTTTGTGTGCCCGCACTCACACGCGTTTCCTCACCCCATAAAACCATCCCTTCTTTCCCCCCTCCCCCCTGCTCCAGGCCGCCAACCCCAAACGGTTGGGGAACTCTGATCTAAGACAATAAAATCTACTTGGAACCGGCTACATTCTCTCCCTTTGAACTTACAGAGGTTCGTTGTACCAGATGATTAAGGTTGCTATTTAAGTGAGGAGTAAAAACATCCAGGTCAAAAGGATCTATATAGCTCTCAAGAACATCGATCTGTTTTTCAATCCTGAAACAAAGAAAAGCCATCCCATTCATGAAAGACTGCTCCCGTTGGGTAGGCAAATGCTCTTGCGGTCCTATGCAAAGAAATTTACTTGACCAGATGGAAGAAAAGCCCCATCATAATCCAACATATATAAACTTAAAGAAATTAAACAATTTCCAACTAATAATGGAGTGTCAAATATTGTATCTTGAACTAAGGATAATCAATCACTACTCATTCCCTTAATATAGTCAGAAAAAAGTTTTGAACTGATCATCTGTTAGCCAAAGATAGCAATATTAAAAATGTTTCAGATACATCCAATAAATTATCTTGATGTACTTTTCCTGAAAATTACCTCCAGCTCTTCCATTTTTCCAGAACATTACAGCACAATGAACATTTTTTTTAAAATATTTACTTGATCAACTTTCAGCCAAACTAATTTCCTGAAATTTCTGTTCAAGCTGTCATAAATCAGGAAGATATGATAATCAGTTCCTGAATGTTGACTACCTGCAAAATTACAGACTACATTGATAAAAACAACGAATGCTCTTTTTAAAACGGTTCTGTTTCTAGTCCAACAGATTTTAAATTATTGTAGCACTGCTTGAAGCCCTGTGTTTGTATGAACATACTGCAAAATATTATCTCAAAGTGAAGTGGATATAGCAACATTCTTAGATACATAAAAATAACACAGAGTAAATTTATACACATAATACTTTATGGTATACTTAACTGGCATCATGCTTGTTTCTGCTGCTTTTCATATCTTCATTTTTAGTTGTCAAAACTATATTCAGGTAACGAAGATCATACAGTAGTTGCAAAGCCCTGTTTTGAGTAACTGGTAGCTTTCCTTCTTTCTGCACATGAATATCAGAAACAAATGTCTATATGCTCATTGAACAAAGGTCTTTTCATATTTCTGAAGGGAAAAAGTTCTATCAATGTTCACACCAACCGTCTAGTTCAGAACGGACGCATCTCCTGGCTGCAATCTGCAGCTGAAGTGCTCTAATACAGCGTTCCCCATCCTTTCTGGGTTGACGGCCTGGCTCAGGGGGGAGGGGGGAAGAGGGGATGGTTTTGTGCGAGAGGCAGGTGCTTGCATGCACAGATTGATTTGTGTGAGCGGCGGGCGCCAGTGAATAGGCCACAGTAGTGGGCCATGACACAAGGTTGGCAACCCTGCTCTAATAGTTATATCTGACTAGGTTCAGCTGCTAGTGCTCTATAGTTCTCATGCTACACTAATTAATATCTCTAATAGCAAAATACGGAAATACTTGTGTCAGTAATACTGGCTATAAAATAATCAGCTGACAATTTCCCAGAACCATATTTAGACTGCTACTGTAATCACGGTTGGATTCAGTCTAGTCTTTTTTATATTGCAGGTAATTTATTTTAACTTTTAGAATGAGTTATCAAGTGCAGGGCTTTTCAAACTTTTCACCCATTGTACCACTTTTAGGATATGGCAACATCCGAGTACCACCAGTCGCCTAGCAAGGTGTCAAAAACTTGATGACCAAAAAAAAAAAAAAAAAAAAGGAAAAAAGGAAAAAAATGATAAAGTACAGGTAGTCCTCGACTTACAACAGTTCGTTTAGTGACTGTTCGAAGTTACAATGGCACTAAAAAAGTGCCCCCCAAGCCACAGCCGAACAAGACACCTGCCTGCCCGCCCAGCGGCGCTCTTCCTCCTGTCCAAGGTTTTCATTGTTGTGAACATTTCTGTTGAGGATTGGCAGCGGGGGTGGAGGGGTGTTTGGTTTTTATTCCCCCCATCTGCTGGGTGGTTACAGCAGGTTTTGGTCACTTCACATGACCCTAGGATACTGTGACTGTCATAAATATGAATCAGTTGTCAAGCATCTGAATGTAAATCACAAGACCCTGGAGATGCTGCAACATTCCAGCTGATTGGTGCTTCTTCTGGGCTCAGCAGAAACACCAGGATCAGCGCCGAGCTCCAGCTGGAGCCTGGCGCTGATCCTGGCACTTCCGCTGAGCCCTGACAGCCCTGCAGCTCCAGCCAGGCTTGTGCGGTGCTACCACCGGTTCAGTTCATTCTCCTCCCCCGCTACCACTTTTCTAGGATGGTCGCGTACTACCTGCCAGGTGCCAATGTACCACAGGTGGTACCCGTACCACTGGTTGAAAAGCCCTGATCAAGTATATCTACTCAACCTAAATGAATAGTTTGATAATCACAGTAATTCATCATAGCAATTTTATCAGGCTAAGTTTATGATTTAAAAAAAAAACCCTAAAGGACACAACTCTTGTATATTCATTTTTCTCTTAAGCACCACAGTGCTGAGTTAATTATGGTGTGCTGTACCTCAGAACACTGCAGATCACACGGAGAAAAATCTCTTTATTTATTTTAAAATTTCCTGTCCCACTTGATATAACACTTAACCCCGTGCATGATCTAAAAGCTTGCTACCTTAACGTACATTCTGAACAAGTGAGCCCATACGTAGTTCATTCCTGGGAACTCTATTTACATTATTCTGACTTCCAGGAAAGAAAGGTAAGATACAAAATAAAGTCAACAAGTTCCAAGCCAATGTCTGTCATAAGGCACTACAGCTTATTAATCTGGAAAAGCTTCAACAGGTGAAATGTTTTTTTTAAAAAATGCAGATCGTCCTTGACTTACAACATTTCGTTTACTGACTGTCCAAAGTTACAATGCCGCTGGAAAAAAGTGACTTATGACAATTTATGACAGTTGCGGTGTCCCGGGGTCATGTGGTCACATTTTGCGACTTTCTGACAAGCAAAGTCAATGGGGAAGACAGATTCACTTGACAAACGTGTTACTAACTTAACAACTGCAGAGATTCACTCAACAACTGTGGCAAGAAAGGTCATAAAATGGGGGCAAAATGCACTTAACAAATTTCTTAGCAACAGAAATTTTGGGCTCAATTGTGGTCGTAGGTTGAGGACTACCTGTATATATTTGAAGCTGGATTTTTTTTAAAAAAAATAATCTAATCCAGGGGTAGGCAACCTTGGCTCTTTTATGACTCGTGGACTTCAACTCAACCATGCTGGCTCAGGAATTCTGGAAGTTGAAGTCCAGAAGTCATAAAAGAGTCAAGGTTGCCTACCCCTGATCTAGTCCAACAATGTGCTTTAACCACAAGCCTCAAGAATGTACCTTCTCCCGTTTCCCTTCTGACAGTTTTTCATAGCCAGCTAGTACTTCAGTCAGGCACGTCTTGAGCAGTTCTTGCAGGATAACCTTTGGAAGGGTGTGGCCTCCAACTCGATTTATTTCTTGACACAAACTGAAGAGGAAGGACTGGACACACCAGGATGGCTGTAAAGAATAGAAGTGTAGAATATTGTTGGACTGGCACATAAATTATCCATATCAGGGGTGCCCAATCTTGAATTCCTCCCCATGCTGGCCAGGGAATTCTGGGAGTTGAAGTCCAGAAGTTTTAAAGTTGCCAAGGTTGAACACCCCTGATTTAAACTGTATTTGACAGCAACACTCAGTACCGATGTACTGAAAATTACAATGCTTGCTAAAGTCTCTACATATCTATATATCTGTATCTATATAAAATATAAATATACCGTATATGCCGGCGTATTAGGCGACCCGGCGTATAAGACGACCCCCGTCTTTATAGCCGGGCCGCATTCCTAGAACGTCGTCTTATACGCCGGAAACTGCCAGCATTTCTGGCGTATAAGACGACTCGGCGTATAAGACGACCCCCGTCTTTGGCGCCGATTTCAGCGCTCGCGGAAGTCGTCTTATACGCCGGCATTTACGGTAAATTGTCCACATCCCAGAAAAACAAGAAAGTACTAAATCAGACTTTATGACTTATAAAAAAATCACTTTGAAAGTCATTTTAATAAGGACAGATCTTTTGAAAAGGGGTAGGAAAGAGGATGATTTACAATTTGCAATTTTTTGGTTTTCACTCCTCTCGAAGTTCAGACTAACAACTGGCCCAACTAATTGCTTGTCAGTGTTTCCAGAGGAGTTGTCGTCCAAAGCTTTTATTTAAAAGGATATTTAAGAAAATTTATGAATCGTTATTGCATTTTATGAAATTCCCAATTTCAAGGAAGATTGGAGGCAAAGCTGGACTCAAATTCAGCTCTAGCACTGGGCTACTGGTTAATTCTAGATATCAGTTCACTTCTTCTTATATGTAATTTCACAATTTAGTATAGAATGATCCTCATTCATGACCCTGAGCTCTTGTTGTGTGTCTGTATAGTATGTCTGTATAAATAGACTATTAAACAGACATACACAGACCATGGTACTTAAACGTTTGTGAACTTGTTTGAATTTTTGCAATATTTCTGCATAGATATGACCTAAATCAGAGGTCCCCAACCTTTTGGGCATCAGGGACTGTTTACGTGGAGAGAGGTTTTTCTGCGGACTGGAAGGGGCGTGGTTTCATGTACTGCCTGCATCCTGTGGATGGGGCTTTCCTTATTTGTGCAGACCAGTTGCTGGCATGTCACGGCCCGGTACTGGTCCACGGACCGGGGGTTGGGGACCCCTAACCTAAAATATGATCTGTTCTCCACATATCCTAAAACTAGATAAACAGAACTCAAACAAATTAGTAAAAAACATATTTGTTCATTTATATATTGAGGAATAGCATCCAAAGCGCCATACATAAATTATTATTATTATTATTAATAATAATAATAATAAAGTTGGAAGGAATCTTGGAGGTCATCTGGTCCAACCCCCTGCTCAGGCAGGAAACCCTATACCATTTCAGACAAATGGCTGTCCAGTCTCTTCTTAAAAACTTCCAGTGTTGGAGCATTCACCGCTTCTGGAGGCAGGTTGTTCCAATGGTTAATTGTTCTAACTGTCAGGAAGTTTCTCCTTAGTTCTAGGTTGCTTCTCTCCTTGATTAGTTTCCATCCATTGCTTCTTGTCCTGCCTTCAGGTGCCTTGGAAAATAACTTGACTCCCTGTTCTTTGTGGCAGCCCCTGAGATATTGGAACACTGCTGTCATGTCCCCCCTCGTCCTTCTCTTCGTTAAACTAGACATACCCAATTCCAGCAACTTTCCTTGTATGCTTTAGCCTCCAGTCCCCTAATCCTCTTTGTTGCTCTTCTCTGTACCTTTCTAGAGTCTCAACATCTTTTTTACATCGCGGTGACCAAAACTGGATGCAGTATTCCAAGTGTGGCCTTACCAAAGCATTGTAAAGTGGTATTAATACTTCACGTGATCTTGATTCTATCCCACTGTTAATACAGCCTAGCACTGTGTTGGCCTTTTTGGCAGCTGCAGCACACTGGTGGCTCATATTTAAGTGATTGTCCACTAGGACTCCGAGGTCCCTCTCACAGTTACTACTATTGAGCAAGGTACCCCCTATACCAGTGGTTCTCAACCTGTGGGTCGGGACCCTATTTGGGGTCGAACGACCATTTCACGGGGGTCTCCAAACAAGGCTGTCCGCCATTTTCCCCCTTTTCTTTGGCTACGCCCCTGGCACCCGGTGATGTATAAGTAGTTGGGGGTCACCACAACATGGGGAACTGTATTATGGGGTCACGGCATTAGAAAGGTTGATAACCACTGCCCTATACTATACCTGTACATTTGGTTTTTCTTGCCTAGATGTAGAACCTTACTTTTTTCACCATTGAATTTTCTTAGATAGTGCCCAGTGTTCAAGTCCGTCCAGATCCTCCTGTATCCTAAGCCTGTCTTCTGGAGTGTTGGCTATTCCTGTCAGCTTGGTGTCGTCTGATGAGTTCCCCATCTATCCCCTTGTCCAAGTCATTGATGAAGATGTTGAAGAGCACTGGGCCCAGAACAGAGCCCTGGGGCATCCCACTACACATTTCTCTCCATGTAGATGCGGTTCCATTGAGGACCACATACTGAGTACAGCCAGTTATGGATCCACCTGGTGGTGATGCTGTCTACCCCACATTTTTCTATCTTATCAAGTAGTAGGTTGTGATCTATGCATAAATAAAAATAGGCTGTCGTTTGTTACCTGGACAGGGAGCCGTATCTTAGATTTTATGCTGCTTCCACTTTCTGTCTCTTCTTCAATTTCACTCTCCTCCCAGTTGGTGGCTGTTGCTAGAATAGCTTCAGCTTCCTCTTTCAGCAAGGATTGTGTGAAGTTCTGGACAAGGACCTAGGATTCACAAGCAAACAAACTAAATAGCAGGACAGTTGCGGAGACAACTCCATTTCATAAATCCGTGAAATTTCAATGCATAACTTAGCAAAAGTATTTCAGCTTTGAAATGACTGAAAATAGACATTTTCTAGCTACCACTAGTGCCCACCCCTACTAATTTTAAAATATTTTCTTTAGAACCAGCAAAATTACTCCTGGGATGCATAGGAAGGATTACATTTCTAGGACTAGTGGGCAGGCATGAGACAAAATTAATTTTGATTTTATTTCAGTGTGTGTGTTTCTTTAAAATGAATCAAGCATTTAATAATCATCTCCTCTTAAACACTGAAATTTGGTAACAACTTTTGGAGGTGAAGGTTTTTGGATGCAGTAAACATGTCTGGGATCTCACATTGGTTCATTTCTATTTTAATTCCTTCCATTAAAAAATAGATGCATTGACTTAATTATCCCATGGCTCAATTTGTTGAGCTTTAGTGTGTTGGGAGGCAACTAGAGCAGAGGTCTCCAACCTTTCTGGGCTCACAGCCCAGAGGGAAGGAGAGCAGCTTCCAAATTGGTGCGTGTGTGCACACAAACGGGGCCACGCACACTGAAGGGGCACTAGCAGCCCCGTTTGCGCATGTGTCATTTGCTGGCACTATGCGCAAATGTATATGGCCATGCACCCCCCCCCCAGCAGCCAGCAGCACCATTCATGCATGCGCAAATGGGCCATGCTCACCTGCCCGGCACTGGCGGCCCCTTCACGCCTGCACACATGCACAAACAGGGCCACAGGTGCTAGTGCAAGTGGGAAGGGAATGCGCACCCACATATGTGCACACCAGCCAGCCACTGGCCAGGAGCCTGTGGCCCATAGGTTGGAGACCCTGAACTAGAGGAAAATGGGGATGTAGAAGCATAATCAGTTGCCTCTCTTATTTTACCATCTCAGAGCAATACAGGTCGTCAACTTACAACCACAACTGAGCCCAAAATTTCTGTTGCTAAGCGAGACAATTGTTATGTGAGCTTTGCTCCACTTTACGACCTTTCTTGACACAGTTGTTAAGTAAATCATTGCAGTTGTTAAGTTGGTAACACAGCTGTTAATTGAATATGGCTTATCCCATTGACCTCGCTTGTCAGAAGGTCACAAAAGGGGATCCCATGACCCCAGGACACTGCAATCGTCATTAATATGAGTTGCCAAGCATCTGAATTTTGATCATGTGACCATGGGGATGCTGCAACGGTCAAGTAAAAAATTTCATAAGTCACTTATTCCAGTGTCATTGTAACTTGGGGAGATCACTAAACAAGCTGTAAGTTGAGGACTACCTGTAGGTTGAAAGTGCAAAGTTGTTTTGCTCCATTTTATAGCAGTAAAGGTCTTCTTTCATAGAAGCACATTCAGGTCATCCTCGACTTACAACAGTTCATTTAGTGACCATTCAAAGTTACGACGACACTGAAAAATGTGCCTTATGACCCTTTTTCAGTTACCTTTGCAGCATCCCCAGGATCATGTGATCAAAATTCAGATGGTTGGCAACTAGTTCATACTTATGACCACTGCTGTGTCCCAACTTTCTGGCAAGCAAAGTCAATGGGGAATCCTGATTCAGTTAACAACTGGGTTACTAACTTAACAACTGCAGTGATTCACTTAACTGTGGCAAGAAAGGCTGTAAAGTATGGCCCAACCCACTTAACAAATATGGCACTTAACACAAATTTTGGGCTCAATTGTGATCATAAGTCAAGGACTACCTGTAGTTCCCAAGCATTTTTCTATTTTATAGTGGCTTGTTATATTTCAGCCAAAAACAATAGCCCCCAAATCCTTTGCATTTCTAAGTTAAATAAATTAAGTTAAAAATAGCTTGCTTTGGTCATCAGCCAAAATGGGCAACAGGCATCTCCTTGGCCCCTCCCCCTCAAAACAGTCACTCACCTTGGCGGCAGCAGCGCTCCATATCCGATAAGCAGACAGGCTATCCTGCAATAATTGTTCTTTTAATCCTTGCCATTTAGCCTGTATAGGATTCATTTCTTCAGTTCTACCTTTACCCGCCTTCTTCAAAGACCAGAGCTCCCTTGTCGTATTTTCTGGACACCCTGATTTTCCCAGAATGCACTGCTTCAAGTGTGGACACAATTCCCCCAAGGACCTGCAAAGCCGTGCCATAAACAAAACAGTGTTGATTTGAGGGTTATGCAAGCTATCTGTGCATCCTTGGAGCACCTTCTGAGCATGGTGCAGCTTTTCCCTAACACAGCCCAGCAAATTGTCTGAACAACAAATGCAGTGGCTGCGCAACAGCTCTTCAACTATGCTCGCATCAGCAAATCTGTTAAAAGCAGAGTTCTTGGAGTGTCCGTACGACAGATCCTCGGATGACGTGGAGCTGGAAGGCAAGTAAGACAACAGGTCTTCCAGCCTGGCCTTTAGCTTGGAATCTAGTGCACTGCAGAAGCCCTGGATGCTGGGACTGTAGGCTTGTGCCTTCATAGACAATCCACTCTTAGTGAACTGGCTGCGGTTTGCCACACTAATCCAGGCAGCATCAGATGGCAGATCATTAGGATTCTCTGACCATAGGAAAGAGGCCATGTTACATTCAAATAGGATATGCTTGCTGTGGTTAGACGAGTCAAATTTTGCTTCAAGTTCTTGTACAGTCAGAAGAAGTAGCTCTCTAGAGCTGTTGGAGATGTCATCAAACCCTTCCTTTGTCAGGGTCTGGAAAAGAAAATATTGCAGGGAGACAAATGGTCAGTACCAATCACGAGCACACAGATGATTTTAGGAGGCTATGGAAGATATAGGACCAACTTAATATTTGGGATATAGAAATCTTGGAACCTGGCCCTTTCTTACCCCACTAAGGTCCTTTTCATTCCTATATTCAAAACAAGAACCAAAGGATCAAGACGAAAAGATGTAATGTTTTTTGCTTCAAAACGGTCAGAAAGTAAATGAGGTATTTAGACATACCATAACGTGGAAGAAACAGACCCAGAGTCGTTAAGGGAAAAAAGAAAAGGATATCCAGAGCAACAAAGCCATAAAGATTGCTTCATTATGCTTTATGTTATTTTATCAGCATTTGCTAACCTGTTTCTCAGGTAAATTTTGTCAAGATCTTACCTGTAACCTGTCCAAAAAAAGCTGGTGTAGCAGATCTTCCCAGAAAGAGATGGGCTTATCAAGAAGCCGATGACATACCGTCTCCCAGTTCTGACTCATAGATTCACTGGTAAGCAGTTCCCATACAGCATCACGGATCCTGGCCAAGCCTTTAAGACTCTTCACATACACCAGTAAGTCTGTGATCCCAGATTTAATGTCTTCGTTGCACCTGAAAAGAATTCTAGATAGTAAGTAATGACTTTCCATACTCCTATTACAGTTCATAGCTCTATTGAGGGGTACTTGCAAGCTTGTACAAACGGTTACTTTTATTGTATAGGTTACAGCAAGGACCCCATTACGCATAATTACGAATCAAAGTGATAAGAAAATGATGCTGATAATCAGAACATCCAATGCAAAATAGGAGAGGTTAATAGAAGACTAAAACCTTGTAAATATACAAGTCCTCTTGAAATTATAAAAGAACAGGTAATGATTGATGAAAAGCCTGAAGAATTCAAAGCAGCCTTTTATCTGTTTACTGAATATATTTGGAAAAAGGGAATTTAGAAATCTAAAGGCTAACAATTTTGGCAGTTATTAAATTATAACTAAGCAGGACTGAGTCTTAAAATTAAAAAAAAAGTGAGAAGTAAAAACTCAAATCAAATCTGGATTACTATCTCAGTGCTGGAGTAAATGTCAACATAGTAACAAGGTGTAATGCTGAACAAAGTTTTGCTGTATAAGCTTAATTCTTCATTTTTTTAGATTCAAGACTCTCTTTTTATAAACCACAACAATCTTCATTAACTACAATTTCATTCCTACAAGAGGCTATTCAATATATTTGCCAAGAAGATCACAATACCAAATGCCTCCAACAAGGTATGTTCCTTACAGACTCACATGCTGATCCATTTCTGAAGTGTATCTCTAAGGCAATCCTGGCTTATGGGGTGTGCCAAAGTTCTGAGTGTTGGCTGGAATTCTGTGACAGAAGGTGGCAAGTATTTGAAAGAACTACTCAACTTGGTTTCTTCCTTCAACATGCTGAGCCCTTTCCCAAAGAAAATTGCAACAAAAAGAGAGATCAGGTCACCAATGATTAAACTGGATGCTCAACAGACAAAGCAATATTCAGTGGTATACCATCTTGCTCACCTGCTGAATGCTGGCTGGTGATGGTCTCCAAAGTCAAAAAAAGCAAGCCACAGGGAAGAGATGGATCTGAGGGGGCTCCCTCTGGCAGGTTATAGAAGAGGGCGTGAGCTTGATATAGGGTTGTGACTAGAAGCTCCACCAAGGAGCAAACTTGTGCTTTGATGCCTGTGTCTGATTTAAAACGAACAAATAAACAAACACAAAAGTATAATAGCAACTGTATATACATATCCAACTGAAAATACCTGCTTAAAAGGACAAATAAGTGTATTCATGGATAATTACTTTTTTCCTACACAGCATCAACCAATTAGAAGAAGTCATTTGATCATTAATTTCCATACTCTCAAAATTCTAAAAAAAGATGAAGGGAAAAGAATGCCAAGTGATCAGCAACATCTTCTGGAAAAATATAACTAAAGTATTATCAATTTTGAGGAGCTAGTGGCCTACCTTGAATCCATTCAGTTATAATTTTTAGCCACTATAACCTTATTTTAGAAATATATTAACATGACAGCAAAAAAATAATCAACCCACAATAGTCCCTTCTGTTGGAGACCTTTCCAAGGACAAAGTAGCTGCCACTATTTTAATTTTCATCTCTAATATCAATAAGCTGCTTTGCAATTTATCCGGCATGTGGAAAAACCTGCAAAAATCCATAAAGACCAGATTAATGGATAGATGGAAGCTGCAGATTCAGAGCAGAAAGAGTAGCTAATGTTAGCTTTACATGTGTACCAACCATGATGAGGCTGATTCAGAAGTTGCTGAATTGCAGATTTTCTGGCCAGCAGGAAATCTGCAAGAGCCTGGCGTGGTGAACTATCTTCAAGAAGTATGGCTGAGCACAAAGCTTCTGCTACTGCTTGATCTGAAACAGTCCGGCATTTTAAAAGTGATTTGCTCTCCTGCAAGATAGTTGACCTAAAAGAGACATACAAAATGCTAAGAGATTTATAATATTCAATAGAAATTTAAATAATTCAAAGCATGTGTCATAAATATAAAAATGGTTATCTTCTAAAGCCATACAAACTTTACATTAAAAACTCAGATTTATTAAATATTTTGAAAGCAAAAGTAACAATGAAACGGAATAAAATCTGCCAGCCTGATCACTGACTACTCTGATAGTCTTTAGTGCCATCTGAGTATTCTGGGAGCTGAAAGTCCCTACATATAGAAAACACTTAAGCAGTTCCAAAGAAGAGTGCAATAGAACAAAAACCAAAATGGACAAGAGCTGTTTTAATAAACACACAAAATAAAATAATGCATATACTGAAACATTAGAATAAATCAGGAAGCTATGCTGATTTTGCTGTTATGAAGTCAAACACCAGGGGGCATTTTAATATATAATTGTACTACAAAAAAGCTTTTATAGAAAAGAATAATATAATTTAAAGTAGCTGTTTAGGATAGTTTGATACTTATTATTTAGGATCCTGACTGATAATTAAGATGCATCTTTCAGAATCTGAATTCCTATGACAGGAAACCATTTTTTTTCCCCAAAAGAAAGCATCACAGCAACAAATCTCATTAAACAAACTAGGCTAGGAAAAAGTATCTCAAGCTGCTTACCGGAAATAGCTAGCTGCTGCTACTTGTCGTGCAAGAATAGGAAAACATGCCAGAATTGGGCTGTAGTGGGTACCAGAAGAATCCAACTGCAGAAGGCCACGGAGGTGGCAGCATAAAAGGTAGAGCTGAGTGGCAGATAAATACTGAGAAGATTCCATAGCACTCCAGATTTTCTCTGGAATCTGCAGCAGAAGCTGAATTTGCGCTGCCAAGCAATAGAACTTCTCCTGGGATTGGCACATTATCTAGACAGAAACAAACATGAGCATCCTATTAGACCAGTGGTTCTCAACCTTTTTAATGCGGCGACCCGCAGCCAGTCGTAAGTCAAGGACTACTCAACCGGTCATAAGTCGAGGACTACTCAACTGGTGCAGCACCATTTGCAGAATGGGACTTTTGGCGGTCTCAACAGGGCAGAGACAGCCTGGACAATTCCTATTGGCTTTTGAAAGCCAATAGAATTAGACTGTATTCAAGAGAGTCTATTCTATTGGCTTTCAAAAGCCAATAGAATAAAAGGGAGTAGCACAGCTAAGGAAAAGGGGGGAAAAAATGGCAGACTGCGTTGTTTGGCGACCCTCGTGAAATGATGGTTCAACCCCAAATGGGGTCCCAACCCCAGGTTGAGAACCACTGTATTAGACCCTGCATTGAAATTCATTTGGGAGGACCAATATGATGTCCATGCTTTTCTTCAATAAATGTGGGATGTGCTATGAGCGCTAAGAGCAGACTCTCAAACAGGCAATTTTATGATATCTCATAGTCCACCTGAGTTGCACCCATACTCAAAACGCAAATGCCATGAGCATTTTGCCCAGAAAAGGTAACTCTAACTCTCAAAATAATATTCTAAAAAGGAAGCCATGGTAGACTGCTGCAAAAACAAAAGGTATCCTTTTCTCTCCCCGTGAGCCAAGACACTTCTTAGGACTATAAAGGGTTACCGTTTGCTTCCAAATATTCCCTCCTTTCTCCTCTTATTTCCCTCCCATTTGTCACCCTCCACCTTTAGTCTCGCACCGTCCCAGCGTTGGGGTTCCGAGCTTTAACATCCCGCACTTACAGAAAACGGCGAGCGGGAAGAAAATGAGAACTCAACAGGTGAAGCTCTCTCTTCCCCCTCCCCTTCCATACACAGGGGACGGCAAACTTTGCTGCTCTGTCCCTCCACGCGCCCGCCCGACGCTCGGGACCCCGCGCTGGAGCCTTTCTCAGCCACGCCCCTCAGCAAGCGCCTACCTCGCGCCCTGCCTTAGGTTGGCTGCTTGCCGCAGGTCCGGCGGCCCGTCCGCGCGACCGTCGCTGCTGAAGCCCCCGCACGGCCTCGAGCAGACGTTCGGCGCTGACGCGCATCTCGGCTATGGTATCGGCCGCCTCGATGAGGTCCCGGTACCGCTCCCCGACCATCTGCCTCAACTCCTCGCGTTTCCCCTCGATGCCCGCGCGCAGCTGCCGCTCCACTGTTCTCAGCTCGGCCGTCGTGTGCTTTTCGAAGAGGGACTCGATTGCCGCTGCGCCGCCTCGCTTCAGGGCGTCCAGGGCAGCTGCCTCAGCGGCCGTGGTCGCCATCGCAGCTGCTTCTCACCCCGCCGCCTGTCACCCGGAACCGGCCGCCTTGTCCGCCCTTTGACGTGTCACGTCCACCATCTTTGACAAGGGCAGCGGACTGGCTGCTTCGGAAGGAGGAAGCGCCACCCCTTTGTGGCCGCCATTTTTGTTCCGGGCAGAGGAAAGGGGCGGCTTTCTGGCGCCCTCTCACGGAGTGGAGATGGGAACTAGGGCTGTCTGCTTCTCTTCATAGTAACGTTGTCATGTTCCACTCTTGAGGCTTTCTCAAACTGACGACCTCCCAAGTGTTGGAATACAACATCCATAATTCCCTATCAGTGGGGAACTAAGGAGAAACTTCCTGACAGTTAGAACAATTAATCAGTGGAACAGCTTGCCTCCAGAAGCAGTAAATGCTCCAACACTGGAAGTTTTTAAGAAGAGACTGGACAGCCATTTGTCCGAAATGGTGTAGGATTTCCTGCCCGAGCAGGGGGTTGGACTAGATGACCTCCAAGGTCCCTTCCAACTTTACTATTATTATTATTATTATTACATTGGGATGATCTACACATGGTGCCCCAACACTTAATGTTATTTTTATTGCTGCAGATTAACATTCCTGTCATGAATATTTTTATTTTTTCGATTGATAAATCCTGTCCAGCAACCTCTGAAAAAGCCTTAACCTGAGATTTCTGAGTCTTTGAAAGTTTATCAGACATTTTAATCTGGTTCCTACATGGTTTAAAACAGGGGTCTTCAAACTTGGCCCTTTTATGACTTGTGGACTTCAACTCCCAGAATTCCTCAGCCAGGGTGCCTGGCTGAGGAATTCTGGGAATTGAAGTCCACAAGTCATAAAAGGGCCATGTTTGAAGATCCCTGGTTTAGAATTTTCTTCCCATTTGTTTCTAATCCTTTTATCTAGCATGCTTTGTTGTGTCAGTTTTATCAGTACTAATTAAATTATTGCAAAACTGCTTATGAACACATTACTGTATACAAAAAGCAAATAATATATTTGTATAACCCCCATCTCCCATGACTCTGGACCATGGAACACATTTAATAAAAACTTACAAATAAAGTGGGAATCTTCTATTTTAATGTGTGCAAGCTTTTTTAAAAGAACCAATGATCTTTGTGTTTTGCAGGTATGTTCATTTCCCCTTTCATTTGAGCAGATGTGCTTTCTATTCAAAAGGCAGGATTTAAATAATGTATATTTATCTAACAATTATATATTTATCTTAACAGTTATATATTCTTCCCTGAGAAAAATGGTAGGATTTTCAGATATTTTTTTTACAAAAAAATAATAGTAATAATAAAAGGTCCCTGTGATTTCTGAACAGCCAAGAGGACCAGATAAATAAATAGTTTCCTCAATTTAAGGTACCTTTAAGAACCTGGAAAATTCCCAGTCATTAGGTTCTTTTTGAAATTTGTAACATAAATTTCTAACATGTGTACTTACTGTTAATTTTTTTTTCTTTTTTTTTCTCTTTTTTGACCTTCAGTTCATACCATCAAATTGTTCTAAGTGATGCACTAGATCAGGGTTGTCAAACTGCCGGCCCACAGGCCAGATGCGTCATGCGGAAGCCATGTTTACCCTAGCTCCAGCAAGGGGAAAAAAGTCGTGATATGTTGCAACACATCACATGACATGGCAAGTTTGACACCCCTGCAGTAGATGAATGGGATAGAAATTTTAATTAAACAAAAAGGCTCCAAAAAGCTGTTTATGTTAGGAAGTGCTAGTTGTATGATTTGTTTAATTTTGTTAGTGGATTTATCCAAGACCCCTTTGGTAATTATGGTGAGAAAGAAAAAAATTAAAATTTAAACAAGAACCCACCTGGAAAGTAAAAAATGAATGAGACACAATATCACTAATGATAATTACAAAGGTACAAAAATTCACAACTTTCACAGAAATTAGTCTAAACTTGCCTACAATATTGGTAAAAGGCACACAAGCTTTGACTGGAACTGTCCTGGATATCTGCTGGTGGAGGGGAAATTAGCTTGGCTTGAGATCAAGCAAGTCATATGTCACTTTCTCAAGATCTGCATCCAAGCGCACACATAAGTGCTATTTCATATTGGATATTGTTGAGTCTTCCCTCCATACTGTTTAAAGGTAGAGGATGAACTATGGTAAAAAGGTAGAGGTATAAACTATGCAGAACAGATAATATATTATGAAGATACTTGGGGGTGAACATATGAGGACTTTGAAGTCTCTATAGCAATGATGTTAACATTTGTATCTATTGTTTTAGAGTTCTAAATCAAACATTGCCCACTAGATTAAAGTTGGCTTTCCCTAAGCCCAATATAAAGAAAGCTGGGTGGAGAGACTTCATTAAACAATTAGAATCTATTTGCTCTTTCCAAGAGATTTGTGTTTTATCTGTTTAGTTTACATCCTGCCTTTCATTCAGGAACTCAAGATGGAGTACTTGGCACTCCTTCGTATCCTTTCCCTATTTTGCCCCACAATAAAGCTGAAGTCAGTCGAACAAAAAGAGAGTGACTGGCCCCAAGTCTTTTTACTTCTGTAGTCTGCATTTCCTCAACACCTTAAATACTGAATTACCAAGATGAGCTGGGCCAGAGCCTTGCCCCCAAATAATAATTCTGGTTAGTGCTTTGTGTGACAGAATCTCAGATGGAACTCAGTTGAATTGTAATACATTTATTATTGAGCAAGGAGCAAAGCATATCATTCTAAAGAATGTAGACAGGGTTGCTTCTATCTTTATAAATGCCAGGCCATGGAACGTGCCTGAAAACCTTAATAGCTCTATATACTTCTGTAGGAACCTAGCTATTTCCCTCTTAACTTGCAAAACTAATGATTTCATTGGTAGTCTTTGCATCCATGCTGTAAGATTACCCGTTTGATGTCTCAAAACGCCAAGGGTCTAAAAATAAAACAGCAGATATCTAAAGTCCTTAGCCTGCTGAATTTGATTATTGTTAACATTCCAGTTAAAGGGATACTGCATCCAGCTGGAGATTATGGCCAGCTTTGTTTTAGAACAATTGATTGCTAGCTTTGGATCATAGCAACATGATGGCATTGCTTATAAACAACATCAAGGCCAATCTGCATATAACTAAAATAATACTATCATCTGCATACAAAAGTATGGAGATTATTTCTGTGGGCCAGAATTCAATTGTGGAATTCATGTTTGTCAGAGCTTGTACAATGTCCTTAACATAAACATTAAATAAAAAGAAAGCCAGGATATATATCTTTGCTTAACTCTACTTTGAATGGTCATTGGAACCATCATCCACTGGAACCATCATCCAAGGTTGAGAGCATTTTAATGTTTGTAAACCATCCAGAGTTGTCTCTGAGGAGTTGTGAGGGGGCACATAAATTTGAGAAATAAATACGTAAATAAATACATAAATAAACATCCATGAAGCATTATTTATTTTATTTGTAAAATTTATTAGCCGCCCAACTTGCCACACTATTAATTCTGGCTGGCTTACAATATTATTATCAACTGGAGGATGTGCGGGAGGTCTGCTGGTGCAGCTCTAAATACTTCTAAATACTTATTCAATAGGGATTGCTCTCTTTAGTATTCCATCCTTATTCATTCGTGACCCTTAACTCTTTTCGTTTTGCTACCTATCCTCCTTAGGTGCCTCATGCTCACTGCTTCAATTTACTTTCCTGGTTCTCCTCGTATACTCATATATTTCCTTTTGCAAATAACAAAGTTGGCGGATCTTGTAGTTGTACACAACCACATTCACTTCTTTCAACAAAAATTAACTGCTCTCAACAGAATACCTGCTCCATTTCTACCATCATCTGCGTATCTTTTTTTTCATCTGTAATAAACATTCCATCAGGAACTATGTTTCACCGTATCAAGGCACTAGGTGGCGCTCTGGCGATAGCACTTTAATCAGTTTTACGCGGAACTCGGGAAAGGCAAAAGGTGGGCGAAACCAAGTGCCTTTCAAACAGTGACTCCTGGCAATTTCCTGGACCAGTCCCCGCACTTTTCTTGGTAAGATTTCTCAAGTAGTTTGCCAGTGCCTGCTTCCTAAGATTGAGAGAGACTGGTTGGTCCAAGATCACCCAGCTGGTTTTGTGTCTAAAGCAGGACTAGAACTCACCGTGTCCTTGTATCACAACACCTACCCTTCTCAAATTGCTCAAGGAGTTGAAAGTCTCATTTCTCTTCACTCCACACTGTTCAAATTCACAAAGAATGTACCTTTCTGTTCCTGAAATGTTTTGAAACTCCAAATACACTGAACAGCTGGAAGCTTCACAAGATCCAACATCTTGGAGAGAGAAGAAAGTTTACTGAAGCTTTCTAAGAGTAAAGCTCGGCAGATGAGGAAGTGGGGAAAAAGTGTATGTGGGGGGGTTAAAATATGTATATGAAGCTGTTGATGCAAATACCAGGTAGTCCTCGTCTTACGACCATTCATTTAGTGACTGTTCAAAATTACAATGGTACTGAAAAAAGTGACTTACGGCCATTTTTCACTCTTATGTCCATTGTAGCATTCCCATGATCATATGATCAAAATTCAGACGCTTAGCAACTGGCTCATATTTACGACGGTTGCAGTGTCCCAGGGTCATGTGATCACCTTTTGTAACCTGAAAAGCAAAGTCAATGGGGAAGCCAAATTCACCTAACAACCTTGTTACTAACTTAACAACTGCAGTGACTCATGATTTAAGAACTGTGGCAAGGAAGGTTATAAAATGGGGCAAAACTCACTTAACAGCTGTCTTACTTAGCAATGGAAATTTTGGGCTTAATTGTGGTCGTAAGTCGAGGACTACCTGTATTAATAAGTATGAGTTAATAAATATACAAATGTACATATTCAAACAAACTAGATTAAAATCAGAAAATTAGAGTGGTGAAGGCCATTCTTGTTTGTACAGCTCTTGAGTGAGAATAAGAGGTCTGTGTTCCCAGATTTTCAGGAGAAGACTTCCCACTGAACAACATTGTTAAGGCAGTTGTTTTCTACCAGCCTCCAGCTGTTAGGGATTAAAAAAAAAATCACATCAACATAGGCAAAAACATATCTGCCTACTTCCTTTATTTCTAAAGGGCAAACATCCAATATGTTTAATAACTATGCAAAAGTGGTAGATATTAAACAATTAAAAGCTATTTAGTTTTTCCAAAGGCTTATTGTTGTAGCAAGCAAATATCAGTGACCTTCTTGGGCCAGCATTGGTCTCCATAAGGCTCAAAAATGTAATTCAAGTCAAGGGTCTGGCCTGTCAGATTTCATTCATATTCATGAGCTGTCCTGCAAAGCACCTCTTGAATTAAGATACGGATCTTCTTCTTGTTGTTGTGCCATATCCGTTATCGGACAATGGCAATCCTGTTTTTATCAGCAGCCGCATGAAAAAGTGCTGCTGACTTTTGTCCAAATCAGTCCTTTAGATTTTGAAGCCACGATGTTCTTCTTCTGCCTGGATCTCATTTGCCTTCAATCTTTCCCTGGAGGATTAAATGGAGTATGCCGTATTTTTCTGGGTGCCGAATCACATGTCCAAAATATTTTAATTTTCGTTTTTTAATTGTTTTGATGATTTCCTTTGGCTTTCCCAGGCAGCTTATCACCTCCTCATTTCTGATCTTGTCAACCCAGCTTATACATAACAAATGCCTGTAAATCCACTTTTCAAATGCTTCTAGTCTCTTCAGGTGGCCTTCTGTCAGAGACCAACTCTCTACTCCATAGAGCAGGATAGAAAAAATATAGCATCTGACAAGCCTGATTTTCAGTCTTAGGTTTATGTCGTGACTGCAGAAGACCTTTTTCATTTTGAAGAATGCTGTTCGAGCTTTTTCTATCTTTGTCTTTACTTCAACGGTCATGTCCCAGCTTTCATGTAAATTGGAACCGAAGATACGAATCCTCTTGTGTTAATCCAGGTGCAACTCTCAAACAACAGCAGTTTGCTTAAGAAATCTATCGGAATATACTTATAAAGTATATAATGTATGTGGCTTTTACATGGTACAAACACAAAAAGGAAAAAAATTCTTTAGTAAAAGAAAACTTGTATTTGATTTTCTTCCTGTTCAGGTTTGGACAGGAGCATTAAAAACTACTGGTAATCCTTCAGTTACAACCAAAACTGGGACCAGAAATCCTGTGGCTAAGCAAGGTGGTTTCTGAGAGAGTTGCACTTGCTTTTATGACCTTTTGGCCACAGTTGTTAAGCAAATCTCACTGCAGTTAAGTGAATCACACAGTCATTAAGTAATCCACCTTCCTTCATTGAGTTTGTTTGTCCGAAGCCGGCTGGGAAGGTTGCAGATGGCGATCACGTGACTAGGGGGATGCTGTACCTCAGTGCCCAAATTTTGATCATATGGCCATGGGGATGCTGCGATGGTTTTAAATGCCCCATCTTTTCAGAGCTGTTATAACTTTGAACAGTCACTAAACAAATGTTTGTAAGTTGAGGACTACCCATATTTAGGATGTCATTTCAAACAGGGAAGAATTGATGCAATCCACCAAGAGGGTTTCAGGTAAGAAATCAGCTTGCAGTCTTCTCAGTTACACACAAGAAGTCCCGTGTGTTCAACAAGGCTTTCTCTTAGGCAGCTCTGCATGGGATCGTAACCAAAAACACAGTTCAAAATATATTTATTCAGAGGCAAACTGAGCGCATAGAGATATACTCCCTGGCAAGTGTATATTTATTTCCACTGAATAGTTACAGGAAAATAATTAAAGAGATAATTTCTAAAAAAAAGAATGAACACTAACAGGCCCTCAAGATGTGTCTTCTCACTCATATTAGAATTGAGGCATTGACTGATTTATGTTCAAAGCATAGAAAATGCTACAGTACGATTGGACAAGGACCTATCCTTAAGTATGGAGATATCAACACATTCCTTTAGTCTCTTTCTTTCCCTCAGTAACTTCAGCATCCTTTTTCTTAGAACACAGCTGATGCAGAATCATTGCACCATATTGTGGTAGGAAAGGAAACGTCTAAGGAGGTGAGGAAATTCCCCAGCTGGTAGCTGCCTTTTTTTCTCCCAATGTCCTAGAACAATGTTTCCCAAACTTGACAATTTTAAGGTATGTGGACTTCAACTCCCAGAATTCCACAGCCAGTGTTGCTGGCTGTGGAATTCTGGGAGTTGAAGTCCTCATGCCTTAAAATTGTCAAGTTTGGGAAACAATGTCCTAGAACAAGAGCATTATGGAGAAATAAAAATTACGACTTGGCCACTAAAAGAGAAAATTTGCTTTTATTGTTGTTCTTGTCTTTCCGGCAAGAAAATCAATTTACAAATGGTTGAATGGAAGCCCAAATACAAAGTGTAAGTTTACAAATAGCATATATACAGAGATTGCAAATATCACCTGTGCACCAAAACAAGCAGGTCTATCGATTTCTCTCTCTGCCTGCCACCTCCCCCCTTAGGAAAAGCAATATATCTATCACAGAGGTGTGTATGTGTATGTATGTCTGTGTATCTGTTTGTATACATGTATGTATATGTGTATATACATATACACATATACATATACACATATATACATACACTTGCATATATTTATATACACACACACACGTATACATATATCCTTGGAACTTGAGTCTTAGCCTTACTTCTGAATGCAGTAAACTTTTGTCACACTGATACCGTTTAACTCTCTTCTCTTGTTAGGGTCTCTTAACTAGAACTGTTTGAACGTCTCTGGGGTCAAAGACCAGGAGCTCCTCTCATCCCTAAAAAGTATACTGACATAAGAATGGAATTGTTAAATCCTTCGTTTGCATGCCAATGATGCAGACACATGGTAACTGTTAACTACTCTTTATTCTCCTTCTCCAACAACCAAGCAAAAGACAAAAGGCACGCAGGCCTTTTTATATGGCCAGAACCCCGGAAAGTGTCAACCAATAGGAACAGAGCGTTTTCGTGCCTTGCGCATGCGCACAAGGCTGGCGCCACTCTGTCTAGTCCCGGGCAGCTTTTGGAATGCCCAGGACCAATGCAGCATCCCGAGCCTGCTTTTGCAGGCTCAGGACACAACAGGAATGAAGAGGGGTAGATCAAAAGACATGTTTGGACTGTACTATGTCAGATTTTGGAGTTCAAAGACCAATGCACTCGCAGCCGCTGGGTACACAAATGTGTGGAGAACTTTTCTCCAGCCCTGGAGCTCCATGAAAAATTCCTCTCTTTGGACAAGGATATAAGAGAAGGAACGAAATCCACCTCTTTTTTCTTTATTTAGCCAGGCTCATTCTACAGGGCTTTAAAAATGCAAGAGCAACAATCACACAAATGCTTTGAGGAACAAGGGAGAATAAGGTAGTTGGCAACATGCAGTTGCCTCTCCAAAATTCCTGGAAAAAGTGTATTGCAATTTCAATGGGTTTTCTTTTTAATTAGATTGGTTCACTCCAGCACATTTCATAGCTATTGCAGCAAGAAAAATGATATTATCAGTATTTTCATAATAGTCCAATTTCTTTTATAGTTCCATAAAAGTCCCTACTTATACTCTCTTAACAATATGTCTCCCCTTGCACAGCACCCATCAAAAATGTTATTTTATAGCAGATTAGATTTCCACTGGATGCTTTTCATTTACAAACTAGAAAAAATTACAGCTATCAGCTTTCTGGCTGACCTGCAACTTCCAGAGCAGTTACCTGACCTTCAGATATTTTGCACTTCAATTCTTATCAGCTCCAGAAAATACTGCCAAAGGCAAGATGTGGTGGATTATCAGGTTATAATTACGGGGTCTTTTGTGTTCCTTGAATATCACCAGAACTCCCAATTGTACATGGAAGACTTTTAGACAGTAATGGTGAACCTATGACACATGTGTCAAAGGTGACACACCACTGACATTTTGCCAGTGTTCACCAACACTCAACAAATGTTCTCAAAAGAATGCCACATTCTCGTGCGACTTCGGAAGCCCTGGAAAATTAGGTGAGAATGGGGTGTGCTTTTGCATGGTTTTTGGAGACTGCAAAGGCAATGGAAGAGCATTCTTCTAAACTTCTTCAAGAATGAAGGCCTTGTATGAACTGGAGCAGCTGTGGGTAACCACAAGGGCCTGTCAACAGAAAAAGAACAACACCTGAAGATAAGTGGCACACGGCAGATCTTGGGGATCAAACACATGATTGGATTGGATTTTCTGAATTTTTGATATCCTGAGCCTAAAAGACTTGCCACCACTGCTTGAAGGGAAGGAGGCATTCCAGGGAGCTGGGGATTATAGCCGCATCTTAATAATACCGTTTGTATACCCAAGCCAATCAGGCCGGTTAATGAGATCTTACCCTTCTCCTCTTCCCTTCTGTTATAACACTTGATTCTTTAACTACAGTTCTAGGCTTTCTAATGGTTGCTTCTACAGGCAGTTCTCGACTTACCACCACAATTGAGCCCAAAATTTCTGCTGCTAAGCGAGACAATTGTTAAGGGAGTTTTGCCCCATTTTATGACCTTTCTTGCCACAGTTGTTAAGTGAATCACTGCAGTTATTAAATTAGGAACATGGTTGTGAAGTGAATCTGGCTTCTCCCCTTGTCAGAAGGTCATAAAAGGTGATCACATAACCCCGGGACACTGCAACCGTCATAAACATGAGTCAGTTGCCAAACGTCTGAATTTTGATCACGTGACCATGGGGATGCTGCAATGGTCATAAGTATGAAAAACGGTCCTAAGTCACTTTTTTCAATGCCATTATAATTTCGAACAGTCACTAAATCAACTGTTGTAAGTCAAGGATTACCTGTACTATCTCAACCCTCAATAACCACCATTTTCAATTACTGGCAGAAGCTCTTGTTCTTGCATAGCAAAATGGGCTTTCCAACTTCACTCAGACTGGCATTCTGATAATTGCTGCTAAGTGAAATGTCTTGGTATACTTATCAGTTAATTCATAAAGGTAGTCCTCAACGTGTAACCATTTGTTTAGTGACTGTTCGACATTACAACAGCACTGAAAACAGTGACTTGTTATGACCACTTTTCACACTTACAACCGTTGCAGCGTTCCGGGGGTCATGTGATCAAAATCTGGATGCTGGCAACTGGGCCATGACGGTTGCAGTGTCCCAGAGTCACATGGTCACCTTTTGCAACCTTATGGCAAGCAAAGTCAATGGAGAAGCCAGATTCACTTAACAACCGTGTTACTAACTTAACAATCGCAGTGATTCACTTAACCACTGTGGTAAGAAAGGTCATAAAATAGGACAAAACTCACTTAACAGCTGTCTCAGCAACAGAAATGTGGGGCTCAATTGTGGTCATAAATCAAGGACTTCCTGTAATGTATAACAATCTTCAGAGCATGGCCGACTTAGGGCTATTCTGAAACATTTCTTCACATTGGTTCTCTTCCGTCCAATGAGTAAACCAAAAGAATGTAAAAAAGTGCATTTTGTGGAGGTCTATACATGTAGCACAGGAGTAGTCAACCTTGGCTCTTTTATGACTCGTGGACTTCAGCTCCCAGAATTCCAGCTAAGCTGGCTCAGGAATTCTGGGAGTTGAAGTCCACGACTCATAAAAGAGCCAAGGTTGACTACCCCTGCTGTAGCATGTCATATTTCTCACTAGGGATAGTTTAGTCTTAAGTATGGTTTGACTGAGACATGCACACACGCTGAGGAAAAGTGCTACGTTATTTCTATGTCCTAGCAGAGCATTACCTTAGGGATGTGCTATTTAGGATATGTGTTAGCATCAATTACTCTCTGATAGATGAAAACCGGAATCTGTTTGTACAATGAATATAGATTATTCAGTCTTTTATTTTTTTAAAGCAGTTTGATGTTCTTCCATCTACAGAAAAGTTTGCAAGAAATTTTTCTTTTGTGGAAAATGGTGTTTACATATAAGATTTTTTTTTTAATGAAAGTACACAACCAAAAAAAAAAAAAAAAGCCCCCGACAGGAAAGTCTCTTGTAATTTTGGTTTCATAATTTTAGAGGTTATAGAGCCGTGGTGGCGAACCTATGGCACGCGTGTCACAGATGGCATGCAGAGCCCTCTTTGTGGGCATGTGCGCCATTGCCCCAGTCCTAGGCCAACTGGGTTTTATAAAACCTTTTTGCTTTAGACCTCCACCGCCGTGTGCAAAAAAAAAAAAAAAAGGTTCAATCAATCAATTTCAACTTCTCGCAGGAAAAAAAAAGATCTCGCAAAGTTGGAATTGATTGATTGAACTTTTTAGTCCCACCCAATCTGCCGTTACCACCAAAGCCATGCCCACTCAATGGACCACGTCCACCCAATTGGCCACACCCACCCGGCACCCAACAATACGTACAGGGGTTTTGGGTTGCAGTTTGGGCAGTCGGTCTCTGAAAGGCTTGCCGTCACTGTTCTAGAGCATACAAATTTAACA
Source organism: Crotalus tigris (assembly GCF_016545835.1). NCBI lineage: Eukaryota > Metazoa > Chordata > Lepidosauria > Squamata > Viperidae > Crotalus > Crotalus tigris. The sequence continues at coordinate 221,385 of NW_024100507.1, forward strand.
GGCTCACATACAAAACGTGTAAAAAAAAGTATTGCAATCCTGTGAATTTTTTTTTCTTTTATGAAGCACTCAAATTATAGTCTGCTAGGAAGAATGCTGTGGGAAGGTTTTCTTCCTTCTGCTAGCAAGGAGCCTTACTTTGCATTCTATGTGGCCTGTTGATCATCCAAATGAAACCAGTCTGATGCACTTCCAGCAGCCAAGTATATTCCAATTGCAGGATATTTGCTTGTAATCTCTTTCATTCATAGTACTCAGAACAAGGCTAGTCTCACTTAATCTTTCTGAACAGTTCCTAGCATTCAAGCAATCTACTTTCAACAACCTCTAAGGCAACCTTTTTCAAAACTAATGACCCCTTGATGTGTTGGACTAAAACAACCCAGATGGTAAAGGAGCAAATCAGTACACATTGAGGGCACAGCGTAGACAGCAGAGAGTTAAAATGACTGTCTTAACTGATCAAACAGTGCAACGCTTCAAAACCAGTATGTTCCCAAGGCATTGAGTAGGAATCTTCAAGCTAATTTGAATCACATTCAAGTAATGAATCCAGTTGGCTTTCCAAAGCTCTGGCTATAATCAAACAGAAGGCCAGGGAGGACACCCATCAATGACCAAATGGGAATGGCAACCTAGCTAATGGTTAAATTGACCAGTAAACTACTGTGAGCTAAACCCCAGTTTCAAAATAGCCCTACAGATACAGAAGAGGGGTATAGATTGAAATTGGAGGAAGGCATTAATATTGAGTGACCCTTTCCCTTTGAGTGGAGGAGGCAAAATTGTCCAGAGGTTTGTAAAATGGTGTTTCCCCCCTCCCCAAAGTAATCAGTAAATACTAAGAACTGAAAGCCTGTGTTGGCAGAAGCAGCGAAAAACCTCAAAGGAGTCCTAAACCCAGATATATCTAAGAAACCCATGTAAGACCGGGCAAGCATTTCAGAAAGCAACAGACAGACCTTGTGTCAGGAGAATCCAGGTGTCAAAATATGGTTGCTGTATTAAGAACCAACTTGACCTTTTCCTGCATCATACAGAATTGTCAGTCTCCCTACTTTTCTGAATTTTATACACCGATTAGCAGCTGGCTCACACTTTGCTTTCAGAAGCTTTAGTTGTGCTTGCAGTTGTGGAAGAGAGAGGATAATAGATGCAAGAAGCTTGGTCTTCCACTTTGTCATGAACTTTTGGTAAGTGAGACACACAATGGCTAACAATCGTGCCTGCTTCTGTACAAAAAGCACCAGAAGTGTTGGTACTACATAGGCAATCCAGATTTTTTTCCCAGTCATTGAGATTGGGAATGGAAAGGCTAGGGGATAGGTGGGGATGAAAAGAGAGGCATATTGTCTGAACATTCCTGCAGAACAGGATCAATCAAATGATGTCTCACTTACCTATTGCTATGCAATATACAGGAGCCAGATGCAAAGCAAAGAAGTAGATTCCACCCCTGTGAAATGTGTATGCAATCTTTAGTTAATAACATGGAGTTGCCATGGATACACATTCTATTTCACAGGCCCTGATCAGCCCATATAGTTATATACCCTTTTATATGCGACATGTGGTGAAAAGCAATGTAAAAATAAGACAACTAATCGCATTTCTCAAAGAAAAAAAGATCCTCAGTCTCCACATTTGCAGCAGACTGAGTTCCTGCAAGCCAGTTGAACCGAGTCTCCAGGTGCTATTTTTCGTTTCCTTCTCTATTTCTTCTTTATCTTCTTTTCTTTCCTCCTTAACCTTTTAAAGTAAAGAGTCATCTTCTCTTATTTCCCTTCCCAAGTGTATTCAACCATATTGTCCAGAATTCCTTGTGATGGAAAGCAGATGTGTAGAAAGTGAAACAAGAACAGTTCCAATAATGTGGAAAAATGAACAATCACTAGAAAAATGATTTGTCTGCATAATTACTGGAATAGTGCTGTGTTAGTAGTATGTGACTAACCTAATGTGCATTGCACTTGGATACAATGTATGTAGCAAATTCTCCGTTGTATGCCTGTGAGAAACGAACCTAATGTATTATAATGTAGATTTCTATGTGTGTTCCTTTGTTCCTGAGAAAAGGAATGTATAAAACTGAAGTCTGAACCCGCCCTCGGGGTTCAGAATTGCTTGTTGCTATTGCTTCTGAACCTGCGCAATAAATCTCTCTACTAAAACCCTCTGGAATTCGTAAGAGTCCCTTTCGTTTTCCACAAGAACTAAAGCTTTGAGGCCTGGGTGTTTCACTGACCTTACATTTCCACCATACTTTCTGGGAAGAGAAACTTCATTCATATCCACAGGGCACAGTGCACACCTTGTAATGAATTACCCATCCTTAGATGGGACCAGAATTCAAAGGAACAGAACATGCATAATGGCCAATATTCGATATATTGCTTTTTTTAAAAATCCATCTTTGGTATTGCAACTTGAATGTTGTTGTCTTTTTTTTTTTTAATAAATTCCTACTATTTCAATGTTTTTTTAAACCGCAGCATGCACTCAGAAAGACCACTGCTCCCGAAGGTGGGGAACCATTGCTGTGCAGAACAGAACATCCTAGACTGCATTCATATATCATCTCATAATTATGGTTTATTTTACCCATGCCCTGTCGAATGAACCAGAATGACCCAGGAATCAGTCAGCCAGATAAACAGAATAACTTGCTGGGCCAATGGGAGACTTCCTTTTTTAAAACTGTTCTTCTTGCCTTGAACTTCAGTTAGTTGATTAAAAGCTTAGCAAGGGCATAGAAAAAGCTTGGAACACCACAAACAGTTGTCTCTCTTCATATTTCACACCACGCCACAGTTACAATTAGTAAGTTAGTAGCAAAGCATGGTTTCAAACTCTTTATTGTGCTAAAACCCAACTATGATTTACTCATTTTATATTTAAATCTTCCTTGTGATCATTTAAATGGTGAAGGCACTAAAACCCCGGCGCCAGCATGTCCTTCAAACCTGATATAATTTTTCTTATTGTCTTCACTTTTTCTGCTGATTATGAATAGAAGCTACGCAAGAAGGGGTTGGAAGTTAAATAAGGTACTATCTCAAATGTATGATACTTCTATGTTCTTTTTCTTTTCTTTTTTTTTATATTTTATTAAATTTTTAAAAATTACAATCTTTAGAGCTTAGTAAACAACATGTTTTCTGGGTTCACATATTTAATATTAACTTCTTCAATATAAATCTATTCAATACTACACAATCCAGTATTTTTTCTTTGATCCTCCTTTCTTCCCCATATTTTTCCATTTTCCCCTCATTAAGACAATTACAATTCTTGGTACTATTGATGTATACAAAATTAGATACAGACATCTTCATCATATTTTATTAATATTATACAAAATTACAATAATATCAATTCATAAGTCAATATCCTGTTTTTGTGCTCTTATTAAAGTTTGATTTCCCATCAATATTTAAAATATCTTTGTCAGTTATGATTATATCAATATTATTTACACTTATATAGCTAAACAATTTTTTTTATTCATACCAATCCTCTTATTTTCAAATTTCTCATATCAAAAGAAGAAAAGAAAAAATGCTATTTTAATTTTAAATCATATCTTCCATTATAAAAATCTAGTTATATCTAAGGGTCATCCATTCTTTTAATTACATTCAAACAGGTATGTTAAACAGATAGTGCTCTCTCTAATAGATCAAATCCTTTGTTTTTTTAAATCTAACTCTCACTTTCTTTCTTTGCCATGTAGCTTTCCAGGCCAAGGCAGTTAAATCACCCAAAAATTTCCTTTCTATTTTTATGAAAGCTGCTTGGCATGAGAAAGACAATTTAGATAGAGTATTTGGGGGGGGGGGGAACTCCGCCCATCCATGTTTCCTAAACATTTCCCCTGCCTGCTCTATATTCCATTTTTAAGAATCTTCTTCCTTTTCATTAGGTGTATTTTGGAGAAAGGAGTAAGGGATCTTTTGTATTTTCATTGTTATAGGTAGGTCTTGCAGTATTTTATTTGTGTATGGCATTCCATATTTCCCTTCTCCTATCTCCTCCATCTCTGGGTCCATTTCTTCTGCTTCATCCTCTGGTTTCTGATTTATTTGTTCATACTTTGTAGTCATTATCTTGGAATTTTCCAGTTGTAGCTTCAGTTTGGAGATTTGGTCATTTATATCATCTAGGTTATTTTTAGTCTCATTATGATTTCTTTTTATGTCCTCTTTGTGTGCAACAATTGTTTGATGAATTAGCTGTAGCATGGAGAATATTTGCTTCTGAAAGGTATTTGTTTTTTCTTGAGGCATCATTCCTAGAAATCCTCTAGTGTCACTAGTCTCAGTAAGATTGGAACAAAGTTTCCTCTAGTTTTCTAGACTTTATATGTAGCCTTTATAATCCAGTCCTAATGGCAAAATTTTATAGTAGTCCTTTGTCTCATGTATCCTGAAAATTATCAGTCAGGCAAGGTTGTAATCCACAATATTCAAAGTATTTAAAATGTTCAACCTCCCTGCAATCAGACGTATTCAAAAGTCAAATGTTTCTTTCTCTCCCACTAGCTCTTAAGATTAAAAGTCCAAGCTCAGTAGGTATTTATAGTTCAAGAAAGTCAGGATGATAAATATGCCAAAATATTTTCCTTTATTGTCAGCTGTTCTCCCTTCAGCTGAAAATCACCAAGCAGCCAAGGGGCTAGTTATAGTGCTATATTCAAATTCACCACTTGATGCCATTCAAAGTCCATTTTCCACTCTTAAAACAAGGGGTTGATTTCTTATATTTCTTATATTTCACCTCAATGATTTTTTTCCAAAGAGAAAATCTCAACAATTATCTCAGTTCTCAAATTTATCAAAACTGTAACTTTGTATTACTTTCACTTCAGTATTGTGTATTTCTGTCCCCCATAAAAAAATTAAAATGCTGTTTCCGTTCACCTCTGGAGGTTTTTAGTTTCTTGGAAGCCTTTCCCAGGAAATTCAGTTGTAAACTAGTAAAGAAAGGACTAGTATTCTCACCCAGTTCCAAATATGCTGTTTACGAGTGCTAATTGTTCTTCAGTTGTCAGCAGTTAATGGCCAGCTGCAGAGGTGTGGCTGGTTTTTCCCCTGCTGGTTTAGAGGGCTTTCCTTGGATCAAATGGAAAGACTGCTATCTCTCTGTGATCAACAAGGCGCCCCTCCTTCTTCATCACCTCTTCGGGGTGACTTTAGGCCCTTTTCAGGGCCCCCAGCAAGGCGAAATCGGGTGCAGAAGACAGAGCCCTGCCTTTCTGCATCCGTTTTACTGCGACCCAAAACCAGATCACCTTTTTCTTAACAGTTCACAGGAGAATGTATAATTTTTTAAAGTAGCATTATAACTTTTTTTTGTTCTCCACTCCAAAAATGGTATTTGGTAGATATGATCAGAACTAGCAATTCAGAGGCCTCTCAGGGCAACAGATATAAAATTTGAAGTCAGAGTGTAAACCCAGTTATCCAGTTTCAATGGCAGGTTATGTCATTCAGATATCACATGGACTAAGCCTTTGTATGGCTGGTTGGTTCTGAATGAATATATCAACATAGCCCACTTAACAATTACAAAGAATCTCAGTCTATCCCTGTTGTTTGCTTAGATGGAAAACTTCCATTTCCAGGCATTTGAGCACTTCAGAACTGAGAACCTTCAAAGAAAACAAAAACTTCAAGCTGTCATTGGACACCAGTTTGTTCCCTGCCAAAGAGAATCTAAGTAGTCTGGGAACAATTTCTGTGAATAAAAAAAGCCAAAAGACAAGGCCACGAACCTCATTCCCCTTAGAGGTGACCAATGGCTCATCTGCAGCCAGAAAAAAAATGGGTCACTTTCTCTCTAGCCCCTTTGGAAGGAACTGCTCATAACTCTGGGTAGTTTCATCACTGCTTGCTTTGCTTGGGCTACTCTATGAGTCCAGAGAATTTCAAGCAAGCGAAGAGATCTGTCAACTTACCAAGCAGCCTGGATCATTAATTTTCAGTCTGGACTCAGAAAGCTTGGGAGATGGAAAAGCTAATTGCTAGATGTATGCCGGGACAGGGAGAGACATGGAAGTGATCTGATGAAAGCTAGTCAATAACAACACCACTTTAACGCCAATAGAAAGCTAAGCCAATGAAAAGAAGCAAAACTGATGCCACTTTTCTCTGCCAGGATTCACCTTCTTAGCTCATTAGAAAAGACAATTATTTGTCTGCAGACCAACTATGTCAGGGGTAGGCAACCTTGGCTCTTTTATGACTCGTGGATTTCAACTCCCAGAATTCCTGAGCCAGCCATGCTGGCTCAGGAATTCTGGGAGTTGAAGTCCATGAGTCATAAAAGAGCCAAGGTTGCCTATCCCTGAACTACGGTATGTCTACTGCTTTTTAAATGCTGCCTTTAGTTATGCTTTGATGGCTGGACGGAAGAGGGAGACTACGAGCAGCAAATAGGGAATGATGCAAACAAAATTAATCACTTTAAATCCTATTGATTTTACTGTGAGAGATTTAAGCCCATGCCTACCACTTGCACTGAAATCAATATTTTCTAAAGTGCTTATTTGCGACTGATTCATAGAGATCGAGTAAAATTAAATTGTAAGGAAAATATAATTATTATAGGTAGGACTTTAGAATCTGCACTCACAGTCAGGAAACTACTTCTTTTAACCAAGAATAAAGTATCTAGCAAAGAAAATATGGAACCATAAATATTCTATTTTGTGGATAACCTTACAGACTGCCCATGATGTATCAAACTAGAACAGATGGGAATAACTTAATGTGATTTAATATAAAGAAGAGAGAATTGACTCATAAGATTATCAGTTGGAAGCATTACGATCTATAAGCAGTGGTGGGATTCAGCCAGTTCGCACCACTTTGGCAGAACTGGTAGCTAATTTTTTGTTGCCTAGGCCCAGAATGGACTTCTGGAAGCGGCATCCACACACTGGTTGTTCACATATTTGAATCCCATCACTCTCTATAACAGCGGTTCTAAACCTATGGGTCGTGACCCCATTTGAGGTCGATCGACCATTTCACGGGGGTCACCAAGCAAGGCTGTCCACCATTTTTTTCCCCCTTTCCGGTGGGTGCCTTACCTCCCTTGGGCTGGGCCAGCTGGTGGCCCAGCCGGTGGTCAGCCTGCTCCGTCTCTGCTGCTTGCCAGCTACGCCTCGGCCGGCGCAGGGGGCGGCACCACGCATGCGCAGCGCTCCCGGGCAGGGAAAGTCCTTGACTTACGACTGGTTGGGTAGTCCTCGACTTACGACCGGTTTAGTCCTCGATTTATGACCAGTTGGGGGTCGCAGCATTAAAAAGGTTGAGAACTACTGCTCTATAAGTAATGTGAAAGAGAAGGAAGTCTGATTGTTCTTCTCATAGATTAAGGTCAGGACAAGAATTCATGTTTCCACTAAAGGAAAACTTCAACAATTCCAAGATGATAGGATTTTGATAACTTAAAAGTGGTTTTATTAGCTCCAATATTGGTGAACTTGCTAAACTATTGGATATTATTCTTTTTCTTTTCTAGAAAAGTTTGGTCAAGTCTGATGGAGTTATATTTCAAAGGCAGCATGCCCCACCTGATAACATAAAATATGTAAGTAGGATAGAATTCTTTAATCTGAAATAATTTAAAATATGAAAACAACTTTGTATCTTATGAACTTGGTTTATGGAATGATCAGATGCAACAGAGGACCAATTTCCTATAATCTCTACATTTGGAAGAGAAGAGAAGGGTGGCTAGTGTAGCTTGTCCTGTTTACCTAGTTCAAATTTATGAAAAGCTGCACCAACCACAATTATTTTGCTTTTATGGTTAAGCTTTGTAGTAGATGCTATAGAATCCACTTATGAGGATTTTTTGTTTGTTTGTTTTAACTAGACACCTTGGAAGACTTCAGAGCATAGTTTCAAGGGGGCAGGTGAGAACCTCATCCACAAATTATCTATCAGGATTCCCCCAAAACTATTAATGCCATATAATACTTCATTGTTTTACCTATCTGGCCCAGAAATTGCTTTAAACCTTGGTTGACTTAATTATGATTTGTTAATCAAGCCAGAACTCTGTAGAGTCATTCAACCGAGTAAGGTATGAGCAATCCTATACAAACACATTGTACTAGGTGTAAAGATGGAAGCTGATGAGGCGAATATTCTATTGCCATGCCAGAAAAGTCATTTTATAAACAAGGGACAGACCACACCAATCTTCACTGTTGGAAAACAAGTATTGTAGCTACTAGGCCAGTGACTCAAGACTGTGAAAAGAAGAGATCCAGGGAACAGACATTGGGATTTAATATATCTAAAAGGCAGAATTTTGGGCTGTTGTTAGATGAAAATTCCTTGTATGTTTGGCATCTTAATTCTCTGCAATAAATCTACTTATGATTCATCTCAGACCAGTATGATTCTTTTCCTTGAACGTGGAAAATGTTTGTTCTATTTGTAAAGCTCAAAGTGCCTTGATCACCTGAACAATTGTGATTACCTCAGCATTTTCCCACAAGCCTTTGGACCAGAAGCTTAAACAAGCCCCTGCTGGCTGAGCACTTTGCTAAGACTTTACTACTTTGAAACAGTATGGCTTTTTGATTTCAAGCTGGTGATTTGACATTTTTTTTTTAAATAAACAAATATAGATTTTATTCTTTAAGTTACACTTTTATATCTGTATTTTATTTTACCTAACACGGAAACTGCTTAATTATTTTGTTTGCTTGGAGAGTTCTGGTTGGTGACTGTAATAAGGAACTGCTAGTATTTGTCCAAGCTTCTTGCCTGCATGTGATGGAGACTGTATCATATATGCTGGCTGAGGAATTCTGGGAATTGAAGTCCACAAGTCATAAAAGGGCCACGTTTGAAGACCCCTGGTCTATTCCTTTGGTTTCTTTAAGAGTTTTTAGGTGATGGCTGTCATCAACCTTCCCATCCTGATGCCTTCTGCCAATAGGAGTGTTTTAAGAAGTCAACAAGAGAGTAGTAGTGTTGGTAGCAAGATACATTGGCACTTTGATCTAAGTCCGAAGGGGATATGTCTAATTGTTAAAATAAACCCAGAGTTTTGCCCTTCCCTCACAAAATATGTCTCTAAATAAAGAATATGTCACATGTTAAGAATCAAACTTTGTTTTATTAAACATTGAAAATTTGGCTGTTCTCTTTATTTCTATGAATTCATTAAGACAAATGTGAGAATCACACTGGGGAGATGCATAAATATTGACCAGTCATCTTGATTTTTTATTTGTATTCTTTAAAATAAATTTACATGACTGTCCAATTCACTCAAAGTGATTCTGGATGGCTTATAGGAATAAACCCCAGATACAAAACTCAAAACCCTATCACCTCTCCTGACGACAATAAATCACTTGTTCCCATATCATCCTGGTAATCCCCAGGCCTGCAGGTACAACTGTGTCTTGAGGGTCTTACAGAAGAATATCAAAGTAGGGGCCATACTTATTTCCACAGGGATGAGGTTGCACAAGGGAGAGCAACCACAAAAAAGGGCCACTCTTCTTGGTTCCACTAAGTAGACCTCCTTGATGAACTGGAGCCATAGCATACTCTACCTCCCTGATCTGGTAGGTTGAGTAAATATAATTGGGAAAAGATGGACCTTCAATTAACCTGGCCCCAAGCTATGCAGGGCTTTAAAGATGATAACCAGCTCTTGAATTGAACTGGAAGCAAATCAGCAACCTGCTCCTGTAAGAGAGGTGGCACATGCAAATATAGATTTGCACAAAACTATGCCAGCCATTGCATTTTGAACCAACTGAAGCTTCTGGATACATTTCAAAGGCAGCCCCATGCAGAGTATATTATAATTGTCAATACAGGAGGTAATTAAGGCATGGCTGACTGTGAGCAGGGCCTATTGGTCCAGGAAAGAGTGCAACTGATGCAGCACCCACAGTTGGGCAAAGGCTCTTGTGGCCACAGCTGCCACTTGCAATTCCAGAAGAACCCCAGTTGCAATTCCAGAAGAACCCCCAAGTTATGTAGCCTTTCCTGGACCATCTAGGGCAGGACAACCCCATCCAAATCACAGATGGCAATTCTCCAGATGGATCAAGGAGCCCTGAACGCACAGCTATTCTGTCTTGCCAGGATTCAGTTTCTGCCCATATGGCCCTTAACAGTCTCTAGGCACTGTGAAAGAGAGATCACACCATCGCTTAACTCACCACGGGCTGAGATATGCAGCTGAGTATATTCAGCACACTAATGAAAACACACCCCATGGTGATGGATGATCTTAGCCAGCAGCGATATGAAATTCAAATTTTCTAGGAATTGCCCACTCACACACCCATTTCCCATCAATATTTCTGATCATGAAATCTCCAGCTTCGCCACCATGAAGCCTCATTCAGCCTCTTTTTTTCATCCTCCACCCCAAATCTTCAAACTACTTAGCTGTGATCTATTCTTAGGAATTAATATCCAGGTAAGTAAGCTTCAGTTCTGTTGTTTTTTAATTTAATTAATTAATTTATTTTTTAAAAAGCTATTTTTAAGCATAGATCTTTAATAATTGGAAGCTCAAATAACTTCTAATCTGAAATTGGCAACACAGTATTCATGCAGGACTAACATTCTACTTAACATTCACATGACATTCACCAAAGCAAAGGAGGTTCTGAAGAGAAGGACAATTCTTTTCTGTAAGTGTAAAATCTTAATTGCACACATGTGCAGGTCCGTGGCATCGATGTGAAATTTTGTGCATTGTTGTATTAGTGATGATGGGATGTTCATTTTCTAACACAATCTGCAACATTTCTCACTGGCTCATCAATTTCTTATGCTCGCACAGCAGTAGTTGTGTGCTACCAGCGCTCAGGAACTCTGTTTGAACAATTTGATGCTTTATTGTGATATAGTTCCATTTCCACTAACTGGAGGTACTATTAAAACCATTCTGTTTAAAGCTAGCCATCTTTTGAATCATTTGTGAGCTGCAACGATCAAAGAAAAATGTTATTTGAAGATTTATTGCTGCCTGGTTTGTCAAACAAGATACCCTGTTATATTAATATCCTCTAAGAAATATTTAGAAAGAGAATTTGCTTCGTTTAAGGCAAGTTTACAATTTGGGAATAGTTTATTAATAACATAGTGGCTTGGCTGGCTGAACGTCTCCCTCTACCTAAATAGTTCTTAGAGGATATAATAATAATGTATCAAATTTGTATGCTGCCCATCTCTTCAGATGTATGGGCAGCTCACATCAAAGAAATTACAATAAAACATAAAATAAAACAAAAAGGCAAATGCAATGAAGTGAGGCATCTCTCTCTCTTTCTCTCCCTTCCTCCCTCCCCCTCCCAAGGCCTGGGTAAAGAACAGCAGAGTGGGGATCATACGGATCTTGTGGAGGGGATCTTTGTACCAGAGGCAGATGCTGCTATAGAGAAGGCTCACTTCTGTCTTCTACATTTTTACATCAAAAATGTAAATGCATACTTTCATTTATGTCAGTAGAATGCCAATTTTAACAGCGCACTGAGCTAGACATTGGTTGGTTTTGCATCCACAAGCTTTATGTCATGTCATATTTGATTTATATGCTGGCAATCGGTCTCTAGCTTGCTATAAAAGTAAGACGCTTGATCCTAAGGACAAACCCATATATTTTGTTAGCAACAATAGGAAACACTTTCAGGTATCCAAATGAAGGCCAAAGGAGAAAGGGACGGCAGAGGATGAGTTGGTTGGGGTTACTGATGCAATGAATATGAATTTGGACAAATTCTAGGAGACACTGGAGGAGAAAAGGTCCTGGAGTGCCATGGTCCATGGGGTCGCAAAGAATCGGACATGACTTAGCGGCTGAACAACAAAAATCTCTTCTCAGCTTCCTGGATTAACCCATAGTTTTGCCATTTTCTTGTGCTCTTCCATGCAAACGTTAATTGAGTCCCTCCTGAGGTTGACGAAATTTAATGTTGTGATGCTATTTTCTATCTATTACATATTTTAAATACTAGCATATTATTTTGGCATGCATTAAAAAGTTTCAAACCTTAACTAAGGATTATTATTATATGACATAAACACTGCTACGGTTTCATTCAGTCTTTTCTAAGGGGCATCTTAATCAGATAATTGTGAATGTCCGGAACAGGGTTCCAGCTTGTGCTAGACAGAAACACAGATAAGGAATACCGCTTGATCTTGAGTGAGTTCAAGTTTCCGGAACCAGATGGATTGCATTTTCTGTTACTGAAAGAAATTGCTGAGGAACAAACGAATTGTGATTTTTATCCTTTGAGAAAACCCTGGAGAATTGGTGAATTGCCAGATGATTGGAGGACAGATTCTGCCCCATCTTTAAACAGGACAAAAAGCAGATGCTGGAAATTACAGTACTGACCAATCACTTTGATATGTGGGATCATAGAACAATCAATCTCTGGGGGAGAAAACAACAGTATAGAAGCCAGCACAGATTTGTCAAGAACAAGTCTTGCCAGACTAATTGTATTTTATATTTTTATTTGGTAACTTCCTTAGGACATTATGGGAACACTGTGGGCATAATACAGTAGACTTCAACAAAACATATGACAAAGTTTCCCATGAACATATTGGTTAGCAAGCTAGTTAAGCATGGGCTGATCGGCACATCTATGAGATGGATTCATGTCTGGCTTGAAAACCATATTGACATCACTTCTCAACAGATCAAATTAAAGTGAGAATCAAATGCAACACAACAGGGTTCGGTCCTAAAATAGTAGACAGCCAATATTAGAGGGAACCCTTGCCAAAATTAAGATGGTTTAAAACTAAATGGTACAGCTAATGTTTGTCATTGAATTTGAGGGAACCTCATTTGCAGTTGGAGTTTTCCATATCCTAAGCACATGATTCTTTCTCTTTCTCTCTCCATATTATTTTTCTTTCTTGGTGTCAAAATCCTTTGTTCACCTTCTTCACTTTCATTGCTGCAGAGATCTGGCAGGTAAGTCTGGAGGCAGCTGCTCTTTTAGCTCATCCCTTTTCATCAGCTTTCACTTCCATATTTCACCCAAATGGAAGGTTGCAGTGGTAGTTCTTGACTTATGACTACAATAGGGCCCCAAAATTCCATTGCTAAAGCAAGACAGTTGTTAAGTGACCTTTGCCCAATTGTATGACCTTTCTTGCCACAGTTGTTAAGTGAATCACTGCAATTGTTAAGTTAGTAATATGGTTATTAAGTGAATCTGGCTTCTCCCGTTGACTTTGCTCGTCAGAAAATCACACAAGGGGATCACATGATCCGAGGATACTGCAACTGTCATAAATATGAACCAGTTGCCAAGCATCCAAATTTTGATCACATGGCCCTGGGGATGCTGTAATGGTCATTATGAAAAATGGTCACAAGTCACTTTTCTTCAGTGCTGTTGTCACTTTAAATCAGTGGTTCTCAACTTTTTAATGCCGCAACCCCAACCGGTCGTAAGTCGAGGACTACTCAACTGGTGCAGCATCGTTTGCAGAATGGGATTTTTGGCGGGCTCAGCAGGGCAGAGACAGCCTGGACAATTCCTATTGGCTTTTGAAAGCCAATAGAATTAGACTCTATTCAAGAGAGTCTATTTTATTGGCTTTCAAAAGCCAATAGAATAAAAGGGAGTAGCACAGCTAAGGAAAAGGGGGAAAAAATGGCAGACTGCATTGTTTGGCGACCCCCGTGAAATGGTTGTTCGACCCCAAATGGGGTCACGACCCACAGGTTGAGAACCACTGCTTTAAATGGTCACTAAATGAATGATTGTAAGTTGTGGACCACCTGTAGCTCCCATAAATAAACTAATTACATGCACTGAGTTATTTTAGAAAAACTGATTTTTGCTAATGTTTCAGCACACCTCACATCACCTCTTCCACCTAAGTGTAAACAATAGATCATTTCAACATGCAAAGCTGTCTTCATGGACTTTTCTTGAACTACCTATAGTATCTGCATCAAATTATTGTTGAAATGAAGAGAAAGCTTAGCAAAGGAATTTGTAATGCAAATCAATGCCCTCAACAATTAGTGGTTCTTTATATTTTTATTGTTGTACACAGCTTTGATTTTCAAGCTTTCTTTTTCCACAGTCACCAAAGGGAGTCTGGTAGATATTACCGTTCTCTTGCTATTTTAAAAGAAAGCATGCAGAATCAGACCTTTACCACAAATTGCAAAATTGAAAGTAAAATGTCTTTTTGATTCTATGGGTTTGGCATACAACTGGCTGGGATACATATTTCATCTAAAATCTCTCTCTTCTTTGGTCTTATTCCCCTTGCATTTAATTATAGCACTATATACATTGATTGTACGGGGGCTCTTAAACATACATAGAAAGAAAATGATTTCAGAGTCATTTTCTTTTGTTTTAAAGGTTAGCAGAGAGATCAGTAATGATGTAGAACTCCTGGTTCATTTGTAAACCCCTCTCCCCGAGCTATTGAACTTTGCTAAAAAAATACCAATTATGAGGCAATTTTCCAAATGAAAGTAAATAGCAATAGTGCTTAGACTGCTGCACAGTGCTTTACAGCCCTCTCTAAGCAGTTTACAGAGTCAGCCTGTTGCCTTCAACAATCTGGGTCCTCATTTTACCGACCTCAGAAGGATGGAAGGCTGAGTCAACCTTGAGCCGGTCAGGATCGAACTGCTAGCTATGGGCAGAGTTTTGCCTGCAATACTACATTCTAACCACTATGCCACCATGGCTCATGAAATGAAATACTAGTATAAGCCTTTGGATATATTTAGTTCATATAAAGAAGTAAAAATAATGTATGTAGCTTCCCAAGTCCATAGATCCCAAAGTATAAAGGACTTGGGTCTAGCTAATCTAAACAAAAGAAGAAATATGGGATACATAATAGCAGTATTCCAGTATTTGAGGGGCTGCCACCAAGAAGAGGGGGTCACATTATTCACCAAAGCACCAGAGGGCAGGACAAGAAACAATGGTTGGAAACTGATCAAAGAGAGAAGCAACCTGGAATTAAGGAGAAATTTCCTGACAGTGAGGACAATTAATCAGTGAAATAGCTTGCCTCCATCACTGGAGGTTTTCAGGAAGAGGCTAGACTGTCACTTGTCTGAGATGGTATAGGTTCTCCTGCTTGAACAGGAGGCTGGACTACAAGACCTCCAAGGTCCCTTCCAGCTCTATTCTATTCTATTCTATTCTATTCTATTCTATTCTATTCTATTCTATTCTATTCTATTCTGAGAGTACACATGCTGCAGAATGCACGGGAAAGGGCAGTTGACTCATCTCTCTCTCTCTCTCTCCCTCCTGCAATTCACTAAAGCCTGTCAAAAGCTAAGCTGGAAGGAAGCCTGTTCCCTGGCTTTCCATCATATGTCAAGATAATGGAGTCAAGAAAAGTGATGACGGAAGGAGAAAGAAACAAAGAAGCTTTCAAACTTCCACATTTTTACAAGCACAGAGGTAGATGGATTTAGCAAGAATTTGCATGCTGGCTGTCACCACCCCCCCCCCAATGATGCAAAGACAGGACACACACACCCACACACACACACCACCACCACCTCCACCATTTAATGGCAAGCCAGAGCAGAAGTTATAGAAGAAGGATAGGGCTTAGCAGCAGGAGTCAGCAAATTTTTATGCTGGTTTGGATTTTTCATGGCTCACAGATGGAAGCACAGCCCTCAGCGGCTCAGCCTTAGCAGTAACCGTTGAAGACTCTGCCCCAAGTATCAGATTCTGAACTGGAAACTTTGGAACTGGAGACTATCTTCCATACTGAACTCCTAAGGCAAGTTCAGTAACCAGGACTTGTAGATACAGAATAGGCCCATTGTCTGATATTGACAAGCTATAACTCCCAAATGCTTCAGACAAGATGGCCAAGAGTAAGGGATGGCTGGAATAGCTAGATCAATTTTTGTCAAGCTTGGCAATCTTTAAGACTTCAACTCCCAGGATTCCTCAGCCAGCATGGGAATTTTGGAAGTTAAAGTCCATATATCTTAAAGTTGCCAAGATTGAAAAAACACTGACTGAGAGAGCCACAGGTTCCTTACTATTGATATAGGGAAGTGCACAAAGATTCCTTTTCCATGTAGGTCAATCTTACAGCTAGGTTCCTCTTTTAGTAATTTAGCCAGATTTTTGTTTTGTTTTTTTAACCAGGATCCTTAAGAATATAGTAATAGCAATAGCACTTAGACTTATATACTGCTTGGGCTTCCAGTTCTGCGCAGTTTAGCACAACAGCCGAGGGATCGCAGGCTCCATGCCCTACGACTGATTTATTTCTGTTTGGGGGCCCTAAATGGGCCAAAAGCTGCCCCAGAGAGATGGCAAGGAAGGAAGGAAGCCCCATTGATCCTGGGGAGATGGTGGTCGATCCGGACGTCTGGGGAAAGCTCTCCAAAAACCAACAAAAGAAAGGCTAGTGTCATTCATGAATCTAGCCCAAGCTACATGCAGCCAAAGCCAAACAACACTAAACTAAGCGTGATTGTAAACAGCGTGACAGAACTGGGTAAGAATATTGATTTTCTCTCTTCTACCTGACTGATTTCCTGAGGAAAAAAAAAAGAAAAACCCCGGAAGTAAAAATCCTCTGAAAGTGAGGGGGGGTGTCTTTGTTCCACTCTCCTCTAAACAGAAGCGGCTAATTAAGTTTGGGGGGTGGGGGAATTGAAAGATGGACTGGTGCTGACATCTAATGGTGGATGAAAATACTGCCCTAAATATACAGCCCAGAAAGAGAAGCCTGTTGTCGTGACCTTCAAGGTGTTGATTAAACAAAGAACAGTTGGACTATCTACAAACTGAGAACTACAAAACTTAGAAAAAAATTGACCTTCCTGGATTATATTTTTTAAATTGTGACTTTAAAGTGATTGGCAGAGAAAGGAGTTTTGGTCATTATGGAGCATCAGAGATCGGCAGAAAGAACATACCAAGCAAAAATAAATACCAGGAGGAAATGTTTGTTCTGTTACAACAAATGCAAATGACATTAACTTCAAACTATGAGGAAAATAAAAATGAATTTGAAAATTTAAATGAATGTATTCTCAATTTAATGTCACAACAATAAAATGATCAGAAAACAAAAAATGAGAGAGATCATGTAAAGCAGACAACTGCACATAAGCTAGTGGAGATTCAAGTGGAGAAAAACTTATAAGAATCATTGAACATTGAAAAGATAACTAAGATCACAAAGGAAATTTGAGGATAAGGAAAAAGATTTGACAAAATGGATTGCTGAGCTGTTGGGAGTACCACAAGAAATGGGGAGACAAGGGATGATGAGAGAAATCGTCAATGAATATGAAGGGGCAAAATCTTTTTACAAAGACATGATGTTTGATTTGTCTACTATATCCACAACAACATTTACAAGATTATGGAAAGACTCTTTGATGCAACAGAATATATTGATTGGGAGAGACGCTTGGCAAAAGAAGAGGGCTAAAGTGAGAACAGAAGAATTGGATGATGGGTTGTATCAGAGGGAATATTTAAAAATTAAACACTTGTTTGAATGTGGCTGAAGAAATTGAAAGATTTTAGTTTAAGAGGGATGGACTCTCTAAGACAGTATATTTTTTTCTTTTCTTTTTCAATATGAGAACTATAAAAATATGGGGAATTATTAACATAAAGGAAATGTTTTAGATATTTAAATGTAATTGATTTTAAGAAAATTCCAATGGATAACTAAAAATGGGAAAAATGTTTTGAATAGAGTTTATTAAATGGAACATTTAAAGATTTATTAAATGGAACATTTAAAAATTAAACATAGAAATAATTAAACACAGAAAGAATTTGGAAATAAGTATATTCTAATTCAAGAGGGATACATATTTTAAGTAGTATATTAATTTTTTTCTTTTTCTTTCCTCTCCTTTTTCTCTTCCCCCCCCATGTCTTTTTTTTTCTATGTCTTTCTTTTGTGTCTTTTTCTTACTTATTTTTTAAGATATGAAAATAGATTTAAATACTTTAAGGTAATTAATTCTGGGAAAAATTTAACCAGTAGAAATGTTTTGAACATTGTAGGGAAAATAAAGTTAAATAAGAATTGTAAACAAGATTTGTGACGAGGCAACCAAGATGACCAGATAGAAAAGAAGCATGATATTGATGAGATTATTATTGGTAAAAATTTTAGAAAAACCTTTATATTTAATTGTTACTTATCAAATTAATAAGAATTGTATTAATTTAGGTTGCAAAGAGGATATTATTGGAAGAAGAGAAAATCAAGCAAAGCTATAATGTGGATTTTGAAATATAGAAATTAATCAATAGTGATTACTTCGTAAATATAAACCCAGACAACACGCTGTTTACCAAATATCAAGATGTTTATATTAAAAAATCAATAAAATATATATTTAAAAAGACTTATATACTGCTTCATAGTGCTTTACAGCCCTCTTTAAGCAGTTTACAGAGTCAGCATATTTTCCCCAACAATCTGCGTCCTCATTTTACCGACCTCGGGAGGATAGAAGGCTGAGTCAATCTTGAGCAGCTCAGAATCAAACTAATGGCAGTTGGCAGAATTACTGGATTCTACCTCTGCACCACCACACATATAAAGAAAAGATAGCAAGCAACAAGTATGATAGTGCACATTTGCCACCATAATTTTATCAGGGCTGCTTCAAATATGAATGTTACCTATTAGCTAAATATCAAGTGATCAAAAGTTTATGACCTTTTCTGATCTTAGCAAAGTGGATAGGACATAGATAACAGAAATGGTTATTAAAGAAGTATTATATTAATCTTGAGCCCAAGGTGGAGTAAATTCTCTCCCAGAAACCATAAATACACAAGCCACTAGGGGTTTGCTTTTACCTGGGAGAAAAGTTTGGACCACACTGAGGACTACGTATACTCCTTAGCTGACAAATTTGCGGGTAGTTGTATGGGTCCATTTAATATAGCAACAGGAACAAAAGCCTACATAAAAAACCTGTATGAAGATTTTACCTAAAAATGTCAAAGTTTGGAGTAAGATTCAGTATGCTAAAAATACCTACATATCTTAAAAGCTTGCTTCACAAAAGTTGGTTAGTCCATATAATAGGATTATTCAAGTGTGGATTTTGTATCCATTTGTCAAATAAGGAAAACCTGCGTTCATACTTTGGTAATATCAGCTCTATTTACAAAATGTTTTTTGTGGGGCCACCAAAAATAGTGCTGAAAAAATAATAAAGATGGCAGTAAAGAGTAAGAAGTTTTAATGTCTCTCTCCTGCCACCTAGCGGGCATCTTGTTTTTTGCAAGTGAGATCCAATTGCCCTACTTTCTGCGGGAAAACCATTATGTAGGAAACCAAGGGATAGCAACATGGCAAAATAAATAATCTTTGTAAATTCATAGAAAAACTATATGGTTATGGCTCCAGACATTCCTCTATTCCCCAACGAGCTATACAATCCTCATTTCGAAGATAACATTTTATTAGCTATTCTTTTAATATTTATGCATCTATAATCTTCCTATTATCCCCTTCCAACTTGCATATAGTATCATGACTATTTTAATTTGATTTGAATACATGAAAGTAGTGTTTTGTTAACTAAAAAAGGGCAGAAACTCAAAACTTTCAGAGCATCTAATTTTAGAATGGGAAGAGGATGTCAATGATCCCAGATTAATACAAAATGTTCAGAATTGGAATTTGTTGTTTATTTAATGCTTGTCCAATCATTTTAAAATTATAATTCAAATCCTGGAAAGGGAATAGTTCAGTACTGGAAAAACCTTTATCAGTAAAGGTATTTTTTTTAAAGACAGCACAGTTTGATGGATCTAATATAGACATTCTTTGATGGATCTAGTATAAACATTCTTATTATGCTTGATCACATCATGCCTTTATACATGCATGTATTATTGTGCACATACCAATGTGTATGTCTAGTCTGTCACCCCACAATATACTTCTTCTTTTGATTAGTATCTTCATAACCTAGCCTAGAGCTGTGATGGACATCGATGCCCTTTTCATCACATACATTTGCTGCTCCCTTAAGAGAAGGGTCAATGGCTCTTGCTGTCATTCAATGTGGACTGCTGCCTTCCATGAAGAAGTTATGGAGATGTACCGACCACTGCTGGGGTCTCAGATGCTTGTCTGAAGGTCTCCATTGAGCAATGTTCTCTGGGTTTCTGTCGCTTCATTGAGCCTGGACTTATCCTGCTTGCTGTCACTCCTGTCCGTTTCGTCCATGCCACCAACTTTCATCAGGCAGAGGACATTCTGGAAGCTCTTCTTGAAGTTGTCAGACAGAAAGGCATAAAGGATGGGATTGGCACAGCTATTTGCATATGTGAGGACCACCACAAAATCAAACATGCCCTTGAGGGCAGGTGTTGGCACAATAAACACCGAGACTGATGAGACATTGAAGATATAGAAAGGCAGCCAGCAAAAGATGAAAACAGCAACAACAATGGAGACCATCCTGGTGACCTTTTTCTCTGACTTTTTCCTCTTGGAGGAACCTACCCTAATGCCAGATGATTTCACCTTGATGATGATGAAAAGGTAACAAAGGCAAATGATGGTTAGGGGTACTAGGAAGCCAAGAATAAAGGCATAAATGATGAAGCCAGCGTACCAAGCACCAGACTCATCTGGCCAAATCATGGTACAACTACTGTTTCCGTGATTATTGATCACTCCAGCATATATCATGATGGGCAATATGACCAGAAGAGAGATGCCCCATACAGCTACATTGACCATCTTTGCTGTTCTTGGGCGCCTCCATTTAGCAGATTTTATGGGGTGTACTACAGCAAGATACCTATCCATACTCATGACTGTGAGGCAAAAGATGCTGGTGAACTGATTGATTCCATCCACTGTCATGACGATCCGGCAGATGACTTTCCCAAAAGGCCAGTGAACTAGAGCCACCTGCACAGCCAGGAAAGGCAAGCCCAACATAAACAGTTCATCGGCTATAGCCAAATTAAGGATGTAGATATTGGTGATCGTCTTCATCTTGGCATAGCGGAGGATGACGTAGATGACTAGAGTATTTCCACAGAGACCCACAATGCACACCACAAAGTAAATAAAGGTGAGGATGGCATTGCTAGTCAAGTCATAGTGGTGGCTTGTGATGTTGATGGAAATATTAGTAGCCCGAGTCTCTGGGGAGAAACTGTCGAACTGAGAAGTTGAGGGGAACCAGAAGACTGTGGTGTTGGGCAACTCGTTATCCTGATCCATGATGCAACTGCTGTCACTGTCTGCCTGGTAAGAAATCTTCTTCAAGCAAAAGAACAGGCCATCTTGATTGAGTCAGTGGTATCTAAGCACAAAATAAATGAGAAATAATTCTTTATTTGATCTCTCATATGAATTCTATCTCATTTAATGATTAATCTGGATATTATCTGTAACAGAGGAATCTCAGCATAGGCCACCGAGTATAATTCTCCCATTTATCTGGTCCTGAGATTCAACAAGAGAGCAAAATCTGCTGCCAACAGTCTTTAACAGCCCCATCATTTACCACAGATGAAGTGAATAGGATTTCCCACTGGAAAAAAAGACATGAGAGATAATCATTGTGTCCTCAGACTAGTCATGCTGCTTCAAAAGGTCCCTCAGCCTCCCTTATGAACTTTTCGGGAGATGCTAAAGCTTAGAATAGTGTTTCCCAAGCGCAGCAATTTAAAGATGTATAGACTTCAACTCCCAGAATTCCTCAGCTGCATGTTGGCTGAGGAATTCTGGGAGTTGAAATTTACAAATTCAAACTGCTGAGGTTGAGAAACTTTGGCTTACAGCAGGGGTGTCAAACTGGCGGACCGTGGGTCAGATGCATCACACGCAGGCCACATCCACCCTGGCTCCGCAAAGGCAAAAAGTGTCATGATATGTCACATGACGCAATCGGGTTTGACACCCATGGCTTAGAGGAGTACTTCCTATTCCCTGTAGAATGCTGCTAATAATAGATGAGACTGAACCCATTACTGCTAGGATGCTCAAAACATTATTCTAATGCAGGGGTAGGCAACCTTGGCTCTTTTATGACTCGTGGACTTCAACTCCCAGAATTCCTCAGCCAACATGGTTGGGTCAGGAATTCTGGGAGTTGAAGTCCACGAGTCATAAAAGAGCCAAGGTTGCCTACCCCTGTTCTAGTGGGTTGCCATTGTTGTTACTGTTGTCGACATTATTATTAAAATACCTACAGGTAGTCCTTGGCTTATAACCGTTCAGTGACTGTTTGAAGTTACAACGGCACTGAAAAAAGCGATTTATGAATATTTTTCACACTTACAACCCCATGGACACTTCATCAAAATTTGAATGCTTGGCAACTGGCATGTATTTATTACAGTTGCAGTGTCCTGGGGACATGTGATCGCCTTTTGCAACCTTCTGACAAGCGAAGTCAATGGGGAGGCCAGATTCTCTTAACAACTGTGTTAGTAACCTAACATCTGCAATGATTCACTTAATTGCTGTGGCAAGAAAGGGGCAAAACTGACTTAAATGTCTTGCTTAGCAACAGAAATGTTGGGCTCAATTGTGGTCATATGTTGAGGACTACCTGTAAAAAGGAGTTTCATGTGTTGTATAATACGAGTTTCATTTTTTTCCATGATAACCCTATAAAATAGGTTAGGCTGAGAGCCAAGCTTGTTCAATAAAATTCATTCTGACACAGATTTCCTCAACTCATTTCTCATTCATTAAATAATACATCAGATTATTCCCAAATTATAGATCGGATGATAAGGGAAAATGTCAAATGTAATGCAAGTTGCAGTTTATTTAATCCTGTTTCCAGGGAGGGGTATGATATATGATTGCACCTCCATAGAGATGAGGACAAGATTGGACTGCACAGTTTTTTGAGACATAACCAGCTCCTACATTGCAACAGCTGACAATGTTAAACAATATCATGCTGGCAAATGGGAACCAAGTCCCTGTTACTTTTTGTCCACCAACACAACCTATGGTTTTTCTTTTTTTTTTTTTCATGGAGAAACAACGAAACAATGAGGTTAAATGCATCCCTTTGCACGGACGTGAAAAGTATGGAGCAAGATATCTTCTAGGAAGAGAGTAATTCCCAAGATATTACATTTAGCTCTGGACTACAAACCAAACTAGGTTTGAGGTTCTAATATTGTATTTACTATAAAAGAATGAATACAGGGGTCCAGTCACAAATTGTAAGAGATTATTTTGGAAGAATCAGCTAGAAGATTAACCATCTCTAATATTTCTTTTTCTCACAACCTATTTTCTAGGATAGATCTCAGCATTCTATAGCTTGCAAGCCACAGGTAACTCCCCCCATTCCCCCCCCCCAATTGTAGAGTCTCCTCTCCCAAAGCATGTCAGAAATCCTGATTTCTTGCTGATTTTCAGCAGGAAAACAAACAAAGTAAGCAAATGTGTGTTAAGCAACAAGTAGGAAACTCTATCCTGTCCCTCCAGCAATGTCTTTGCTTCATCCCATGAAAATTGTAACTACTGAAAGAGACAGACACTCTGTCAAAAAGCTATCAGCCTCTGCTCTTGTATTTTCTAAAGTTCAGGTGTAAAAACCAGAACACTTTTCTACTTACTTCTTCAAAACAAATACTCTACAGTACTTTTTATTTACGAGAAATCTCCCCTCCACAATATGTATGCAAATAATAAGGGGTGAATATTAGATATCTCTAAACATGCAATTCTATGTTTACTTCTACAAGAATATATATTTCACTCAATTCAATGAGACTTATTCTTGTTAAATATTGACACAATTTCATTGTCAATTTAGTCTAGCTAATCTTTTTTTTTTGCAAGGGAAACATTACCTCATTTAATGGAAGCAATTCTTTATTGCGTTTTGGTTTTCAAAATGATTTACCTGTAAAATGGAAGGGTCATTTTCAAATTCACTGAGATTATGGTATGGAGATAAGCAATAACAATAGTACTTAGACATATATACCGCTTTGCAGTGCTTTAAAGCCCTCTCTAAGCGGTTTACAGAGTCAGCCTATTGCCCCCAACAATCTGGGTCCTCATTTTAGTGACCTCAGAAGAATGGAAGGCTGAGTCAACCTTGATCCAGTCAGGATCAAACTGCTGGAAGTCAGCAGAATTAGCCTGCAATATTACATTCCAAACACTGTGCCACCACCGTCTGGTCTGATCTTTCTATACAGGATAGTGCTGCTTTCAGGTAAATGTGTACCCCAGGTTTTGGGCATTATGACCTGTAGCTGAATATCTGCTCACAAAGCAAATTGAACTTCCAACTCTGATCTCTCCCCAATACAAGTAGTCCTTGACTTACAACCATTCCCTTAGTGGCCGATTAAGTTACAGCAGCACTGGAAAAATGTGATTTATGACTAATCCGCACAGATCTGATCATCACAGCATTCCCATGGTCAACATAATCAAAATTTGGGGGCTTGGCAATGGGCATGCCTTTATGACAGCTGCAGCATCCTGGGGTTATGTGTTCACCATTTCCAGCCTTCCCATCTGGTTTCCAACAAGCAAGGTCAACGGGGGCAAGTTGCAATCTGCTTAATGACCATGCGTTTCCCTTTACAACTGCAATGATTTACTTAACTGTGGCAGAAAAAGTAAACTCTGCTGTAACTCACTTAACAATTGCCTTGCGTAGCAACGGAAATTCTGGCCCAATTTGGATTGTAAGACAAGGACTATCTGTACTCGTTCCCGACTTCATTCTGCTGCAGTGTACATATTTTGTGCAAATAAAGGAGAATGATTTGTAGCTCAGGGTTGAAATGAAGGGTCCCTGGTGCTCTCTGAGCTTGCTTGTTTTCTTGCAGGCATTTCATTACTGAAACAAGGGAATGCCATCAGTGCTGTGAACCAAGAATTTTGTGCCAATGGAAACACAGGGTGGCGGGGGTGGGGAGGCAAATGGGCAATTTCCGAGTGGTTTTGCAGAGGTGATAACATTTCTGGCCATTGGAGAAGCTGGTAAAGGCGACAAAATGCAGAACCTTCAAATCAGGAGGTAAATATACAGTTTACAATTGTTTATTCCCTCATTGAGGGACTGGTCACTGAGAGACTGAGGTATCTCTGTGCTCATCTTTTTGTCAAGAAGAGCACATTCTCATTGGCTGTCTGTATTCTGCAAGTGCTGCAGATCCTGATGTATGCAAATAGGTCTGTCGGCACAGCATCCTAGTTAACTTAAATATTTCTGAAATCCTGATTACTTTCAATTATGAAATCAAAAGCCTGAATGGTGAAAAAGGCTGATTGTATTCAAATACTCCGAGTCCTACATCTGAAGAGCAAACTCTTTTCTTGCCACACTCACACATTTGGTCCTTTCTTTCCAAGAAGATAATTTTTAAAAACCTCTCACCACAAAAAGATTTGTGCTATATGTTAAGGAATACTAATTCAAGAAGATGCCTCAAGAAGTAACCAACCATTCATCTATATTTACAAATTACTGAGATATATGCTGGATCTATTTAATTTTTTTTTGCTATAATAAGTTTGCATATTTTGTCCTTTTGGATGGTAATAATATTTTGATGCTTTTCAAGGATCAATTTATGCTGTATCTCTATTACTTTTTTTGTATTAGATTTACACATAAATCCAATTCAGAGTTCACCTGGATGCAAGGAAATTCCACCCATCATTTGCTTTCATTCAGTACTTTGTTTTTACCAAAAAAGCAACCTTTCTTTTTAAGACCTAATTCAGCTTGGTGGTGTTGTTGTTTTTACAAAGATTGTAATCTTAAGTGCAGTAAACTTCGGATCATAGTGTTAACTGAAGCTGTTCTTAGATGCCATAAAACACTGGAATCTGGATCTATCCCTCCTTTCAGTTATTGCCTGCAGTTGCCCATCATCTTATACAATTGTGATCTCCCCCTGGTCGTAGAAAAATCCATTCCAAATGATAAAATGTACACAGTGTGGGTCTCTTTAATTTGCCAAGAAGGAATCAATGTGATTTAATCTTTCTAAATAGATGTGCAACATCTCTGTCAAAACAAGATTTAACCCAACTTTAATAGTTTCTTGGCATGGCACGAGCTGACACCAGCCCTCCTAAGAGCATTTCATTTTCCATCCATGTATTCCCTCTATTTGCTCTATTTCGTTCTTGACTGGGAGCTGCTGACATATAATGGGTGTCTCCAAACAGACAGCAACCATTCTCATTCCTGGATATTGTCTTGCAGCTACTAATTAAATCAGACTTGAAAAGGGGAAAAGAACATGTTAGAGAAGGGAAGACACTTAGGATAGCTCTTTGGTCGAAGGAGACACTTCTGTTGCCAGCTTCTTCTCCTGCTGCCTTCCCTCACTGAATCAAACAAGCAGCACTGGATCCAAGCAGCAGGGGTAGGTACGGAAATGGTAGACATTGAAGAACATAAGTAAAAGGCCTTGGGTGGTTAAAATTAATATCTGAGTTTAGTTACATTTACACTCCCATCTTTTATCAAAGATGGGAGTGTAAATGTATTACACAAGATCTTTTTATTCTCTTCAGGAATAAAACTTGAACTGAGTCAAGTCATAGCCTCCTGTTGTACCTGGCTATAGCTGAGCCACTCAAAACATCAGAGAGGCAAAGAGAGACCCATCAAGAGCCTCGGGAATAGTAGGAGCTATCTTTCCGTGTCACTCTAACTTAGCTCAACCATAGCTAATTCAATCATGATTTACTAATTTAACCCATAAATGGCTGCGTTTGTTTAACATACTAAGCTAAAACTCATGGATAGTTGGGATCTAACAAAAATCAAAGAAACCACATTCCTGATTAATGTGGGTGCCTTTCTCTTCTCTTTAAGTCAGAAAAAAAAAGGTTATCCTATTGTGTTGTTGTGGTTGGAAAAAAGATCGGATTGCAATGATCTCTAGATTGGGAGAGGAGCATACGGATACTTGCACATATTTGGGTGCACGTATTATCTCAGCACATCATTTTGATCATTGCTCTTCATGTTACAGGTGAGAGGTGGATGAATGCACTTCACAGAAACCAAGTTGAAACTAAAATCGGGAATCCTGACTAGGCAGCCCTCATTCTCAGCAGTTGGGAAGAGCTGAAGAATGAGTTGGGGATACAGATGAGGAGATCAAAGTAGAGGTGTGTGGGGGGGTATTATTACACTGCACAGAGCCTCTCCCTTCACATAACCCATACATCCACCACCCTGCAGAAGAATTGGGAATCCAACTGCCAGTCAAAACAGCCAATGGGAACCCTCAGACATCTGAAGGCACATACCAAACAAAGCTGCCCAAGATGCTTCAGAAACATCCACTTTTCTTTAGGAGCAAACTGGGCAACACAGTAAACACCATCATGTACCATTAGGGTTTGTTTTTTTCTACCAGCCAGAATAAAGGCAGTGCAACGGGAAGAAGCCTCACTAAGGATCTGTTGCTAGGAAGAAGCTTCTCTTAACGCACTTTGACTCTAACCCAGCTGAGAGGGAGGGCATGCAAGCCAACTCAGGCGTCCATCCCATCCGTGGATGAGGCTCTAAGTAAAACATGCAACAGATTACACATCTTGCTCCTTGTGCGCTCTGCTTGCTCGGGAAAGAAAAGTTCATTAAATGCAAGGGAATAATTTCCAAAATGAGCGCGCCCACGACAGCAGCCTAAAAAAAAAACAAAAAAAAAAACAACAACCAAAAGTGCGTAAGCAACGTGAGACTCGAACTAGCACTTTACAATCAGATCTGCTTGATTATCGATCGGGACCAGTCTCACTTCGGTCCTTCCTCGATCAGGAAGTTTTCCCACCTGTAACTCTTTTCCTAATACTTCGAGCCCTCTACCCGCCACCCGATCGTGGTGCACCACCAACTCTCCTCCAAGATCACTTACGAGGTCTGAGTCTCAGTGTTTCACTCGCTCGCTCTCTCCTTTCTTCCCCCGGTGCACGCTTCAATTCGGGGGGGCGCGCGCCTCTTTTCGGCTCCCTGGTCCAAATGAATCCGTTGCAGCTGTTGGCGATCGAAAGATTCCCTCCGAAGCGCAGAGGAAGCCAGAGCGGCGCTCGGCGCTGCTCTGCTCCTGGAGGAGCCCTTAGATAGGAAAGGCAGGCGGTGGGGCGGAGCGAGGGAGCGCAAGCGGCGGATCCCGAGCTCGTACGCAGATGGAGCTCAAGGCACAGGGGCGCTGGAAAAGCGCTCCGCGGATGCACCCGCCGGGACGGAGCACGCTCGCTCCAGCCACTCCCCCCGTCCGATAATTATCCTGGCTGCTCTTCACCGAGCTGTGTCACGCCAGGGTTGCGATGCAATCAGGGAACGCTAAAGTCCACCTAGCACCGAAATCGTGCTTGCCAAGATAGGGCAGCCTTTCGAGAAGGGATCAATCATTGCAGCAGACGGGGAGAGGGACAGGAGCGGGGGGGGGGAGTGTTCGAGGTTGCCCAGGCGGGGAACACGGGAGGGCAGAGGCAATTGCCAAGAAGGTAACTCCGGGGGTAGCACGCCCCAGGAAACGTCTGGCATTTGATGCAATCGCAAACAGGCCGAAGGACGCTCGGTCTGCAAACTCGGCGCGTGGCCAGAGGAGCCCGTGACGTCCCGCGCGCCTCTCTCCCGGAGCTACCAGCGGAGAGGCTGGAAAGAGGGATCAGCAACTAGTGGCCCGGGGCTTAATGTGGCCTTGCCACTAATTCAGAGATACAGGTATCAGCGTAGCGGGATTTGCTCCGGAGCCAACCCTGGATGCAACGGAGGAGGCATCTTTGGAAGGCAATGGCTCCGCAGCAGATGGAGAAGTGTTGTGTGGTGGG
The DNA here is from genome assembly GCF_016545835.1 of Crotalus tigris. Lineage (NCBI taxonomy): Eukaryota > Metazoa > Chordata > Lepidosauria > Squamata > Viperidae > Crotalus > Crotalus tigris. The sequence goes on from NW_024100507.1 coordinate 250,226, forward strand.
AGGAAACAATACTTCCTTAGAAACCTGCTTTGCTATTTTCTTGGAAGGGGAAAAAGAAAGATGGGAGTTGAAAGATGGGAGATATCCTCCAGCTACAGATCCATTTCTGTGATGCTTCCCCAAAATGCTAAAGCTTAATCACTTGAAGGCTAACCAAGAGGAGCCTTCAGCACCCGCAAGGAGTAATGCTGAACTGAGTTTGACTTATTATGTACTGTAATGCTGATTCGGATCCAGCTTTATTCATACACCCAATATTTTTCTCTGGACTCATCCTGATGGTCAGATTAAAAGTCCAATCCATCGGCTCTTGAGAAGGCAGGAAATAACATAGGCATAAATTGCCCATCGCAGATCCCTATTCTGCCATAGTAACAAGGCCAAGTAATTGTGCTCTCCGTGCCTATTTATTGTGAGTCAAATGACAGAAAGTGCTGCAAGGGGATTCCAATGAACAACAAAGAACCTGATTCTGATTATGTGGCCAGTAGCAGCAGGTCCATCACGGGACCTTGTAATTCTGATTGGCCCGTTTCTTGGGCTGAAAGAATGTGACTGGTCTAAGATCCAAGATCACTCTTGTCCAATGGGAGCATTGTCTGGTCAGGCTGAGAAAGATATTTTTGTATGAATAAAAAAATAGGAAAAAGTTTTCAATATTTTTCCCATTTTACTATCAGCAGAAGCAGTTTAATTTAAAATAGACTATATGGCATCAAAGCTATCAAAACTCAGAAAAAGCTAGTTCTCTTTACTGAATCAGAGTCAGAATAGAGCTGAAAGGGACCTTGGAGACCTTCAGGTCCAGCCGCCTGCTCAAGTAGGAGATGCTATACTATTTCAGATAAGTAACTGTCCAGTCTCATCTTAACCCCCCCCCCAGTAATGAAGCACCCACAACTTCTGAAGACAAGTCATTTCAGTGGTTAATTGTTCTCACTGTTCGGAAGTTTATCCTTCATTCCAGGTTGCTTCTCTCCTTGATTAATCTCCATCCATTGTTTTTTGCCCTGCCCTCTGGTGCTTTGGAAAATAAGTTGACCCCCTCCTCTTTGTGGCAACCTCTCAAATACTGGAATACTGCTATCATGTCCCCCCCAGTCCTTTTCTCTAGATTAGCCAAATCCAAATCCTGCAACTATTCTTCATGTTTTTGTCTCCAGGCCTTTAATCATCTTAGTTGCTCTTCTTTGTACTTCCAGAGTCTCAACATCTTTTATGTAACGTGGTGACCAAAACTGGATGCAGTATTCCAGGTGTGGCCTTACTAAGGCTTTATAAAGCGGTACTAATACTTCACATGATTTTGATTCTATGCCTCTGTTTATACAACTAAGGATTGTATTAGCTTTTTTGGTGGCTGCCGCACACTGCTGCCTCATATTTAAGTGATTGTCCACTAAGTCTCCAAGGTCCCTCTCACGGTTATTGTTTTTGAGCCAGGTTTCACCTGATCTGAACTAATATCTTTGGTTTTTCCTGCTAACATGTAAAACCTTGCTTTTCTCCACATTAAATTTCATTTTGTTGGATAGGGCCCATTGTTCAAGTCTGTCAAGATCTTTTTGGACCCTGAGCTTGTCTTCTGGGGTGTTGAATACTCCTGCCAGCTTAGTGTCATCTGCAAACTTGATGATACTATTCCCTCATCTAAGTCATTTATGAAGATATTGAAGAGAACTGGGCCTAAGACAGAACCTTGTGATACCCCACTGCTTACTTTCCTCCATGTAGATGTAGTACTATTAAGGATGACTCGTTCAGTACAGGTTGTCAGCCAGGTACAAGTCCATCTGGTGGATGCCTGCAGTTGCCTATCATACCCATACAGTTGTGATCTCCCCCCTGATATCAGAAAAATCCTTTCCAAAGTAAGTTGTGGTCTACTTTGTCAAATGCCTTGCTGAAGTCTAAGTATACTAGGTCCACAGCATTTCACTGATCTACTAGTTTAGTCACTTTGTCCATTTGTCAAAGAATGAAATAAGATTGTTTTGGCATGATCTATTTTTAAGAAACCCATGCTGACTTTCAGTTATAACTTTATTTGTTTCTAGATGTTTGCAGATCTGTTTTTTATTATTTTTTCCAGTATCTTCCCACATATTGATGTTAGTAAGGTGACCAACCATCCTCCTTTAGGGAGGACAGTCCTCCTTTTTAAAGTTCTGTCCTCCCTCGAAAAGTGTCCTCCTACATGTCCTCCTTTTCAATAATTGAAGATTAATCTGCAGGGCTTTTTTTTCTCATAGAATGCTCAGAACAGTGTTCCGGCACCTTTTTTTGATGGTTTTTTTTTTCAATTTTTGCATGAGCTGTGCTACTCCCCCTATTGGCTTTCAAAAGCCAATAGGAATTGCTGCTGAGCGCGCCAAAACACCCAGCCGTTTTTGCACATGTAAGTTGTCTGCAGCGAAGGCAAATTGGCAGGAACTTTGCACCCCTCCTGCTACCCAACTACACTATCTCCTACCTGGAGGAGACTGGAGCAGCGATGCCACGGTAACTTTCTCTTGATCTTCAGCCCTGCAAGGGCAATAATGGCTATGGGCACAAGAGGCAGGGGTGGCAGGGCTGCTGTGGGCAGGGGTGTGAGGGGCGGTGGTGGCCAGCCTCCCCTGTGCTGTGGGAGCTGCGGGGCCTGCTCTACATGGGGCTGTGCAGGGTGGGCAGTGGGTGCTGATGGGGTGGCTGTAGGCGGGGTGTGTCGATGGCGGGCTGCCCCCCAGAGCCAGAGCCGGTGCAGTGGTGCTTTGGGAGCCGCGGGGCCCGCTGTACACGGCAGGGCAGCAGTGCTGGCGGGGCGGCTGTGGGCAGGGCACGGCATGTAAACATAATTACAATATAAAATGTTATTGTTACAAATGTTTTTTATTATGATTTATCACATTATAGTGTATTCTGTATTATTGTTGCAATGAATAAAATGTTTCTTTTATTTACGATATTTTTTTCTTCAATTTATTTGTGTCCTTTTCATTGTAAAAAAGGTGTTCACCTTAATGTTAGGCTGGTTGGTCTATAGTTGCCTGGGTTGGTTTGTTTGTTTTTTTTTTCCTTTTGTGAAGATACGAATCAAATCAGCTCTTTTCCAGTCCTCCACTTCTTGGTGTGTCAGGATTTTTGAAAGATATGGTGCAATGGTTCTGAGATAACATCTGCCAGTTCCCTCCGAACTTTGGGGTGTATATTTATATTCATCAAGATCACATAGGTCAGTGTTTCTCAACCTTGACAATTTTAAGGCATGTGGACTTCAACTCCCAGAATTCCACAGCCAGCAATGCTGGTTGTGGAATTCTGGGAGTTGAAGTCCACATGCCTTAAAATTGTCAAGGTTGAGAAACACTGACATAGGTGTTCTCTAACCATTTTCTTGCTTATTGTAATTTTTATTTCTGATCAGTCTTTTACAGTTACGTTTTTGGTAGGTTGGACTATAGTTTCTTTTTGCACGAAGACTGGTGCAAAGAATGAGTGAAGCAGTTCTGCTTTTTCTCTGCTTCCTGTTACTTCCTTGCCATCTTCTCTCTTAAGTGGACCTACCGATTCCTTGACTTTTTTCTTGTTATTTATATGTTGAAATAAACTTTTTTTTAATCTTTGACTTTTGTTGCCTTTGTTCATGCTGAGCCTTTGCTTTCCTGGCTTCATCTTTGCAGATTCAGGCGGTCTGCTGATACTCTGCCTTAGTCATGTGTCCCTCTTTCCATTTTTTGTACTTGTTCTTTTTGTCTTTCAGTTTATCAGAGAGATCTTTGTGTAACCATGCTGGTTTCTTCTTGGATTGCTTGTTTTTCTTTTTTCAGTGGTATTGTGCTGGACTGATGGCATTTTTTCAGACTTTCCCATGCTTCTTGAGTTGTTTTCCCCTTTAGGATTTTCATCCATGGAATTTTTCTTAGACTGTTTGTTAAAATCAGCTCTTTTGAGACACTGCTGGATTATGTTCTATTGCTTGTATCTGCATTTATTGAATTCCAATATGATATGGTAACTCTCACCCAATGTTCCATCAACTTCAACCCCCCCCCCCCATCCCTTATTCTCTATTAGTAAGGATTAGGTCCAGTATAGCTTTTCCTCTAGTTTCCTCCTCTGGCTTTTAGATGGCAAAGTTGTCAGCTAGGTTGGTAAGGAATCTATTTGATCTCCCACTTGTAGCAGAGTTTGTCTCCCAATTGATATAAGGGTAGTTAAAGTCTCCCATAACTACTGTGGTATATTCCCTACATACATTTGTTAATTCTTTAGAAAAAGTTCATCTATTTCTTCTGCTTGGTTAGGTGGCCTGTAGAATACGCCTAGAGCAATGACATTTTTTCCTCTTTTATATTGACTGATACGGATTCTAGGAGATTTTTATCCTTGGCTTTGTAGATTTCTGTAGATATGCATTAATATATAATGCAACTCCATCCCTTCTTTTGTTAGGTCTGTTTCTTTTGAATAGTTCCATCAGTACATTCCAGACATGAGTATCATCCCACCATGTTTTAGTAATGGCAATTATATCACATTTACCTTCATGTACTAGTACTTCAAGTTCACCCTGTTTGTTCCCTAAACTTTGAGTGTAAGTCTATGAGTCCTTTATGGATCTTAGGTATGCTTCTTATGTCTCTTACTTTGTATCTGGGTTTTCCATTTTTTCCATCATTCTCTACTTCACTTTGTTTTTCTTTTTTTCTTCTTCTTTCTCTTTACTCCCTACCTCCTTATATGATTGGTTACCTAGTGGTTTTTGTTTGAAATTAGGTTCTAAAGGTCCTGAAGACTGTCCCCCGCAATTTTAGTTTAAAACACTTCTGATAAGATTGATTTTTTTAAAATAAACTGCCCAATACATGAAGCTCTCGTGGAGGTTTATCAAAAAAACAACCTCTAAAACTAAAAAAATAAATAAATACAATCTGAGTAAAAACATATACAATAAAACCCAATCCAATCCAGAATAAAAATACCACATTATTAGGCAACAGCCCAGCAGTCATTCAAAAATCCAAACCATATGAGTTTAAGTACAATTAAAAGCCAATTAAATGTGCAGGATAGATCTGGTTTTCTTCAAGAAATCAAGTTTTCTCTCCTGCAGCCTAAGCCAAAAGAGTGCCCATTGACCAGAGGGCAGGGGCTATGCCAATGGTAGCCAAAAATGACCAATGGGATCAAGGGTAGCCCTATTGGCACCAAAATGGTCTATGCTGGGCTTACCTAATGCACAGCCCATGGGCCACAGGTGGCCCTGGGCAGCTAGTAATGCAGCCCCACAAGATCGTAAACTTTTAACATTATTATGTGATTTATATGCGTTAATTATATATTTTATATGCATCCCAAGACATTTCCTCTTCACTCAATGGGATCCAGGCAAGCCAAAAAATTGGGCACCCATGGTCTACACAACCCCTTTTCATCTACTAAGTTATTTATCAGTTTCTTCTCCTTCTGTTTTTTAAGTTTATAAGCTAACCATCTTCCTGGTTTGTTTGCATTTTCAAAAAAGTTTTGTTTTGCTCTTTTGATTTGCTGTGCTAATTTTTCTGAATCCAACAGATTTAATTTACGTTTTATTGTTTCCATTTCTCTTTTCAGTATTTTCTTTTGCGGATTTATTTGCAGTTCTGATTCTAATTTTTCAAATTCTTCCCTTAATAATATGTATTGTTGTCTTTTTTGTTTGTTTATTTATTTATTTGCCATGTATGTTATAGCTATACCTCTAAAATATGCTTTGGCTGTATCCTATACATTTTGTAATGTTGTATCTTCTTTTTTGTTTTCTTTAAAGAAAAACTCCATTTCTTTTGCTGCTAGTTCTATAAATTCTTTTTCTTTTAATATGGATTGATTCAAGGTCCATCTTAATTTTTTTGGTATTCCTTTCCATATCATTTTTAAGGGGTTGTGGTCTGCCCATGAACCTGGTTCTATCTCAATCTCCTGCATACTTGTCCTCAATTCAGATGTCATCCAAATCATGTCAATTCTGGACCAGGATTTATGACTATTTGAATAAAATGTGTATTGTAATTTTCCTGGATTAATTTCTCTCCAGACATCTTGTACCCTAATTTCCTCTATCATATTAAAAAAAGTCTTAGATAATCTTTTTCTTCCACTTTTTCCTGTTTTGCTACTTTTATAATCTAATGTCCCATCCACTATTGCGTTGAAATCTCTTACTAAGCAAATGTTTTGATACTCCATTTCTGTTATTTTTCTATGAAGATTTTAATAGAATTCTTCCTGTTTATTACTTGGTGCATATATTACTACCAACAATGTTTGTTTTTGATTTAGAAATATTTCTACCATCACAATTCTTCCTTCTTCATCTGAATAAATCATTTTAGAGTCTATTGTCTCTTTAATATATACAGCTACACCTCTTTTTTTTCTGCTGCACTGATGCATGATAAAGTTTCCCAATTTGGGGGTATTCCAACAGTTTGTAGTATTGTCTTTTTATATGTGTCTCTTGCAAACAAATTATATCTATATTTAATTTTCTTAGGCATGCTGGCTGAGGAATTCTGAGAGTTGAAGTCCACAAGTCATAAAAAGGCCAAGTTTGAAGACCCCTGGGCTAGATGTTCCAAGAGAAGGTGCAGAGGAAGTTTTTTTTATAAGTCTAGTGAGATTTGGTGCACTCATTTTTCAAATAGGTAAATTTATAAATCCACAAGGAAAATAAATCAAATAAGAAAGAGAAAAAAAGAGCCAACTATCTTAGGTTAAAATCCAAACCATAAAAGGAGCCAACTACTTTAGGCTAGATCCAAATCCACAAGGAGAAAAAACAAGAGAAAAAAAGAGAAAAAGGAAAAAAGCCAACTATCTTAGGCTAAAATCCAACCATAAAAGCAAGCCAACTACTTTAGGCTAAATCCAAATCCTCTAGTCAAATCACAGATGTAAAGCGCCCGCTGTCTCCAAATAATTCCTGTTTTGGTTATAGCCAGAGTCAACAGATATAATTGTAGAGAGTCTTTTCTCATGCAAAGTCATATAAAGGCACTTTGTTTAGACCAGGTGTTTCAAGGTCAAAAACTTTTCAAGTTCTTTTAATGTTTGGTATTACTGTAGTATCTCCTTTCATCACTAGATGTCCTCAAACACTGTATTGTCTATATCTGGTTTTAAAAGATTTTTACAACGTTTTCTTTTAAAGTTCTTTATAAGTTATTCACCCTAAAAATTAAATCTAAAAAGATTTTCCAGATCCTGGAGGTTAAGCAGTTTTTCTTTAAGTCAATCTAAGTTCCATTTTTAAGTATTCTTTTATATTCCTTAAATTCTTTCCCCCTCTTGTAATTTCTCGCCCCTTTTAACTCTCTTCTTCCCTAGTCCTTCTGGGGACTTTACTTCGTAGATTTTTCCCAATCAGGGGATCACTATTTCCAAGTCCATAAGGAAAAGGAATAAAAACAGTCTCACCCAGTTTCAGCACGTTGTTGACAATCAGCTGTTTGGCGGAACACCGCAGCTCCTCGCTTTTTTTCCGGCTGATGATGACTTGGACTGCCTGTGCTTACAAGGCAGCCTTTCTTCCATCCTTTGGAAAGGTTTCTTCAGTCCATTTGGACCGACTGCTTCTGGTCCAGACTCCCGAAGCTTCCCTTCTTCTTCGTTGCCCCTCCAGGGCAACTTTCCAACCCCTTGGGGTCGCCAGACCAAATGAAATTGGGCTAAGAAGCCGGAGCCCTGGTTTCTTCCATCCGTCTCGTCATGGCGTCAGATCGGAAGTCCCAGCAACTGACTCATATTTATGATGGTTGCAGTGTCCCAGGGGTCATCTGATCACCTTTTGCGACCTTCTGACAAGCAAAGTCAATGGGGAAGCCAGATTCACTTAACAATCGTGTTATTAACTTAATAACTGCAGTGATTCACTTAACAACTGTGGCAAGAAAAGTCATAAAATGGGGCAGAATTCACTTAACAAATGTCTCACTTAGCAACATAAATTTGGGGATTAATTGTTATTGTAAGCCAAGGACTACCTATATTCCTTTACAAGGGACCAAATTTTATTCTTCCACAGAAATGTATTCATCCTTTATGGTTTCACGTGGCACCTCTGTCAGATGTTTATGTTCTTTTTCATAAACATCAATATAAAAACATGTGAAACTGTCCAGGCTGAAAAAAGAGGAGGAAAGTAAACTTTCCTTTGAAGGCAAACTATGGAAATACTGTATATGCCGGCGTATAAGGCGACTTCCGCGAGCGCTAAAATCGGTGCCAAAGACGGGGGTCGTCTTATACGCCGAGTCGTCTTATACGCCGGAAATACTGGTAGTTTCCGGCGTATAAGACGACGTTCTAGGAATGCGGCTCGGCGATAAAGACAGGGGTCGTCTTATACGCCGGGTCGCCTTGTACGCTGGCATATACGGTAGTTGTAGAGAAAGAACCTGGGGAAGAGCCTCAAATCTAGAAGAAGCCTTGACTGATCAGTCCCTTTACTTCAGAAATCGGATGGGCTGCCTCTGATACTAAGCGCCTGAGAATGCTGGAAAAATGGATTTGGATTCACTTATCAATAATTCTGAGGAGCTCTTTTTTAAGTTGATTAGAGTCTTATTTCTCTTCTTTTACTAAAAAAAATAATAATCCCAGAGTTATTTATTTATTTATATCCCACCCTTATTATTTCTATAAATAACCCAAGGCGCTGAACATACCTAATGCACCTTTCTCCTCCTCTTTTCCCTACAACAACAATCCTGTGAGGTGAGATGAACTGAGAAAGAGTGACTGGCCCAAAGTAACCCAGTCGGCTTTCGTGCCTAAAATGGGACTAGAATTCACTGTCTCCCAGTTTCTAGCCTGATGTCTTAATCACTAGATCAAACTGGTTCTTTTACTATTTGCTTATTGTTATTATTTTACCTCTAGAAAGGAATGCTTCCTTGGATATTGCTACACTCACTGATCAAGCCCACTTTAAAAGTGACTAATTAAAAAGGAGAAACCAAGAAAAGAATAGGGAAGGGGAAAACAGATTAAAAATCACTTTTAAAGCATTGCATCCGTAAAACAGGAGATACAAATTAGCACAACGGAAAATTACAGCCTATATATTTAAGTTATTCAATTTAATTCTCAGAGTGCAGACCACTTTGGAGCCAAAATAGCTTTTTAAAAAAGATAAAGCCTCCTTTGGGTCAGGCTGAGCTTTCTGTTGTCTACATGGGCATTTCATTTCATTTTGTTGACGATAATGTGAAAGCACTTTGCCTTTTGGGGGGCTATTTTTGGACCTCATCTGATTTATAGTTCTGATGTTCTCTGGCGATTGCTTGTTCAAATATTAAATCAGACCTAACCTGGATCAAATGCTACCTCCTCTATCCATTCTCATAAGAGAGGGGTCATCAAGATGGACAGAAATAATCTCTCAAATTTTCCAGGAATAAGCTAAATATTGAAAGTCAGAATAGTCTACTGAGGATTGGGAATGTTCAATAAGGAGAGAATGCCATCTTTGGAAGGTGAATAGAAAATATAGGAAAGAAGAGAATGGAAAGACCGTGACCGGTCTGGGTTGGGCTAGGCTAGTACCTTAATTAGAAGCAGCACAAGTAGCAACATTTTTCAAAATGCCACTTTATTTTTGAAAAAAAAAAAAATTGTAGACTTGAAATCCCAAAGGTGCTTTTTCCTAAAGGCAACTGGTCTTTCTTGTCTTTTTTCTTTGAAAATTCTGTTAGAACTGAAAACGCTCCTTGGATGTGAAGTGAAATATTTTCAAAGTAAGAAACCAAGAAAGTCCAGTTGCCTTTTAGAAAAAAGCACCTTTGGGCAACCATGACGTGGATGGTTAAAAATCTTCATAAACATTTAGAGTTGAAAGGTTGTCAGTGCTCAGCTGGAAAATATGAAGAGACAGTGTGATGCAGTAGTTAAAATATTGGAGTTGTGCTGGGAGATCTCGGTCCAAGTCCATCTTAAAGCAGAGAATCTCCTTCGAGGGCTTTTAGACTAGTACACTTTTTCTTAACCTGCTTTGCAGGGTCATCTAGTAAAAAAATTTACTAAAAAGCAGAGACATCACCCTGCCAACAAAAGTGTGTATAGTCCAGGCCATGGTTTTCCCAGTTGCAATGTATGGCTGTGAAAGCTGGACCATAAGAAAGGCTGAGCGCCAAAGAATTGAGGCCTTTGAACTATGGTGCTGGAGAAGACTCCTGCATATCCCAGAGGAAAGGCAGGATGTAAATCTTTGTTGTTGTTGTTGTTAATTGCGAAGTCGTGTCCAACCCATCACGACCCCATGGACAACGTTCCTCCAGGTCTTCCTGTCCTCTACCATCTTCTGGAGTCCATTTAAGTTCACACCTACTGCTTCAGTGACTCCATCCACCCACCTCATTCTCTGTCGTCCCCTTCTTCTATTGCCCTCAATCTTTCCCAGCATTAGGCTCTTCTCCAGTGAGTCCTTCCTTCTCATTAGGTGGCCAAAGTATTTGAGTTTCAACTTCAGGATCTGGCCTTCTAAAGAGCAGTCGGGGTTGATCTCTTCTAGGACTGACCGGTTTGAACGCCTTGCAGTCCAAGGGACTCGCAGGAGTCTTCTCCAGCACCATAGTTCAAAGGCCTCAATTCTTTGGCGCTCAGCCTTTCTTATGGTCCAACTTTCACAGCCGTACATTGCAACTGGGAAAACCATGGCCTATACACACTTTTGTTGGCAGGGTGATGTCTCTGCTTTTTAGTAAATTTTTTAGTAAATCTTACAAATATAAAATAAACAAAAAGACCACACAAAACACACTTTAGTAATGTGTAAGCATGTGAACCCATATCCATTTTTATGGTGAACTAGAGATATATAGGATGGTTTGGAAATACAAATACAGTACAATTAGGATGTTAAAACCTTCCACATAAAGTTACCCTTTTAATTTTTTTGTGCCTGAATAGCAGATGATCTTAATAGTTAGAAATCCAATATTACATACCTCAGAGTATTGGTGGTTATAGATGGTTTATCTGCCTACTCTCACATAAAATAACCTTCATTTATTTCAGAACAAAATATAGCACCCACTGAACCATTTCATATAATAGTTGTGAAAACTGTACACATCTCAACAGCATTTGAAGATCCCTAGCATGTAGTTTTTAGTCTTGTCTTTAAAAATGTAATCATAAGTTTAGTGTATACTGTATAAATTCACATACACGAACAAAAACTTTCTTTATGATGTGCTCCCTTCAGTGGTATACAGAAAATAACTAATAACTATCCTTTATAATAGCTATTATTTTACCTCTTTATTAGAATGTAGGGAATTTCAAACAGTCACATAAAGGTACTGTGTGCAATTCTTTTTCTGTGTATGTTTTACAAATTCGGGGGCATTTCTATGTCTTGCTTCAGCCTATGAAGCTGTGATTTGGGGATTGTAGTTGCAAAATCTTGCAAATGATTAGCAACATAAGAGAAAAGCTTGGCAGTGGAAGTCCTTGTCAGAAAATATCTGGAAACATGTCCCCCAAATTCAACAGTACTGTAGATAAGCCTGGAGCGAGATGTAATATAGGAGTAATTATATGTATCCTGATGAAAGCTTAAAAAAAAAAGGGACTTGCCAGTATTACATATCATATTGTTTTTGGATTTATTTGTTCCGTCGTGCTAATCCTGGTTTGTTTCAACATAATTTATAAATGCATAGCACATAAGCCTTAGTGCTTAGCAGTGTGCTCTGTAGAGATCTATAGTTGATAGACTTGCCATTACAATCTCAAAACTTATAATTGTTTTCTGCAGCTCGTAAGCGTACGTAAGGCACAAAAGCAGGCCAGAGTAATTGAATCCATTCAATTGACAAGCCTAATCTGGGGTGCTTATTTATAGTGCTCTACCATTCAATCAAGAAGTCATAACTATATCCATCAGAAAGTGCCACATTTGGCAATTTCACGCTGATGGCTAGGAAAACTTCCCAGCTATCCTTATGGATTGAAATGCATCTTAAGCAAAAGCTGCTGGTACAGCAACACTCTTCTAAAAACAGCCCTTGGTTCCAGCAATGAAGGGGAGGAGAAGGAGGGATTGGGTGCAACATTTTTCTGTCACAAGATATGTCAAGATGTATTGCATTCAACACCCTATCTCTCAGCAAGAGTTAGTTATCCAGTAACCATCATTCAGAAAGGCCCAAAGTAAAAAGGAGAGGTTTGGGTTAGAGAGATAACCTTTCCAATGTCCTGTGAGATTCCAGGAATGAATTAATATTCACTTCTTATCTCCCTCTCCTTTATCACTTATCACAGAAACAACAGAATACTGGAAATTAAGGGCAGGTTAGAATGAAGATGACAATGGCCAGTAATAATTAGCATCAGGCACAGGTGGGCTACAAACCCAAGAAGATTTCATGATTGTGGGAACTCAGAAGCTCAAGGGAGTAATCATTACCACAATAAATAACTCATCAGGCAGGATATATGACCTTTCCCAAAGAAGCAAATAAGAGATAAATATCCAAATAAGCTTCATTTTTAAAAGCCAGTATAGCAGCGTCACAGGAGAACAGATGGTGTTACTACGAGCGTCCTTGCAAAGGGATCTGCACACTTACAGAGGCAGCTGGCACAGTCCTTTTCTAAACACTATCCTTGCCGCAAATAGGGTCTCCGTGGTGATCCAAGGCCAAGGGAGATTTCCTCCCATTAAAACAAGAGAAGGGTTTGTACTTATTTTAACAGTACCTTGGAATCATTCATGGACTTTATTTTAAATGGATTCTAGCTGTCATGAAATTTGAAAAAGGCCAAAATAAACAGCAGCTGAATCAACATCATATTAGGGAAGCCATCCACATATATAACTATAAACACTCTCTCACACACACACACATGGAGAGAGAGAAGGAGGGAGGGAGGGAAGGAGAAGGAGGAGAGAGAGAGAGAGAGAGAGAGAGAGAGAGAGAGAGAACACAACATTTGGCATGAATACTTATAACAAAAAACTGAAAGTAATTAATATGGTGTTTAACCCACACCATTTTAATATGTGTAGGTTTATAAATTACAATAAACAAAAGAGAAATGGACAAATTCCTCCTTTAAAAAAAATCCCCCTCTTAACTGCTTGAGGTTTTTTTTGGGGGGGGGTTGTATATGACATGGAAGCTAATCAATGCAGGAAAAAAAAACAAAGCAGCAAATACATTTGAGATCTTCTAGACTCCATCTGTGTTTTTTTTTTAATCTTCCTTCTCCACCCAGCTGGAAATATATCCAAGACTGATCCAGAGTGTCCCGATATTTGCAAATCTCTTCAGATATCAAGGCACTATGAGCATGGTCAAGCTGACATCTTGGGGAATGTACAGTTTGCTGAGGGTGATCAGACAATGCTTGCTTTTTCTGGCCAAGCCTGAGAACTCTCTATCAGTCAGTGCTAGCTGTCATTTCAAGCAGGCTAATTATATGGGAGCCTTGTCCTCCTCAGGTTGCTCCAGGTCTGTGCATAATTAAGCCTTTCTTTCTTCCTTCATAAAAATGAAATAACTTGCTTATATTACTACTGTTGTATGTTCTAGGTCAGTGATGGCGAACCTTTTAGAGACCAAGTGCCCAAACTGCAACCTAAAACCCACTTATGTATCGTCGTGTGCCGGGTGGGCGTGGCTCATTGGGTGGGCATGGCCAATTGGGTGGGCATGGCTGCCGTGGTAATGGCAGACTGGGTGGGACTAAAAAGTTCAATCAATTAATTCCAACTTTGTGAGATTTTTTTTTTCCCACGAGAAGTTGAAATTGATTGATTGAACCTTTTTTTTTTTGCACATGGCGGCGGAGGCCTAAAGTGAAAAGGTTTTATAAAACCCAGCTGAAGGCCTAGGACTGGGGTGATGGCGCGCGTGCCCACTGAGAGGGCTCTGCGTGCCACCTGTGGCACACGTGCCATAGGTTCGCCACCACACTTCTAGGTATTACTGTACCTGAATGTGTGACTATTTGTCCATCGTTATTCAAAAACCAAAACAAAAACCCAGAGGCATTTGGAGGGAATTTGTAAGAGGAGGTCAATTTAAAAACAAAAATACAGAAAGCATTGAAAACCCTGAAAAATTTCCCACTTGCAGGGCAGCAAAGCCTCCATTGCTCCCAGAATACTGAGATGGGGCATCCATAACAAACCTTTATTATGGTCTTTGAACCAGAAAGCACAACAATAGAATACAGTACATAAATCTGTAATTATTGATAAAACTTTAAAAATGAAATAAAATTAGATAAAATATATTCTTATAGTAACTAGTACAAATAGCAGTGGTAATCGCTAAAATTTGTGCTAAATATCAACCATGGGTAGGACAAATGCAAGATCTGATAGCAGAAAACCCAGAAAAATAATGGCATCTGCACTATAGCCAGTGAAGGCAATTGACATAAAATACTGCTGTATTCCTTGATGGCAAACAAAAATTGAAATGAAATAAACTAAAATGCCCCCAGGAGCAGGTTAGGATCAGTCTGCTCTCAAGCCCTGTGGACAAATACTAGCAGAAAATAACTAATTGGACTATGTAATCTGTAGTTTTTTGCCAGCAAGCAAGGAACAAGATACGTTGAGCATGTGGTGACATCACGATGCAAGCCTTGCTCCACAGCCATGTAAATGAAGGGCTTGTGCAGTGACATCACTGTGCACAGCATATCTTGTCCCATTTATGGTACCTGCTGACATCACTGTTCTGTGTGGTACTGTAATCTTGCCATACTGGGAATCCTGATTTGAGGAACTTTCCCAACCATGGTCACTTGTTCTATGATGTGAGCCCAGAAGCTGGGAGGTAAGGGAAAAACTGTCGTTCCTTGGAGCATAAGGCAGCAATATGTTCTGAAACATCCTACTGTCTTTAAACAGCATTTCCCCATTTAAGAATAAGACAAGCATAAGTATAGGACAGTGATGGTGAACCTTTTAGAGACCGAGTGCCCAAACCCGCCCCGCTCCTGCTCCACCCGCCCGCTCTGCCCCTTCTGCCACCGCTCCACCCACCCACAGGGCCACCCACCACCTCCACAGCCTGCTGCAGATCACCCAGGTGGCCCTGCAGCACCATGGTGGCCACGCCCTCCACCCGTGCCCAACAGCACCATCTTCACACAACGGGGAGTGAGAACAGAGTCTTGTCCTGGCTGCCATGTGCTTGGCTGCGCTGCTCTGTGCAGGCTGCGCTGGGAGTTGGCTCTCCTCCGGGGGGGCTGCTGGTGAGGGGGCTGCGGGGGGAGGCAGGGCTGGGGTGATGGCGCATGTGCCCACAGAGAGGGCTCTGAGTGCCACCTCTGGCACGCGTGCCATAGGTTCGCCACCATTGGTATAGGACATGCAGTATTCACAAATCATAGGTGAAAAAACAATAGGATTAGTGGCAAGGATGGTAGTCATATCACTCCAGTGCCAAGACTATATCATTGTTAGGAAAATACTTCTATCTTAGCCTTACTATTTAAGGATTAGTTTTAAAGATTCCCTGTGGCTTCCCCCCTTTTTAACAAATACAAAGCCTAAAAATTGTATGGAATGTTAAAACAGACTTGATAAATAAACAGTTTTTCTTTCCATCTTGGAAACTGCTAATAAACAGGAATACGGCAAGTGCAAGCCAATAAATTTTCATTGGTTATTTCTCAAGTACATCCATTACAGTACATCTGGAGCTGGCAGCAGTTCTTCTTTGAAATGGATTGTAAAAATTATGCAATTTGAAGATTTAAAATGTTGAAGCTTTATAGTTTATGACAAACAGTGAGAGCTCATGGGGTCCTTATGACTTGCTTTTAGGTGGCCAACATGTCATAGCTTCTTCTCTGGAGGCAGGGAAGGAGAACAAATGCACCAACTCCTAGCATGAACTTATCCTCAGGGTTTTTTTTAAATAAAAAATGGTAGATGACTAAGATCTTGTACTTAATTTGGGGATATGATCCTCTGCCCACAAAAGAAATAAAGTTGGGATGATAGAGAATATATCCTGCGGCGCTAAAGTAGATGGGTTTCCAGTTTTTAGTTTGAGGAGAATCAAAATCAGAACAGAGCTGGAAAGGACCTTGGAGGCCTTCTAGTCCAGCCCCCTGCTCAAGCTGGAGACCCTACACCATTTCAAACAAGTGGCTGTCCAGTCTCTTCTTAAAAACCTCGAGTGATAAAAAAAAAGAGGAAAAGTAGGATTCTTTTCCAAGTACCTTACTTTAAAATTAGGGGTAGAAGTTCATCTTGGATTGCTAACAATATGGTATTTCCCTTGCTATCTATTATTTCATTTTGAAAGTGATTATCTTAAATATAAGATAAATCAGCAGATTTTTGTCATGATCAATGTTCCTCAGAATGATCAATATGAGAGCATACCAAGAACATAGATGTTCAGATCCTACTTAACAAGAAGTGTGGGCCACACATGATATAATGTCACTGATGAAACTCAACACAAAACTAATCTGGGGCAAAGTGACAGATTTTTTTCAATTTTATTTAGATCAGAGATCCCCAACCTTTTGGGCACCAGGGACTGGTTCCGTAGAGAAAAGTTTTTCCATGGACCAGAGAGTGCTGTTAGAGTTTTACAGCTTACCAGCGCAAAAATAAGCCCAAAAAATAAGCACACATTCAAAATGAGCAGGAGGCATAGTTTAGAAAAACTTTATCTATAAAATATATATAA
Source organism: Crotalus tigris (assembly GCF_016545835.1). NCBI lineage: Eukaryota > Metazoa > Chordata > Lepidosauria > Squamata > Viperidae > Crotalus > Crotalus tigris. The sequence goes on from NW_024100507.1 coordinate 266,923, forward strand.
ACATGATACATACAGTTTCATTCAGTTCCTGGCAACATGGTAGAGAACAACATCTAACTCAGGAGATCAGGACACAGGGAGAACTAAGACACGGCCAGACCGAGGCTGGATCACATGCTTCACACAGAAAATACTGTGTCTTAATCAAAAACACTTCTCATTGGCTTATTCCAGTTCATAAAATTTCTTATACAGTGACAAGTACATGGATTTGTGTGCTGCCTGCATCCCATGGATGTTGGCAAGCCGTTGTCCACTACCAGTCCATGGACCGGGGGTTGGGGATCCCTGATTTAGATGTAGTATCTGGACATATGAAGGGTGGCACCAGCTGTATATTTTCTGAAGTTTTAATTTTTTCCTTAAGCACCATGGGCTGGATAGAGCTTGTAATGATACAACAAAAAACCTCCCTACAGCTGAATTCCCCCTCATTTCCACTTCCCACATTCCTCGCAAACCAGTGTGGAACCAACTGTTGCATTTGCCAGTCTTGAAACACTAAGAAACGGCAGGAAACCCAATAATTCAATCAGTTTTCCTTCAAGCTGACTAATAGGAGAGTTTAAGAACAGAATTTAGAGCCACCTATTGTATTCCTGCAACATTCGGCGTGGTCCATCTGCCTCTTTTTACTGTGATTTGTCATGGAAAATTGATCTTGTATCCATCATGCTCCATAACTGGGCAGTTGAAGAGCCCAATCACCAAAGCAAAGTTATGGCAGCATTTCAAAGATTGGTCAAGGGGTCACTCATAACGACCACACCCTATTCCAGAATTGGAAAGAAAGGCCAAAAAAAAAAAAGCCTAATTTGTAACTTAGGCTCTTGATCAAGCTATCACATATGCTCCTGAAGGCATAAAACAAATTCTGGAACTAAGACCTCTAAACTACCAAGGACCCTGAACTTGAGTAAGCCTCCTTAATAACTTGCTTTGAATTTGCAGGCGTTAGCTCACAAGTTATCTTAAATCAGCACCTGTCTTTTCAAATGGGAACTAGGAAGTAACTAACCACAAAAGCAGACTTGTGCCAACCTCTACTTTATTAACTGTATATTCTGGCTATAATATGCCAACCTCTACTTTATTAACTGTATATTCTGGCTACAATATGCCAATTGTCTTATGTTATCAAACATAAGACAATTGGCATTTTAACATCATAAATTGGTCAGCATGACTGTATAAAGTTTATTTGCTATTTGTACCATCCTTAAACAGGTGGAACCTTATAGTCTGTCTTCAGCAGTGTTCAGATAAACTTGGCTTAAAGCAGGTCATGTGGCCTCCACTCATAAGCTGGGTCCTGGGGAATTTTCCCCTTCACTCCTCACTAATTACTTTATTTATACAGGATTTGCGCGATTGTCCCTGTTATTAAGGGGAGTTCTCCGTTTTAGGAAATACATGACATGCTTTTTGTGAGGGATCCTTGGTGCTCTCTGAGCTTGGTTGTTTTCTTGCAGACATTTCATTACCCAAACTAGGTAACATCATCACGCACCGAAGATGTTCCCTAGTTTGGTAATGAAACATTTGCAAGAAAGCAACCAAGCTCAGAGAGCATCAAGGATCCCCCATTTTAACCCTGAGCTATAAATATTCTGTTTTATAGATGTTCTTTGTTTCAGACATCACTTAAATTATTTTGCTGAGGCAGACTGAAGGAAGCTTGAGAATTTCTCTCTGTGGAAGGGTGAGTTGGGGATCATCAAGCAGCTAAATATTTTGGGCCAATCTGAGCTATTGGCAAGGATGTCCAAATGACTGGACAACTAAAGCCCTGTCCTTTTTTTTATGTACATGTGATATGAGCAGCATCTTAAAAAGAGTTGTAGTTCTGATCACCCAGTTGCACCTAGCATTTTGACATTACTGACCATCCCTGTAGATGTCCCTGGATATGATCCCGTAGTTCTCGTGTCTTCTTGGCAGAAAGACTGAATTATTATTATTTAGATTTAAATTCTGTTCTTTTACTTGAAACTCAAGGGAGCTTACATGGGATTTTCATAACAACAGCCATTTGAAGTAGAGGAGGGAGAAAAGTTAGCCGAAATGGTCTTGAACCTGACTTGTCATAATTCAACACTATCACCACAATAATACAATGGTTTTCCTATTCTAAGACATATAAATGACCAAAATAAGGTCTAAATACAGGTAGTCCTAAATTTACAATAGTTCATTTAGTGACTGTTCAAAGTTAGAACAGCACTGAAAAGAGTGACTTATGATCATTTTCACAGTACAACCTTTTAGCATCCCCATGATCATGTGATCAAAATTCAGATGCTTGGCAACCGGTTCATATTTATGACTGTTGCTGATCCCGAGATCATGTGATCCCCTTTTGCAACCTTGTGACAAGCAAAGTCAATGGGGAAGCCAGATTCACTTAACAAGCATGTTACTAACATCAACTGCAGTGATTCACTTAGCAACTATGACAAGAAAGGTAGTAAAATGGGGCAAAACTCACATAACAAATGTCTCACTTAACAACAAAAATTTTGGGCTCAATTTGTGATTGTAAGTCAATCTGTATATGTAACTGGACAAGAAAACATGTTCTCTCCCTTATTTATATTGCCTTCCTACTCCTTTCTCTCTTTCTGCTTTAGCAGTGACAAATTTTAAACTGTAAACTCCGTAAGGAAAAGATGCTTGCATTATAAGATAACTTGCAAGTATATAAACAATTTAACCAATCTGAGTTGGTAGAAGTCACAACCTTATATGTTTGCTCGGAAAGAGTAAGCCTTCTTAAATTATACAGTACTCTCATGTATTCACAAGATTTGTTTAGAAATTATTTTCATTGTGTGCTTCCCAAGCAATCTTTTTCAGCATCAGAAATAGAGATGGGAAACAAGTATAAAATTACAAGAAAATTTATTGTTAAAACAAAGATCAGGACTCAATACAGTGTATATCAATAAGACCCATTTAAAAATTCCTGCATCATGCCCAATAACTGTTCGTAAATGGCCACAGTCTACAATACTTGGCCTTGTCTCTCTACTTTTTACAGTTTTCATTATCTCTGTGATACAGGATAATTACTTCACATTTGGTGAACTGGGGATGTCCAGAAAAGCTAATGATGTTATAACTTCATAAAAGGAGCTGTAAAAACTAGTGAGAATCAGCTTTCAGCTGCTTATCTCTTGTGTATAAAGTGGCTGCAAATTAACTTGGTTTTAAAAATCCCTTTCTGGATTTCAACTCTTTTCTCTGTTTCAGGCACAGCAGCCTGATTTATTTTCCATGACTTGTATTGGTGGATTCTCCTGCTTTTTTATATCTTTGGACTTGTAAAAACACACTGATTTTATTGTTTTTTCTATTTGGGGGAGGCAAGAAAGAGAAAGTGATAAAACTCTTGACAATTTTATTTATTTATTTAAGTGTACTTGTAAAAACATTTTGTTTTTCTTGTTTTCCAGTTTCTTCCAACATGCATGCCAACTTGGAAAAATTGCATACTTATTGATGGTCTAAAATTATTATTATTATTATTTTTAAAAAATAGTTTTAATATTCAGTTAGAATCTGCTAAAATTAAAAGAATGGATACAAACAAACCAAATACTACAGTCCAAAACATAATCTCAAAAATAAATCCCACTGAATTCAATGGAATCTTTCCCATTCCCAGTGGATGTATATCTGAAGCATTATGCTGGAAATTAAACGTTTTTCACATGTGTAAATTTCTACTAACCTATGCTAAGCTGTTTTTATTTCTTCCATATCCTGTTGAAAGAAAAACCATCAGTCCAAGCCGGGAATAAATAAAATGAAGGCTGTTTGGAAAGAAGGTTCTTGTTTATTTTGTTGCCTGAACTTCAGTGACACAGCATGTGTTTTTGGGGTGGCTGACAAAATGGAGCTGGGAGTGGTGGGTTTTTATACCTTCTTGAGCTTTGCATTTGGAGTTGTTCCTGTTCCTGTGCAATGTATTTTGACTTGAGCTTGAGCATGCCCTTTTGGTATTCTAATGGGGTTGGGTTAATCCTATTATGTCCTAAAGCAGTGGTTCTCAACCTGTGGGTCGGGACCCCATTTGGGGTCGAACGACCATTTCACAGGGGCCGCCAAACAACGCAGTCCGCCATTTTTTCCCCCCTTTTCCTTAGCTGTGCTACTCCCTTTTATTCTATTGGTTTACGACTGGTTGGGGGTCGCGGCATTAAAAAGGTTGAGAAGCACTGTCCTAAAGGTCATGTTCCTGTCCTGGACTCTTTGGTTTTCTAACCCATCAGCTCAAACCTTCTCTTGGGCTGTGGTTGATGCCATTTTGCTTATGGCCCCAAATCTGCATTTCTAAAAGCTGGCTTGTTTGGGGGAAGGAGACTGGGGGCTGGTTTCTGCCTAAAATTTTTCTCCATTATCCCTTTGGCGAAATATTCTGCCTTTTTAAAATATCCCCCAAAATATTTCCTTCTCTAGGAGGGTGGGTGAGTACTGACTTCCAACAATTCGTACTGATATCTTTGTACTCCATACTAATTAATATTATTTGCTATTAGTAATTATGACATAGAAATTCTTACTAGTAATACTTTAAAATGTATTTTGGAGAATATATTGTCTTTCCTGGCTTGTTTTCACAATTTCTGATTCTGATTAGTATGCCCACTTCATATATAAGAAATAACACTTCTATTTTTGGGAGAGGTAGTCTCTTTAAATTGGTACAATTATCTCCTTGGCATCCTGTGAAGTACTATATTACCCATTCTTACATTCATCCAGCCAGCCAGCCAGTCAGCCACAAATACATGCATGCACATGCACACACAGAAATAAAAATTTGAGGGCAATCTGAGATGTGTAAAACGTGACTGTTTTTCAGGCTTAAGATTTGCCTCTCAAATTTAACTTCAAACTGAATTTGAAGTTAGCTTCAAATGTTAACTACTGTATATTTATGTGACTGGTCCAGTAGTCATCTAGATTCTTTCAGACATCGCGTTTTAAAAAGGACATCTTCAACATATTTTATTTTATATATACTCAGTTTCTTTGATTGTCAGAGATGAAATAGGCAAGCTGTGCCTAGACCAAAAGCAAACACTGCCCTCTAAACAAACCAAATAGCTATTCTCTTACCTGTTGGGCACAAAAATATTTCTTTATATCAACACTATTAATGGTTTGGATAGACTACTTACAGCTGCCAAATTGTGTCCTCCTGTTATTGTACACCTGACATGTGTATAGATTTACTGAGTATGAGTTTCTTGCAAGAATGAGACCTCATCCTGATTAAACTGGTAACCCTCTCACAGCTTCTTTTCCCAAATAGTGCCTATTAGATCTGCATCAAGTATTCCAGAGAAGAGCATTGCAAAATGTGTTTGGGTAAATGAAACACTTCTTTGAAGCTTTAAAGCGGTGTGTGTTTTGCAAGACTCATACAGCTGTTTCAAAATCTATATTAATTATAACCATTACTGCACATTGTTTTGATATTTTAAGGGAAGATTCTATTTTTTTAAAAAAAAAAGTATAATTGGCATCACTTTTTGTTACCAGCACAAAGAAGTTAATTTTCATCTCTCCTATATATCAGTGCTTTATTTAGTAGTAATATCGGTAAAGCAGAAATGAAGTAGGAAAACTGTAATGCAGTTTGATACTACTACATTTGTATTGGAAGTGCTACCAAGGCACTTCCAGGTTGAAAGGATTACCTAGTGACATCACTGTTGCCCAGGAGATGCCATGTCCCTGTTATTTTTCCCACCAAGGTGGTACCTATTTATCTACTCGCATTTGCATGCTTTTGAACTGCTAGATCAGCAGAGACTGGGGCAAATTGATAGGAGCTCATTCCGTCAAATGATTAAGTGTCCTAGCCACATGACCCTCCCCCACCATGCAATTTGATTGCGGTTTGGATTAGAGTATTATGAGACCTCCAGTAACTGAGATTTAGTTCATAAAACTTGGTTTGACATGACAAATGAACCAGTCCAGACATTGTCTAAGAGGCTAAGCAACAATAATTAGTGCAAAGCTTGGCAGCCACACCTCCTCATCAAGTACAACAGCTGTGGTGTTTCCAAGTAATGAATCAAGTCTTCCCCAACTTGGTGCCTTTCATTTATTGGTTTTATAACTTCCAGAATTCCCAACAGGTACAGAAACACTGAAGGAAGTAATGAAATAATTTAATTTTTTCATAGCTTGCTAAGGTGTGCAGCATCACCCCATTTTGCCCTAGTAAGAATTCTTCTTATGGGAGAATTGCTATTTATGGAACTAGAAAAAGAATTTCCACAAGAATTTTCTTCTATGTATGGGTCTTAAAATTGAGGGATAGCCAATATTGGGTTCTGTCAGTGCATCGCTTTAAGAAACTCTTCTTTGTGTTTTATCATTTTGAATACTTGTCTTTTTACTTGTCATTTTATTATATTGTATATTTTGCCCTGCTCCACAAACATAGTAAAGTTAAATCTGAACCATTCCATTTTTTATAGATGATGGTTCTGCTGGAGAGATTACACTTTTAGCTGTTTTATGAAAACAGATCCATCAAACAATGGATCTATGAAAATATCCTTGGCTTTGTGATGACAGAGGAGATCCCAGGGGCAACCTAAAAGCCAACCCCCCCCACACACACAAAAAAACCAATTCCACTAACTATGATGAACTGCTTCCTTAATCATGTCCTCTGCTGTCACTATCTGGAAAGCAGATAGCAGAGGAAAGTTAAAAAACCAATTTAAGCAAAGAATTACTTAACCAGGAAACATCTTTATTTCCAAGCAATAAGATTTTATCACTTACCAAACTCTAGCAATCTTTCTGATATTCAGATGTTTCTCTTGTCCAGCACAATCCATTTTGCCCCTCTATTCCTCTTTAACCTTGTTAATTATTTACAGGTGCTCTAAAGCTTGTTCACTGTTAATTGTTCTGTGTGTATGTGAAGTATAACTGAACTTTAAGATTATGCGTAATTTACTGCCTCGAGCTTCACACCTCACACAGAATACATTCCATTTTGATGGTGTTCAAACAGTAAAAGATGCATTAAAAAGAAGCAATATGTCACACATCAAGCCTCTTTTTACACCGAAAATAAGTAGTTTGTTAATGAAGCAGCTGTCCAAAGCTCCCTTTAAAACAGTTCACTGTTATGGGAACACTTACACGTAGTCCTCGACTTACAGCCACAAGTTTGCCCAAAATTTATGTTGCTAAGCGAGGCAGTTATTAAATGAAATTTTGCCTGTTTTACCACCTTTCTTACCACGGTAGTTAATTGAATCACTGTGGTTGTTCATTTAGTAATAGGGTTGTAAAGAGAATCTGGCTTCCCCATTGGCTTTGCTTGTCAGAAAGTTGCAAGAAAGTGATCGTATGATCCTAGGTCACTGCAACCGTCATAAATATGAGTCAGTTACCAAGCATCTGAATTCTGATCATGTGACACAGGCAGATGTTGCAACGGACATAAGCATGAAAAATGGTTATAAGTCACTTTTTTTTTAGTTCGTTGTTACTTTGAACGGTCAACTAAGTGAACTGATGTAAGTTGAGGACTACCTATATAGAGTGCACCTATTTAAAACAAATCTATGTAGAATAAATCCCCATACTGTAAATTTAGCACAACGCACACGTATTCCCAGCATATCTTCTTTGGATTGTGCTAAAAAAGAACAAAAATTATTCTAATTAAGGCTTGCTACAAAGCCAGAACGATCTTCAGTGTAATTGATATGATTCTTTATCTTTAAAGTAGAATCTTCCTTATCTATCTATCTATCTATCTATCTATCTATCTATCTATCTATCTATCTACCTCAGGTTAGCCTTTTACAGGATGTCTGAATTAATCCAGGGTACAATATGCCACAAGCAGAGACCAGAAACATATGTTATGCAAAGTGCAACACATTTAATTCAATGCTCAGGCAAATGAGTTAATATTTATGATTGAATTTATGGATGGAAAGGGCCATTAGGGGTCACTGAGTCAAATTTCTTGCTCTGTGCAGAATGTAGATTAAAGTAGCAGCAGCAGATGGATGGATGGATGGATGTCTAATTTCTGCTTGAAAACATCCACCAAAGGAGAGCAACTATTCTTTATTAGAAATTGGTACAACTGTCAAACTGCAATTACTGATAAGTTTATTTTAAAAAAATTCAATTGGAATCTTCTTTTCTATAAATTGAACCTATTATTTCATATTTTGAACTTTAAAATGACAGAGATTAGGCCTTGGAATAAGCTGTTCCAGAGATATAATGCCTCAACAGATAAATAATGATTCCTTTATAGACTATAGAAAGTCAGCACCCACCTCCCCAGAGAGTGAAATATTTGGGGGGATATTAAAAGAGGCAGGATAAAATATTTCCCCTGAAGGAGAAATGGAGAAAAAAAAATCTCAGGCAGAAACCCGAGAAGGCCAATCTTTAGGAATGGAGATTTGGTAATCCATTCCAAAAGACTGGGGCACACTATTCATAAGCAAAATTCCTTCAGCCCCCACAGCTGATGGGATTAAGAATTTACATCCCTCCGTCCAGCTCCAAGGACAGGACAGGACTTCCCAGCCATAATGGGAGTCAGGCAACAATAATTAGAATATCAAAAGGGCACACTCAAGCACAGGTCAAAGTACATTTCACAACAGGCATCTCAAATACAAAGCCCAAAGAAGGTATAAAAACCCACCCACGCTCAACTCCATTTTGTCAGCTGTCCCAGAACTGCATACTGTTGCTGGTTCTGCTCCTCAATAAACAAATCTTCTTTCTTAAGCAACCTCCATTTTATTCCCGGTTTGGAACTGGACCTTATTTTTCTTTCAACAAGACTTTTGGTCTTTTGAGAAGCAGTTTAAGAAAATTATTTATACCTTTATATTTTGGTATTGGAGACGACTGCTGAGAATACTGTGGGCAGCTAATAAAAACAGATGGCTCGTTCAGCAAGTTCTTACTTGAGGCGCAAATGAGCAGGCTTAACTTATCCTACTTTGGGCACATTATATGAAGATCCAGCTCCCTGGAGAAGGCTGTGATGCTAAGAGAAATGGAACGAAAGAAAAGACGACTACCAGCAACAATGGTCTGTGGAATTTAAATTTCCCACTGTGTGATTGATTGCAAGACTCCACTGATTTATCTGGGAATAAACTTTACTGAACTGAATAAACTCATTTCTGAATTGGCATACTCAAAATTCAGTCAGTACTGTGCTGGAAAAATAAATAAATAAACAAGCAAACAAACAAATAAATAAATAAATAAATAAATATTCTCAGTGATTACATGCATGCTGGTTTCAGCATTCAGGAAAAGCCATAGCTCCAAGACAACAAACCTTCCTAATGGAAATATTAAAAAGATACAACAAATACATCACAAATATATGTTTGTGTTACTATAAATCAGGCCTGCATAGCTTGCAGAGGAGAAAGGGCTACACTGATAAATTAAAAATAATTGTGGACCAAAAAGGAATAGCTGACATGTTGATCCTTTGTTTGGCGGAAGCAATGGAGCTGATGGTGTCGGTCAGAACTGAAAGTATTGGAGGTGCTCAGCAGTGTCTTGTGGGAAGAGTGTATTGGTGGATTCTTCCTGGTAGTTGTGATATTTGAGGGCAGTGAATATACTAAGTTTTTATAAAATGCTTGGTGGTCCACATATTTCCCGTGGGTTAATGTTGTGCAGAAAATGAATGAGCTGGAAAAGGGGTGCTGTTAGTAGGATTTACGTATCCTCAGTGGTGGGATTCAGCCAGTTCGCATCAGTTCAGCAAAACCGGTAGCTAATTTTTTGTTGCCCAGGACCAGAATGGACTTCCGGAAGCAGCATCCACACAGAGAACTGGTTGTTCACATGTTTGAATCCCACCAATGCCTATCCTTCATTTATTTAAAAAATAAACCTGTTTTCCAAGTGCAAGGGAGCAGTGCTTTTTACTTATGAGACTGACAAGAAAGAAACTTCACATTTACTTATTTTCTTAGTGGATTGTAGCTCTTAATCTCTACAAAGTCAAGATTTATATGAGCATTCAACTGCTACAGTACTCAGAAACTATTTCCTATTACAGACTTTGTCCACAAATATATAAAGTTCATACCAGCTACTATAGTAAAGTCTTAGTGCAAATATTCTCCAAATTCAGCTCATTCATGGGTTATAAAATGATAATGAAAAACAGGCAAACGAAATAATAAACGATTTGTTCTGAGTCCTGCCACACAATGCAAAATCTGTGAGAATAGTTAATGCTGTTTATGAACTAGAATTGCCAATTGATCAAAAATAACATTAGCTTGACATGTTTATGTTTTTTATTATTGCTTCATTTTATTTAATTATCGCTTCATACATAGAAATTAGCAGATGTTTGTCATTTCTTACAAACAGACATTTTTTATAATGATTACCATCATGATGTGGAGTTTTCAGACAAGAGAATAAGCTAAAGTGTGCCTATGCATTACAATTGCTTTCTATAACTTTCAGTATCAAAGGCAGAATGCTTTCAAACCCTATTGAAAATATGAGAGTACTACTGTACTACCTGTCTTTTTATGGTCTCTTCACTGAAGTTTGGATAGCTGCTATAGAAATGATATGGAGGACAAATGTTTGTTATGAAATAGCACGCTTATATCCTTACATTATCCTTTACCAAGACCTCCACATTTTGCTATTCAAGAATGAACTATGGTGCATTGGTTCATTCATGTACTTTTTATAGACACATGTACTTTTTAAAGAGTAATTGTATTGGTAACAAATTAATAAACAAATAATAGAAATGGCATCAAACCCTAGATAGAGTTCATGCTATTCAGTGTAGGCAACTCTTTAAGGTGGAGGTCTTCCAGTCCAAGCCCCTGTTCAAGCAGGAGACACTATACCATTCCAGACAAGTGGCTGTCCAGAATTAAGGAGAAACCTCCTAACAGTGAGGACAATTAACCACTGGGTGCTCCATAACTGGAGGTTTTTAAGAAGAGACTAGATGGTCACTTATCTGAAATGATATAGGTTCTCCTGTTTGAGCAGGGGGCTGGACTAGAATACTTCCAAGGTCCCTTCCAACTCTATTCTATTCAATGATCACGGTTTCTTCTTAAAACCTCTAGTGATGAAGGACCCACAACTTTTGAAAGCAAGCTGGTTGATAGTTCTCATTGTTAGGAAATTTCTCCTTAGTTTTAGATTGGTTTTCTCTTTGATTAGTTTCCATCCATTGTTTCTTGCCTTGCCCTCTGTTGCTTTGGAAAATAGGTTGAACCCATCTTCTTTGTGGCAGCCCCTCAAATATTGGAACACTGCTATCATATCACCCCTAGTCCTTTTCTCTAGATTAGACATACCCAATTCTTGCAACCCCTTTATGGATTACTGCCTTGTCGTGGCGAAGGGGCTTGCGTAACTCAATGAAGCTATAAGCTATGCCGTGCAGGGCCACCCAAGACGGACAGGTTATAGCAGAGAGTTCTGACAAAATGTGATCCACTGGAGAAGGAAATGGCAAACCACTCCAGTATCTTTGCCATGAAAACCCCATGGACAGTACTAAAAGGTAAAAAGATATGACGCTGGAAGATGAGCCCCTCAGGTCGGAAGGTGTCCAATATGCTACTGGGGAAGAGCAGAGGGCTAGTACTAGTAGCGCCAGAAAGAATGAAGGACTGGGCCAAAGCCGAAAGGACGCTCAGTTGTGGATATATCTGGTGGTGAAAGGAAAGTCCGATGCTGTAAAGATTTTTTCTCCATAGGAACCTGGAATGTAAGATCCATGAATCAAGGCAAGCTAGACGTAGTCAAAAAAGAGATGACAAGACTAAACATCGACATCTTAGGAATCAGCGAACTAAAATGAACAGGAATGGGTGAATTTAACTCAGATGACCATCAGGTATACTACTGTGGGCAAGAATCCCTCAGAAGAAATGGAGTAGCCTTCATAGTCAATAAAAGAATAGGAAAAGCAATACTGGGATACAATCCCCAAAATGACAGAATGATCTCAATTCGAATCCAAGGCAAACCATTCAATATCACAATAGTCAAAATCTATGCTCCAACCACTGGTGCTGAAGAGGATGAAATTAACCAGTTTTATGAAGCCCTACAGCACCTTATAGAATTAACACCAAAAAATGATGTCCTTATCATCATGGGGGATTGGAATGCTAAGGTAGGAAGCCAAAAGATAACCGGAATAACAGGCAAGTTTGGCCTTGGAGTACAAAATGCAGCAGGGCACAGGCTAATAGAATTTTGTCAAGAGAATACAATGGTCATAACAAACACTCTTTTCCAACAATCCAAGAGATGGCTCTACACATGGACATCATCAGACGGTCAACATAGAAATCAGATTGACTATGTGCTCTGCAGCCAAAAATGGAGAAGCTGTATACAGTCAGTAAAAACAAGACCAGGAGCTGACTGTGGCTCAGATCATGAGCTTCTCGTTGCAAAATTTAGGCTTAAATTGAAAAAAGTAGGGAAAAGCACTAGGCCACTCAGGTATGAACTAAATCATATTCCTGATGAAAATACAGTAGAGGTGACAAATAGATTTAAGGAATTAGATCTGATAGACAGAGTGCCTGAAGAACTATGGATGGAAGTTTGCAACATTGTACAAAAGGTAGCAACTAAAACCATCCCAAAGAAAAAGAAATGCAAGAAAGCAAAATGGCTGTCTGAGGAAGCTTTGCAAATAGCTGAGGAAAGAAGGGAAGCGAAAGGCCAGGGAGAAAGAAAAAGATACACCCAATTGAATGCAGAATTCCAGAGAGTAGCTAAAAGAGATAAGAATGCCTTCTTAAATGAACAGTGCAAAGAAATAGAAGAAAACAACAGAATAGGGAGGACCAGAGATCTCTTCAAGAAAATTGGAGATATGAAAGGAACGTTTCATGCAAAGATGGGCATGATAAAGGACCAAAATGGCAGAGACCTAACAGAGGCAGGAGAGATTAAGAAGAGATGGCAAAACTACACAGAAGAACTATACAAGAATGAGCTTAACATCCCAGATAACCACAATGAGATGGTCACTGACCTTGAACCAGATATCCTAGAATGTGAAGTGAAATGGGCCTTAGAAAATCTGAGCAAGAACAAAGCTAGTAGAGGTGACAGTATTCCAGCTGAGCTATTCAAAATCTTAAAAGACGATGCAGTAAAAGTGCTGCACTCAATTTGCCAGCAAATTTGGAAAACTCAACAGTGGCCACAGGATTGGAAAAGGTCAGTTTACATTCCAATTCCAAAGAAAGGCAATGCCAAAGAATGTTCAAACTATCGCACCATTGCACTCATTTCACATGCTAGTAAAGTTATGCTTAAAATCCTACAAGGTAGACTCCAGCAGTATGTAGATCGAGAACTACCAGAAGTACAGGCAGGATTTTGAAGAGGCAGAGGAACTAGAGATCAAATTGCCAACATACGCTGGATCATGGAGAAAGCTAGGGAGTTTCAGAAAAACATCTACTTCTGCTTCATTGACTATGCAAAAGCCTTTGATTGTGTGGATCACAACAAATTGTGGCAAGTTCTTAAAGAGATGGGAGTACCAGACCATCTCATTTGTCTCTTGAGAAACTTATATGCGGGTCAAGAAGCAACAGTGAGAACTGGACACGGAACCATGATTGGTTCAAAATTGGAAAAGGAGTCCGGCAAGGCTGTATACTGTCGCCCTGCCTATTTAACTTATATGCAGAGCACAGCATGAGAAAGGCAGGGCTAGATGAATCAAAAGTTGGAATTAAGATTGCCGGGAGAAATATCAACAACCTAAGATATGCAGATGATACCACTCTAATGGCAGAAAGTGAAGAGGAACTAAAGAGCCTCTTGATGCGGGTGAAGAAGGAGAGTGCAAACGTTGGCTTGAAACTCAACATCAAGAAAACCAAAATCATGGCATCCGGCCCTCTCAATTCCTGGCAAATAGATGGGGAAGAAATGAAGGTAGTGACAGATTTTATTTTTCTGGGCTCCAAGATCACCTCAGATGGGACTGCAGCCAAGAAATTAAAAGACGCTTGCTCCTGGGGAGGAAAGCTATGGCAAATCTAAACAGCATTCTAAAAAGCAGAGACATCACCCTGCCAACAAAAGTGCGTATAGTCCAGGCCATGGTTTTCCCAGTTGCAATGTATGGCTGTGAAAGTTGGACCATAAGAAAAGCTGAGCGCCAAAGAATTGAGGCCTTTGAACTATGGTGCTGGAGAAGACTCCTGCGAGTCCCTTGGACTGCAAGGTGTTCAAACCGGTCAGTCCTAGAAGAGATCAACCCTGACTGCTCTTTAGAAGGCCAGATCCTGAAGTTGAAACTCAAATACTTTTGCCACCTAATGAGAAGGAAGGACTCACTGGAGAAGGGCCTAATGCGGGAAAGATTGAGGGCAATAGAAGAAGGGGACGACAGAGAATGAGATGGCTGGATGGAGTCACTGAAGCAGTAGGTGTGAACTTAAATGGACTCCAGAAGATGGTAGAGGACAGGAAGACCTGGAGGAACGTTGTCCATGGGGTCGCGATGGGTTGGACACGACTTCGCAATTAACAACAACAATTCTTGCAAGAGCTCATCATATGTTTTAGCATTCAGTCCCCTAATCATCTTTGTTGTTGGTTCAGATTTTGTATTTCCAAAGAATACAAGAATAATAAGAATGGGATGTGCTTTTGTCTGGTGTTCGGAGGCTGCAGAAGCTATGGAAGAACATTATCTGAAGCTGCTTCAGGATGATAAACTTGTTACCTATAAAGACATTTTGGATAAGGACAGAAAACTTAAAGACAGGCAAGACCTTCAACAACAAGGTAATTACTTAGCCTTATTTACAAATTCAAACAAGATATGAAAAAGATGCAAAGTTAATGGGATTTTATAAAGAACAGATACAACTTGATAAAATACTTTTGAAAACAAATGAAAATTTGATTAAGAAACTCTACAAATTCCTCTTAAACTGGAAGATGGAAGAAGAACAAGTAAAAGAAACAATGATAGTTTGGGCAAAATTTTTTGGATATTCTATAGATTCAGAAGACTGGCAAAAGCTTTGGGATAGAAATATCAAACTTACCAAAGCAGCCTCATATAAAGAAAATTTATATAAAATGTTTTATAGATGGCATATGACACCAGTTAGAGTAGCGAAAATGTTTAAAAATGTATCGAATAACTGTTGGAAATGTAAACAAAAACCAGGTACCTACTATCATATCTGGTGGGTATGTTCTAGCGCTAAGAAGTTTTGATTTAAGATTCATATATGGCTGGAAAAGATGACTAAAATACAGATAGAAATTTAAGCCAGAATTGTTTTTGTTGGGAATACTAGGACTTAACTATGGAAAAGAGAATGAATATTTAATATTACATGTATTGACAGCAACGAGAATAGCATTTGCCCAATTTTGGAAAAATGAAAATTTACCATCTGACCAGATTATAATTACAAAATTTTTAGAATGTGCAGAAATGGATAGATTAACTTTAGAGATCAAAGAGAAAGAAGACTCAGTTTATTTTAAAACATGGGAAATTTTTTTTAATCAATGGTTAGCAACACAATCTAGTGCAGCGGTTCTCAACCTGTGGGTTGCGACCCCTTTGGGGGTCGAATGACCCTTTCACAGGGGACGCCTAAGACCATCGGAAAACACATATTTCCGATGGTCTTAGGAACTGAGACACCGCTTCTCTATCCGTCTCCAGGCGGCGGGTCCGTTCATACTGGCACTGAGGCCAGGGTCGGGCAGGGTCAGGCGGCGAGGCTGGGTGCTGGTGGAGGAGGAGGGGTGGGCTGCGTGGAGCGAGGCATGGGGCAGGAGGGCAGCGAGGAGGCGGGCGCTGTGGCTCCTCCTGCTCCTGCTGCTGCTGCTGCTGAGGTGGCCGATCATAATGCAGAAGCACCACGCCATGGAGCGGCGCGGCTGAGGGTGGGCGGGCAGGCAGGCCGAGGGGGAGGCGCAGCCCTCTGCATGATGAAATCACAGGCGGCGCTGCCTCGGCAGCTCTGCCTCGGCCAGTGCAGGGGGTGGCACCACGCATGCGCGGCGGTCCCAGGCCGAGGCGGTTGCTAGGTGATGGCCTGCATGTGCCCTTGGCCTGCCTGGCGTGCGCTCCAGCCACAGGAGAGGAGGCAGAGCGTGCGCGCCAGAGAGAGAAAAAGAAAAAGTGAGTGAGTGAGAGAGAGAGAGACAGAGAGAGAGAGAATGAGAGTGAGCAAACCCCGGGCCTCCTCCTACCCCCGCCCGCAGGGGCACGACATTAGGAAGGTTGAGAACCACTGATCTAGTGAGAAAGGATTATGAAAATTAATAGGATGAATGATATCTATTAACTAGTTATTATTTTCAGCATTATTGCGATTGCTATTGATTATAGTTAGTTACCATTATATTAATTACTGTTACTTAATATTTGTATCTGGACGAGAGTCTGCTTGCCAAAGTGTGGAATTATTGTTGGGGGCAACCCCATTTTTGTACTGACCCTTACCCTAACCCCACCCCTGAACCCTACCCAATACCTATACTGATCCCATCCTTTCCTTACCCTTGTAAAACCTAATAAAATAAAAAAAAGAATGAAGACCTCATGTAACCTGAAACAGACCTCGTGTAACCTGAAAATAATAAAAGGGTTTTTTTCCCTGTGGTTCCAGCCTGCTTGTTGGAAGAGGGGGTTTCTCCTTGTGAGCTTAACAAGGACTCACACAGGCTGGGACAGAATAGTACCATTGGAAGGGAAATGGTATGCAGCAAATCCTGTGGAACAGTGCAAAGTGGCCTTTTTGAGTGGCAGTGGTGGTCTTAAGGTTAAAGTCAAGGCCGGATCTCAGCCAAGTGCCACTGTTCAGGGTGGCCTAGATGGGATGTGTGTATGGAGGTAGAGAATTGTTTCATTTTTATTTATATGTATGCATGTGTGACACACCAGTAGAGTCAAGCTAGGCATTTTCTGAATTTTTGACACGCCGGGCCCAAAAGGTTCATCACCACTGCTATAAGTGTGATGAAAGCAGAGATCTGAGAACCCATTCTTACTTCACTGCTGATATACTGTAAATTTTTCAATAATCCATTGTAAGTTTGCATTGGTTGATACAACATGCGAAGGGAAAGTTTTGCTTACGTATATGCTGCATATTAACAAACACAGTGGTTTATATTTATTATATATTGTTTCATCTAGATTAATAAAACACAATAAAATATAAACGTTAAAAATACCAATGGCCAGGCCATCTAACTATTGAAGTGCAGCATTATTTAGATTTTAAAAAATCAGACACTGGACTGGCATATGCCTTCAGCTTACAGACAGTCATGATGTAATTTACAGTTTGATGTGGGACTCCACAGTTACACTGAGGGGAGGATATTATGCCCCATTTATATAGAGAGTCCTGGCAGACACTGTCTGAGGTGCAAATCCTATAAATGTGGTTTATAATAAGGTGACCAACCATCCTCCTTTAGGGAGGACAGTCCTCCTTTTTTAAGTTCTGTCCTCCCTCGAAAAGTGTCCTCCTACATGTCCTCCTTTTTGATAATTGAAGACTAATCTGCAGGGCTTTTTTTTCTCATAGAATGCTCAGAACGGAGTTCTGGCACCTTTTTTATGGGTTTTTTTTTCAACTTTTGCATGAGCTGTGCTACTCCCCCTATTGGCTTTTGAAAGCCAATAGGAATTGCTGCTGAGTGTGCCATAATACCCAGCCGGCAAACTTTGCACATGTAAGTTGTCTGTCGCGAAGGCGAATTGGCAGGAACTTTGCACCCCTCCCTGTTACCCAACTACACCATAATAATAATAATAGTAAAGTTGGAAGGGACCTTGGAGGTCATCCAGTCCAACCCCCTGCTCAGGCAGGAAACCCTATACCATTTCGGACAAATGGCTGTCCAGTCTCTTCTGAAAAACCTCCAGTGTTGGAGCATTCACCGCTTCTGGAGGCAGGTTGTTGCACTGGTTAATTGCCAGGAAGTTTCTCCTTAGTTCTAGGTTGCTTCTCTCCTTGCTTAGTTTCCACCCATTGCCTCTTGTCCTGCCTTCAGGCGCCTTGGAAAATAGCTTGACACCCTCTTCTTTGTGGCAGCCCCTGAGATATTGGTACACTGCTATCATGTCCCCCCTCGTCCTTCTCTTCATTAAACTAGACATATCCAATTCCAGCAGCCATTCCTTATATGCTTTAGCCTCCAGTCCCCTAATCATCTTTGTTGCTCTTCTCTGTTCTCTTTATAGAGTCTCAACTTCTTTTTTACATTGCGGTGACCAAAACTGGATGCAGTATTCCAGGTGTGGCCTTACCAAGGCATTGTAAAGTGGTATTAACACTTCACATGATCTTGATTCTATCCCTCTGTTAATGCAGCTTAGCATTGTGTTGGCCTTTTTGGCAGCTGCAGCACATTGCTGGCTCATATTTAGGTGATTGTCCACTAGGACTCTGAGGTCCCTCTCACAGTTACTACTATTGAGCAAGGTACCCCCTATACTATATCTGTGCATTTGGTTTTTCTTGCCTAAATGTAGAACCTTGCTTTTTTCACCATTGAATTTCATTTTATTAGATAGTGCCCAGTGTTCAAGTTTGTCCAGATCCTTCTGTATCTTAAGCCTGTCTTCTGGAGTGTTGGCTATTCCTGCCAGCTTGGTGTCGTCTGCAAATTCGATGAGTTCCCCATCTATCCCCTCGTCCAAATCATTGATAAAGATGTTGAAGAACACTGGTCTCAGAACAGAGCCTTGGGGCACCCCACTAGACACTTCCCTCCATGGAGATGCGGTTCCATTGAGGACCACACGCTGAATACGGCCGGTCAGCCAGCTACGGATCCATCTGGTGGTGGTGCTGTCTACCCCACATTTTTCTATCTTGTTGAGTAGTAGGTTGTGATCTACTTTATCAAATGCCTTACTGAAGTCCAAGTAAATTATGTCCACAGCATTCCTCTGATCAACTAATTTTGTCACTTGGTCAAAGAATGCAATAAGATTTGTCTGGCATGATCTATTTTTGACAAACCCATGTTGGCTTTTAGTAATGACTTTGTTTGCCTCTAGGTGTTCGCTGATTCCTTGTTTGATTAACTTTTCCAGGATCTTCCCAGGTATTGAGGTCAGGCTGATAGGTCTGTAATTTCCTGGGTCCATTTTTTCCCCTTTTTTGTAGATGGGAACTACATCAGCTCTTTTCCAGTCCTCTGGTAATTCCTGTGCTCCAGGATCTTTGAAAAATATAGTTCAGTGGTTCTGAGACTAACTCCTAGTTAGTCCCAAAGATACCTGGAGGAGACTGGAGCAGCGATGCCACGATAACTTTCTCTTGATCTTCGGCCCTGCTAGGGCAATAATGGCTGCGGGCGCAAGAAACAGGGGCAGCGGAGCTGCTGTGAGCGGGGTATGAGGGGCGGTGGTGGCCGGCTGCCCTCTGTGCTGTGGGAGCCACGGGGCCTGCTCTACACAGGGCTGTGCAGGGTGGGCGGTGGTGCTGGCAGGGTGGCTGCAGGCAGGCTGCCCCCTGGGGCTGGAGCCGGCACAGCTGGTGCTTTGGGAGCTGCGGGGTCCACTCTACATGGCGGGGCAGCAGTGCTGGCGGGGCGGCTGTGGGCAGGGGCACGGCATGTAAGCATAATTACAATATAAAATGTTATTGTTACTAAGGTGACCAACTTTTTTACAGTGAAAAGGAGGATACAAATAAATTGAAGAAAAAAATATCATAAAAGCTGGCCCAGCCCATGGAAGGTCAACCGCCCGCCATGCCCCCGCCCGCAGCCACCCCACCAGCACCGCTGCCCTGCCATGTAGAGCGGGCCCCACGGCTCCCAAAGCACCAGCTGCGCCGGCTCTGGCCCTGGGGGGCAGCCCACTGTCAACACACCCTGCCTGCAGCTGCCCTGCCAGCACCACCGCCCATCCTGTGCAGCCCCGTTTAGAGAGAGCCCCACAGCTCCCACAGCACGGGGGGCAGCCAGCCGCTGCTGCCCCTCACACCCCCGCCTACAGCACCCCCACCGCCCCTGCCTCTTGCGCCCGCACCCATTATTCCCCTAGCAGAGCCGAAGATCAAGAGAAACTTACCGCTCCAGTCTCCTTCAGGTATCTTCGGAACTAACTAGGAGATGGTGTAGTTGGGTAGCAGGGAGGGGTACAAAGTTTCTGCCAATTCGCCTTCGCTGCAGACAACTTGCATGTGCAAAGTTTGCCAGCCGGGTGTTTTGGCGTGCTCATCAGCAATTTCTATTGGCTTTCAAAAGCCAATAGGGGGAGTAGCACAGCTCATGCAAAAGTTGAAAAAAAAAACATCAAAAAAAGATGCCGGAACGCCATTCTGAGCGTTCTGTGAGAAAAAAAAGCCCTGCAGATTAGTCTTCAAATATCAAAAAGGAGGATATGTAGGAGGACACTTTTTGAGGGAGGACAGACCTTACAAAAGGAGGACTGTCCTCCCTAAAGGAGGATGGTTGGTCACCTTATTGTTACAAATGTTTTTATTATGCATTTATCATATTATAGTGTATTCTGTATTATTGTTGCAATGAATAAAATGTTTCTTTTATTTACAATATTTTTTTCTTCAATTTATTTGTGTCCTCCTTTTCATTGTAAAAAAGTTGGTCACCTTATTTATAAGTTTTATTCAAGCAACTAAAGTTAAACAAGGCATGGCTTAACATGTGGTACAACATGATGATAGGGTGATCCTTTCCCACTGACTGCTTCTGAATCATGCCTATGTTTTACCCATAGGTTTTAACCTTTGCAATGTCATGTTGTTGGCAACTGCGTCTCCTTTGAATTAAAAGCTCATTTTTTAAATTGCTTCCAAAAGACCTGAACTATGTTTGCTTAGCAATGAGCTTTTCTGAGCCAAAAACAGCAGACCTGAAGTTTGTCTAGTTTGGCTTTTATCATCCTATCCTGTTTACTTGCACAGCAGCCAACGGCCTTAAATCTTCATGTTTCCTTGTTTATTTGTTCATAATATTATGAGGACACGTACAATTGCATTTTTTTCTCAAACAACCTGAAAAATGTGAGCTTTTGCAGAGCAGACTAAGGAACCCTCCGTCACAACATACATATTCTTTCTGCTAACTCAGGGAAAGGCAACTTGTGTCCCCCAAAGCATCCAGAGAAGGGAAGCTGAAATATGAGTTCTGATTTTTTTTTCCTTTTATTACTGCAGGTTTGGGGGAAAGTTAAGGGAATCTTAAATCTTGCATAGATATCCATTTTGCCTCATAAATATTCCCTCCAAGACTCAAAAGGTAATATAGTGTTCAAGCATTCAAACTTTTTATCCCATCCATTCTTACCATGACAAGGCAGGCCACTTGTCTTTAAATCACCACTTGCCACCTGCAGTATAAATCATTGTCTAGTTTGTTTGATTTTAATTGAACATGTCATGTGAATTCTGTGTCTTATTTGGATGCATGTTGTGGGTACTTTTACAAAATGGCTGCCATCGGCCCTGCCTGTTCAAAAAGTGACATTCAAATGGGTGATGTCAGTTCCCAAATACCACTTTAACAGAAACTAAACTGATAAGATTGCTTCCAACCAATCCACAAGCATTACAATTTAATCTTTATATTTTGCAAGGAGCAAAGAAGCAAGTGAATAACAAATCTCTCTATTACCGTTATTTTCAAAGGCTGCCTGGAGGCTTTTTTATAAATAAAGGCAGTGCTAAAGGCTGGTACTTTGCTTTGTAACATGCCACAATTTCATTTCATTAATTAAAAGGAAAAAGAAAGTTAGGGCAGCTCTATTGTTGATGGACATTTGCAGGTCCTGCTCTCACTCTTTGTTCTTACAGGTTTTTTCAGAGGCTTCTTTTGAATCCTTTTTAATATTGTGGGAAGTCCCCACAGAGAAGGAAATATTAAAAGGGCAGAAAAATGTATTTCCTCAAAGGATCTTAAAGAAGCAGAAAAGCATGCCCAGTTTTTCTTAATAGCACCAAGTCTCCTTCCCCCCAAGCAGAAACCAGCTCTGTAGAAATGCAGATGTGGTAATCCATTCAGGAAGGTTGGAGGTCCCCAGCTAGAAGCTTAGGAAGACAAAGACCCTTAAAATCTATATACCCCACCCAAACTCTAAGACAGGACATAATAGGATTAATCCACAGATGCCAAAGGGGTACACTCAGACTCAGGTCAAAGTACATGTCACAGGAAATTGTTGTTGTTGTTAATTGCGAAGTCGTGTCCGACCCATCGCGACCCCATGGACAACGTTCCTCCAGGTCTTCCTGTCCTCTACCATCTTCTGGAGTCCATTTAAATTCACACCTACTGCTTCAGTGACTCCATCCAGCCATCTCATTCTCTGTCGTCCCCTTCTTCTATTGCCCTCAATCTTTCCCATCATTAGGCCCTTCTCCAGTGAGTCCTTCCTTCTCATTAGGTGGCCAAAGTATTTGAGTTTCAACTTCAGGATCTGGCCTTCTAAAGAGCAGTCGGGGGTTGATCTCTTCTAGGACTGACCGGTTTGAACGCCTTGCAGTCCAAGGGACTCGCAGGAGTCTTCTCCAGCACCATAGTTCAAAGGCCTCAATTCTTTGGCACTCAGCCTTTCTTATGGTCCAACTTTCACAGCCATACATTGCAACTGGGAAAACTGGCCTGGACTATACGCACTTTTGTTGGCAGGGTGATGTCTCTGCTTTTTAGTATGCTATCTAGATTTGCCATAGCTTTCCTCCCCAGGAGCAAGCGTCTTTTAATTTCTTGGCTGCAGTCCCCATCTGAGGTGATCTTTGAGCCCAGAAAAATAAAATCTGTCACTACCTCCATTTCTTCCCCATCTATTTGCCAGGAATTGAGAGGGCCAGATGCCATGATTTTGTTTTTCTTAATGTTGAGTTTCAAGCCAACTTTTGCACTCTCCTTCTTCACCCGCATCAAGAGGCTCTTTAGTTCCTCTTCACTTTCTGCCATTAGAGTGGTATCATCTGCATATTTTAGGTTGTTGATATTTCTCCCGGCAATCTTAATTCCAACTTTTGATTCATCTAACCCTGCCTTTCTCATGATGTGCTCTGCATATAAGTTAAATAGGCAGGGCGACAGTATACAGCCTTGCCGGAATCCTTTTCCAATTTTGAACCAATCAGTGGTTCCGTGTCCAGTTCTCACTGTTGCTTCTTGACCCGCATATAGTTTTCTCAAGAGACAAATGAGATGGTCTGGTACTCCCATCTCTTTAAGAACTTGCCACAATTTGTTGTGATCCATACAATCAAAGGCTTTTGCATAGTCAATGAAGCAGAAGTAGATGTTTTTCTGGAACTCCCTAGCTTTCTCCATGATCCAGCGTATGTTGGCAATTTGATCTCTAGTTCCTCTGCCTCTTCAAAATCCTGCCTGTACTTCTGGTAGTTCTCAATCCACATACTGCTGGAGTCTAGCTTGTAGGATTTTAAGCATAACTCTACTAGCATGTGAAATGAGTGCAATGGTGCGATAGTTTGAACATTCTTTGGCATTGCTTTTCTTTGGAATTGGAATGTAAACTGACCTTTTCCAATCCTGTGGCCACTGTTGAGTTTTCCAAATTTGCTGGCAAATTGAGTGTAGCACTTTTACTGCATCATCTTTTAAGATTTTGAATAGCTGGAATATTGTCACCTCCACTAGCTTTGTTGTTGCTCAGATTTTCTAAGGCCTATTTCACTTCATATTCTAGGATGTCTGGTTCGAGGTCAGTGACCATCTCATTGTGATTATCTGGGACGTTAAGCTCATTCTTGTATAGTTCTTCTGTGTAGTTTTGCCATCTCTTTTTAATCTCTTCTGCCTCTGTTAGGTCCCTGCCATCTTGGTCCTTTATCATGCCCATCTTTGCATGAAACGTTCCCTTCATATCTCCAATTTTCTTGAAGAGATCTCTGGTCCTCCCTGTTCTGTTGTTTTCTTCTATTTCTTTGCACTGTTCATTTAAGAAGGCATTCTTATCTCTTCTAGCTACTCTCTGGAATTCTGCATTCAATTGGTGTATCTTTCTCTTTCTCCTTTGCCTTTCGCTTCCCTTCTTTCCTCAGCTATTTGCAAAGCTTCCTCAGACAGCCATTTTGCTTTCTTGCATTTCTTTTTCTTTGGGATGGTTTTAGTTGCTACCTCTTGTGCAATGTTGCAAACTTCCATCCATAGTTCTTCAGGCACTCTGTCTATCAGATCTAATTCTTTAAATCTATTTGTCACCTCTACTGTATATTCATCAGGAATATGATTTAGTTCATACCTGAGTGGCCTAGTGGTCACAGGAAATACAGAGCCTCAAACATGGCTCTGGAAGAAAAGAGAGAGAGCATATGTAGAGAGTGGGTTTTTATACCCTCTGGGCCTCTTGAGGTTTTTTCCTGTTCCTGTTTGTCACAGGAAATATAGAGCCTCAAACAGGAACAGGAAACAACCTCAAGAGCCCCAGAGGGTATAAAAACCCACTCCCTATATATGCTCTCTCTTTTCTTCCAGAGCCATTTTTCTGTCTGGCTCTCCTCTTTAATAAACTCCAACCTTCTTTCTAAAGCAGTTGCCATGTTGTATATTCCCAGCTTGGACTGAACCATGATGAAGACTTTTCCTTCAACAATACAGTTCATCATTGTCCAAGAATAACATGAAGGCTATTTTCATAGAGACAATTGCTTGTGCTAAAATTGAGAGAGCTGCTAGATGTCACTGATTAAATACTGCACTTATGACAGGTTAATAGGGTTTAGGATTTGAAAGCAAAAATGGTAAAGTCTTGGAAGGCCACCTAGGAACTGACTGCACCCCTAAAAACAGTTGCGTCTCTTCTTAATGTCATTCACCACTTCCTGGGAAAAGTATTTAGTTTAAAAGGGGGATAGTAAAACTTGACAAGAGGGGCTGGCCTGTTTCAATAAGAATGCAGAGACACCAACTAGTTTTCAATGGGAAATGAACAGGTCTCAGGCCTGTGTAGTAAAGGCAAGGGAAAAAGTGTCATATTTGAATCTTGGGGACTGCTACATAAAAACTTGAACCCTAGATTTTGCAGGACCTGCTTTTCTTCATTAGCAAATACCTGCAATCAATTATCAGAGCAATGTCCTTGAATCACTGGCTGGGAGCCTTCTAGGTCAAGTATTGGTTGGGGTAAAATATGACTAAAGGAGCTGCATAGAGGAGCTATGACTGCCCCATGCCCTTCAGAGCAATTTTTGCCTTCAAATATCAAAGGTGGCACAAGCCTACAAGTCAATAATACTATCTTCTCCTAGCAGAATTAAAAGGGCCTTTGTGCTGTTTTCATCAACCTTTCCCTCATCTTAGCAATTAGTCCCTGAACCTTCAATGGTTGGTTCCTTGTCCAGCATGTCAAGCTCAGAATCTTAAGTAGGATTCGTGATTTTACTTGTCACATTAGTTTGTTGAACACTGTCACAGAATGACAAGCTACCTTTGCTCTCTACTGTCCAATTAATGTTTAAAATTCTTTTGGTTAGCATTGATTCCAGGTTCAGGGGACAACTTGAGCAAGATCTTCTCAAAATCCTCGTCCTTCCTTGAATGGACTTACCTCTTTGCCACAGCTTCTGCCTCTGCTTATTTCTTTGCTTCTGTTTCATTCTGGCCCAGTCTGCAGGAGCTTCACGGAGGAAAGAAGGGGCATAGAAACTCTGCTTCCCTCTCACCATTATCGGGTTTGAAAGAAGGTAGGAAAACAAGCTTCAAGTGTGACAGCAAATAGCAGCAGGCTATGGGCTTTGGCAGTGACTCAAGGATGATAACCCCTGGCCCTGCCTAAAGAAACTGGAGATCAAAAACCCTATTAGACAGCCTGAGCCTCCTGGAGAAAAACAAAGAGTACCAAGCGAGAGGATTAATCAATTTTTATAATGTACATATCAATATTAGCAATGAGTAACAGCTTTCGTTATTTACATTTTTCTAAGAACCTCATTTATTTTACTGTCAAGAACTCCCCCCCCCCTTTAGTATAAATTTCAGTGCAATAAAATTGCAAATCAGGTAGCAGGATTCAATTTCTTGTTGCTCGTTCGTCAAGGAGAGAATTTAATTTGAATTTGTAGCATACCGTTTTTCAAACAGCTTTGAATTAAGTTTAAGACAATGGTCTAAGCACCTGGGGCAAAGGAACTGCATGGAAAAGAAAGAACATATTTTCAGTAGTAAATGGCTGAAGCCTGGGGAATCGTCTGCCATCTGCTCTTCTCCATTCCATGGTTAAGGGAGAAAATGGCAAGCTTTCAGAAGATGAATGTTGCAGCCGCTTAACAAAGACATTGCCTCATACCCAACACGTTTGCTTTTGCTTTTAAAGTCCCTGCTCCCTTTCGTCTACTTCAAATTAATCCATCAAGAAGAAACAGCCAGCTGTGAATAGCACTGTCTATAAGATCTCTTTGTAGATTAGCAGCGTGTATTTCCTCCAGTACTATTGACACTTCAATTCTCTCTTTAATTCTCACCCTGGAACACCAGGGATGCAGCAGATCTGAATGGCTTTTTTCTGAGGCAAGAGGCAAAGCTAGTTTAGGTCAGAGCTAACAACCAGATCACATGAGTCAGCGGCAAGAAGGGTGTAAGTGCAGCAAACATCCAATTATGAAACGGTGCTGTTAACCTTTGGGACCAATTGGCTACCCAGACCTGGATCTTTTTGTTTTCTCCTTAATTATCAGCAAATGGTTAATCAATAGTGTCTGTTTTTACTAAGTGGCAACCCATTAATGTGCCATGAAGTAGACCAGACACACACAAATGTACACATGCGGGCTGGTTACAGATGGGAAAAGACTGCAAGGACTCCTAATTAGCATGATGACTGGAAAGTCCCAGAGTTGAATGCTCAGTTCTGAGGGGTATCAGGTTAGGAATGGTTGATCTCAACCTTGATTGCTTTGTCCCGTGTTTATAAACCATCTATTTTGCAAAACTGGTCAGATCCATAGGAAAATCCCCCAGAGCTCCCACAATGTCAGCTGTGACCTTGTGGCTGCATGTTGCAAAAAGCAACATTTTGAATAATCCAGAGAGCCAGTTTTATATAGTGGTTAAAGCATCAGGATAGAAATCCCGGAGAGTGTGAGTTCTAGTCCTGCCTTAGGCATAAGGCCAACTTGGTGACCTTGAACAGGCAAGGGCAAACTGCTTTTGAAAAGCCTTGACAAGAAAGCTACAGAAATTTTTCCAGGCAGTCACCAAGAGTCAACACATATTTGATGGCGTGTGCGCGCATGTGCATACGCGTGCACACATACACACACACAAATGATCCAGAAGTCCTGAGACCTCAAAAAACAAAAGTATCATCTGTATGAATAGTGTACACTTGTTTGCACTGGTCCCACATTTTGTTTTTTCGTTGGAGAAATTAACTTTTTAAATATAAGTGAAAATCCGTCTGAATTTAGTTGGACTTATTTCCAAATAAGCATTTTTATAACTCACTGTGTATTGGAGGTGGATGGGCTGCCACTATTTCAAACAAATGATTTAGCTTTCCACTGTAGTCTCATAATACGGCAAAAGTTATGAAAAGTTTCCTAAAGATAAAGAACTTGTGTGTGTACATGTGTGTTGTGGAAGCAGAGGAATCAACAACAGATTTAGGAAAGGCTGCCCTCTCTTTTCAGCTTTCAAAAACAGTTTAGCACAGAGATACTCAACAATGCAAACAAATAGTTTAAATAGTTTATTTATTTGAAAACATAATGCTGAGAAGGTTTGTGGCTTAGGGTTCATTCTCACATTCTTCTAACCTCCAAGACCCCTTACAACCCTGTTATTCTGTTCTGTTCTTATGCACCTGGTTTCTACTGGGAGCCTAGCCATATAATGCCTGACTGGTAAAGGCATTCTCAGGCATTAGGTGGTTTTACTGTTTTTTTGAACGAGTGCTACACTTGCCCTCTCCTGCACCATTTTCAATGTTTTATGTAGTATTTCTAGGTGCTGGACACCAGACAATCCTTGCCAGGCAGCACTATCATTCCCTCACAAAACTTGTCAATTCTGCTCTTCTGCACCTGTCCTCTGTACCTGTGACTTGTCAGTCGTGTCATTTTTAAGAGCCCTAATCTCATTTAAAAACAACAACAACCAGACTTAATGTCATACCGTAGTCATCAGCCATTTTTGAGCTGGCAAATTAAAAGGTGGCTAAACCCACTTGTCTGCACTTGTCTATCCCACCACATGAAGTGGCAGAATTCGTCAACAATCTTCTTTAACTTGGTTGACAGCAAAACTATGAAACCACACCTCTGACTGGGTTCATCACTGAAGTAGAATAAGGCTTAGTAATTGGGGTGATGAAATTTATGATTATATATTTTCTACTAAGTCAGAGATTAGAGGATTAGACATTAATATGACTGTGAAGAAGAATCCTTAGTCATATGTGTGAACCTGCAAGCCATGATTTTTCAGTCAACCATTAAGTAGCCCATTGTCTAATACAGTTGTGAACCTAGCGTAGTCTCTCATAAAAGAGAAATAATTGTGACACTGACATCTAGGTGTACCCACTGGCATGATGTATGATCACAAAATAGTTGTCCAAAGGTATATTTTAATAATGTGCCAAGCTATAGGGCTTACTCAATCATGTCTTCCTGAAAAAATTACAATTTGCTGAATTTGCATTAGACGTAAAGCCATAGACAATGGTTGCAACCCACAGTGGCTGGAATCATACAATATGCTAAGCCTCACATAAGAAAACTGTATTATAGCATGACGTCTTATCTGAATCTAGCCTGTGCATAAATTTTTGTTTTCATTTTTTATTTTTTGCATTTAATTATTATACATCAGCCACTCTGCTATCTACAAATTAAATAAATTCCTATTCGGCAAGAATCTACATTGGAGGGTATCTTTTATTAAGTCTTTTATTATTCTTATTTAAAACATTAGCAATATATGTAATTAATTGCTTTATACAAAGTATACTCCCTTGAAGATAAGAAATGATGGGATTCTGAAATGTACTCTTTTATGTAATTATTAAAAAGCCCATCCTTCTTTCAATCAATGGCAATGTAATTCACTCCCAATTTTTGTATTGTAAAGCCTTTCCAATGCAAAGAGAAAACAGTAAGTACTGCAGCAAGAAGCAACAATCCAATCCACCCTAAAGTAAAATTTTAATATTCCATGAAGAATTTCTCACTTATTTGATATTCTCTGAGTTTGCACAGTAAAGGCTTTTATGGCACTTTCAAGCCATCAAGTTTATTATGACATAAGCTTACGTAGACTCTGATTTAATCATTTATAGCCATTTTTTTACCCATATGCATTCTCATCTATAATCAAAAATTAAATATAATTTGGGTAAAATATATTTTAAAAAATCAAAATCATTATTCCTAATTAAAAAAAGGGCCGACTGAGTAGGAATAGCTTGATTCTCTTCCCAAAGACAGCCAAAGAATCCTATGTAGATATTGGGGAAAAAATATTTCAATGGGAGCAATGGGAAAAAGTGTCTGAACCGTGAGAAAAGCAGCAGGCAGCAATAATTGAACGATAGAATGCCAAAGAGGCTCTAACTTAAATGAAATGAATCAAAATACTCGACACATTCTTGGCTGTTCGTGCTCTTGGGATGTAAAAGCAAGTACAGTTTTTTTAAAGTCTGTCAGCTGTGATTTTTGTTTGTTTGTATTGGTCGACGGGAGTTAAAAACCATATCATCCTATCGCACAGTACTCCACGCATCTAAATCAAGTCTCATTTTGAGCCACTCGCTTCACGTTTTAGAGAAATCAATAGACGTGTACCGCAGAATCTAGCTTGCTATTCCAGGCTGCTTTGCCAATGGCTGAAGCAGAATAGTAGGTGGAGCCACGTCGGTTTAAGAGACACGTGTACAGAGGAACCAGGAAGCGACTGCCGGAATTGGAATAGCCGCTGTATTTTGCAACATCTGGGTGATCTTATTGAGTGTATGTAGTGAATTATTACTTTTAAATAGAATGGGTTATTATTTAAAAAAAATCCAGGAGAATACATTGAAAGCAAGCACCCAGGCAGGCAAAATCCTTGTGGTATATTTTAGGAGATTTTATCTTTTTAAAAAACCAAACAAATCGGGATTAGCACTGGGAAAAAATGATCTAACATTTTCTACTTGTCAATTTTATATCTTAGATTTTTTTTACAGATTGTTTTAAAAATGGACTGCAAATAGTTGTGTTTTTATATATATATATATATATATTATGGTGTGGCAATCAGACCTATTCATTCATTTTGGTGCCTTTCACGTTATGGGTGCACAGAAATGAAAATGGTCCATATGGACAGATTAGATACAGCGTGATTAAAATAGAAGAAATCTTAATTGTTTGAAATTGTTAAATTGGCGACGATAACATTATTGTGGAACTTCATATAGATTGATTAAGTAACCTGGAATAGTGCCTCCTCGATCCTTCCCCAGGGTTGCAAGTTCTCAGATAAAAATCTTAAGAACCTTTTCGGGCAGAAATCGATGGTAGGAGAATGTTCTGTGACAGTTTCTTCTCCCTCCCCGTTGTAGCTATTCACTAACTTCCTTAATGAGAATTAATGCTTCACTTGAAAGGCAAAAATAATTTTCTTTCAGTTCGGCCAATCATCTTAAATAATGCAAGTCAAAAACACAATCCAAAGATTAGGAACTCACCTGATGTGCCTTACAATGATTTATGGTTTAATACAAACCAGATACCTATGCTTGCTCATTAAATCATTATTAAAACAGCTCATGGTTTATTGTAATATGTAAATTCAGCTAGAAATAAATCTTGGTTCGTGAAGGACTCACATGCTTAGAAAGAATTGCAAAAAGGCTAGAGATAGATTCAAGAATTTTGACTCACCCTACCAGATGGAGTATTACATGAGCAAACACCTGTTTGAATACGGTTAAAAGAATAGATAACTTTGGATATAAAGGGGCCATACAATAAGAGGGATAAGAGATATAAGTAATATAGTATTTTCCATAATATATGAAATGTAAAGATATTGGGATGATGTATGTGAATGAAAAGTTTGAAATCTAAAAATAAATTAAGTTGAAAAGAACTAGGACTAAGGAATGACCGAAATACTGAAGTGAAATTAAACTTAAATAAGACATTTTGAAAATAGGATATATAGTGATTTAACAAATTAACTTTTACAAATATAAGTGAAATATAAATAGATCAAAAAGATGTTATAGGTAGATGTTATAAGATAGGTAAGCAGTATAGTATTTTTACAACGTGTGAAATATGAAAACATTGGGATGGTGTACCTAAATGGAAAATCTGGATATTTAGATGATTAATATTGAGAAAATTATGACTGATAATGGTTTGAATATTAAGGGAAAATTAAACTTAAATAAGAACTATGAAAATAGGATGTATGGTAAACTAATAAGATGATTTTTATAAAAACAATATAAGTTGGTAAGAAAAAATGTCATACATAGATGTTATTATTTGTACAAATATGAAAAAAGTTTATATTTATGCATTGAAAATATTACGAATTATGCTTGTTTAAGGTTGAAGGAGAATACTATTGGGAGAAGGGAAAATCAAAGATATATACTATTAATACACCAATTATGGAATTACAAAAATTAATTATTATTGACTGTTAATTAACTATTATTGATTGATTTTCTCAAAATATATGAACCAGGGCAACAGGCTATACACTAGGCACTGAGGATTGTTATTATAAAAAATGAATAAAACATTTTAAAAAAAAGAATTGAAACCACATTCCAATTTTATGAGGAATTGAAGGATGAGAGAAATTGTCCAAGGACCCACTCCTTATAATATTTCCTATATTGCTCAAGTTATCCTCCATTACAAGAATGGGTAATATTTTGGGTTGGGAATATTTGAAACTTTGAAGGCATGTGGTTATTGCTTTGATCCAATGGCTGCCATGAGAGGCCTCATAAAGAGGTGGTGCAGCTGTTAAAATGCGGTATTTCAGGCTAATTCTGCTGACTGACAGCAGTTCAGTTCCCATGGGCTCAAAGTTGACTCAGCCTTCCATCCTTCTGAGGTCAGTAAAATTAGGACAATATGTTGGGGGCAATATGCTATCTCTATAAACCGCTTAGAGAGGGCTGTAAAGCACTGTGAAGCAATATATAAGTCTAAATGCTGTTGCTATTGATCTTTTCACTAAATGGCTCCTACATGGTGGGTGTGGCCAATCACAAAATAGCAATTGACCAGAAGGCAAGCAGATAATATTGCTTCACCCCCTCAACTTGGAGAGGCAGACATACTTCTATTGGAAACATTTTGCTTCCCTTTTTTGTTTTCTAAAAATGTCTATAAAGCCAAAGTGGGTCCAGAGCCATATTGTAAATAAGGATGATTCTGAGGGATAGTGGTTTGCTCTAATTTTGGTTATATTTAATTACAAATATCTAATAATATATGAATAAATAGGCACTTTATGCATATATGATGATCATAGGTAACATATTGCCAACTTCAAGGAAACACTTTGAGGAGGAGACACAAATTAGATAACTTTATAGCTATAGACCAGGGGTGTCAAACTCAATTTCATTGAGGGCCGCATCAGCATTGCGGTTGCCCTCGGGGGGCCGGGTGGGTGCAGCCTACTGGGTGAGCGTGGATGGAGTGGGTGTGGCCTACTGGGTGGGCATGGCCAGCTCTACATCGTTCGTATCAAGGGCAGGAGTGTGACAGATCTGAGGTTCTCTGGCAGAACGGGGTGGGACCGGGGCAAGTACCAAGGCATGGTGCATTTCTTCATTCCTCACAAAGGGTGACACCTCCCCAGCATGCACCCAGGGGCCGGGGCCGACACAGTAGGGGCTGGTTCCTCACTGTTTCTAGACGGCCTTGTGGAGCTAAGACTGAATGCATTTCACCATAGATGGCCACCACAAAATTGTACATTGGCTCGCGGCCAGCCTGGCCAGGGCCAAGGCAGTGGGAGCCGTTCCCTCACTGTTTCCAGGATGGCTTCGCGGGCGACATGAAATCACGTCATGAGCCGCATACGGCCTCTGGGCCTTGTATTTGCTATAGACAATAGACAAAATGTATTTCTAAAATAATACTTAATTTTGATTGGCTCAGATTTTAGGTTTTCTACCTAATGTTCCTTTCATGTTTAGCAGGTCTTCAAATCTAGGATTACTCATTATGATACTTGGTTACAATCCAGTGTTGCAAGCACTGCTAGGAACCTTACTGACGTGGGGATTGACAGCTGCTGGCTCAGCACTTGTATTTATCTTTTCCAGTGGGCAGGTGAGTCCTGAACTTTTTTGGTGCAAATTTCAAAATTAGAGGATGAAAAATGTCATTTTCAGCATTAGGTGTGATAAAAATGTGAGCGTGGAGTATAAGTATGAATCTGATGATGATCATAAATACTAATTATGGCATGTGGGAGTTATGTGATATAGACGGAAAAAGAAATGAGTTTGGTATTAAAATATTATACCTTTCATTAATACTCTGCAACATTTAACTGAGATTGGCTAGAGATGCTTGTCTCTAGCTTTTGCATTTTTTTAGAAGAGTAAACCAAATTGCTACCACAGATAAATGAGTCGTCTGATATCATAAATTTGAAAGATTTATTATTACCTAGGTTTTAGTAGAATAGATCCTTCTAAAACACTTTGAGAGTTATATTTATGATACCCCAAACCATACTTACCAACTGTAGTAATTAGATCTTATTTTAAATACATGACTGTTGTGGCTATCTTTAACCCATGTCCTGACATCTGGAATTACCCTTGAAAGGTTTCAGGAATTTACAGTTGTTGCAAAAGGCAGTTGGCTAGGTTCCTAAACAGTGAAAGAGGTATGCTAAAATTGAAGGAGAAATTCCCTTTTTTGTGCTTCTTCTATTAGTCTGAATTTTGGTGGACAGAAGAACTAACCAGTATGTGTTTACAGTAGGTTTCCCTGTTCATGCGCTTCAGATATACTGCTATTATAGGTGTCAGCATTCCCTGCCTGCATGGTGGTACTAGATGAATATTTTAGGAATTGAAGAGGATATCAAAATGGGGAATAATGGTGCACTTTGAAGCTTGATGTCTTTGTTAAATAGGGACCAGATTTTTAACTCTGTATATTGAATGTTGTCTTAGTTTTACACAAGACTAACATACACTTAGATTGTTTTGTATATTATGGTAAGCTATAGTGCAATTTGTTTGTGCTTTTGGTCAGCTCAGTTGTTGTCTGCAAGCTATATTTTATGGCTTAGCATGTTGCATGAAGCCAGCAAATTAACATTTAATAAATTATGATTCAGCATCAAATATGAAATTAGTATGTTGCTGCCGTATACAGTATCTCTTCTGACCATTTGTAATCTTACATTTGCAGAGACAAATCCTGGATGGAAGTCTAGGCTTTGCTGCAGGGGTATGTAATAACTTGATTTAATTTATAAATTAAAGCTTCTTAAGTTTGCTTTGACTTATCTGACCTCCCCATTGTCAATGATGTTTTATCTGTTGGCATTAGGACTTCTGGATGAAGTTCCATGAAGAATCATCTGTTCTGATTAGGTTTGGTGGTATCATGCCGTTCATCAACACTCTTCTCCTTTGCCCCCATAATTGGGTGGAGCCAAAGGTTAGGCCCTATTTGCATTTGTGAGTTGTCAGAAGGATAAAGGGAAAAATGGGTGCTTATATCTTATAAATAACACACATTTCATCCCTTCAAACTCTTGAAGCTTCTCCCTTCTAAAAGTTTCAGGTCCTCTTCCGTCTAGTTATGGGTTTTTTTGACATGTTGTCAGACTTGTGAGGTAGTCCAGACATGAGGCACACCCATTTGAACTAATTCTACTTTATTGTATGGTTAATAGAATTTTGGAAGTCTGAAAATACATTTCTCTTCCCTCACCTTTACAGCCCAAGAATCTAAGGAGGGTTCCTTCTGAGATGTTTGCCATGCCCACATACCTGCTGTGGGTTAAGTTGTCTTTTATCTAACTGTCCCCTGCTGTGGCTCTCTCGCTCGGCTCCCAAGGTGATTCCCACATAGCATTATATCTGCCACCCAAAATCCAGCATTGCCTATTAGCCAACATTAATTGTACATCCTTGCCCTGGAGACAATGGGACATGTGTCAGCATCCAGATGCTATGGATATCAGGAAAACGCTACCTGTAAAATGGAAATTATTTCTGAGATAAAAGTTATTTTGTTTGCATTTTTATTGTGTCTCTCTGACATTTTCAAAAGTAGAGTTTTATTTTTAATCTCTATATACACTGTCAAAGTCATTAGTTAGTATTCCATGTGATGTAACATTTTGGGGCATTTGGGGGATGGGATGGGGTGGGGGTGAAGTTTCTCATCTTCCAGAAAAAATGTGAAATGTGTAGGAAAAAATGGAAAAATGTGAAACATTTCTCTTATTAAATCTAGATTTTATTTTTTCTGCTTTAAAATAAGAATACAGAATTGAAGCAGAATATAACAAGATCAGGGAATCTTCAATTCATAACAAAAGGTTGCATCTCTTTTTTTTTATAAATTTATGAAATGTAAGGCTAAATCCCCTATATTTTAATAAGTAATATTTGTGCATATAGCCAATTCCGGAAATGGAATTGCGTGGTGCTAGATCTTGAGATATTTCATTTTGTAATGTGGGAAAGAAAGGAATAAAATATTAGTGGGCAGAAGGGGGAAAGACATTATTGTCTTTCCCCCTTCTTGAAATATTCACATTTCAAGATTTAGGTGTATGTTGGTGGGTGATAGAAATATGTCATGGTTTTTATAGACTAATGAGTTTTTTTTGTTTATTTAAAATTTATATCTCATACTTAATATTTATTATCCCATTGAGATATCTTTAGAGCTATAAAAATACATACGTGATTTGGAAGCAAGTATTTCATGTTAATTCCTTAAATGTATGGGTGCGTTTGCAAATTGTTCATTATTTACCAGAAGCATTTGTAATCCACTTCAATCCCAAAGGGTTTTGGCAGGCACAAAATATTTTAGAGCTAAAAAAAGAAACTCAAAAACACCCTCTCTCTAATTCAGATAAGTTGGGTGGTAAAAACTATGTTTATTACTCTTTATTATTTATTATTCATACAAAATTGGCCATGTTAGTAAATTTGTGCTAGGACAATATTAGGGCTACTCTGTGGTTACAAAAAAAGGGAATTTTTGGAATTCCAGGGAAGGTGTTGCAAAAGTGGAAGTTGTGTGTTTGTTTGTGTGGGAAAGACATGAGAGAGTGGTATGATATTAAAATCCTGACATCTGTAGAGTTGTAGTCTCAAGAAAAAATATTGGAAGATGATATGGATATTCACATTTAACTGCACCTCCTGTAGTAATTGGATGTAGAACTGGACTTGTGACACGAAGAAAAAAAGCCCTTGCTAGATGAATTTAATTGTCATCAATACATAGGAAACTGGTTGTCTACAATTTCATAAAAAAACCTACTCCATTTAGTGTTACAAATGACAGTTGGGCATGTTTGATGTATTTCAGTTGTGTTGCTTAATGTATTTGAAAACACAAGGAATGTTGCCCAGCTGCCAGTTCAGGTAATTGTTTGGGAAATATATTAATTTCTCATCCAATATTTTTCAGTCAATAATTTAGTGCCACCCAAATGCTCTATAAACAACTAGGTGCAGCCAGTTGTACTGCAAAAGTTGGCCATCTGGAAAGGAGTCAACAAAACACATTTTCAGGCTGTTCTTTTTATTCAGTTTTTATTCTCTTTTTTTCTTCTTGACATGTGTGTCTTTCTTCAAGCATATTCCAGCAACAGGAAAGTTACAGGTGGTCCTTGACTTACAATCACAATTAAGCCCAAAATTTCTGTTGTTAAGTGAGGTAGTTATTAAGTGAATTTTGTCCCATTTTATGATCTTTCTTGCCATAGTTCTTAAGTGAATCACTATAATTGTTAAGTTAGTAAAACAGTTGTTAAGTCAATCTGGCTTCCACATTGACTTTGCTCCTCAGAAGATTGCAAAAGGTGATCACATGACCCCAGAACACTGCAACCGTCATAAATTCGAGTCAGTTGCCATCTGTACCGAGGGACGCCACCAGTTCATACTGGGTCACTATCCCGGCTCTCGGTCCATACAAGGGGGAAAGGGAACCGAAGGTGGTTGGAAGAGCAACGTAAAAGCAAAGGAGCAGTGGGTGGAAGCAGAACTCATTTAAGAACTGAAAAGGAACGCCGGAAAGACGCACTCGAGGGCGAAACAGGCAAGGGGAAAGAGGCCGTCTCAGCCCCGAGGGAGCCCTGTCTCTTCGGAGAAAGTGAGGCTAGTTGAAGGCAACACCATTACCTCCACGAAGCGCCGCTTGTAGGAGGGGAAGTACGTCTCGTAGCCGAAGGGAAGCTCTACACAGGGAGTGACTCCAGAAAAAGTTTTGGGAAGTTTTGGCTGTGCCGAGGCTCGGAAGCGTTGCAAGTCCTTTTAAGCCTTCGCCTTTATTTTGGAGCGGTTTTGAAGAGGCAAACTGAGCCGTTCCTGAGGGAAGCTTGGAGGAAGCCTCCGCCGACACCAACCCCGGGTAGCTGCAAACCGAGGGCTTTGCGGAAAGTGCTACGACGAGGAGCGGCTCTGCCTTGGACGCTGAGACTCCAGGCTGAGGAGCCGAACTTCGCCTGGGTGCAACGGCCGCTTTTGTTCATCTCCGAAGACTGAGAGCCCCCAAGCCCAGTGCGGGGCAGGCGCGGCTTCTTTCCACCGACAGAGGCCCGTTCGCGCCATTCCCATGGAGCCCGCGGCAGCTTGCAAAGGTTGAAGGATGAAGGAAAACGGATTTTACAATCCATCCCACCCCCGCCGCCCCACCACTTCAGCCGAGAAAAACCAACCACCGGTGACTATAGCACAAGGATTATTTTACCCTTACCCTGCCTTACCCTCCCCAGCCCAGCGTTTTTACCCTTATGGCTTCCTTTCCACTGAAGCTTGGTCTGGTTAGTCAGTTTTTTAACTGGGTTTGTGCAGGGCTTTTGTCTTTTGCTTCGGCTGCTTTGCTGTACCTGGAGGCCACCATCGCCTCGTCCCCCTACCCGACATATCCCGCATTCCGTATGGCAGCGACCCACAGCCTGACTTTCCGCCGCTGGAGAGTGTCGGTCTGCTCCACCAGCAGTCACAGCCCCCCCCCCCGTGGCGGCAGGCCTCGCCGCAGCAGCCCGCCTGGGACATAGAGGGGCAATGCTATTTTTTAGAGAATGTTTGTTGTGGGTGTGAGTATGCATGTAGATGAATGGTGGCCCTGTTATTATTATTATTGTATTTAGGGCGTATGAATGTGAAAATTTTTACTTTTTTATGTATATAAATTGAGTGTGAATGTGTATTGAGTGTTTGGGGTATGAGAATGGTGGAGTCGGGGGTGAAGCCTGGTACCCCCTCTGCTGAGTGCAATTGCAAAAGTAGGGGGGGCAGGACCCACCCTTGAGCTTGGTTTGTATGGAAAGCGAGTCCGGTCAGGAAGGGAGAAGGCTGGTGAGGGTGGGGGTATTCCGGGGAGGGGTGAAGGTCGGAGCATCCCGGTCATGACTGGGATGGGCAGATATGGCGGGAGCCGAGGGGCAGGCCATCTTTGGGGAACAAGGACTCGCTATGTTAGAGCGATTCCTTGTTCCGGCCCCTCAAAAGGCTCATCCTGTAGTACTGGTGACAGGGGAGTACAGGGCCCTGATTGTAGGCTGCTGTTGCTTAATGCCAGGTCCGTTGTCAGCAAAGCCCCCCTTGTCCGTGATTTAATATTGGACAGCGGGGTGGACCTGGCGTGTACAACCGAAACCTGGCTGGGCCCTGAGGGGGGTGTCTCCCTCTCGGAGATGTGCCCGGATGGGTTTGTGGTGCTTCATCAGCCTCGACATCAGGGCAGGGGTGGGGGAGTGGCAGTCATCGCTCGGAAGTCCTTGAGTCCTCGTAGGATTCCTGCCCCGGAGGTTGTTGGGTGTGAGTCCCTCCTATTGAAGTTGGGTTCACGGGTTCAGTTGGGCTTGCTGCTGACGTACCTACCTCCCAGCGGCGTTGCAACAGCCCTGCCTGCGTTGCTGGAGTCAGTAGCCGGGTTGGCGGTAGAGTTCCCCAGACTTATAGTACTGGGGGACTTTAACCTACCATCACTCGGTGATCGCTCAGAGGCGGCGCAGGAGTTCATGGCTTCCATGGCAACCATGGACCTGACCCAGGTAATTCAGGATCCGACTCATAGGGGTGGTCACACACTCGACCTTGTGTTTCTCTCGGGGCAATGGAGACATGATCTGGAATTAAGGGGAATAGAGATCTCTCCCTTGTCATGGACAGATCATTTCCTACTGAGGCTGGACTTCAGAGCATCACTCCCCCATCGCAGGGAGAGGGAACCGACTAGGTGGTTCCGCCCCAGGTGCCTAATGGACCCAGATCGGTTCCAGGAGGAGCTTGGGGAAATACCTGACTCCCTTGTCCACAACTCGTCCGGGTCCCTGGTTGCGGCCTGGAATGAGGCGGCGTCCGGGGCCCTGGATCGAATTGCGCCTTTGCGACCTCTCTGTGGTGGTGGTCCCCGGAGGGCGCCTTGGTTTACTGAGGAGCTCCGGGAGATGAAGCGCCACAAGAGACGTCTAGAGCGACGTTGGAGGGCCAGTAACTCTGAATCTGACCGATCACTATTAAGAGCCTATCTTAGGACTTATTTAGTGGCGATAAGGGCGGCAAAGCGTGTTCACTTTTCCGCACTTATTGCGTCCGCAGAATCTCGCCCGGCCGCCTTGTTTAGGGTGACCCGCTCCCTTCTTAAAGTGGAGGAGGCGGAGGAACCCTTGCAGGGGAGAGCTGAGGAGTTTGTTCAGTTTCTGTCGGACAAAATCGCCCAGATTCAGAGAGACCTGGACTCCGACTGGGCAGTGCCAGCCGAGTTGCCAGGGGCTGGTCTTAGTCATGTTATCTGGAGCGAGTTTGACCCTGTGACCCCTGATGAAGTGGACAAGGCCGTGAGGGCAATGAATGCCGCCACCTGTTTACTGGACCCGTGCCCCTCCTGGCTGGTTTCTGCCAGTAGGGAGGTGACACGAGGCTGGCTCCAGGCGATAATCAATGCTTCCTTGATGGAGGGGTCTTTCCCGCAACCTTTAAAGGAAGCGGTGGTGAGGCCCCTCCTCAAGAAGCCTTCCCTGGACCCAGCTGTTTTGAAGAACTTTTGTCCCGTCTCCAACCTCCCCTTTGTGGGGAAGGTTGTAGAGAAGACACCTTGGTTGTCTCTTGCGATCCTTGGATGAAACCAATTATCTGGACCCTTTTCAATCTGGTTTCAGGCCCGGCTACAGCACTGAGACTGCTTTGGTCGCACTGACCGATGACCTCTGGCGAGCCCGGGATAGGGGTCATTCCTCTATCCTGGTGCTTCTTGACCTCTCAGCGGCTTTCGATACCATCGACCATGGTATCCTTCTGCGTCGTCTCGGAGAGGTGGGGGTGGGCGGCACTGTGTTGCGGTGGTTCTCCTCCTACCTCTCTGACAGGTCGCAGTCGGTGTTGGCGGGCGGACAGAGATCGACCCCTAGGCGCCTCGATTATGGGGTGCCTCAGGGCTCGGTCCTGTCCCCCCTCCTTTTTAACATCTACATGAAACCACTGGGTGAGATCATTCGGCAACACGGGGTGAGGTATCATCAATACGCGGATGATACCCAATTATATATCTCCACCCTGTGTCCTTTCAGTGAAGCAGTCGACGTGATGTGCCGGTGCCTGGAAGATGTGAGGGTCTGGATGGGGGTGAACAGGCTTAGACTCAACCCTGACAAGACCGAGTGGCTCTGGGTCTTGCCTCCCAAAGGTCAACTGGATGGTCCATCTTTAGTCCTGGGGGGGGGCAAATTTACCTCCCTCAGTGCAGGCACGCAACTTGGGTGTCCTCCTGGACTCACAGCTAAATCTGGAACAACATCTATTGGCTGTGGCCAGGGGGACCTTTGCACAGGTTCGCCTAGTGCACCAGTTGCGGCCTTATTTGGACCGGGAGGCTTTACTCACAGTCACTCATGCCCTTGTCACCTCAAGACTGGATTACTGTAACGCGCTCTACATGGGGCTACCCTTGAAGAGCGTTCGGAGGCTGCAGTTGGTTCAGAACGCAGCCGCGAGAGCGATTGTGGGCGCGCCAAGGTACGCCCACGTGTCACCTATCCTCCGCGAGCTGCACTGGCTTCCTGTGGGTCTCCGGACGCAATTCAAGGTGTTGGTTATCACCTTTAAAGCCCTTCATGGCATAGGGCCAGGTTACTTACAGGACCGCATTCTGCCACATAGTTCCCAGAGACCGGTGAGGTCCCATAGAGTGGGCCTCCTTCGGGTCCCGTCGGCCAGACAGTGTCGGCTGGTGGGCCCTCGGGGAAGGGCCTTTTCTGTGGTGGCTCCGACCTGGTGGAATCAACTTCCCCCCGAGGTTCGAACAACTCCCACCCTGCCGGCCTTTAAGAAGGCTGTTAAAACCCTCCTGTTCCGGCAGGCCTGGGGCTGATGTCCCCGGGGGGGGGCGGGATATGATCGGACTCGCGGTATGACTGTGGTATGACTGCTTTATTTTACTGTTTTATTATTGTTTTTAACTTTGTACGCTGCCCTGAGTCCTTTGGGATTGGGCGGCATATAAATACTGTAAATAAATAATAAATAAATAAATAAATCTGAATTTTGATCATATGATCAAGAGGAAGTTGCAATGATTGTGTGAAAAACGGTCATAAGTCACTTTTTTCAGTGCTGTTGTAACTTTGGTCACTAAATGAACTGTTGTAAGTCGAAGACTACCTTTATTGTGATTCTAAGTTTTGCAAAAAAAATTTGTAATTAAAAGCAAGAACTAATATAAATAATAAATAACAAAATTAGAATCTGATTGCTATTATTTAGTCTTCTCTAGAGATGAAATGCTACTTCTGAAAGATAGGAATTAACCTTCCTGGATTTAGACATTGACAAAGAGAAGCAACTGTCAAAACAGTCTTTGGACTCATTAAATCTAAGTGCAAAGAGGAAAACAAATCTTAAGCAATGCCAGCCTTTCAAATATAGACATGGAATTTTAAGAGAAAGTGCATAACTGGATGATATGTGGTTTTGTGAATCCTGCTTGTGTAACTCTACTGTTGTGTTTATTTGCTTTTCTGAATAGAGATAGTAGGTGTTCTTTGGTGTGTCACTAAGCCCTGGGTAACGTGATGTCCTTGAATGCCTTTGGAAAGGAGCAAGGATTAGAAAGTTCTCCCTTGATCCTGTTTCTTGGCACCATCCCATTTGGTTAGTAGATGGCATCTTTCTTTTTTCTTGTCATGGCAGATGCTTTGGGAAAGCATCTTTTCAAGTTCCTTTCAGACCTTTGGAGGCTGCTAACTGATGAACCAGACAAGAATATGAATTCTAAGCCAAGGGCATCTGTGTGTATTCCTTGCTCAGATATGCCTAACTACTCTTTTTGGTCATTTTGTGTAATGGTGTGAAGGACTATTAGCTTAAATGTTGCAAGTAAGTAGTCTTTTTGACAGAACTCTGTGTTTGCTTCAAGAGAACATTGACTGAAATGCCAGGGATGTTTGCAGCTGGGAGCTTTAAAACTAGATGATTGCAGCAGGAAACAACTTCTTTTAAAGTCATGATAATGGTTAATTCATTTAACAAATCTCTTGCAAAGATAGGCAGCCATACAAATTAAATGAATGAATGAATGAATAAGTATTCCTACTTGGAGAAATGGGGAGGAAGTGAAAAACATTTGGTCAAGATACACCCTTGAGTCCTCAATCTTTTTTCCAATGAGCACACTGTGAATTTTGAGTTCTTCCACAAAGGGAGGGGCTTTTCCATCCCCAAATGGCTGTCATGACCAAATGTAAAACAATAAGCCAAGTGGGACATTGATCAACAAGGACATTAAGGGCAGAAAATCCCATGTTGGGAACTCTATATTCCAGGTATCCAGAACTGTGAGAGAATCTTCTTCTCAACTAGGAATACCTCCATATCCCTGTATCTTCCAGTTGCGTTGGATCTATTATCCACCTGCAAATCCCCCTGCCCCAACCCTTGTATAGCGGGAAAGGCTACTAGAGAATAATGAGGTGAAATAAACTTGGAATCTCTGACAGCAATGTTACTTTGTGTATGTGTGGGGAGAACCATATGTGTGGTGCTTCTCATCTGTGATATATCTCAATTTGATTTTCAGAGCAGCAGGGAATGGGACTGCAGAAACCACCTCCTGCTCTGAAACAGCTAATTAGTTGTATTTCTCAGTTCTCTGACATGTACAGGGCCGGTATTGTTGTTTTCTGCCTTGCCTAACAGTGGCCATAGGATTGGAAAAGGTCAGTTTACATTCTAATTTCAAAGAAAGGTAATGCTAAAGAATGTTCAAACTATCGCACCATTGCACTCATTTCACATGATAGTAAAGTTATGCTTAAAATCCTACAAGCTAGACTCCAGCAGTATGTGGATCGAGAACTACCAGAAGTATAGGCAGGATTTCGAAGAGGCAGAGGAACTAGATCAAATTGCCAACATATGCTGGATCATGGAGAAAGCTAGGGAGTTCCAGAAAAACATCTACTTCTGCTTCATTGACTATCAAAAGCCTTTGATTGTGTGGATCACAGCAAATTGTGGCAAGTTCTTAAAGAGATGTGA
Source organism: Crotalus tigris (assembly GCF_016545835.1). Lineage (NCBI taxonomy): Eukaryota > Metazoa > Chordata > Lepidosauria > Squamata > Viperidae > Crotalus > Crotalus tigris. Next base: position 310,709 of record NW_024100507.1, read on the forward strand.
GTACCAGACCATCTCATTTGTCTCTTGAGAAACCTATATGCGGGTCAAGAAGCAACAGTGAGAACTGGACACGGAACCACTGATTGGTTCAAAATTGGAAAAGGAGTCCGGCAAGGCTGTATACTGTCGCCCTGCCTATTTAACTTATATGCAGAGCACATTATGAGAAAGGCAGGGCTAGATGAATCAAAAGTTGGAATTAAGATTGCCGGGAGAAATATCAACAACCTAAGATATGCAGATGATACCACTCTAATGGCAGAAAGTGAAGAGGAACTAAAGAGCCTCTTGATGCGGGTGAAGAAGGAGAGTGCAAAAGTTGGCTTGAAACTCAACATTAAGAAAACCAAAATCATGGCATCCGGCCCTCTCAATTCCTGGCAAATAGATGGGGAAGAAATGGAGGTAGTGACAGATTTTATTTTTCTGGGCTCCAAGATCACCTCAGATGGGGACTGCAGCCAAGAAATTAAAAGACGCTTGCTCCTGGGGAGGAAAGCTATGGCAAATCTAGACAGCATACTAAAAAGCAGAGTATAGTCCAGACCATGGTTTTCCCAGTTGCAATATATGGCTGTGAAAGTTGGACCATAAGAAAGGCTGAGTGCCAAAGAATTGAGGCCTTTGAACTATGGTGCTGGAGAAGACTCCTGCGAGTCCCTTAGACTGCAAGGCATTCAAACCGGTTAGTCCTAGAAGAGATCAACCCCGACTGCTCTTTAGAAGGCCAGATCCTGAAGTTGAAACTCAAATACTTTGGCCACCTAATGAGAAGGAAGGGCTCACTGGAGAAGGGCCTAATGCTGGGAAAGATTGAGGGCAATAGAAGAAGGGGACGACAGAGAATGAGGTGGCTGGATGGAGTCACTGAAGCAGTAGGTGTGAACTTAAATGGATTCCAGAAGATGTAGAGGACAGGAAGACCTGGAGGAATGTTATCCATGGGGTCGCGATGGGTTGGACACGACTTCGCAATTAACAACAATAACAACATATTTTAAAAGTTAAACTATTTTACTGCATTCATTTTTTTAATGTTTGGAGGAGATAAATCTTGAGTAACATCTTATGAAAAACTATAGTAAATGTACCCATGTTTTATTGAGAACTAGTTTCATGTAGTAGCCAGATGCTAGGCTAAAGACTGAAAGACCCTGGGTTCTTGGCATGAAAGCCAGCTAGGTATAAGATACGATCAGTCAAGAGTAAACTAAGCATCATGGGCTGCTAGTTTTATCTCTGGAACTAAACAGGTGAAGTAAGAGATGATCTAACATCTGAGAGTTTAGCTACTGCAGTATTTTGGCAAGATACATGCTATGCAAAGCCTTCTCATGATGCTTACTTTTCTCAAGATCTGTTTAAGTAAGGTATTTTCTTGTGGAATTGTCTTTGCTCTGATGGTTTGTCATCATATTGGGGAAAAGGAATGTCTGATCCAATTCTGGAAGGGATTTCTTAATTCTTAAGAGAATTCTTAAGTTCTTCAAATTGAAATGTTTTTCTCTTGCTGCATATATTAGAGCATATATTTTTCATTTTTATGATGTCATCTTCCTGAAAACATATTTAAAATGGATGACTGGTGATATAATTCCTTTCTGACTATGAGGGAAGGAGGAAGGAGGAACTTAAAAATGATTTAATAAAAGTGCTAATTCTTTTTTATGAACACTCATTCTTTTAAAGGAAATTCAGCATACTTCAACAGTTAAACTATTCCATATCATCTGATTTATTTTAGTTGGTTTTTCTGAGTTTTCCAATGAGTTTCTTTCATTTTATTGGTTTCCTTTTCTCATATACCAAAAGAGTACTATTCAAATGCAAGAATTGGAAATTATATGCTGCCAAGTTTGACAAATAGTCATAGCGGCAACTCTTTTAAAATGTGTCCTTGTATTGTTTGTTTTGGCAGCTGTGATAATCATTGAAGCAATAGTGATTCCGTTGATGAGAAATCCATTAAAATAATTGAATCGAAACCATCTCAAAAGTGAATTCTGAACTATGCATTCAGAGTGTAATTCTTTTCATGAGCCTAAAATATATATCCTGCCAACTTAAGACATAAATCAACTCTGAATTTAACAATTTAAATTTGAATGGCCATTTCTCATGCAGTATCCTCTATTTTCAATTATATCAGGCATCAGTATTGTTGCTTTTATAAGCCAAAATGCTATCCAGAGAAATATAAACAGGCTTAGAGAAATCTACAAATTTGCAAAAAAAGTAAATACCTTTTAAAAGAAATTGGAGATGAGGAAAGACCAGGATAACTTATTTATTTATTGAATTTATATAGCTGTCCATTCTAACTTATGATTTTAAGTAACTCACAGTACAAAACATTAAAAACAAGAAATAATAAAAATATCATTGCAACAAAGCTGAGCTCCTAAAAATGATAATCTAATCAAAGCATACATGGTGGATTCTATTAAGACCTTGGCCCCAGTGCCTGAGGAAAAGGCCAGGATTTCAAAGCTTTCTGGAAGACTAATAATGTTGGGGCTGTTTAGCTATGTTATGCTTGTTTTATAGAACAGACACCATAATGTAATGATGATTGAACGACTACAGAAGTCACATAATTGTGATTAATGTATCTACAGCTGCTCCAGAAGGAGGATTAGAGCTGAGACGATATTCTGATGCTTGGGTTTTAAGGAAATTTTGTATTTGGCAATGGTGAGTCTTTTAGCAAAGACTCACCATTTACACATGCAGATTTCTTGAAAGCAAAAGCAAACAAGCTGTCTTTTACATGGGACTCACTCACATATATGGGAAGGGGGGGGGGAGAAAGAAGCCCACAGAATACACATTGTTTCTTATGAAAGGTTTGCAAGCTCCCTTCCCCCAAAGTCCACCATAATCTCTTAGGGTTCAAAATTAAATTATAAGTTAAAAGAGTAAATCATACAAGTACAGTTAACAAAATGAGAGTTACAATCATAGCCAAAAAGACTGATTTAGAGTGAGGGATGGTAAGCAGTGAGTATATGAATCAGAGTGGAACCCATTTGCTCTTTTCACTTAGAATTGCTACCAGGAGGCTAGTTCTAAGCACTTTGGGATGCAGTAGCTGCAGGAGAGCTTAGAAAAAGTAGAGAGACATTATTGGAAGAAAAGAGACTGGAGAAATCCTGAAGGTTTTTTCTCTGCTGGTGAGTTGTGCATTTGAGAGAGAGAAAAATAAATGGAAAGAGGAGATGAGAGAAGGAATTAGAAATTATAAGAGTAAAACCTCTTCTCTGTACAGTCCTTCTAACTGAGTGCATGTATTTCCCTTTTATACAGTTCTTCCAATAAAGGGCACGTACTAACCCAGTTTTGCAGCTCAGCTCTGCAGTGTTACTACCAAAGAAATATTAATACTGAATATTAATATTGAAAACCACAGTTCCATCATCCACTGCAGTCTTTGGTTCCTCCACAATCTTAAGATTGGTCCACGGCCACCGGGAAATTGCCAATTCCTGTTCTGAAGTCTTGGGAATTCCAGAGCCTTTCATTCCAGTTATACATAACCTCATAACCACAAATAATTCATGAAAAAGAAACATCGGCAAAATCTGGAATGCCTTGCTTTTCAAATTGCTCTGCCACATTCCTTATCCTCACTTTTGAGCAGCAATCTTTTGTTTTGGTTTTGCAAGTTTATTCTTTCTTCAGAAGAGAAAGATGAGGCAAAGCAATGATGGAGATGGGCTTTGGCAAAGGGATAAGGCCTACTTCAGGAGTCTGTGTGGGCTGGATGGATCAATCTTGGGCTGGGCAAGTTTCCTCATTCCTGCTCTTAGAAATCCAGGTATGGCATCAAATTATATATTTTAGGGTTGATGTACACATTTGTTTAATTGCTGTGGGAACACGTGGGTTGATCCAGCACAGGCTTTTTGCCTTCTTTACTAGCCTAGACATGTTATTAATCTAGAAGTTAAAAGCAACATTAATGGTATGGATTTTGGAATATAGCTAACTTTGATTTTCACTGTTTGGACCCTGTTTGTAGTACAGCCATCTGGGTCCTTCCACAGATGAAGTGTTCCTGGTTTCATTTGGTTTATGTCTGGTCTTAGAGCACTGAGGGTGAACCTTTTGGGTTCAGTGTGTCAAAAATTAAAAAAAAAAATGCCTCACTTGACTCTGCCAATGTGTCAGCCCCCCCCTGAACAAAAGAGAAATAATTCACTATCTCCCCTTTCCCCATCTAGGCCATCCCGCACAGTGACACTTGGCAGCAGCACCGAAGCTGGGCCTGAGGTAGAAGGCTAAGTCTCAACTTCAACCCTAGCTTCACTGTTACCAAAGTACCAAAAGGCTGAAGATGCAATTGCCCCTTTGGCCCCTGCACTTCCCAGGATCTGCCTTGTGAGAATGTGCTACATGCCACATACCCTCAAGCAGTGGTCTCTTTTAGTTTCATTTTACTTATTCCTTTTTGCAGGAATTGGAAGTGTTCAGAAAACATATGAATTCTGTTGACAGATTTATCAAATTCATGTGGCAAAATGTTAAGGAAAATAGTCTAGCCTTTCTAGACTGTGCAGTACATATTAAGGAAGACAGAAACCTTAACACTGAAGCTTACAGAAACACCGCCCCCCCCAACACAGAGAGAGAGAGATCAATATTTACATTTTGATTCTCACTACCCGCTGGAGCACAAAATAAAAGTTATCAGAACTGTACACTACTGAACTGAAGGCCTGCAAAGATGGGACAGAAAACAAAACACATCAAGGAAGCCCTCAGAACATGTGGTTATCCCAACTGGCCTTCATCAAATCCCCCAAAAGACCCAGCAGGAGCTCTTCCATAACAGAAGAGAACAATAAATGAAACAATGTTGTCATTTCCATGTGTTGCAGAAATATCTGAAAAGCTCAGGAAGATCTTCAGCCAGCACACTTTAAACCCAAGAATATACTAAGGCAGAAGCTTGTTCACCCCATGGATAAAACACCCAGACACAAACTGAGTAATATGGTATGTGCAGTACAATGCAGTGAGACGTGCAGATCTGTACATTGGGGAAACAAAACAAACACTTCATAACACAGGGCACAACATAGGAGGACGAACCCATCAAGATTCAGCAATCATCTGCATTTAAAAGACAAAGCCCACTCTTTTGAAACAGTAAAGTCCACATTTTGGACAGAGAGGACCACTGGTTTGAAAGAGGGGTCAAAAAAGCCATCTATGTCAAAATTGATCAGCCCTTTCTCAACAAAAGGGGAAGGATACGACATCATATATCTCCAGTCTACAACACAATCCTTTCAGCAGTTCCAAGAAGGCTCCACACCCACTACTCGGGTGACCTTGAGGACACAGATAAAGCTGCAAGTGGCCTCAACAATTCTAAAAGAATGCAAATGACCAGCTGTCTGCAAGGGATATAAATCCTTCCATTCCCCACCATCCAGTCAGAGCTGAAGAAGCTTCCTGGATGAGAAGTGAAACATCTTCAAAGAAAAGCAAGAAAATCCAGTTGTCTCTTGAAAAAGCACTTTTGGGACTCTCTCCATGGAACTAGTCCCTGGTGCCCAAAACTTTGGGGGCTACTGTTCTATACTAGTTCAGACAAATGGCTGTCCAGTCTCTTCTTAAAAGCCTCCATTGCTGGAGCACCCACAACTTTTCAAGGCAAGCTGTTCCACTAGTCGATTGTTCTCACTATCAGAAAATTTCTCCTTAGTTCTAGGTAGCTTCTCTCTTTGGTTAGTTTCCATCCATAGCTTCTTGTCTTGCCTTCTGGTACTTTGGAAAATAACTTGGCCCCCTCTTCTTTGTGGCAGCCCCTCCAATATTGGAACACTGCTATCATGTCAACCCTAGTACTTTATTTACTAGATTAGATATATCCAATTCTTGCAACTGTTCCTCATACGTTTTAGCCTCCAACTCCCTAATCATCTTTGCTGCTCTTCTCTGCAATCTTTTCAGAGTCTCAACATCTTTTTTGTATTGTGGTGACCCAAACTGAATGCAATGTTCCAAGTGTGGTCTTACCAAAAAAGTGATACTAACACTTCACGTGATCTTAATTCTATCCCTTTGTTAATGCAGCTTAGGATTGCATTGGCTTTTTTGGCAGGTGTAGCACACTGCTGGCTCATATTTAAGTGTCTGTCCACTAGGACTCCAAGATCTCTCTTGCAGTTACTGCTGTTGAGCCAAGTTTCACCTAATCTGTACTTGTACATTTGGTTTTTCTTTCTGGTTTGTGATTGTGAACAAATAGGGGGGAATTTCAGAAGAGTATGTTAGATAACAGTTGCTAGTTTTTATCATAAAATATTGAAAGAACTAGGAGGAGTTGTACATAATATCTAGCCCATGATAAAAATGAATGCTTTTACTTGTGTCAGTGTATATGCTTCTCTAGTGTCTATGATCACAAGTAAATCTATTAATTTGTCCTAGACTACTCACTACACAAATTATATTTGCTGACCTATTCTATAACATCCCACAAACTTTTTGGGGAATTCTGCATTCCATAACAATAAGTTTCCTAAGAGAGCAATAATGTTTAATGGTATTATCTATACTGTTGTTTAAAAATTACCCTTTTGATTCCTAGTCTCCTTTTTATTTTCTTAACATTCCAGAAATATTCTTGGAAATAAAGAGTGTAGTTGAGGCCAGTGCTTTGCTATGTACTATGCCAGCATAGACTTAATTTTTTAGAATTCAGGAATCTTTTAAAAATTGAGTAGGTACCAGGGGGTGGCGGTTAGCAGACATATTGAGGCTTGGAAGCATCACATTTTGGTCCCATATATCATATAATAGTTTGTAATAGTAGTAAAGTTGGAAGGGACCTTGGAGGTCATCTAGTCCAACCCCCTGCTCGGGCAGGAAACCCTACACCATTTCGGACAAATGGCTGTCCAGTCTCTTCTTAAAAACTTCCAGTGTTGGAGCATTTACTGCTTCTGGAGGCAAGCTGTTCCACTGATTAATTGTTCTCACTGTCAGGAAGTTTCTCCTTAGTTCTAGGTTGCTTCTCTCCTTGATTAGTTTCCACCCGTTGCTTCTTGTCCTGCCTTCAGGTGCTTTGGAAAATAGCTTAATTCCCTCTTCTTTATGGCAGCCCCTGAGATATTGGAATACTGCTATCATGTCCCCCCTTGTCCTTCTCTTCGTTAAACTAGACATACCCAATTCTCGCAACCATTCCTTATATGTTTTAGCCTCCAGTCCCCTAATCATCTTTGTTGCTCTTCTCTGTACTCTTTCTAGAGTCTCAACATCTTTTTTACATCGTGGTGACCAAAACTGGATGCAGTATTCCAAGTGTGGCCTTACCAAGGCATTGAAGAGTGGTATTAATACTTCACGTGATCTTGATTCTATCCCTTTGTTAATGCAGCCTAGCACTGTGTTGGCCTTTTTGGCAGCTGCCGCACAATGCTGGCTCATATTTAAGTGATTGTCTACAAGGACTCCGAGGTCCCTCTCACAGTTACTACTATTGAGCATGGTGACACCTATGCTGTACTTGTGCATTTGGTTTTTCTTGCCTAAATGTAGAACCTTGCTTTTTTCACCATTGAATTTCATTTTGTTAGTTAGTGCCCAGTGTTCAAGTCTGTCCAGATCCTTCTGTATCTTAAGCCTGTCTTCTGGAGTGTTGGCTATTCCTGCCAGCTTGGTGTCATCTGCAAATTTGATGAGTTCCCCATCTATCCCTTCATCCAAATCGTTGATGAAGATGTTGAAGAGTACTGGGCCCAGAACAGAGCCCTGGGGCACCCCACTACACACTTCCCTCCATATAGATGCAGTTCCATTGAGGACCACTCGCTGAGTACGGATTACAAATGCACTCTGAATAAGGCATTGCAGCAACATGCCTATCCTGTCCCCGTGGTCAGTCATATTCTGGCCTCCCTCAAGGGGGGGCGTGTTTTTGCAAAGCTTGATCTAGCTCAGGCGTATCAACAGTTGCCTGTTGATGCTGCTGCTGCTGTAGCTCAAACCATTGTGACCCACAGGGGGGGCATTCAAGGTAAAGAGGTTACAATTTGGAGTAAATGTTGCCCCTGGAATTTTCCAAAGCATAATGGAAAACACACTACGGGGTATACCAGGGGTTTGCCCCTATTTTGATGATGTCTTAATTGCTGGAGACTCCACACACAATTTAGCTGAGAGATTAAGGGCTGTCCTGCTGTGGTTCAGGGAAACGGGCCTCAAACTCAAGAAGGACAAATGTAAAATTGGGGTGCCTTCTACAGATTTTCTGGGATTCAAAATTGATGCTACTGGGATTCACCCTGCTGAGTCCAAATTAAAAGCTATTATGCATACTCCTAGGCCAAAGTCCAAGGCCGAACTACAGGCCTTCCTGGGCCTTTTGAACTTTTACAACTCCTTCCTTCCAAACAAGGCTAGTGTAGCCGAACCTCTCCATAGGCTCCTGGACAAACAGGCAGTGTTGCAGTGGTCACAAAAACATGAAGCAAGTTTCAATGAGGTTAAGGCCTTACTCACTTCTAACAGTGTGCTTGCACATTTCAATGAATCCCTTCCTGTGTGCATCGTTTGTGATGCTTCTCCTTATGGGGTGGGAGCCGTACTAAGCCACCTCAGACCAGATGGAACTCAGGTTCCTGTTGCATATTACTCCAGGATCTTGTCTTCTGCAGAGAGAAATTATGCTCAAATTGACAGGGAGGCTTTAGCTGTTGTTGCTGGAATCAAAAAGTTCCATGATTTCCTATATGGCAGGCATTTCACGATCTTCACTGACCATAAGCCTTTGTTGGGGCTGTTTACCACACATAAACAAACCCCCCAAATCATCTCCCCCAGAATGCTGAGATGGTCTATCTTTCTGTCTGCCTATGATTTTTCTTTACTTCACAAACCTGGGAAAGAAATGGGCCATGCTGATGGCTTCAGTAGATTACCCCTGCCAGTAATAGAGGCTGACCCTGCACCAACAATCAATATCCTCTCAATTCAAGCCTTGCCTGAGTCCCCTTTAGATGCCAGGGATGTGGCTGCTGAATCAGCCACAGATCTCAGACTTTCTCGTGTCCTATCTTGGGTTTTAACTGGATGGCCAGAGAGCTGTCCAGGCACTGAGTTTCAGAGTTTCTGGTCCAAAAGGAACGAGTTATCCACTTTCCAGGGTTGTCTGCTTTGGGGGAGCAGAGTTGTCATTCCTACCTCAATGAGGACTAGGGTCTTAGGTTCCCTCCACGAGGGTCATCCTGGCATTGTACGTATGAAGGCGCTTGCGTGCAGCCATTTGTGGTGGCCTGGGTTTAGACAGAGACATTGAAGCTAAGGTGCATGCATGCCACCTTTGTCAACGCTCACGCCCTGAAATGCCCCAAGCTCCTGTACATAGATGGGAGGAAACACAGTCTCCATGGTCTAGGGTGCACATTGACTACACTGGGCCCTTTCAGGGTCAATTCGTCTTGGTCTTGGTTGATAGCCATTCAAAATGGCTTGAGGTTGTACCTGTCTCTTCCACCACCACTGCAAAGACTATTCAAGTACTGAGGGGGATTTTTGCTGCGTACGGGCTTCCTGATGTCCTCGTATCTGACAATGGCCCTCAATTCACTTCTTCCGAATTCCAAGCTTTCTTACAGGCCAATATGATTCGTCATGCCACCTCTGCGCCCTTCCACCCGTCCACCAACTGTATGGCTGAACGCATGGTTCGCATCACCAAGGATGCTTTGAAGAAACTAACCTATGGAGACTGGCATCACAGGTTGGCTGACTTCCTCCTTTCTTATCGCACTACACCTTCCACTTCTATCGGGAGGAGCCCAGCTGAACTTCGTTGGGGGCGCAAACTGACTACCAAGCTTGACCGGTTGCACCCGGACAGACTACCTTCTACAATCACACATCCCAGGGCACCTAGACAACTGCTAGTGGGTGCCCCGGTTTAGACTCGTAACTACGGGCCTGGTCATTTATGGGTCCCTGCCACTGTGTCCAGGGTCACAGGTCCTTTGTCCTACGAGGTTTCCCTGGACGACGGTCGTGTCCTGCGACGACACATCGATCAGCTACGCACAAGACGGGACCTTCCCACTGAGACTTCTGGTTCTTTTCCAGGGGAGGAGGGGGACCCCTATGGGCAAAGGGAAGGGTGTGGGCTACAGCCTATCATTAATGAGGGAACCACAGATAGCTCATTTCAAAATTCCATGAGTGCTCCAAACAGGAATTCATGGAGTCCAACTAGAACTCAGGCACCAGTGCCTACTCCAGCCAGGGAGTCACCCCGGGGGCATAATCACTACACACCAGCATCATTCAGTACTCCAGTCAGGGAGGATATCCGGGAGCATCCAAACAACCCACACATTGCAAGAAAGCTGGCACACATTCCGTCTAGTTGGCCCAACACTGCCACTGCTCCTAAAAGGGGGCAAGCACATAGGGAGGTGGTCGAGGAACCGAATCCCAACTACAACACCTCTGGCATCACTCAGGGGACAACTGAGTTTTGGGACAGTACTGAAACCCTAGTAAGCCCGGTTACAGAATGGGAACATGAGGGAAGACAGCCTCTTGATAGCTCTAGGACAGACCTGGGAGGTTCTACAGAGTTGCCCAACAGTGGCAGTCACTTAGGAGGGCCAGAGAGCCTGCAACCAGGCAGGACAACCAGGTCAAACAGAGAAAGAAGCCATGGCCTGACGAGCCCGGTGGGCAAGCAAGCAGGCCAGGCATTGGAGCACAGTCCTTGGGAATCACCAGGGCCAAGCAAGGGGAACAAGCATACAGCACCCCTTAGTCAAGGGGTACTTGGAAGGTACCCAGAAATCAGGAGGTCACAGAGAGCTAAAAGATCTCCTAAGTATTTAGAAGATTTTGTAACCCTACTGGCAAAACAGTTAACAGAGAGTATTCCTGTACATGTAGAAAAAAATGGAACACTGGGAACAATAGAAGCAAAAGAGATAACTGGTACGAAAACTAGTATGGGTATCACACTCGTATTGGGTTGCATATTATTATTTGTATGATTATAGTCTTAGCTGGGGGAGAAGGGGTGTTATGTCCTGAGCCTGTGAAGGCAGGCTCGGGGCATTGCAACGGTCCCGGGCAGGTGCAAGCTGCCCTGAACCAGACTGGCTGTCGCCAGCACTCACGCGCATGCGCAAAGTGCAGGCGCGCCAAATGTTACAGTTTGGCCCAGGGATCGCCTATAAAAGGGGCAGGGAGACTTGGGCGTTGTTGGCGTCTTGTAACCAGTATGTTGAACAGAAATAAAGAGGTTCCTGAGAACTACAACTGCTTCTCGCGTCATTGCCATTTTGCTGAGGACTTAACAAGACCAATATTTGAGTATCTCTAGCAGTATAATAAAGTTTCTGCCATTACTCTGCTGTTTAATAAGTTTTAAGGGGCAAACTAGCCTTCATTACTGCTTTTCATACTACATATTGTGCTTTATTCTATACATTTATTGTATGCAGTCCTTTGACTGTAGCAAGAATCTAAACCAATATAGAATTTTAATTAGATTAAAACAAATGTTTATATATAAAAAACAAGGTAAGTAAAAGTTCTAACTCCACCAATTTCAGCCATTAAGCTGCTGATATTCATTACAAACTCCCATTAACTTAACTAGAAATAATAATAGAATTTAATTTAATTTCAGAAGCACTTTCAAAAGAGAAAAAAAGCAGAATATTGGTTCTCTTCTTCCAGGCTGGAAGTGGGGTGGTGGGAATGGGGGAAAGGATGATCTCTAAGGCTCTCTTTTGTAGGGTGCTAAAGAATTCATCTCTCTTGTTTAAGCATCTACATGAAGTCACTGAGGGAGTTCATCCAGTGGCATGAGTTCAGGTATCATCAGCAGATAATTTGCAATTGTATATCTAAGTCCTGGGCTTAATAAGAGATGCTTCTAATCTAGATGCTTCCTGGTACATACACACTGCGAGGAACTGGATGGGGAGGAACATAATTCTACCTAGCAAGATGAAATGACGCTGGGATTGGAACTCAACTGAAGAGAGCAATATAGTCCACATTTGTTTCTCGACTGAGTCACAAAAGGAAGTTGTAAGAATATAGCCCAGTACACAAGAATTCTAGAGTCATCTTAGAATCATGCCATGTTTGGATGACATTTTGCCAAAATTTGACAAAATAGAAGAAAAGATGCCTCCTGGAGGATCACAATGAGTGGTAGTGACTACATTTAATTAGCAGCAGGATGGCATTCAGGGTAGTGTTTAGACAAGTATCACTGTAAACGTTAGGTAATTTTTAAGTGTTTCGTCTTTTACTGAACATCTGTCAACATTAGGTATTTTTGGACTACTCGGGAAGGGCACCTGACTATTAGTTGCTGAACTACAGAACACTGATAATATGGCTCAGTTGTTTTTCAGTAAAAAGCACAAAAGTTCCAAAATCATTTTGGAAGTTGTAACACAACTTGGGTGGGCTCATTGCTGCATTTGTAGGAATGCTAGCACCATCCTACCTTGTAGTACATGAAATCTGAGCTCTGTGATATATTTTACAAGCAACCTGATTAACAAATTATTAACTAATCTGTGAGTCAGTTCCTGATCTGTTATATATTCCCTGCTATTATAAAAATATATCCTTCTATGCCTTGATTTTTTTTCCCTTGATACTTAATATGCTCTGAATTTTTGCTTAATTCTTGAAGGTTTATTATTACCCTGGTTTTTTTGCTTATATAAGGGCTCAAGGTAGCTTACAATAATGGAACAAAATATACAACTAATACAGTTAAAGTAAAAGAAATAACATTCAAATCCAAATAATTAAAGCCTGATTAACTTAAGAAGGTGTGAAAGAAGTATATTTTTTCTATGTTTGTAAATATTGGGAGAATTGGGACAAGTGCCCCTACACAAGGATAACATTCTTCAGCTGGGAGTTACATAAGAGAAAGCCCACTGGTGGGATTCAGCTGGTTGCACTGGTTCGGCAGAACTGATACCTAAGTTTTTTGTTGAGTTTGGCAAACCGGTTATAGTAAAGCTGTGTTTTCTGGAACATGTCTGGTTTTCGATCGGGCCAACCCTGCGGGAAGTGGATCCACTTCTCAAGGGCTTTGCAGAACCATTGGGAAAGGGAGCCTGGCCTTCCTCACCCAGCTCCAACTGGCGTAGTTTTCCTGGTGTTTACTGTAGGGACCTTCCATACTAAGTCCCCTTCCTTTCCTTCCTTCTGCCGGGAGGAAAACGGCAGAAAATGGGGTTGCCATTTCCAGAACGGAGAAGGGAGACACTGGCCGATATAGGGTGGCAAGAAAGTGCGGACCAGCGATCGCTAAGGAAGGAAGGAGTAAAGGAAGTTACTGCAAGCTCCCTATCTCCCTTTCCTGGCTGGGATGGAGGCAGCCATACAGGCTGCTGCTTCGTGCAAGTGGGTGCGACCCTGGTGATCGAGGTTCCTCAGGGCCGCTTGATAAGTTTTGTTTCTGGATGGTGGTGGGTGAAACCAACCACCCTGCAGCAGTTTTTTACCTCTGCCTCTTCCTCAGGCGGCTTACTCCGCCCCCCTTTACTTTTAGCATTCAGGGAAGCCTGTGCCTTTACGTGTTCTTAAGTTGCTCTTCAGGCAGAGAACCTGTTTTTCAATTATTTGAATCCCACCACTGAGAAGGCCCTTTCTCACATACCATGTAGCCAAGCTTCTGAGAGTTGAAACTCTTTAGGTTCATAGTAGAAGAGATGGTCCCTCAAGCAGACAGGCTTTAAGCCTTCTAGCTTCTTGTCTCAATGTTTTATGCTGCCTCCATCCATGCCCATGCTTCTTCTTCCTCTAATCCTGCCCAACCCCTATTAGGGCCTTGCCTATTTGCTCTTGCTGCCTATCAATCTAGGATCCAGTTTTCTCTGTCCGAAGATTCCGTTGTCCTCTTCCCTTCCTTGCTTCACAGGCCAGAACTCAGAGCCTCCCGCAAAGAGGCAGTCCTCCACTCTTCCCCCCCCCCCTTGTTCTACCCTTGGACCCAATATTCTTCTTCTTCTCATGCCTCCCATGCAGGATTTATAATATGCTGTTACTAAGCAAAGTGCAGGCAAGAAAGGAGACTAATTTCACAAGGAATCCAGTGGAGAGTGTGAATGTGTGCATGACTACATTCATGCAGGTTATGTGCACATTTGTGTATATTAAAGTGTTGGACTTTGATCAGGGATACTGTAGGAGATGACCCAGCTGAGCCCAAGGGTAAGGTCATCAGTTTGGAGTTACTCAGCTCCCACAAGGTTCCTAAGTCCACCCCCCCCCCCATGAATTCTGTTTACTCAGTGCCAATTCACCTTGACCTCTAGTAGATCAGATTCCTGTGTATAGGTAGCATGGAATAAACTTGTAGTGCTTGTGAACTCTGTCCTGGCTCCTGATTTTCTGCTCCTGGCAGACTCAGGTTCAAATCCCCACTTAACAGTGGAACTCATTGGTGACTGCTAACCATATTCCCAACCCAATTTGCTTTATAGGGCTATTGTTAGGGTAACTTGAATGTAAACATTCTTGAGCTTTCAGAAAGAAAGTGAAAAGGAAATGTAAAAATAAATACACTTTTTGCAATACATGGTACATTAGTTTGCATTGTCGCCTCTCCGGAATGTCTTATTTTTAGAAAGTTCAAAAATGACATGATTTATGTTTGAATTGTTTTTGAGATTTATGGAAGGGTACTCTTAAAACATGTTAATAAATCAACCAGCAAAAAGAAAATGCAGAAAGTAGCCATGGCTTAGAGAAAACTGCAGCAGCCCATTTTTTTCTTCAGATACAGCCTGCTTAGGTGGGAGCATGGAGGTATCAGCTGTACCGAAGTAATAGTAGCAGATGATGATTTGGATTTTGCAAAGAACAGATTTTTTTTTCTGCCCACGCAAGTGTTTCCCTATCAAGCTTGTGTCTTCCAGGAGAAGCAAAGTACCCCAGATTTAGGGTGCCATTCAGGCCAGCATATTCTGTGGTGTCAAAGATTGCTACTGGAAGGCAATATCAGTTCTCCTCCTGTATACAGAAACAGAAATGTTTTTTTCTATATTCAAGCCAAGTTGGGACCTGGGGAGCCCCGTTAAGAGACTCAGTTTTTCTAATTTCTTTGAAATTGGTGGAAGATAGGCTTGATGGAGGCTAAACCTGACCTGTACATCATGGGTAGTTTTTTTCTTCCTCACATAGAATAATAAAGTTTTTTCAGCATCAAAGGTTTTCCTTTTGCCAAAAGGAAATATAGAATCAAAAGATGCAGTTAACTGCAGAAGCCTGGATCTGTTGATAATTAAATTCAACCCCCACCCCTCCTATCTGTTGAATGTTCCAAAGCTCAAAAACTTTTATTCCAGTTCATTACCAAAGAGGGCTGTGATGAAAAATATCACATGCCTGTTCTAATTCCCAGGAAACAGTTTTGACCTGAATACAAAGAATGTATTTGGTGACGAAGTAACTATCACTTTAAGGTTGTAATAGAAAATGTTAATTATTTTTTTAAAAAACTATCTAAAAGAATGGTGCCCCAAAGCTAACTTTTTAAAATGAGGATGGAGGATCACTTTTGCAATTTGTTTTGCTTGTGTTGGTTAAATATATCTGAATCCACACAGGTAGCAGGTTTATTTCCTGTATTTTTAGTTATGGTGCCAGGTGATTTAGGATGGCTACTTTGAACATCTCAGTTCTTCTCCCTCTTGCAGGAATAACAAAGAATTAAACTGAGAATGTGCTTTTTAAAATTTTTATTAGCCATTGACTGGCTCAGATGTGAGGAATTTGATCCACAATCTGACATCATTGTTTTTGAAGAACAACTTGGGTGATAGCACACCAAATGCCATACTTTCTAGCATAACTTGGAGAACTGTGTGTCTTATTTTTTGGGGGGAGAAAAGAGAACATTCCTCATATGTCACAATGCTGTTCAGATGTTTCTTGTATTTCTAAGAGAAAGAATCAGATAAAAAAGTTGTCTCATGATCAGCAAGGATGAATTAAAAGTCTCCTGCATGAATAGTTGTGACTATTCACAGATAATTATAATCTTTTTTAGGCAGTTAGCAATTTTAGACAATTTTTGTTAGATTTTAGACAATTAGTAATGAAACATAGCAGAGTGGAGGCCATGTGCCATGACACCATTACTGACTTTGTGGTAGATTAAAAGTTAACCTATTGTTCTTGCCAGAGAAATAGCTATATCATAGCTATTTGACATTAAGCAAATGTCAAGTAGCTATGAAATTTTCAAAGCTAAATGGACGGTTAGGAAACAGTTGGCTGAATGTCAACCCCATTAGGTAGCATAGACCAGGAAATTATCTCCAGAAGAAGGTTAAAACTACATTTTTAATAATCAGCTATAATAACAGAATTAATAATATATAATAATAATATCATATCATATAATAATGTATAATAACATATTAATAAGAGACCATCGAGCAAGGAATAACATTAAAGGAGGATATGGCTAAAGGATCTGACCTCCCTTATACTACTTGGAAGACCCTGAATAGTTTGAGAGTTGGAGTGCCCATATGTAAAACCAATATGCTCAAGTGGAGGCTCTTAGCAGCTAACAAACACGCTGTGTGAATGTGGAGACACACAGAGCCCGGCCCATCTGCTGGTATGTCGGCTACTACCAGAAACGTACCGATAATGACTTGTTTTTGGCCAACAACAAAGCCAAGAAGGTGGCTTCTTTCTGGCAGTTCAAAATTTGATTTAAACATGAAAGAAAAAGAAGAAGAACAGAATCTTGTAAGTGTGATTATGCTATATCTTCCTCCTTCTTATACTTCTGTGAATTAGGGAGTTGTCTGTCCCAGGCTCTTCCAGATATTATTTGACTGTTGTGGACTTAAAACATGTTTCACCCCTTATCATTATGGGAATGATGCTTGTACAACTCCATCAAGGTCAACTTCCTTACTCCCTACATTGAAATAGCAAACTGAAGGGAAAGGGAATATCTACTATGTACTTTAGATTCATTTCCTTTTTTATAAGAATTTGACAGCAGCCTATTGAATGGAAAGTTGTTCACAGAACCCTTCTTGGACACATAAAGTGCACAAAGTGGAGAATGAATAGGCATATTATCTCCAAACACCATGCTTTTAGATGGGAGGTCCGAAGATAAGGGCTTGCATTGACTTTCTGCATGATCCAGGATCCTAGACAACCAATGTGGATACTATTTCTCCTCAGACTTCTTGCCTAAATATTAAGAGACTGGATAGAGATATGGGCAGATCTGTATATGCATAGCCTCATTTTCTACCCTGAACACTGGACTTTCCTTATATCCCACCAAATGCCTGAACAAGATTAGAAGCAGAGAAATGAGATAATTTTGAAGTTTTGGGAAATAATAAACTGTTAGATTCAGAGACATGCAAAGCACTTTAAGTTACTGTGCAGTGGGGGTAAAACAAGTGTGACTTTTGATTAATTATGTCATTTCATGCCAAGAATCGGTAAGAACTGTATTTATCTGAAAGGAAGAGTAGGCGGTCTGTGCCCACTTTATTAGAAATGACAAACAAAAGAATAAATTTTACTTATTATATGTACAAAAAAAAATCTCTTAAAATTTTTCAAAGATTTTTGGCTTGAAATACAGATAAACAGAAAACTAGCTCTATGACTATTTTTGAAAGAGTTAAGATTTTTTTTTAAAACTTGGGGATGGAATAAAACTTGAGGATGGCTTATTTGATCAGGATTAAAAGAGAAAAATAGTTCATCTGATTGCCTTTACTGGATTTTTGCTAATAAAGAAGAATGGTGAAGTATTTTGATTCTGTTTTTTATTTACTAGATAAGCTATTTTGGGGGGGGGGGGAAGAGAGATTATTTTGTATTTAGATAGGGTGATAAGTTATTAAGATTGCCTTTAATGGTTGGGTGAAGGGGGAAACTACTACTTTTTTTCCTTCCCCTCCTTTTTTTTGTATTATTCGGTATTTTTGTCATTTATATTTGTTTTTATTCTTTTCATTTATAATTCTTAATAAAATTATTTTCAAAAAGAGAAATATAATTGTAGGGATAAATAAAATTCAATAGGAATGTTTATTTACCGAAACAGTTAAAGCATGGGGTGGGGGAAATGGTGGGACTGGGAGCAGTCACAAACATTGAGTTTGCTTGTGGGAAGCTGGAAGTGAGTTTTGGAAATCACAATCACATGACCACAGGACATAGATTTGCAAATAAAACTGGTATAAACATCATGGAAATGTCAATTTCATAGGAATAATATGTCCTGGATTTTTTATGCCTTAATGGATTTTAGGTACTTTGATTCAAAAATTGTTGCAAAATAATGCACAGTTGGGCCAGCTTGAGGGTGCAGACAGACAAACAGCTAAACACAACAGGAGTGTAATGTATATATTTTCTTTATATTGTAACTTTAAATATTTAGGTTTATTTTTACTTTTAAAAATGTCATAATCTGTTCTTTTCATTTGGAAGGTTAATGCTATAGTCGTTCTCTTCCCCCCATGATAGGAAAGCTGGGATATAATAGTAGAGATGGCAGTTCATCTTCCACATGAGGAAGTAGTGCCTGAAAAGGGCTAGAATGGTTTCTTTCTTCTTCATCTGAGCACCTTCCCCTGCCTTTGTTTTTGTCTCTAGTGCTCACATTTGGAAAAGGCTTATTCCAGATGCACTTGATACCTATTATTAAATAATGTAAAATTAATGTCAGTGGAACAGGTGTTTCTCTTCTTCTATCTTTTTACTACACAGGAAGCTTTTAAAATGCTTTTTTATTCCCAGTCCAAGAATATAAATGTTAAATTGATCTCTTTTTAAAAATAAATCAATCCAGCAACTTGTTGAAAGCACAAGGTGAGTGACCGTAAACCTCCTCTTTTATCATCCACGTCCCTCAATTGTCTAGTCATCTTGTGGGCACATTGCATTTGAATGCTGTCCTTTTAGCTCTTAATTTAATCTTTCTTTCAGTTCATTGTGGTATTTTATTTCCTATACTTTCAGTGTGGATGGAAAGCAGCCAGGGAGTTTTGCTCTCTTTAAGGAATCCTGAAGCTTGGCAGTGCTGTACTTGAGTTTCAGCTTCAGGATCTGGCCTTCTAAGCTGTCTTCTTGGGTCCTGCCAAATAAAACTCCTTGGCTGACAGGATGCACAACACGTCCCTCCTGCTGAACCTGATGGGAAGATGTAATTGGGAAGAGGCAGTTCCTCAGAAACCTGTCCCTGTGGCATGTAGGGCTTTAAATGTCAAAACCAGCCCCTTGAATTGGATCTGGAAGCAAACTGGCAATAGTGCAGCTCATGGAGCAAAAGGGTACCATCTACAGTTTATAACTGCCTGAGCCATTGCATTTTATACCAACTGAAGCTTCCAGATATTTTTGAAGGACAGCCAGATGTAGAATGTGCCACAGTAATCCAGGTGGATCAGGTCAAAGTCCATCTTAATCTAGCATTTGTTTTCTCAAAATTGCTATCAAATAGTGCTGGGGTGATTCCAAGGACATTGAGCTCTACCACTCTCTTAATGTTACAACCTTAGAACTTGTATTTGATCCTGACTTAGAAGAAATACTTTTCTAGTTCTTCTTACTCTTTGCATTTTATCCTTTCATAAAAGCAGAAATCCTTTTATCTAATGATCATTAAGTATGTTTAAGAAGATTTAGTGAAAAACTAAGGCTTTCTCCAGTACAGGAGATGGATAATCCACGGATGGGTTTTCTCTGTCTGCCTGCTCTTGAGACCAAGTAGCCAAAGCTTGACACGCCCCCACTTCCTGTGGAGTCCATTCTTAACTTGGTCTCTGCTCGAGAAGACTCGTTTTGGTGTGGCTCTCAGCTTATCAGGTTAGACAAGAAATCCATTGATTGATTATCCCTTGATAATTGGCTTCCCCTTCCAAAAAAATTGCCACCTATAGGAATTTAACCACAAAATTTTCTGGGGATCAGTCCTGATCTCAAACCTAAAATTAAAAAGGGGATTGGTGGGGAGGGAAACTTCCCCACAGATATCAGCCAGCCCCAGGGCTCTGGGGGGTGGAAAGGGGGGGAAGAAGGCATCAGCAGAGACTACTTGCTGAACCTTTTCCCCAACCACTAAGTTTTCCTTGGGATCATCCCTGATCCTATATTAAAATTGAAAAAGGGGGTGTGGGGGGGGAAACTCCCCACAGATCCCAGCCAGCCCCAGGGCTCTGGAGGTGGAAAAGGGGGGGGGGAAGGCATCAGCAGAGACCACTTGCTGAGCTTTTCTCCCCAACCTTCCAAGGGATTTTTTCCTCAAATTGGGGGAAAAAATAACAATCTCCAGGTCCGGATTCAAACTTGAATTCGGATCATCGGAGATTCCCTAGCAGCCCAGGGCAACCGCGGGCGCCATTTTAGTTGCTGTTTTCAGGCAACAAAGGCAATCCCTGACTGGGATTCCCTTAAAACGCACCAGTGCGCCAAATTTAAATCCCCGGGCACAAGCAGCTTCTGGGAGGCTGCGGAGCTCCCTCCTGGGATCCGCAAAGCCCGTTTTCAGGGACAAACGAGCTGCGGCTGCCATCTCTTGCCAGAGGAAGGCAAACCGAGCTTAAGGAAGCTCCACATCATATCTGGAAGCACTGATAGAGGCGGAATAGGAGCGCACAGCCAGCGCTCCACCCCCGATACACACATATAATAATAGGACAAAATATAATAATAATAAAAATAAATAAATAAAATTTAAAAATAATAATAATAATAATTAAAAAAAAATTTTTTAAAGCCAAAAAATAAAGCGACTGCAGGGCCAACAGGCCTAAAGGCAGAACACACAATATTATCATCATCACCATTATTGTTGTTGTTGTTGTTGTTATTATTATTATTATTTTATTATTATTGTTCCTATTATTAGTATAATAGTAATAATATTAATAAGAATAAATTCCGCTCTAGGTGACCGCCATTTGACACCTTGTTGTGTATTAAGTCAGGCCTACAGACCCTTTTGAGGTCGCCACTGATATTTTTTGCCTCCCTTTTCCTTTTTCTACTGGTGCACGTTGCCTGGTCACCTAAGGCCTCCGGGCGGAACCCAAAGAGTGGTTCCAAACGTGCCTTCGGTACCTCCCTCAGCTACCATGACCTTAGCCCAGAGAGAATATTTTTGTTGTGGTCGGGTGATCAGGGGAACAGTCCTGGTACTTGTTCCAATTTCGCTCCCGCCAATACTTGCCTGCCTGAGCGTCTTCTCAGTTTTTCTGGGACTGCTCAAGCGGAATGGAGGGACCCTCGTTGCCTCAATCCATGAGCACGACCCCTCCACCTCCCAATTACGGCTGCAACACACCTTCTGACCAGAAGGCGGCAGGCAAGTGCAAAGCGAAGACAAAACACTCGCTCAAGAGGCCCTCCAAGTTGGCGGAAAAGCAAGCCAGCCGTAGGCACCAGGCCCTGGAGAAGGAGTTCTCCAGAGCGCAGAGGCAGGCCCAATTGGAATTGGTTCAAATAGCGGCCACCGAGATGGAATTACCATTGGGTCCATCCACATCAACCCAGAGCGCGTGGTCCATTCCAGGAACACCGCAACCACTGGATCCGCCATCTACATCAGCCCAACAAACAACCACGGCGGCAGGCACAACCACTGAGTCCACCTCTCCACCTGCGGTCACCACACCCAAAGGTAATGACATAGGGGACATCTGGGCAGATGGACGGCTAGAGGCCCTATTAACCAAAGTGGTGGACCGAGCCCTAGCACAGCGCTCCGCCCACCACGACCAGGGGCCCTCCACCTCAACCATGCCACACTCGGAACTCCCCTCAGAGTCCTCAGGCATTCAGGAACCCGTCTCCCCGGCCCAGTCCTCCATGAGTGGTTATTCTTCACCACAAGAGGAGGATCAACCTGGGATCTCTATGTCAGAGGATGAGGAACTTCCCCCTGAGCCACCCTCAGGGGGATTATTTAATCCCAACCGCTTCCTCACGATACTACGCAAGGCCACAGCCATTGCGGACATGGGGACGGATCAGTTTTCTCAGCCGCAAGCGACACGGGCCACCACATCCAGACCCGTATTCGTAGAAAAGGTGACAACGCAACACCATATACCTTGCCCCGCCATTTTCCTGAAAGGGATCAAGAAGCCATGGGACTCTCCCGCTTCCTTCCCATCAGTGAGTGGTACGGACAAAAAATTATACAGCACTGCCACAGACCTCAATGAGGCCTTAGAAATACCTAAAGTAGATGAAGCCTGGACCCCCTTGGTCTCCCAGACAGCCATGGCTGGGGACCTAGTGGAGGCCCTTAAGGCAGATGACAAAAAGTGGGAACAAGCCTTTCGCAAAACACACCAGACAGCGGCATGGGCCATCAAAGCAGCCACCTCGGCCTCCTTTTTTGTCTGGGCCACCCTCATCTGGTTGCAACAACTACAAACCATAGTTCCTATGGAGGACATACGAACACACCAGGACCTGGCTAAGATGGTAGCAGCCACGGAATACGCTGCAGACGCAACGTTCCAATCGGCCATTTTTTCATCCAGATCCATAGCATCCAACATAATTGCCAGGAGAATGCTATGGCTAAAACACTGGCAAGCTGACACCAAGGCTAAGTGGCGGCTAGCGACCGCCCCTTACTCAAGCAACGGTCTGTTTGGGGAGGCCTTGGACCCCTATCTTGTAGAGAACAAAGACAAGCGGAAGGTCATGGCACACTTGAACAAAAGGTCAGACAAACGTACCACACCTTACTTTCGTAGGCAGTCCTTTCGCCAACCGACAACCACGCCTATCAGTCAGGCACCCAAGCCATTCACTCCCAGGCAGAACAAACCGTACGGTCGCCCCTACGACAGACCGGGGTTCCAGCCCAGACAACAAAACCAGTCGAGACGACCCTTTCGTGGAACGGGTCGTCCGTACCGGAAGACAAAATGACTCCTACATAGACCCACCCATTGGAGGAAGACTAGCTCACTTCTTCCACCAGTGGGAGCAGACCTCCACGGACAACTGGGTACTACAAACCATCCAGTCCTGGCTGTCCCTGGAGTTCCTGGTCACACCCCCAGACCGACTCATCAACTGCTCGGTCTCCAGGAACCCCACCAAACGCAAACTCATGCAGGAGGCCATCCAACACCTGTTGGACATTCAAGCCATAGAACCGGTCCCAGCAGAATACAGAGGCAGAGGATTTTATTCCATCCTCTTCGTGGTTCCAAAGACTTCAGGAGGATGAAGGGCAATCCTGGACCTAAAAAACCTCAACCGCTACATCACATACAAAAAATTCAAGATGCAATCCCTTCAGTCCATCCTGGGAAGCATCAGAGAAGGAGACTTCCTGGCATCGATAGACCTCACGGAAGCCTATCTTCACATCCCCATCCACCCAAACCACCGCCGGTTCCTACGTTTCTGTTACGGGGGAAAACACTTCCAATACAGAGCTCTCCCCTTCGGTCTATCTTCGGCACCCAGGGTATTTACCAAGATACTAGCAGCGGTAGCCGCCAAACTGAGAAAAATCCCAATACGCGTCCAATGTTACCGAGACGACATACTAATCCAAGCAACATCCCTACAGACAGCTCAGGCGGACGTAAGGACCGTCATTCGCGTCCTCCAATTACACGGATTCTCAGTAAACTTTCAGAAGAGCCAGACAGTTCCCTTGTCCAGGCTGCTGCATCTGGGGGCCACGATAGACACAACCAACTGTATGGTCTATCTCTCCCAAGATCGGGTGGCCGGCATCAGGGAACTGGCTCGCTGGGTTCACAGGCAACGTTCAGTTCCGATACTAACACTTTCCCAATTATTGGGCAAGATGGTATCGGCCATAGCCATTGTACCCTGGGCCAGGCTCCACCTACGGGGACTACAGTGGTTTCTGCTCCCTTACCAACGGCAGAACACCAGCGCATCCAACCACCTAGTCAGGGTCACGGCACAAATCCGCAGGGCGCTACGCTGGTGGTGCTCTCGGGCCGTGACCAAGGGGTCACCCTTCAAGGAACCCGTCAGAGTTACCATCACTACAGACGCCAGTCTGTATGGTTGGGGAGCCCATCTGGACTCCCAGTTTGTACAGGGACGTTGGTCCGCCACGGATCTGAGAAACAACATAAACTGGCTAGAACTCAGGGCTATCCACCTAGCCTTGCAACAATTCAAAGACAGAATCAGAGGCCACCACGTTCTAGTCCTAACAGACAACGTAGCAGCCAAGGCGCACATCAATCGGCAGGGGGGGACCAGATCAAAAACCCTGATGACAGAGTCACGGCTCCTATTCAGCTGGGTAGAGCCCAATCTGAAGTCACTAAAAGCGGAACACATATCGGGGGTCAACAACCAGCAAGCGGACTTCCTAAGCCGCACCACAGTGGACCCTTCGGAGTGGGGGCTACACCCGAACTTGTTCCTAGACATCTCACGCAAGTTCGGGTACCCGATCCTCGATCTGTTCGCATCATCAGACAATGCCCAGCTCCCCAGATTTTACTCTCGTTACTTCAACCCGCGAGCAGAGGGGACGGACGCTCTGAGAACTCAGTGGCCTCAGGGTCTGCTTTATGCCTTTCCCCCACTACCACTCATACCGGCGGTCATCCGAAAGCTGATTCAGGAGCGGGCAGAAGTGATCCTAGTAGCACCATATTGGCCACAGAGACCGTGGTTCACCGACCTGTCTCAGTCGCCCCCATGGAACATTCCCCCTCATCAAGTGTCCCTACACCAGGGAATCATCAGTCACCCGGAACCCCAATGGTTACAACTGACCGCCTGGCACTTCAGCGCCAGATAATGGCACAGGAACTATTCTCTCCCGGGGCCATTACCATAATTCAAGCTTCACGCCGTCCGGCAACAAACCGCATTTATGACTCCACTTGGAAAAATTTTTTGCCTTTGGTGCAGGGAACGGCAGTTTGACTTACACAAACTCTACATCCCTCAGATAGTAGATTACCTCTTGGAGGGACTAGACAGAGGCCTCGCCCCCGCGACCATCCGCAGGCAAGTGGCAGCCTTGTCCACCCTCCTCACCTGCACGGATTCGGTTCCCTTAGCTCATCACCCCAGGATCCGCGCCTTTATCAAGGGCGCCTATAACACCAGATCTCCAGTAATTCACAGGTACCCATCCTGGGAACTACCGCGAGTCCTTCACGCACTCATTCGGTCACCATTTGAACCATTGGCGACCGTTTCCTTGCGACACCTGTCGCTAAAGGTGGCGTTCCTGATTGCCATCACATCGGCCAGACGAATTTCGGAACTGGCAGCACTGTCAGTCAGAAACGACCTATGCATTTTCCACAAGGACAGGGTGGTCCTTAGGTTAGATCCTGCCTTCATACCGAAGGTGAATTCACTCTTTCAAAGGACACAGGAAGTAATTCTCCCAAACTTCTGTCCAAATCCAACACATGACCGGGAGCGGCAGTGGCATACATTGGACGTCCGCAGAGCCTTGCGGCGTTATATAAAGCGTACAGAACCCTTCCGCAAATCGGAGGCCCTATTTGTGTCCTTCCAAGCGGGCACCTTGGGGCGGACAGTTTCCGCGGGCACCATTGGAAGGTGGATCCGAAGCTGTATCGCAGAAGCTTACAATGTATCATCCCTGCTGCCCCCAAGTCATCTCACAGCCCAGTCCACCCGAAGCGCTGCAACTTTAGCGGCATGGGCTACCCAGGCGTCAATCGAGGAAGTTTGCAGGGCCGCGACATGGTCCTCGCCTTCCCCGTTTATACGACACTACAAGATAGACCGCTTTGCATCGGCGGACGCTTCCTTTGGTAGGAGGGTCCTCCAGCAAGTTGTCTCAGAGATCAATCTACCGGCCTTATCTGTTTCCCACCCCTTGGGACAGTGAGGCTTTGGTACGTCCCATCCATGGATTATCCATCTCCTGTACTGGAGAAGGGGCGTTGGTCTTACCTGAACACCTTTTCTCAGTACGGAGATGGATAATCCACACCCACCCCAAGGCCAGCAGGCCGCTAGTAGGGAGCTGAGAGCCAATACCTCATCAATCATCAGCCAATTCGCCCTCGTTAAGAATGGACTCCACAGGAAGTGGGGGCGTGTCAAGCTTTGGCTACTTGGTCCCAAGAGCAGGCAGACAGAGAAAACCCATCCGTGGATTATCCATCTCCGTACTGAGAAAAGGCGTTCAGGTAAGACCAACGCCCCTTTTAAATATCCAGGTATGCAGTATAGATAAGAGTTTTATCCAAGTGCCTGTTGACAGCAGGATTTATCCTGATTT
The DNA here is from genome assembly GCF_016545835.1 of Crotalus tigris. Classification (NCBI taxonomy): domain Eukaryota; kingdom Metazoa; phylum Chordata; class Lepidosauria; order Squamata; family Viperidae; genus Crotalus; species Crotalus tigris. Next base: position 337,017 of record NW_024100507.1, read on the forward strand.
TCCTTCAAGAAAGTTCATTTTCTATGTATCTAATTACTTTTTCCTTTTTTTTATCACTTCACATCAGTTAAGGTGGCATACTGCTGTACAGATAGTCCTTGACTTGCAACCATTCATTTAGTGCTCATTGGAAGTTGCAACAGCACAGAAGAAAAGTGACTTATGATTGTTTTTCACACCTACTACTGTTGCAGCATCCCCATGGTCATGTGATCAAAATTCAGACACTTGGCAATTAGTTCATATTTATGACGGCTGCAGGGTCCCACGGTCATGTGATCACCTTTTGTGACCTTCTGACAAGCAAAGTCAATGGGGAAGCCAGATTCACTTACAAACTCTTACTAATTCAACAACTATAGTGAATCACTTAACAACTGTGGCAAGGTCGTAAAATGGGACAAAACTCACTCAACAACTATCTCACTTAGCAACAGAAATGTTGGGCTCCACTGTGGTCCTAAGTCAAGGACTACCTGTATACAACTTCAGTGTATATATGTGGGGGCTATAGGATGAATTAGTAGTAGGCAAACTAATATAATATTGATGTTTGGGCTTAGAATGTAGAAGCTGTATTTATGAGAAGAAGGTTCTGGGATAGCTTTCCTTTGTCTTTAGGTGAAGCCTAAAAACTGGGTACTGTTCTCATGCCACATGGCTCATGTCTTTCATGATCTCGGTGGAGGAGCCTCTCCATTGGGCTTTTGGACTCACATATGGCTGTCTGATTGCTTATAGTGATCAGAATGAATGATCTGCAAGCAAAACTAGCATCTGGTGGCTACAGTGGAGAGACTCATTCACCAAGATCATGAAAAAACATGTGGAGTGGAAAATTCTGCATGTGATACAAGCAGGATAACTTCCTCTATCAACCAGACGAGCAAGTTCCAAAGAAAAAGACCAACTGCTACAAGGAAGATACTCTTAATCTTGCAACCAGATTGACCCAGTGAGATCAGCTACAGTTGAACAAAGAGAAGGAGAGCAAATACATATGCATTTCATAGATGATGCTTTGGGAGAGAAAGGGTAGCCATAAGCTCATCCCACAGTTCTTATCTACTTGAAGATCTCATTATTTTTGATTTTGCTATTTGAATTCATGATTTGCTATTTTGTTGTTTGATGTCAGAACAGAACCCAGCAAATAATGAGGTTACATTTGCAATGTAAAATCATCTTAGTATTATTTTTATCTGTTAGTTTTATAAATGTAAATGAGATGTTTAGTTTCATGTTCAAATTGGGGTGATGGTGATAAAGAAAAATAAATTTCATGAGTTTGGTTGCTGATTTTAATTATGAGGAACTTCAAGTGCATTATTTGTATGCCTTCACAGTTTAGAGTAATTTCAACTGTGCATGATATCTCTATTGTTTATTGTCCATAATCCCTTGCATTACTTCGATTTTCATGGCAACTCTTGGTTAAATAGCTGTGCATATTTCTGTTGAATAGAGAGAAACCCAATATGAATTCTCAAAAAAAAAATTAGGCTCTAAAATTTTTTATCTGGTCTACAGCTGAGCTACTTTGGGCTTCACTTGATTCAGGTTATGATAGATTGTATTTTCTAGTAGGCGTGATCCCTTATTCATGGCTTCCTTACAGAGTGAGTGATTAATTTGATACTGGCCCTTAGTAGACTTTATTGCTGTCCTTTGATCTTTGACCAGAGCATTAAAAATGATCCAGGCCAGCTATATTATTAATCTTTACTGTTCTCAGGTCTTTAACATCAAGGCTCATTTAAGATTCTCATTTTATTTTATTTGCATATTATTGTTTTGGCTTCCAATTCTCACCATTTCCCCCATTTTTTAAAGAACAAATGGATATAGGGAAAAGTTTGATAGGGTTTCTGGTGTCTTTAGTTCTGGATCTTAAATCATGAGCTGAAGACTAGTGATTTAGGCAAATGGCCAAAGAGAGAAACTTGTTTATATTTATTATTGGCCTTGCAGTGTACTTTACTACACAGTGAGTTTAAAAAAGGCACTTTGTAGGCCTTTAAAGAGAAGCTGGGTCAATTTGAAATTAAGTAGTTAAGGGCAGAAAAGACTTTAAGCACCTGATTCCTTTGAAAATTCTTTCTTTAAAGGATAGCACGGTTGGCTACTTCTCTTTACCAGCATAGGCAATTTAAAACTATTCTTGTTACAAGTAGACTATTGGTGTAATCCCCAGTGTCTGATCTGTAAAAGTTATTCCGATGTTATTACTGCTCAATGGAATAAATCTGCCAGCTTTTTCACGTTAGTTGCTGCACCTCTGACTGCCAATTCCATTCAAGGAAAAAAAAGTTTCTTAAGAGTTGAGCTTAATTCACATAGAGCAGGGGTGTCAAACTCAATTTCATTGAGGGCTGCATCAGCATTGCAGTTGCCCTCGGGGGTGGGTGGGTGGGGGTGGCCTACTGGGTGGGCGTGGATGGAGTAGGTGTGGCCTACTGGGAGGGCATGGCCAGCTCTACATCGTTCGCGTCAAGGGTGCCTGTGGGGGCCTGGGCAGGAGTGGGACAGATCTGAGGGTCTCTGGCAGAAGGGGGTGGGACCGGGGCAAGCGCCAAGGCATGGTGCATTTCTTCATTCCTCACAAAGGGTGACACCTCCCCAGCATGCACCCAGGGAGCAGGGCTGACACAGCAGGGGCTGGTTCCTCGCTGTTTCCAGACAGCCTTGTGGAGCTAAGACTGAATGCGTTTCAGCATAGATGGCCACCATAAAATTGTACATTGGCTCCCGGCCAGCCTGGGCCAGGGCCAAGGCAGAGGGGGCCGTTCCCTCACTGTTTCCAGGATGGCTTCACGGGCCACATGAAACCACATCACGGGCCACATACGGCCCGCGGGCATTGTGTTTGACATGTCTGACACAGACAATAAACATTCCATCTGAATATTATGCTGCTGTCATTTGAGGAAATATGTATATTTAGAACTCCAGAAAATCTATTATAGCGTCTTTGGTGTAAAAAATCATGCTGTTTTATACTTTGACATCTACCATTCAGCTGGATTAGGAAAAGGCTAGATGGGGAGTGTGGGAGGAGAAGGGAGGTACACTGGATAATTACCAAAGCCAAAAAATACCAAAAAGAAGTCAACATGGGCTTCATTGATTATAGGAATGCCTGAGATTCTGTCAATCACATCAAGCTGTAGAATGTGCTCAGAAAAATGGGAATACCAGAACATCTCATTGTCCCCATGAGAAACGTATATGCAGGCCAGGAAGCCACAGTATAGATAGAATATGCACAGTTTTAAAATTGGAGGAAGAAATATCAATAATTTGTGCTATGTTAATGGCACTACCTTGCTAGCCAAAATGCAAAGAATCTGCAAGCTCTAGCAATAAAAGTAAAGGACTAAAGCGAAAAATGGGACTAAATTAAATCAGTGGTAGCAGGTGTGACAACCAGTTTTAGAATTGATAGTGGAGATATCAAAATAGTAGACTGCTTCTGTCTTTCAGAATCAATCAGGCGTAAAGGAACAAGCAGTTAAATCTGGAACAACCTGCAGCTGAACATGATTAAAATTGTAGAGATGTGAATGGATTTTAGAAGGAACCCTTCTATTGCCTCTTACTATATTCGACAGCACAGTATTAGCAGTAGTATCCTTCAAGTTTGGGGGTTCTATAATATCTCATGATTTGTAAATGGAAATCTAACACTAGAACCATCATCAAAAAGACACAACAAAGCATATTCTTCTTGGGTCAACTTAAGAAGTTCAGACTGCCCCAGGAGCTGTTGATACAGGAATTATTGAGTCTGTCATTTTTGTCCCAAAGGTGCTATTTTCACGAGACAACTGGACTTTCTTGTTTTTCTTTGAAGATGTTTCGTTTCTCATCCAAGAAGCTTCTTTAGCGCTGACTGGATGGTGGGGAATGGCAGGATTTATACTCCTTGCAGATAGCTGGTCATTTGCATTCTTTTAGCGGATCATTGAAGTCCCTGGAGGCTTATCTGTGTCGTCAGGATCCCCTGAGTAGTGCAAATGGGTGTGGAGCCTTCTTGGAACAGACCCTTCACATCCTGGACATAAACTGTTTCAACACCTCCCCTTGGGATCCCGCTGTAGGGCATTACATACCAAAACAGTTAAACATAGGGACAGTTTTTTCCCTTGTGCCATCACTCTGCTGAACACCTAATCCTCACAATACTGTCTTATGTCTAAGTATTATCACCCATGTTGTATGGGTGTGGTATTATTATCCTTCTCATCTCCTCTACTACCCCCTCTTATTGGTATCATTATTATGATTATTATTACTCTGTTGTTTTGCGTGTACACCGAGAGCTTCTGCATTGGAGACAAATTCCTTGTGTTTCTAATTACACTTGGTGAAATAAAATGTTCTGTTTTGTTCCGTTCCATTCTGTTCCAAATACATCACAGATTAGCACTTGATAGAACAGTTATAAAGGCCTTGGAAAAGATATTCAAATGTTAGGATGTATCTATACCTACAAATATCAGAATGGTGAAACCACAGTACTCCCTGTAACGCTATATGGATGAGAAAGTTGGACTTCAGTGGGTTAGGAAGAGTATTAACACTTTTAAATTTTGGTGTTAGAAAAGACTCTTGAGAATATTGTGGACAGCCAAGAAAACAAATTGATGGATCATTGAACAAATCAACCCAGGGTTCTCATTTTAGGCACAAATGACAAAGGTTAAATTAGCCTACTTTGTGTACCCATGAAGGCCCAGCTCTCTGGAGTAGGTTCTAATGAAGAGAAAAGGAACAAGAAAAAGATGACCAGCGGCAAATGTGAATGGACTCAGTTACAGTGGCAATGGGTATATCAATGGAAGACCCAAAAGATCAATTTAGGGACAGGTCATCTTGGAGAACATCTATTTATTTGGTTACTAAGAGTCAAAAAGGACTTGATGACATGTAATCAATCATCCACATAAATTCTAAAGTAGTATGCGATATGATTATATGCACTTCAATACAAATATTAAATACATGCTTATTTTGAAAACAGAAGGCACACATACAGAGTACCAGTGGGAAGAAACCCAGTCAATTAAAATACCTCAGTAAAGCTTTTCTGGAGAGGGGAACTGGGGTGGATTTTTAAAAAATTGGTAATTATTTCATTTAACCAAACAGTGATCAAGAAAATATAAGATGATTGAATAAACTGATAAACTGGCATTCTCTGAAGACAAGGAATAAGTATAGCTAACAGTTCTTCAAGTCCTAACAATCATTATCATGATATATTAAGATTTAGTCCAGGTGTGCTTTTAGAAAACACCTGCTGCATTGCTTTTAAGCAAAAATGGATTTAGTGAAAACAATAACAACAGCATGGAATAAAATATAGCAATTAAGCAGGAATAATAGTTGAATTGGAAATTGCCAAAGCTTCTGTGCATTCTCAAGGCATAGCTGAATAATCTTTCACTGATCTGCTCAAATTGCACTGGTCAGAGCCCAAGTGAAAAAACAATGGTTAAATAATAAAATGACCTTGTGGTAAACAGCGTTTAGATTTTCTTTGGAAGCTGCATATACCAAATATGAGATTAGGCTGAGTGACATCTCCCAGCCCTGTGGCTTTTAATTTGAAATAAGACTCTGCTTAACTTTTTTTTAAAAAACCAAGGAACAATATGTTGTATATAAATCTACACCCCTTCTCCTCTCTCTGTTTGGTAAATGGAAATGGATATTAACAGCAACTTTCTTTCATTGGGTTGTCATGGAATGAGCATAAAGGTTGTTTTAATTGTGACTTGAATAGCCTACTGTTTTCTGTTGTTTAGGTTATGCTGGCTGCTTCTTACTGGTCCCTTCTTGAACCTGCTATTGAACTAGCTGAGGACTCTGGGAAGTTTGGAGCCTTCGCCTTCCTCCCTGTAGCCATTGGCTTCACTCTGGGAGCAGCATTTGTATACCTCACTGACCTCCTCCTTCCATGGCTGGTGAGTAGCTCTCAAAATCTAGTTACCCAAGGCCAATTTGTAGTTATTTTTGGTATGTTGGGAATTACTCTTGGCCTAGCCTGAATGAAGCAGCTGGTACCAGGTAAGGTATATCTTTTTCGATCCAGCTTTCTTCTCAGAACCTTTGGCGAGTTTGGGGAAGATAAAAGATGGAGCAATGTTTTTTTTGGTGCTTTGTTCCTTTGAATGCCTCACTGTGTGTTCTAAATCACAATTATTATAGGAAGGGTCCAGCACTTGAGTTGTACCATCATGACTATGAGATGGAACCTGTTTCCCTTTCTTCTTTTTCTGTCCATTGTGAAAGAATTCGCTTGCCATTCCAGATGTAACCTTCAAATGCTGTCTTTATCTTGGAAATGTTTTCTCAGCTCCTGGATGGATGGATGGACCTTTAATTAGGCAGAGAAAGGCAGTTATTTTCAGGGATATCTTTTACAGAGCTGTAAATTGAAAGTCACAGGTAGTCCTCACTTATATCCATTCATTCAGTGACCATTCAGAGTTATGATAGGGCTGAAAAAATGGACATAAATTTTGGACAATGCAGCATCTATGTGGCCATGTGAATATTATTCAGGTACTTGGGTGCCTGGCGTGCAGTTACAATGTTCCAGGAAGCCATGATGTGATTGCCATTTGTGACCTTCCCTGCTGAGTTCCCCACAAGCAAACTCAATGGGGAAGTCACAGGTAAGATCGCAAGCCATTCCAGTAAGTCACCTCCACTTTATGTCTCACCTGTAGTACACCGCCATCCCACATACAGTTGCTGTTGGTCTCCCCAGACCTTGACTCACCTGCACTGGCCCTTCCAGATCCTCCCACAGTCTCCCCCCACAGCACTCTACACTCCTTACCTGGGACCCCTGGGCTCTTTCTGCTTAACTACCCACAGGTCTTGGGATTATGAGGGTAACTGGGTCTGGTTGGGATTGAATTGGATTGAACTGAATACTTTATTTGGCCAAGTGTGATTAGACACAGAAGGAATTTGTCTCTGTTGCAGAAGTTCTCAGTGTATATGTAAAGTAACAGAATAATCATCATAATAAAAAAGTAAAGTAAAGGAGTAAAGAAGAAAAGGATAAATAATAATACTACAGTCATACTACATGGGTAAATATAGACATTAGATTACTATTGTTAAGTAATGCATTCATGTGATGTCACGGTTTATGACTACTTCTCTTAGCAATATCAATCCAGGTCTTAATTGTAACCTGATGACTACTTGCATGTGTTGATATTGGCAGTTAATTCAGTAGATACGGGTTCATACAGAACAAATATATACAGCTGTTTAAAGGCCTATACTTTTTTTTCAACAAAAAATAATATTGTTTCAGGAAATGTACCAGGATTTCTGGGCAGATGTGCAAAAAGGATAATTCTGTACATAATACTCACATGTCTTGCTATAAGAGGACAATTTTTCTCGTATTTATAAACCACATCTGACATTTCCTTTTTTATCTAAATTTACCAAAGAAAATGTAGTTAAGTTCCTTTTCTATCTCCTTTCCTCCCTCCTCCTCTTTTTCAATCTCCCTCCTGATGAAGATCTAGTTAGCAGCTTGTTAATACTGCTTTTTCCATTAACTAAAATTGAAGTGTGGAAAAAAAATCCCTTTTAAGGTTTCTACAATGTGACTGAACTGCTAATGTCTTCTAAATTACCTAAGTAAGTCTGCAGTATTGAAGCCAAGGAGTAGGTTCAAAATGCCGAACTTCTGAGATATCCTTCTATCCCAATATTTAATGTGATACTTTATGTATTTTGTTTCATTGGGTTTCAAACATCCTAGTACAGTGTTTCTCAACCTTGACAATTTTAAGGCATGTGGACTTCAACTCCCAGAATTCCATAGCCAGCATTGCTGGCTGTGGAATTCTGGGAGTTGAAGTCCACATGCCTTAAAATTGTCAAGGTTGAGAAACACTGTCCTAGCAGATATTTGGAAGATTATGTTGGTTTATAATCACAAGTTAGAATTTCATAATTTTCATAAGTAATTCATTTCAACAAACATAACTGTAGGCAGTTAACTTAGATCTAGAGATGCTTCTTCTGTGTCTTCTCCGAACATGCAGAGGACACCCTTTAGAAGTTAAATTACCTTTCACATTGTAATACAATAAACAACCTTTTATTCAGGTTAACTACTAGGTTGCTGGTAACAAAGGAGACTTCTTGGCTTTGGTAGACTGAATTAACCACAGAATTAGACATTTCGATATGTTGTAGTTCGGCAATTTCATAGTTCAATTTCAGTTTTGATGTTCTTTGTTCCCTTTAGAATGGCTATGTTACAGTCATTTACAGAATGTTCTCTTAGTATGGAATGATTTCTCCCTTTGGTTATTCAATGCCACCAGTCTTGATGTGAGAAATACATTTCTTTATTATTTTGTACAGACATTGCCCAATTTGTTTTATGTAAAGTGCAGAAGGGCATTGCTGATGGGCATTGGGTGACTGCTCTCTGCCAGGAGTTCGATTTTGACCGGCTCAAGATTGACTCAGCCTTCCATCCTTCTGAGGTCATTAAAACGAGGACCCAGATTGTTGGGGACAATATGCTGATTCTGTAAACCGCTTAGAGAGAGCTGTAAAGCACTATGAAGCGATATATAAGTCTAAGTGCTATTGCTATTGGAAAATAAATGAATGAATGAATGTTGTCAAAGTCTGTTTAGTGAACAAGTGGTTGGTAATTGAGGACTACCTATAGTGCTTATTTACCAACTGTTTATTAGAACTGACAACTTTGTTCCTAAGTGGTGCAGTTGTTATGTGTGACATCATGAGACTGTGACAAGTTATGTCAGTTCTGGCTATAATAGTTAAGCAGTTTAGCATAGATCACAAAGAATGGCATCATGTTAGTGCTACTTGGAACTTCTTGCAGGTTGATTTTGCTTGTCAGAAGCTGACTGAATATTGCAAATGATGATTATGTGACTGCAATTATCATTAAATGCATGCTGGTTGCCAGGTACTAGCATCATTATCAGATGACTGTGGGGATGCTGCAATGTCTGCAACCTCAAGGACCACTTGTAAGTCTCATTTTTCAATGCTATCGTAAGTTTGAATGGTCACTGAACTGGAGATAGGTAAGCGAAAACTACCTATTGCTACTCCAACAACAATCTATTTGTTGTTTCTTAATTCTTTTTTCATCTACTGATTCTTCTAGCAGAGCTAGGTTCTTTATATGAATATATGACCCAGTTATCTCAGATTTGGTTGGTTTGATTATCTTCATGACCTATCTTTCTTCTTGTACCATCTCTAGGATTTCAGATTGATCTTTTGTGACTTGAAGAGATTCTCAAGATTTTCCTCAAAGCTGCATTAAAAAAAAAACTGTTAGTCTGTTCTCAGTCTCCTTTAGTACTTTCCATGTTTTGCAGTTTAAAGGAGAGATGACCAAATATGCTATTGATCACAACCTGTTTCTCACAATATACCAGATATGGTATTTGGTTATTCTTACATTTTAAATCCATTTCCCTTGAGGTCAGAATATACTTCATGTCTAAAAAACTTTCCTGATAATTTCTATTTTCCTCTTTATTTCCCCATGTTCCACTTTAAACAAAGTATCTGAACAAAATACCTTTCTTGCTGCAGAAGGGCATTATTGACTATAGTTTATATTTCTGAGGCTCTTTTTTGTTGAAGCTACATTCATCTTGGTTTCTTTTTTGTATTAAAATATAACTTGTAGTTTTCACTTCTTTTTTTCCTCAATTAGGAGGTTCAGGTTCTGTTCTTTTTCTGTCAGAAGTACAGAATTAGCCACATATCTTAAATTGTTTTCATACTACCTACCTTTAATTCCAGAAGTATTGAAGGTCCTGATGTAGTATTTAGTTCATCAAATATTTCTTCAGTACAGACACAGAAAAGGAGAGGTGAAAGGACATAATTCTAGTTAACTTTTTGATTAAAAACATTTTTGAAAAAGCTCTTTCAGTTTTAAAAGAAATTTGATCTCAATATAGATTCACTATCATTCTAATACCTTTGGCATCCATTCCAATTCCCTTCCAAGATTGTGATCAATATTTCATGTTTTATAGAATCAAAGGCTTCTGAGTAATTGACAAAGCATGAAAATGGGTCTTTTTTGTTTTTCTCAATGAAAGAAAAAGTCTTGATTATTTTTTCAGACTGAGCATTTTTCCCTAGTTAGTACTGCTATCTTTAATAAAGGCACATGAGAGCTTATCACATTGTTCTGTTTTTCTTGAATTTGTTAAGAAAAGACTTCTAATACAATTTTTGCTGCCTGACTGATAAGTCTAATGACTCTGTGTTCAGACCATTCTATAATTCCTGTTTATTTAAAAGTTGAGTGCTTAAATTCTTTTGGCAGGTGACTTGTTTCATATATCTGATTTCAGATTTTGGTTAGAATGCTTATTCCCTTTCCCTTAGGGATTTTAAGATTTCAAATGATTTTATCTATGCCTAACATCTTCCTGTTTTTTAGACTTCTGTTATTGCTTACTTTATGTGCTAGTACAGTAGTCTGTTAAAATTGTAAATTTTCACCCTGCATACATAGAATAATTTTTGCCTCTTCATGTGTTATATTTTTGCATATTAAATCCTTCAGGAAGTCACAAAGAATTCCAGAACAATATTCGGGATCTGCAAGCCTCTCAGGTTCGCTAAATCAATGTTCATGAATCCACCAATAGTAAAACATTTTATAAAAGTGTTGATAGACAAAAGCCTGCCTCAAGTTTTCCAAAAAGTACTTGGATTATTCTTTGCTTTATGGACCAGTAAATCAAAAATATGTATCACCATGTTTGGCAGAAGCTAAACATTGCATTCCATAAAAAGAACTGCATATTGGCCATCATGCATTGAAAGGATGATGTCATGGTTTGGGGTTGCTTTGCAGAATGACTTACCATCTTTGAAGGAAGCACCTGGCAGGTGGTACGCGACCTAGACAAGTGTAGTGGGGGAGAATGAGCTGAAGTGGCGCCAGTGCCAGAGAGGCTTGGGGGAGAGTCAGCTGGAGCTGCAGTGTTGCCTGGGTTCTGCTGAGGACAGTGAGAAGAAGGAGAGGAGAAGAGGAGAGAAGCAGTGAGAAGAAAGAGAAGAGAAGCAGTGAGAAGAAAGAGAAGAGAAGCAGTGAGAAGAAAGAGAAGAGAGAAGCAGTGAGAAGAAAGAGGAGAGAAGCAGTGAGAAGAAAGAAGAGAAGAGAGAAGCAGTATGAAGAAAGGAGAAGAGAGAAGCAGTGAGGAGAAAGAGAAGAGGAGAGAAGCAGTGAGGAGAAAGAGGAGAAGAGGAGAGAAGCAGTGGGGAGAAAAAAAAGAGAAGAGAAGCAGTGAGGAGAAAGAGGAAGAAAGGAGAGGCTTCTGTGAAAGACGCAGTAAGGAGAAGAGCAGAGAAGCAATGAGGAGAAAGAAGAGGAGAGAAGCAGTGAGGAGAAAGAGAGGAGAAGAGGAGAGAAGCAGTGAGGAGAAAGAGAGAGAGAAGAGGAAAGGCCTCTGTGAGAGAAGCAGAGGATCAACAAAGGAGTAGAGGCTGTGAAGGAGAGGGAGAGAGGAAGAAGAGCCGAGAGGCTACCTGACCACCAATGTAGTGGTGCATATTAATAAATATGGATAAATTTGTCATTTGTTCATCAGTGCAGAGGGAAAGTGATTCAGCAAAGGAACCACCACCGAAGAAATTAAAAAGATACTTTTTTCTTTTTTTTTTTTGGTCATCAAGTTTTTGACACTTTGCTAAGCACTGGTGGTACTCGAATATTGTTACATCCTAAAAGTGGTACAATCTGTGAAAAGGTTGAAAAGCCCTGTTTCAAATGATAAGAAGGTGGCAGGATTTTCAGAATCTGTCAAACTAAGGAGAGCATCTTTTCTTGCACTAGAGTGAGGTTCTCTGAGACCTGTGATGAACCTAAAAGAAAGAAATCCTATGGTAGATACACAGCTGGGTTTTATGAAGAAGCTTGAAACTTGCTTTGAAAACTTATCTGTGAAAGATAACCAAAAAGTTACTAGATGAAAAAGATATTATATTGTTTCTGCAGTTTTTTTTAAAAGATAATCATTAAAGTGAACTACAGTTGGAAATGAGAAAAGGATCGATACAATGTTAATATAAAACTATATTGTTTTTTTAAGGAACTTAAATTGTGTGAGGACTGGAGGGGTTTTTATTCTATTCATGAAAGAACAAGTTGCACACAAAAAAATTGAACATCAAGAAGCTTTAATCACTAATCCCTCCAGTGGTTATTTATATTGTGTTTGATGTCTTATTTCAGTCCTAACTGGTTGGTATTGAAAAATCATATAAGTAGAAGTCTTAAAGTTCCTAAGAAAACAAATGTCTGGAATTGTTTATTTTCATTAGATAATTTGTTTTTAAAGGGATAGTATAAAATCCAGAGGCAAAAACATTTCCCAAATTATTGTATTTATTAAAACCCACAGTAGTTTTCTTCAGGCTGCCTAAAAATAAAGAAACAAAGAATTTTATTGCATTCTAACAAGTGCACGTAAGCTAACAAATGCACAAGCCGTTCAATTTGTGAATTTAGAAATTATTGTAAAGTCTTACTAACAACTTATTTCAAGGTAACTGTCAAATACATCTAACTAAATTCTCCTTAACCCAAGCATCCTTCTGAAAAGTTCTTTGTTAAGAACTCATGACAACAATGTATCATCACATATTACTTTGAATTCCTTTTCCAATACCAAACCTATTAGCATAGATACTGAAGGACAGTGAATTGTTCTTGAGTTATCTTTTTTTCTTCAAACTAATTCAGAGAGGATTTGATGCCTCAGAAGCACCTATTAAAATGTTCTTACCTCGAACAAAGGGCTGGAGCAGTTAATAAAAAGGCATTTTATACAAATTAGATCATAGCAAAAAATAAAATAATATATCATAGATTCTTATAATAAAAGATGAATAGTGTAAAGAATTTTATCTTAAGGGAGTTAGAGTCCTTTGCAAGCTAATATAGATCATGCAGAAATATAACTGTAAATCTGGATTAACTTTCTCCTTATTCCTGTGGCTGAAAAACTGAACCTGGAGATTTGTGTCGAGTGGGAGAAAAGAAAAAGTGACATTTTTCCGTCATTGCTTGCACATGTGTCAGAAGGTGCTTCCAGGTTGAAAGGATTAGCCAGGCTTATCACTGTTGCCTGGGGGATGCCCAGTTGGGGACTCCTTTCATGCAACTAGCAATAGAGCTTTGATTTGCGCTACTCCTAGCTCTACTTGAGTTTTTAATAGAATATTTCATTTGTTATTTTTTAAGGAATGGGAACTGGCTGCAAAGCAAAGCATTATTTTTGGCACCATCTTTATTTAGAATAAAGCCTCTGGGCCTCACTTAAATACCACAGGCTTTCTTAGAAAATGCAGATAATGGATAGCTAAAAAACAGTGCTTTGTTTGGAAGTGTGATCATGTGTTCAGAAAAATAAAGGAAAGATGTAAGCTTTTTAAAAAATGTTCTGAAATTATCTCTCTCTTCTATCTGTTTGTCCATCTGTCTATCTGCCTCTGTCTGTCTGTCTGTCTGTCTGCCTGTCTGTCTATCTGTCTATCTATCTATCTATCTATCTATCTATCTATCTATCTATCTATCTATCTATCTATCCATCCATCCATCCATCCATCCATGATGACGCAGTGGTTAGAATGCAGTATTGCAGGCTACTTCTGCTGACTGCCTGTTGCCTGCAATTTGGCAGTTCAATCCTGACTGGCTCATCCTTCCGAGGTCAGTAAAATGAGGACCCAAATTGTTGGCTGACTCTGTAAACCGCTTAGAGAAGGCTGTAAAAGCACTGTGAAGCGATGTATAAGGCTCAGTGCTATTACTATTGCTATCTATCATCTATCATCTCTGTCTGACTATCTACCAACCAACCAACCAACCAACCCACCAACCAACCAACCCACCAACCAAACAACCAAACAACATATTACATATGCATTGTATATGTTTTGTTCATCTTTGCTTTTTATAATTAAGTATTTAATTATTTTAGAACAGAATATAAACCAAGAAACATGATATTAACAGAGTAACATGTTAGTAGAATTGTTGTTGTTAGTTGCGAAGTCGTGTCCGACCTATCACGACCCCATGGACAAAGTTCCTCCAGGCCTTCCTGTCCTCTACCATCTTCTGGAGTCCCTTTAAGTTCACGCCTCCTGCTTCAGTGACTCCATCCAGGCACCTCATTCTCTGTCGTCCCCTTCTTCTATTGCCCTCAATCTTTCCCAGCAATTAGTAGAATACAAGTAAGTAAATGTGGGGTAAAATATCAGGAAGGTTATAAATTTTCAAAGGAGAGTTTAAAAGCCAGCTTTAAGCCTTGAACTAAAAATATTTAGCTAAGCTTTAAATACAGGGTAAATTATTTTTTAAAAATTAAGTCAACACTAGGAATCTAATTTTTTTATAAAGTTAATGTATTAACTTTCCACACAGAAAACACAAATACAGGATTTGGTATAAATCCACAAGGTATTGTAATTAAGACTTAGTTAAAATCCAAAAATGGATTCCAGTGAAAACAGAATCCTGGATCAGATTTATTTTTAAAATACAAAATTGTTTTTGATATTGATACACAATTCCATAATTTAATTAGTCATTCTTCCAAGAAAAAGAACACATTTTGCAATAAGCAGCACATAATATATTCTTGCCCCTGGGGAAAGTTGCAAACTTGATCAAAGAGACATTTCTGAATGTTAGAGAGGATGGCAGGAGTCAAGTTTAAGATTCTCAAAGGCTAAAATAACTTTTATTAATATTGACTATAATATAAATATTTTGTTGGTTTGTGGGCTAACTTTTCTTCCTTATTCTTCTAGTTCAGTTAATTAGAAAGAAGTTTATCTGACCTGCTTCTGAATGTTACCTTGTAGTTTTGAACTTTAAAAACAATGTTTCAGCCCTTTTGTCTAGCCAACAATTCTGGTATAGCTCCATCAGGTTCACCTTCTTTACTTTTATAATCTGTCTCCCCATGGAGAAGGATAATATCAATGAGACATCTCTTTGCTTAATCTTTCAAGTAAATTTTTCATTAGTTTAATAGAGAACAAGAAGCTTTTAAAACAAGTTAAATATGAATGGTCTGAATTCTAGGCCTGGTCAATGTCAATAGAATGAAAAAAGAGGGAATGAGAATGTTTAATTCCCAATTTTCTTCCCCAAAAATTGTTGTTGGCAAGAAATTAAGTTTCTAAAATCTCATCTCTTCAGTCAAAGATGATAATTATGAAGGAATATCGTCTGCCTTGTTTTAATTCTTATTTTTAAATCCATTAAAGTCATGTCTTAGAATACAGAATAACAGCTGGAATGGATCTTGGAAGTCTTTTAGTCCAACTCCCTGCTTAGATATGACACTTTATACCAGTGGTTCTCAACCTGTGGGTCGGGACCCCATTTGGAGTCGAACGACCATTTCACGGGGGTCGCCAAACAACGCAGTCTGCCATTTCCCCCCCCCCCCTTTTCCTTAGCTGTGCTACTCCCTTTTATTCTATTGGCTTTTGAAAGCCAATGGAATAGACTCTCTTGAATAGAGTCTAATTCTATTGGCTTTCCAAAGCCAATAGGAATTGTCCAGGCTGTCTCTGCCCTGCTGAGCCCGCCAAAAGTCCCATTCTGCAAACGGTGCTGCACCAGTTGAGTAGTCCTCGACTTACGACCGGTTGAGGGTCACGGCATTAAAAGGTTGAGAACCACTGCTTTATACCATTCTGAACAAATGGCTGTCCAATCTCTTTTTTAAAACCTCCAGTAATGGAGCACCTACAACTTCTGGAGGCAAGCCTGATTAACTGTTCTCATTGTCAGGAAAGTTTTCCTTAGTTCTAGGTTGGATCTCTCCTTGATAGAAACTTATTTGTTACTTCTTATCCTGTCCTCAGGTGCTTTGGAGAATAGATTGACTTCTCTTCTTTGTGACAGTCTCTGAAATACTTCTAAAGTGTTGCATATTCCCTCAGCTTGATGTTGTCCACTGCATTTTCCCCCTCCCCCACGGATGCAGTTCCATTAAGTATTACACATTGAGTGCAATTGGTCAGTCAGTTATGAATCCATCAGGTGATGATGCTGCCTATCCCACACTTTTGTATCTTACCAAGAAGTAGGTTGTGTTCTACTTTGTCAAATGCCTTATTGAAATCCAAGTATATTAGGTCCCCAGAATTTTGTTGGTCCACTATTTTAGTTATTTTGTCAAAGAATGCAGTAAGGTTTGGCTGGCATGATCTGTTTGATCATGTTCACTTCCAGTAATAGTTTTGCTTGTTTCTAGGTCTAGGTTCTTGTTTTTTTTTATTATTATCATTGACATTTGTTGCAAGTCTTAATTCATTTTGCATCTTAGCTTTCCTGATTTCCATCTTTGCAAATTGAGGCTGTATGCTGGTATTCTACTTTAGTTAGGTGTCATTTTTTCCATTTTTTATACATCTTCTTTGTCTTTCAGCTTAGGAGAGAGTTCTTTATGCAACCATGCTGGTTTCTTCCGGGACCTTTTATTTTTCTTTTTTCATGGCATAGTTTTCTTCATATTCTGTTGATGACCACTTTATTTCTTTACTAGCATAGAGTGTTATGGTATGACTTTATGTCCAATCTTATTCTTTGGCTGTACTAGTGATATTCTTACTTTTTCATTCTGAAATACAATATAGATTGACCTTCTGAATGGCAGAGGAGGCCCGATCATCATATAATGTGCATTGTTTGCTCTCTGATAGCTGTTTCCAGTGGGTCCCTCTGGTTCTTAACACTCTCACAAGCTATACTTATATTGCCTTATTGAGTGATAGGTTACAGAGAGCTATCTCCAGGGCTTTTCAGAGCTACAATGATAGGCAGCATGTGGGCAATAGTTTGGTAATCTGATCTTTATCTCATTCTGTTGCAAAGAGCTAGGAGCACTTTATACTAAATATCTGAGAAAGCAGGCTGACATTCTTCTTTCTGCTCAGCAGCATGATCCAGATATTTTGCTTGTGTGTCATAAATAGCTGCCTGTGTTTGCTCACATTATAGTTAAAACAGTATTGGATCTCTTTTTTAATCTTTACTGACAAGGTATTATATAGTATCTGACAGGAAATGCAGCTTTTACTAAAGGAATCTATGCCATACATGAGCTGAGTGGCCAGTGAATAAACTTTTTTCTTCAAGGTGCAAGCCTGTTCTTTCTTTCTTCAGAAACCCTAAAAATCTTAATTTATAACAGTACCTAGGCTTCTCTGAATTGGCAGCATTTGTATACCTGCAGCAGAATGTAAGAAATGCTGTTGGCTTCATTGTGTTGAAGCACCAAGGAAAGCTTTGAGAAAGAGGCTGAGGTCAGGCAGACAATGCAAAGCAGTACTTCTGTTGCTATAGCAGCTCAGGTATTCGGTGTGTTTTATAATTCTTTTGTGAAGTAAGCTTAACTTACTGTCTTGGTGAAACCTATATCTCTACAGTTCTGGGTTTAGAGATTACCTGTGCTATTTTATTAGTTTTAATTTATGAAGCCTGGACATGTAAGGTGCTTTGGCTTTCATAATTTTCCTCCCTGTCCCTCATATGACTGATGAAAAGAATCCTGAATTTGAACAGTGTGTTTCTTCATATTGGAAATGCAGTGAATATATTTACATTCTTAAAGATGTCTAGTTATTGCATATTCTTATGGGAGGTGGAAACCTTTTATATATACTTCTAAAACCTTATAGATGCAGCACACTGAAAATATAACCTAAATTGCTGGTCTTCCTGTTTCATTTATGCAACAGTTATCTCTATTAGACTTGACTAGCTCTTGCTCTGCTTTCCTCAGAGAAAATAAACAGATGGACACTTCTTAAATATAAACAAGTATAATGTCAGGGTTTTGGTAGGTCTTTCTTTGGTAAGCACTGTAAGAACTCTACTGTGGTGAAAGTTGGAGATGAACATCTTGTACACATTCTTCCTCTTTTATTCTTTTAGTACCAGTTGAGGGATATCAGTTGACAATATACTTACCAGGTTCAAGGATAAAGAGAATTGGTAACTAGAAGACAAAAGTGATAACCTTCTGGCATTTCCTGTTCAAATATACAAGTAATCCTCATTTAGTAACCACAGTTGGGACAGGAACTTTGGTCATTAAATAAAATGGTCACTAACTGAAACTGCAATTGTGGCTACAATCTTTACTTCAGCTGTCCTTTCCTTTGCAATCCTGTGAAGACTGCAAATATGAGGATGGGTCATAAAGTTTATGATCCTTATTTATTATTTATTTTAATTGAACATCTGTAAGCTATCTAGCATTGCCTCTAGTGAGACAAGCCATTTACAAGTTTAATAATAATAAAGTAAAATTAAGTTACTTTTTCATCACTGCCTATCAATGGTCATTAAATGAGACAGTCACTAAATGAGGATTACCTGACCGTATGATCTAATGAAAATCTGAATAACCAATAAAGGAATGATGTCCATATTTCAAATGGGGGCACTTTGGATTTGAATATAATAGCAACCTTTTATTAAAATGGGGAGGTTGGGTTATTACTGTAAAAAGTGAGCAATTCACTTTTGGATATTCAGATTTCTGAAGCCCAGAATCCCAAATATGCTGCTGACATTTTATGGGAAATCTCTAAGAAGGAGAAGTCAGATTCCCTACTTGCTTTGTCAAATGATGTATCTTTCTTTTCAGTTTCATAGAGCAAAAAGCTTGCCAATTTCAATGATGTCACTGCCTCAACAATGGCATTGGAAGTGCCAATTTGCAACCCAAAATAATAATAGTAATTGCTACTATTGTTATTACTAGTAGTACAGGAATATGGACCCTCCCTTACCACTAAAAAATGTTCTATCTTATGGTAAAATGTTATTTTCTGGAGTTAGGTGAATGGTTGATTGCCAATTGGATTTCTAATGGTACATGCCTGAATAGTGCAATGGGCACAGTGGACACTGTGTTGAGGACTTCATGGAATTTAAGAAATTCCAGGATTTATGAGAAACCTATATTACTTGTTGCAGTTCAGAATGCCGTATCTGCCATGGTGATCACAGCCCTGTCCCAATTTACATTTGTTGTAGGATATACAGTGAACCTATTTTCTCTAGTCTAGTGGAATGCAGGATAGTGAAGTCCAGGTAGAGAAACAGTACAGTAATGATCCTTGTTATAAAGAACTTGCTGTCTGATTAGTTTTGGGTGGTCTATTGTTTAGCTTCTGCAATACCTGCTTATTTTTTCTGGACAGCCTCCTGCCTGAGGTACATGAACATATATCCTTTATTGTGGCTCCTAATTCTTTATTTAAGTTGTAGAAATAACAGGAAAATACTTCTGTGGGATTATATAACTACAAAGCATTGATTGCAACAAAAAATTATTTCGTTCTCCAGTGGGAAGATTTTTCACTTCCTTCTATCATATTAAGCATTCAGTTCCTCAGAGTGAGGTATTGTGCCTAACTGTGCTGTAAGCACAAGTATTCAGAGTTCATGAGACTTGCATGGAGTTCTCGAGCAACACATGGAAGCTCCACCAGAGATCCGGAGGACTACTTAAAATTGTTAAGTTCCTAACACGATGTGCTTGTTTATCTAAAAATCATTAGAAGGAGGGGTTGGAGAAGAGAACAAAATTGTGAGAGATGACACCATAATCTCATTGCTATGCGTGCATGATAGCATTTTGCTCCCTGTTTGATTGCTGAGGGAGATCGTAGCCAATTCCAGTGGGTCTCTCTCATATGGAATTGAATGTATTTTATTTGAAGTATTCTCTTGAAATGTTAACTCTATGGGTTGTGGGGGAGTAAAATGTATGATGTGTGTGTGTAAAACAACAACAATAACTCAAAAGCTCAGTGAACATTTTTATTTAGGTGAGTTAAACCTCAGACACTCTCCTATTTCCCCCCTTGTACACAATAATAATACATCAGTGTCACTGAATTCTTTCGTCCTCTTTTTTTCCTGGAAGTTTTGGTGAAATGAATTGTTGGAGTTGGGTGACCTTAACAAAACTAATAAATAAATAGCTTTTAATCCTAAAACCGCAGCATGTTTTTCCAGGGACACATACTTTTTGAGAGGAAACTGAGCACTTAAAAGGTCAGTTTGTACCAATGCCTGAAGCAAATTAAACCAAACTGAAGTGAGTTTCTCTTGCTCAGTGTTAGTGGAACATGTTAAGAGAGAGGTGATGACAATAATTTGGTGACTAAAAAGTAGGTCTTCTAAAGAAACTGAATTATTATGCATTGAGAAGAAAAAACTGAGAATGAGATAATATAGTGCTCTTCAAATATCTGAAACAATGGCTAGAACAATAAGATTTGTTTTTTAGTATTCCAGACTGTCAGACATGGAATAATATATTTAAATTACTGAACAGGAAATCAAATTCCAATTGAATATTGGAAAGTTAGAAAAAAAAACATCAGACAACTAAAAGCAGCTGGACAATGAAAGCAGAGAATAATTGGATTGCAGGATAGGCATCTGTTAATATTGTTTCAATTCTGAATATCTGGATATCCTAAGTTTTATTATATGCCCCACCAAGTTTCCAGCAATTCTGTACCAACAACATGCTCATTTTTAATAATGTTCTTGTCTGTTGGATTCCATAAGGCTTTTGGTTTACAAGGAACTTCTTCAGAATACTACTTTTTCTAGCACTGTATTATCTACTGGGATCTGCAGGGGCATTTTTGCAAAAACTAAACAGAAGGGTTTCATTTAATCTGCTATCTGATTTTTTTAACAGAAAGTAGGAAGTACTGAATTTCTAATTTTGTACTGTATTATAGAGTAGTGGCCCTCTTCCTACATCTATGCTGTCTTCTGATTTTTATTGATTTTAAATTGCATTCTCGTACAAGTGACTTACAACCATTTTTTAGCAACCAAAGTTAAAATGGCACTGAACAAAGTGACTTACAACCAGTCCTCACACTTATGACCATCACAGCATCCCTATGGTCACATAATCAATATTCAGGTACAGGGCAACTGTCATGCATTTATGACGGCTGCTGCATCCCGGCATCATATTATTGCCATTTGCAACCTTCCCAGCTGGTTTATGCAAAGTAAGCAAAGTTAATGCAAGAAGTTGGATTCAGTTAACAGCCACATGATTCACTTAACAACTGCAATGATTCACTTTATAGCTGGGTTAGAACAGAGCACCATTTGTCAATTTCCTTCATATTGTCTGCCTTCCATAATTTTCCAGGACTGTTAAATAAGAGTTGTACTTTTTCAAAGTTAATCATTTACCAAAATTTGCTACAATTATTTATTCCCAGATCTTCAAAGATAGATTTTTAATTTTGTTTTATGGATTCCATAACTGAAAGAGCTTTAATGATAGATGATGTCCTTCAAAACAAGTCCTGCATTATACCTGCAGCTTTTACATGCATGCCTTTTAGTTAATTCCCATAGTTCCTACCATGGCCAGACATTATGGAGGTTAAAGTCAACACCTGTCTGTAGGCAAGACATCAAGTTAGGAAAGATTGGTGTAGGAGGAGTGAGAGTCAGTTTAGTAGTAGTTATCTGGTCCAGGAAGGTATCGCATGCTAGGAGTTGAAGATTCTTACGGATCCATCTCTATCACTAGAGTAAAGAGTGCTATGTTATATTAATATTTTTGTTACATCAGCTAGAATGCCAGAAATGCTCCTGTCTTGGTGATGGTAATAAAAAGGTACTTACAAACTGGCCTATTGTGACATGTACTTTTGATGTCAAGCTTTTTATCTGAAGCTTATCATATACATCATGTTTATTAGTATCTTAACCTTGTAACTGTGTCTTAAATCTGGTTTTTAATCTCTGTACAGATCTTTAAAATGCTGTTTAAAGCTGAATTCTGATATTTTAGGTCTTGCTATGCTGAAACTTCAATTGGTGTGCTCTTTGTATTACATTTAACTGGATTTTTATATTTCATTTTGAAGAAATGCCCTAAGAGTTTTGTCTTTAGAATGACTCAAAACTTGAAAAAATAAGTGACTAGCTCTGTATTTTAATGAAGACTTTATCATCTGAAACATATTAAAAGAAAATTATGAGTCTCTAAAAATCAAATCAAACAAAAACTCTCAAAGATGCCATTTTCCTGTATCTTGCCATTGGAAAGCTCTTAGATCTGCAGGATTCTCTTAAGGTTTTTTTTTTTTTCATTTTATCAGATAAATAAAATTACATGTGATTTATTGGCTTTCATGGCCAAAAGCACATTAAGAAATATTCTCTGTTTGTTGCTTCTAGAATGCATGTTATATTCCTGTAAGAGGTCTTGAATGTTCCTTTTTTAAATGGTTGTCAGTCAAGATGAAGGCTTTATTTCCTTTTGGATGAGGCATGTTTGGTAAGACATGAAACAAAATTGCTTCCTTCTATTCTCTCCTCCCAGTTGTTCGGTTTGCTTGACAACAGTGCTGATATTTATTGTCTATCTAGAGTGGTAAATGTGAGTATTGTCACGGCTTTTGTTTAGACTTAAAAAACTCCTGATAAAATGCTAGTAAGATGAGATTTATTTCGAGCATCCATCAGTGACAATAGTAGAAAGCCCATTGGAAGCAAGATAACTGAAATTGGCTTTTGGTTTAATCCAAAGATAGGCAGCTTGTTGACCTCAAATTATAGTTATAATCCCGTACTGTAATCATTGGCAGTGCTGACTGGATGAATGGAAACTTATAGAGGAGGATGCTTACTTCTGGGATGGCTAATATTTGCCAAAGCTTTCAATTTAATTTCAGAGCCCAATTCAAAGAGTACTTTGGACTTTCACTGCTTGTGTTTTGTTCCTTGCAAGTGATGAAACCTACAGAGGAAAAGTATAGCCATGTCTTGAGCTCCTGTGTTGTGCCGTATCACGTCTTTGGGACATAAGTCTAAAAAGGAAAACCTGTTCAGTCTGATTCTAGGATTTCTTTTAATTATTTTGTATGAGGAGAAAACCTGTCAAGTTCAAGCAACCAGAACAGCTATGAGAATGAGTCAAATAGATTTCTCTATTGTTGGCTGCCAGTTTACAAGAATCTCACCAGACTGTCTGTCTTCCCTTGGGAAAAGAGTAGATATAGACCTAAGAGTCTATTTCTTCCTCTTAATGGATTCTAAGCTAGAATGTCTTTTAATACACATGCACCACCCCCTGCTCTTCTCCTTCAGCCTATGGTTCTACCACAAAAGCTGTGTACTTAAACCAAGCTTCTATATACAGATATGCTGCCCAGCATGAAAAGGAAGGAGTTGATCTTAAAAACTATTCTTGGCTACCTTACCTGGAATATGCTTAGGATGAGATATTATACCAGAGATACCTTTTTTCCTGAATCTTATGGTCGCTTATGACTTCTCCCAGTGCTTTTATAGGGGCAATGTGATTCTCTGAAAAGGCATCAGAATTGTTTTTAATTCTTTCATTTTGATAGTTTCATAGCATATCATTGGGTTGTGCATTCAGATGTATTTGTTGAGTTTTAGTGGTTTATTGTCATATATTGTGGGTTGGTTCACATTCAAAAGGATACTGTGACTGAAGTAGGAGAAGCAGTGTGAGCCTTGGGCTCATTTCTCTGCTTTTGGGTTTGTTAGAAGGAGATGCAAGGACCTCCTGCTTTTAAATAAGGGTATTTATTACATACAGAATCAGGGAGAAGTGGCTTGTTAGAAGAAATGAGGATCAAGATGTGACTTTATGTCTGAGTTTATTCTAAAAATAAGGGTAAAATAAACTGGAGTACTTTTTCCATGATCTATAGATTGATCGGAAGGAATTCTGCTGTCAACAAATAACAATTATATTTCTGCTTTGGGCATTTCTTTTCAGGTTCATTATTCTTAAGATTTTTTTTCAGATCAAGAAAATGTGCTCTTTTTTTCCCCTCTTTATGTTTTGTTTCAGAACCTTAGGTGTTTTTTTTAAAGATTTTATCCCTTTAACTCCATATTTCCAAATGAAAAAAGCCCTGTTGGATCAGCCCATGTGCAAATCACACGAATACAAGAAGCTTACCAAAAGTGGACAAAGGGGTAAGAACTTTTTTTCACTCCTAGCAGCTGGTATGTAAAATATGCTGTCTGTGGTTTAATAAGTAGAATACAGCTACCAAAATTAGTAGCCAAAGGATAGCAAGATATTCCATTATTTCTTCCAGTCTTCCTTTCAAGTTATCTGAACTGCTAGCCTTTACCACTTTTAATTGTAGTGAACAGTGAGCTATGTAACTACCATTGTTAGTTATTACTTTGGCAAGCTGCAAGAGGTATGCAGTGCTTTTTTATGTGCTTTGAACGTATCCCAAATTGAAAACACATGCACATAAAATGTAATTTTTATTTTTCTTAATCACTTGCCTTGTGAAAAAACACACTTTTTTACTCTGATGGGCTTATTGTATTTAGTCCTCAGTGTATTGTTGCGTAGTTAAAGATACTGATGATGATGATACATTTTATTAATTATTTTAAAATGATCATAGTGGGAGAAAACGATTCCCGAGTAGTCTTTATTAGCTATAGGAAAGGTACATTTTTTCTTGTGTATGATCATATGTGATGCATATAAAGTATCTCCTGTTATTGCTGTTGAAATGCCTTATTTTATTATTTCTTCATCGATTTATTGAATATTCACGGCTCTGTCAATATTCTACATTTATAACTTTTTAAAGAGAAACTGACTTGCTTTTAAGATTGATCAATAACTTTCTCAGTCTCTCCCTTTTAACAGGAATATATGCTTCTAAGTATGTATTTCCCACCATATATTTCACTGTAATAAAACTAAGTATAGCAATGCCGTAGATTGCCAACAAGTGAGTTCATGGTCATCACATGTAAGATTTCTAGTAATTTTCACTATGATAATTTTGTGATTCTGATTGATTTTGAGGTGGTCGATAAGGTAAAATATCTAGGGGTGACTTTATCTGTTTCTAATGTAAAATTGTATAAAAATAATTATGAAAGGTTGTGGGTCAGGATACAAAGAGACTTGAAAAATTGGGAGAAGTTGCAATTATCTCTTTTGGGAAGAATTGCGGTGATTAAAATGAATGTCCTGCCTAAATTCCTTTTTTTTATTTCAAATGATACCTATCTTAAAGAATGAGGTCAATTTAAATGAATGGCAGAAAGGTATCAATAAATTTATCTGGGCAGGGAAAAAACCAAGGGTAAAGCTTAAAATTATACAAGATATCCGTGAGAGAGGTGGACTCAAGGTACCGAATTTGAAACTGTATTATGATGCTGTGGCCTTAACATTAATTAGTGATTGGGTTAATTTAACAAATGTAGAAATACTCCTCTTGGAGGGTTGGGATCTACTTTTTGGATGGCATGCCTATTTAATTTTTAATAAAAAAAAATCGGGTTTTTAAATCCCATATTATAAGAATTTCTCTACTTCGGGTTTGGAGGAAATATTACAGAAGTGATTTTAAGATACCGTTATGGGCTATACCTTGGCATGCGATAGAGGGGATAAGGAGAGGAGTTAAGATGGACAGTGTTTCTTATGCACAATTGCTTAGATGGGATGGTAAAATTTGGCAGTTAAAATCTTTGGAAGATTTAGCACAAGAAAATATTATATATTCATGGTTTCAGTACAGACAAATAGCGGACCGATGGAAGATAGATCGTAATGTGGGCCTGCTTAGAGAAGATGAAAATTTTGTTAAACAAGTAAAAGATCAAAGACGAACTCATATTAAGAGAATTTATGGGTTGTTAGTAGAACTGGATTCAGAGCCAGAATTAATTAAAGAATGTATGATTAAATGGGCACAAAATTTTGGTGAACCAGTTTTACTAGATACCTGGGAAATTATCTGGGTGAGAAATGTTAAATTTACACAAGCCCAGAACTTAAGGGAGAATTTTTATAAAATGTTTTATAGATGGCACCTTGATCCACAAAAAATGCCTCGTATGTATCCTGACTTACAGCCCAAATGTTGGAGATGTGGTTGTTTGGATGCTACTTATTATCATATTTGGTGGTCGTGTAAAAACATAAAAGCCTTTTGGATTAAGATATGGTGGAATATTCAAAGAATTTTTGGAAGGAGGGTAAAATTTACCCCACAATTGTTCTTGCTAGGTATAGTTACTGATTGTGATACTAAGGAGGTTATATTGATGTTAAATTTAATCACAGCCGCAAGGTTGTTAGTAGGGCAATATTGGAAGAAGGAATCTTTGCCTACTTTGCAAGAGTGGTTTTTTAAAGTATCCTATCTGGCGGAAATGGCAAAGATTTCGGCTTTTTTAAAGGATCAATCACAAGAGAAGTTTTTTGTGGTTTGGGAAAAATGGATAGATTTTATACAATATAAGTTGGATATAAAAACATTACTTGGTTTATCAATAATTTATATATGAATTTTAATATCTTACAGATTTATATATATATATGTTTTATTATTATTTTACTTTCTTATATTTCTTTTCTTCTTTCTTTCTCTTTACTCTTCTTCTTTTTAAGTATTCTTTTTTCTTTTTCCTTCTCCTTAATACTTATGTCTTTTATATATATATATATATATATTATTGTTAATTATTCTATTAGTAGTTTAAGTAATGTATTTAGACTTATTTATGGTTTATATTTTTTCTTTTTTAAGAATTTATGAAAATTTAATTAAGCCTATATTCAGCTCTGGGAAAGTTGAGGGAGGGAGTGGGAGGCTTGGGGTGGGTTGGGGAGGGTTGTTTTTTCTTATTTTGTAAAATTTTAAAAATTTTCAATAAAAAAAAATTTTGTGATTCTGATTCTGATTGTCAGGTTCTATGTTAAGCTTGTATATGTAAATAAGAGATAAATGAAAACTTTGTGGATTACAACGTGCTGGAAAAGCAATGGAAGATTTATAATTCAGAGTTATTAAGGATAATACATTCAAAAACCATGTTTTTGCTTTTACCATCTACTCCTTACTACCTTGAGTATTCTTAGATTTTTTTTTTATGGACCAGGTCAGATTTTTTCAGAACATATTACCCAGAGGAAAATAAATTGTGTTTTCTAATCAAGTTAATTTTCTTAAAGTGTTTTTTTTCCTATCTAAAATATGTTAGGATCTTGACTTACAAAATATGGCGTGATCATTTCAGGTTTAATTTTCTCTTTTTATCATCCTCCATTTTTTAAAAAAGTTCTCCTTGAAATGTTTTCAAAACAAAACATGAGACATCAAAAGAAATGTATCTCATAGAGAATTAACAATACATTTGAAAAATGAAAAATGTGTTTTTCCAAAATGGTTATTATATAGATTTTAGACAGTCTAGAAAAAGACTCCTTTCATTTTCTAGAGCACCACCTTATAATCTGGGTTCTGAAAATAATAGTATCATCAATTAGAATTATGTGTGAATTAGGTCCAATTGATAGTAAAGCTACTTTCAGTCTAAAGTTATAAAAATAACATGACCAGTAAATTCAATGTATGGCTGCTTCACTTCACTTATAGCAGAGGTCCCCAACCTTTTGGGCACCAGGGATCAGTTCCATGGAGAAAGGTTTTTCTACCGGCCTCAGAATGCGTGGTTTTGTGTGCTGCCTGTATCCCATGGATGGGGATTTGCTTGTTTGTTCGGACTGATTGCTGGCATGCTGCGGCCTGGTACCTGTCCACAGGGTTGGAGACCCTTGACTTATAGTATATATCTCCGTTCTTAAGGCAATATAGCAATAACAATATGGAGGTAACGATGGAGGTATATAGTGTGGTGTGTGAACCCAGTCTCTGAATTTTAGGAGAGATAGTTTCAACAAAACCAAAACATGTCTGTGTTCTTTGTGGTAGATAATTTGAGATCTCTTTAAATCTTAAATCTCAAGAGTTTTCCATAGTTTTCATTATTAATATTTATAAGTGAAATAAAAATTGGATGCACTATTTTTGGTACATACAAATCAATACTATGTACATTTTAATAGAATATTTCAGTTGGTATAATCCATCTAGAGGTGAAATGGTGCAAGCATCTAAACTAAGGGAGAAAAATAGCCATGTGAGAAATAGAACAGGAAAAAAATCTGACATAAATATAGGATTAAGAACCTATAAGTAGGAATAATAAGTAGCTGATGAAAAGTGCAATAATAATCTTTGAACAAAGTTGAAAAATGGATTGGCAGACTTGGAATTTCTGATAAGTCTGTAGATTTATAAGAGAAGTCAATACAAGGTAGAAGTATCTACTATTATAAAAGGAACAACTAAATCATACAGTGCTATCATCATTTGGGTTAGTCTACCTCCAGCTCTTGGGGGAAAAAAAGTAATTTACACTCTTTGTCCCCAGTTGCTAAAATGTTTCTGAGAATTAGTCTTTCTCTCTATTCTGTTTGGTAGTTAATTCAGTGACAGAATGGTGGGAAAGAATAGGTGGTGTAAGTGTATCCTAATTCTGACTTCCATCTTGCTGAAGATGGCAGCATGAAGCCTCCCACTCTTGCAACACACAGTTGTATTCTGTTATTGCAATTGAAATTTAGGTAGTACTCTGACCATGAAGAAGTGTCTGTGTCTAGTAGTTTTCCCCTCTAAGCTGCTCCCTTGAGGAAGCAAATGCATGTGGGGTGATAAATCCAGAAAACAGCCTTGCCCTTTCTGCTGCTCTGCACATGACGTTTCACCTCAGTTTCAGCTGGACATACAGTATTTCAAAAGAGATTGTTTTATTGATCTGAATTGCCTTGTAGCTCCATTTGCCAAACAGCTTTAGCCAAAGCATTTTCCTCTTTGTTTTGTCTACAGCGGTGGAAGTAATGAACCTGCAAACAAAGATTATTTGTATTGTACGCTGCAAATGAATTAAGATTGCCATTCAGAAAATTATTTCAACTGTAGGAGAATGAAAGATTGACTTACCTAGGAGATGCTGATCCATTTTCCTGGAGAAGATGGGAAAATTTACTAATCCTGGGCATAAAATTAACACAATTTCCTGCTAATTTGCAGCATTTCCTGAAAGGCAAGGATGAAAGCAATCTGAATCAGGGTTTGTTTATTTAGCTGTTTAGCCCAAACTCATTTATAGAGCTCCTTTGTTTTAAATAAATATAATTATACCCTCAAAGGAAGTTCACCAATTTAGGGAATGGGTTGGAAATCCCGAATAACATAAGCCAATTTCCCTCCCCTATAGAAAACTTGGAATCAAATTTGCATGCAGACCTTTTCTGTCTGGGAATCCCAAGTAGATATCCTTTCCTCTTCTTTATAGGTATTGCAAAGATCTACTATCTTATACTTATCCAGCTACTTTACTGTAGCTTCCAGCACTTTGGATATAGGGAGCATCAATTTCAGTTCAGGGCTAGTGCTTTTTCTGTTTTTCCTTGGAAAAGAATTGTTCAGTTTTGTTAATTTGAAATGTGTCTAAAAAGATCTTCAAATTTTTTACCAAAAAGAAAGAACGAAAGAAAATGTAATGGTATCCTTCTCATTCTTCTTGGACTAATTAGGGCTGTTGGATTTTCAAGATTAAATCACAGACAGTCTCAGCCTAGCAGTCAGTGTTCTTCCCATATTATAATGCTTCATTTAGTGATAGTCAATCTGCATAAGTTGCAATAAGGCAGTGATGGCGAACCTTTTAGAGACCGAGTGCCCAAAAACTGCCCCCGCCCCCGCTCCACCCCCCGCCCCTGCCCCACCCCCACCCCGCCCTGACCCCACTCTGTCCCTCACTCTGCCCGCCCGCTGCAGATCACCCAGGCAGCCCAGCAGCGCCATGGTGGCCATGCCCTCTGTCCGCGCTCTGCAACATCAACTGTGCGTGATGGGGCATGAGGGCACAGTCTTGTCTACACTGCCTGGCTGCCACGTCCTTGGCTGCACTGCTCCACATGGGCCACACTCGGGGGCGACTCTTCTCCAGGGGGACTGTTGGTGAGGAGGGGTCGTGGGGGGAGGCGAGGCTGGGACAGCGGCACATGTGCCCACTGAGAGGGCTCCGAGTGCTGCCTCTGGCACGTGTGCCATAGGTTCGCCACTACTGCAATAAGGAATCTCCAACTAGGTTCCAAAGCAGATCACTCTGACAATGGCCTGAATGATGGGTGGCCCATTATTAAAAAGCTAGCACATGAAACTCATTGTTGGTAGAGCTCCTGCCTCTTAGGAATCCAGCTGCATATCCCATCTTTTGAGAAGTTCAGGAAATAGTTGAACCAGTGTTTTCTAGACAAATTGGATGGAAATATAGATGAAATTTTCTTTAACAGGCTGAGGCACAAGATTCAGATTGCTAATAAAGGTAACAATGATTCAGCCCTCGGGCCTTGTGTTTGACATGTCTGGCTTAGACTATCTCAGACTGTACATCTAGCATAATACATCTTAAGAAGGAACCATAATCCTGAATCCTCTGGCTTTGGAGTTGTCCTTTGACTTTCCTCCCTCCCTCCCTCCCTCCCTCCCTCCCTCCCTCCCTCCCTAAGTTAATCATTTTTTTTTCAAGAAGGAGCAATCAGCATAGCCAACTGTTATAACCCAAATAACCAAGGTAGTTTTCTTGCAGAGAAATAAATTTTACTCTAGTTTTTTTTTAACTAATCCAAGGGAAGGAAAATACAAATCCCACCTTTTAATGGCTTTATTGTATATAAGTCTAACACATGTGACTATTTTGTACGGGTTTCCTTATTCCCACCTTTTTCAAAATTCAGCAAAGTACACCTTTGAAACTGGTATCATTTTTTATGCAAGTGGTGCCTTTAACTTAATGTTTCTCTTGGGCATTGTTTCTTTTCAGGTTATTGTTTCACGTTACATATGAAACATCTGGAAGTGTGGAAAGGAATAAAAGAAAGGCAGAAATAAGTTTGCTATTTAGCTTTGTTGCATGTGAGCCCAGCTGTTACTCTGAGCCTTTGACATTTCTTGTTCATATAGTGACTGATGGGAAAAAAATAGTGATGAATGTCAAAAAGCATGATTGTTTTGGTGACTTTATCATCTGTCTACAACAAAGCAAGTGGAAGTACTCAGACACATTAGAATTCTGGAATATTTTAAGATAATTAGATAATAATGAAATAGCTCAGATTTCTAATTTAAATAAGTTAATGGATCTGTTAATTGGCTTATTACCGTAAAATCATTTTGTTGGGAGACAATCATTGTGTAAAGCTTCCTCTAACATAGCTGGGATACTATAAACACTGAAGAAAGAAGGGAGGGAAACTTTGCATGCTCTGATAAACTAGAATTCTTCTGAATTTCTAACTTTTTAGAATGAACTTAACTGTCTGATGCCCACTGTTAAATTGATTTCACAGAAGTTAGATAAAAGATAAGTTTATTGTGAGTTTCTGAATATACACTGAGCTGTGGTGACATAGTGGTTAGAATGAAGTATTGCAGTCTAATTCTGCTGACTGCCAATTGCCAGCAGTTTGGAAGTTCGATTCTCACCAGCTCAAGGTTGACACATCCTTCCATCCCTCTGAGGTCAATCAAATGAGAACCCAGATTGTTGGGGGCCACATGCTGACTGTGTAAACAGATTAGAGAGAGTTGTAAAGCACTTTGAAGCAGGTATATAAGTCTAAGTGCTAAATTTATTGCTATAACTTGTTCCTCTTTAGATTGTTATGATGGCAAACTATGGAAAAAGTTCTGTATATTTAGCTTGTCCCTCTGATAAAGAGTGTCAAATTAGAGGAATAGGACACTATGCACTAGTACACCTATTCAATCCACTAAAGAATAATTCATATATAAATACACTGTGATGTAATAATTGCCTTAGACTCTTTCTCTTATCTCAGCTGATGTTTTTGTTCAGAACATTACAGTTCTGTTTTATTTACTTATTTTATGTCCCTCCTTTAATCTAAATTCCTTGATATGTCTTGCTTTCCACAGCAAATACTATAATGCAATTTCTTTTATTCAGATATAATAATTTTGTGAACAACTTAATCTTTTCAGATTTGGGGTAATAATGAATTTTGTATGGGACCTATTTATACAAATACTATTAAAGGAAATAGAATTTCCTAACAAGTTAATCTCATTAAGTGTAGAATGCCTGTTTTAAAACTTAAAAGTTTTGCAGATGAAAGCTTTATTACCATTTTATTTTTAACAGCAGCTTGTATTCATTTAATTATTTTCATTCCAAATATTTATGCCTTAGTAATTTTCAGATTGTCCCGCTAACTGGTAACCTTTGCCTGGTTTTGGTAATTTCAAAAAGCATAGTAAGAACAGACCTCACTACTATTTGACTTGAAGATGACAAGAAAACACCAAGATTTAAGTTAGATTATGAACTTAAAGTCATCCCAGAAGAATGCAAAGAGAATCCATTTTCACATTGTTATTAAGACTGGGTCCATTAAAGCAGGGGTCCTCAACCCCCAATCCATGGACCAGCACCAATCCACGGCATGTCAGCAACCGGTCCACAGAAACAAGCAAAGTCCCATCCACGGGATGTAGACAGC
This sequence comes from Crotalus tigris, assembly GCF_016545835.1. Taxonomy (NCBI): domain Eukaryota; kingdom Metazoa; phylum Chordata; class Lepidosauria; order Squamata; family Viperidae; genus Crotalus; species Crotalus tigris. Next base: position 369,566 of record NW_024100507.1, read on the forward strand.
ACAAGAAACCACACCACCTCCAGTCTTCACGGAACCGGTCCCTAGCGCCCAAAAGGTTGGGGGACGCTGCATTAAAGGATCTGGAATTAAGTAAGACTTCCAGAAGGCTACCTTTAAATTCAAAATTGAATTTTTACACATTTATTTGTGCAATGTTGAACTGAGAAGTTTTGTTCAGAAAAAAATATAAGCTATGGGATTGATTTTAGTGAAAAGAGTTATAAAACTCATTAGGAATATATTAATTTTGACTTAGTGTATTGTATGAACAAAGCCAATTTTGTTTTATCTATATGCCATAGTTAAGCAAGCCATGGCTTAGCATATTGTGTCATCTCAGTGTATTAGGACCCAGTTACTTGGATGAAAACTCCATCTTTCTTATGCTTTAAGATAGTACCATAATAATACAGAATACTTAGATGTAACTTCAGAAAACTGTGGACACATTGAAGATATTTCTGCTTGCTTCCTTCTCATGCTAAAGTTTGTTCGGTTTTCCATGTGGGAAACTTGGACAAATAATTCTTGTGCTGGTAAATGTAACTAGAAGGAGGATTTGTTCTATAAGTATAAAGACACTTTACCTTAGTTCAGGGGTTCTCAACCTTGGCAACTTTAAGACTTGTGGACTTCAACTCCCAGAATTCCTCAGCCAGCAAAGCCAGCAAAATTCTGGGAGTTGAAGTCCACATGTCTTAAAGTTGCCAAGGTTGAGAACCCCTGCCTTAGTTACAGTAGGCCCACATTTTACTAGAGAATTACTTTGATAAGCATTCTGATAGAAATTTTTGGTAGATTGTTACATTACTTTGTTAGCAGTAAATATCTTTCCAGAAATCCAAGTAATTCTTGTTTCCTGAGCTTGCCAACCTTGTGGTGCTTGACCTCATATCTGAGAGCCTCCTGCTCATTAAGCCGGTTCCTGAATAAAAGAACAATTGCCTGGACCGCCAAGTTTAGTATGATGCCTGAGATGAGGATCTTGGCGGGTTGGTACATAACATCTTCACCAGTACACCAAACTGGCTGCGCTTGTATTCTTACACGTTCTTTGTTCATGGTAGGGTTTCTCTTTTTGCTTGCCTCACGCGCATACGTAGAATCGACCACACCTTCATAGAAATCCCTGCCACTTCTTCCAGCAAAAGAAGCAAAAAGAAACAAGATGGAGAGAATGTAAAAAGTATAGTATATGCTGGAGAAGAGAGAAGACAGGAGAGGACAGGAGAAGAGATGTAATGGAAATGAGGCTAGAAAAAAAAAGTAAATGGACAGGGGAAACAAAAAAAAAAAAAGAGGTGATGGTGGTGCCCTTCAGTCTTCAGAAAAGATTGAAAATCACAAGAAACAAGAACAAATCCTCCTCTTCATAAGCCCCACTGATCCCTAATCTTTAAAAGTTTCCATTCTTTCAGGAAAGACATCTGCTTTGAAAAAGGCTTTGTGTGCAAATTTTGTAACCATTTTGAATGGGGGTAGCCTGAATAGGCTCTCTTTATGTTGAGGATGAATGCTTGCAATGAGTCGGGGTGGAGGGGAGAGAAGCTGTTATCATTGCCTTTGGCTCTCTTCTGTGATAGAAGAATCTGGATTCAGGTGGAGTCATTTCCCACATTCCTTTTTCTAGGGTTGTCAAGGAACTTCCAGAATTTTAGTTTGCACGGGTGAATAAAAAAAGCCTGGTTTTCGGAGAGTGGCGAGGAAGCCAGAATTTTTCGTGGTTTTGATGCATTGGTTGCAGGGAGCAGTATGAAATTGCTGGAGGTTCTTCTAGTGAAGAACCAAGACTTTCTCATGAGATAGTTCAATTCAATGCAATTCAGTGTCAGTTTGAACTGACTCTTAAGGACAGGCCACCACAGTCTTCGTTTAGATGTATAAAGGGAAGGGGCAAACATTCGGATTGATCTCAGTGGGAATCTTTATGCTGATATTATTTATAGCACCAAAAGTGTGAGTACATAGCTAAGAAATCAGTTGACAAAATTGTAAGTAGGCTCAACAAAAGAAAATATCAAAAGCAAACCGAGATTAACAAATTTTCCAGGGGTTGGTTTTTTTTTTTTTTTTAAATACAGAGACTGAATCTGTAGCAAATGATAATGGAGAAAAACTGCTAGAGGCATCATGCATCTCAGATCTAATAGCTTGGTAATATCTTTATTATCACTATCATAACCAAAATAGAGTTTACAAAATAACAGAAATTGTCCTGCATTATCTGATTTTAGTTTTTTCAGAGCTCCAGGCACTGGAGCTGAAACCGTAACAAATCATTCTTGGGTTTGCAGTGAGTACTCACAATGCTTAAATGAGCAATACTTTGAAGTATTCGTCAGTTTATGAATAGCTAATAAGTGTTTTTATCCTTTAGAATTATAATTAAAAAGTTAATACTTGGGTGTGAAAGAATGTCATCCTGGGCTTGGAAGGAGGGAAGAAACGAGCTAATAGTTTCAGAAAAAGTTACTCAATTCTGAGAAAGAAGGAAGTGTGAGAAAGAAACTCAAAATATTCTTCCTTTGATTTTGTTTGGTATAGGATGGCATAGAGAGTAACTCTGATAGACGTTCAAGACCCTAGAATAATAAAGAACATTCCTGGAATTCCAGTTAAATCTTTTTCTTGACCTTGCTTGCCTTAAGGGGCTGTATCTATATTGTTCCTTTCATGAACCATTGCTTTATACTGATAAAGTGGCATGCTAAACCCAGTGACCCGATGATCTATCTATCCCATTGTTTACCTTCATTGGGTACAATGGATCAGAGGTCACCAATCTTTCTTGGTTGATGGACCAGAGGGAAAGGGAGGGGAAGCATTTTACACACGTGTGCACATGCACACATGTGCACGGGGCCACAGGCATGCATGTGACAAATTGGGTGGGGCTAACACTTGCATGATACTCACTAGCCCTGCCCTGTTCTTGCATGGCATAGCACTCTGCTTCTGCACCCCGCAGTGTGGCAGCACCCATTTTTGCACCCTGCACCATGATAGTAGCATCCCGTTTTTGTAGCCTGAGGCGCAGCAGTTTTCCATTTTTGCACCCCATGGTGCGGCAGTATCCCGTTTTTGCACCCTGAGGCACGGCAGCGTCCTGTTTTTGTGCCCCAGGGCCACGGCTGTCCTGCAGCCTAGTGGCCAGGAGGCCATGGCCCACAGATTGGGGACCCCTGCAATAGATCACAAATAAGAAATCAGAATAAATGCAATCCACCAGAGAAGGAAATGGCAACTCACTTCAGTATTCTGCCAAGAAAATCAAATGGGCATTTACTGACAGGACAAAGTCAATATGAAGATGAGCCCTCCAGATAAGCAGGTATCCAGAAAGTTACAGGGGAAGAAGAGATTAGCATTGGAGTTTAAAATATGGCTGGATTAAAGCCCCCTTCGCAATAGCCAGTTGATATAATCATAGGCAAAATAAAAAATTGATGCTGCATACTTTTGTATGTAGAAAGTCAGAACCATGAACCGAAATAGAAAAATTGACTGAGCATTGACATTCTGGAAATTAATGGACTAGAATGAATATAATATCTTCTACTATGGATGAATAATAGAAGAAATGGAGCAGCCAGTATTACTAACGAAGTCAAGGTCAAGGCTTGGAATCACTTAAAAAAAGATAAAATCATTTCAATTTCTGGTCTAGGCAGGCTAATTAATACTACAAGCCTGTGGTTCAGTTATAAATGCAGGGGAAGCAGGAATTGAATACTTCTATCATGATTTGAAACAGCTTGTCAGTACAACATCGGAACAAGGTATCATGCTGCTTAGAAGAGATTGAAATACAAAGGCTGCAAGTAAAAGAAAATCTGAAATAATGGGGAAACTTTTTCATACAGATTAAAAGAACTTTCCATAGAAAACCCAGTGTTTATAAGAAATGCTTTCTTTCAACAACCAAAACCACACATGAACAACCTTGAAATAAAATTGACTATATACTATAAGTTAAAATGTAGATGTTCTACTCAGTTGAAACAGGACCTGGTGCTGAAATTAGCTCAGATTATGAATTCCTTGCAGAATGACCATTTAAACCAGAATAATTAGATTAACAAATATGACCCCAATAATATTTATATGATTTTGTAGTAAAGGTGAAGAGTAGTTCAGTGTTTATTGCTTTGCAGAATTATATTAAAGTCTCCGTCAGTTTAGCCTTGGGGAATGGGGGAAGATTTTTCCACAAAGTGGGCACCATAATGTCAAACACTGATAACCTAGTAAATAATTGTCCCCACTGGATAAGCATACCAGATTAGATTGATCAATCTGGAGAAATTCATACTGAAAGTACCTAGTAGTTAATCAATGTAGCATTTAACGATATCAAAATAAACTTCCCCTTGAATGAACATTTCAGAAAACCTATTGGTAACCAGTATACAGTCTGCAATATTGGCGTAAAATGGCTGAAATTGCTCTTACCTATCAGCATGAAGGCAGGTGGATTTTGCATCAGTTGCAGTTTCTGAATAGTCTTTAGTGTTAACTTTGTGTCGAGTACACTGCGTTAGTCTTTCCTGCTGGTGATAAATTGTATCACCAGGTTTTAGTGGAGAAGGCACATAGAAGTGATACCATTATGTACCAAGACCTAAATAGTTGGTACTCCTAGAGCAGGGGTAGGCAACCCAAAACACTCAACGAGCCACTTGGACCCGTTTCCCACTATAAATCAGTCTGTTCTGCATTTAGCTCCAATCTAGGAGCATGTTTTTTTACTCATAAGGGTAAAAAAGGATATATGCAGTGTTATCTTCATTTTAGATATCAAAAGGGTCTCTCTCTCTGTCTCTCCCTCCCTCCCTTCCTCTCTCCCTCTCCCTCTCTCTCTGCCCTTGGTCTGCCAGTCCTCTTCCCCCACTCTCTCTCTCTCTCTTTCTCTCTCTCTCCTCTCTCTCTCCCTCCCTCTCCTTCTCTTTCTCTCTCTCTCTCCCCCTCCCTCTCTCCCTCTCTCTGATTTTCTGCTCACCTGGCAAGCTGGCTTCAAGCTGTTCTCCAACAAGCTCAGGGGTAGGCAACCTCGGCTCTTTTATGACTCATGGACTTCAACTCCCAGAGTTCCTGAGTCAGCATAGCTGGGCTAGCTAGCTGTCTCCTGCCCTTCCTGCTTCCTGCAGAGATGTAGCAAAGGGAGGAGCCTCACCAAAAAGCTTTTCAGCTCCACGGAGAACACTGTGAGTCCATTCTCTTTTTTACTTACACACACACACACACACACACACACACACACACAAAACACAGAGAGAGACAGACAGAGAGAGAAGCAGGGAAGTGCAAGTGCCTCTCTCTGTCTCTCTCTGCAAATGGCAGAGGAGGCTGGGAGCTGCAGGGAAGGCTCAAAGAGCCACATGCGGCTCCAGAGCCGCAGGTTGCCGACCTGTGTCCTAGAGGATAACCCATCTCTTGTTAGGCATTGCTAGGATCTAGGATCATGTTATTTTCAGAAAGACAACAGTTGCTTCTGGAAAATTAGCATGGTTAAACTTTGGATAGCCAAATTTCAGGAAGTAACAACTTGCTTGTTTCTACATTGATCCAGGCAACAACTTCGTTTGATTTTACCATCCTCCTTCTAATTGGATTATGGAAATATTTGTACTACCTCTCATTTTATTTCTGAAAGAAATGCATCAAAACCACAATGTTGCGTTTGATACAGTTATTTACTACATATCAAATGTCTGATATAAATCCTTCTTATTGAGTAGATAGTAGTGATAAAATTAACCAATTTGACCTGTTCCAGGTGACAGATGGACCTAGTGACGTTTCATGGGATGCTTGGGGTTTTCCAGAAGGATTTGTTGGGTTATTTGAGCAATCATCAATTTTCCATGGTTTCTGCCAATCCAGTAAAATTGGACAGAATCGGTGTGCTATGGGTTCCATCTATTAAACAATGCCATGTGGTGGGACTAGCCCTCTGGAATTATCTTTGGTCAAATCAAGAGAGATGGTTCCTTTCTCTGGTTACTGGAAATGTGTAGCTGGTTGCTTACATAATTGTCACATGTATCTGTATCAGCTTGAGAATTACCTCTTGTAAAATGTTACATTACGTAGATTAGAAGATTTGTTGAAACTGAATTTCCTTTTGTTCCCTGAGCATGGTTGTTGTAGAAGCTAGGGAACATGCAGCCTGGCATTGAAAGCACCAGTTAAAAGCAAACTACTCCAGAATGTTGATTAAGAGATGGAATCAAATGATGGCAGTTGTCTGAATAGTCTGTATTACAACAGATGTCCAGAGACATTTTAATTATCTGCTTAATGAGGCATAGTAATTCTTATGAGCTGGGTCACCTCTCCATTGCTATCCTAACCATCTGATCCTGTGTGGGGTATATGCTTTCCAGGATACTTCATCTGCTTCTTGGCATCTCCAAGAACGAGAATTTACTGTAAACAGCAATTTCTTTTCTTTTTTGAGTTATCTCAAAGCATTTAGCTTTGCAGAAGCATCTGTGAGCTGTACAAACAGCAATCATAAGCAGTTTTGAGTTTGTCATCATATAGATTATCATACTTAAAAACTGCACAAGTAAGCAAGTGCGGTGCCAGCAGGCTCCTTGCTCCATCAGATTTCATTTTTTAAAAAAGTTGTTCTTTTAATTAAAAAATTGGAAGCTGACATGCTCTACAGCAAAACGCCAGCATCATGTTTATTTGCAGCAATGCCCTGGCCTTCACAAAACTTCTAGTCAGATACTAGAAAGAATTCTGAGGGGTCTAGTTAATATAGCCCTATTTCTCATAAATGGCTATACTGGGACTGGCCATGTCCTCTGTGGCAGTTATTTTGTGAATATATCTATCACTGCTTTTAAAGTTGCAAATGTGTCCCTGGTCTTAGAACGTTGCTTGTGTTTGAATGTCTTGGTATCTAGTATTTTCATTTATTACATTTCTTGAGGAGGAGATTTGTCTCTTTCAGAAAACTGGCAATGTAATTTGTGATACAGAACAGATTATCAAGGCACTTCCTCAGGAAAAATAGGATGAAGGGATGGTGATGACGGATGCTTTCTCCTCCCTCATTAAGTACTGTAAAGGAACTACTTGGGTTTTTTTTACAAAATACTATAATAGGCAGAGCTGTCTCAGTTTTGTTAATGAGGCATGGTAGGGCAAACAGACATCAAGCAGAAATGGTTGTGAATTTTTTATATTGTCTGGAGTCGGCAAATGAAGGAAAGAAATGGAAGTCTGATTGCATTCTCTGTTTTCTTTGCACATTCAGTACTCCTTTTGATTAAGGCTATTTAACTCTCCCCTGTAAGTTAATGAAGGAAAACTTCATTATTTGCTGAAACAAATAAGAAATTCTGTGAAGGAGGATGGATGGATGCTTTTGACCATGGCTCATGGGAAATCTCATTTCATTGTAATGTAAAAGATGTGGTAAGAGACATGTTAAAAATAGAAGTAAGTTTTAAAGTATAATTTAGCTTGAAATTTACTTCCTTGGGAAAAGGCGATCTGATGTACACTAGATATTACCCGTGTTTCCCCGAAAATAAGATCCGGTCTTATTATTATTATTATTTGCCTCCAAAAGGGGCACCAGGCCTTATTTTCAGGGGGGTGTCTTTTCCATGGTCTCACCTCACGGCAACGGCACCAACAGCCCCTTCCAGTCGGCCTTCTTCTGCAGCCAAAGGAAATGTCTGTGCATCTGAGAATGGAGCTCTGGATTGATGCACATGGGGCCCCCTGGCCTGCATTTTTGCAGCCGAGAACTGAGCTATGGATTCTGGGAGGCCTCTAACAATAAAAATGCAGGAGAAGTGGGCCCACAAGGAAGGTGTTGATTCATGGGAGGTCTTGCTGCAACAATAAGCGGTGCGGGGCAGATGGGACAGCTGCACCTCTCACCCTAGCTTGATTTTTAGGCATGCGTCTCGCCCCAAAACTAGGGGTTATTTTGGGGGTAGGGCTTATATTAGGCCCAACCCCCAAAATCAAGCTAGGGCTTAGTTTCAAGGGTAGGTCTTACTTTCGGGGAACCATGGTAGTACTCTTTTATCTTTTATCAGCTGCAGACAACTTGACTAATGTCCAAGGTTAGTAGGAATTTAATCATTTTGCAATGTTTGTTACTCAGCTTAAAACTGGTTTGAGATAATCTTTCTGTTAGACATACAGATGTCTAATTAATTAATTAATTAATTCCATATCATTCTCCAAAAGCTTCACGTGAGCTATCTTCACTGCTATCTTGTCCTAAGTGGTCATGCTTTATTTTGAAACATGCTTACTCAGAATGTGTGGATTTCCTTCATTGAGGATTAAAAAGATAGAAGTCCATCTTCCCTACTTACAACCTCATTGCTATTTTGTACTGTTTGATGATCTCTAATTTGAGTTTGTTTTTCTTGAATTTTGCCTCATCTATGACTTTGTCTAAATTTCTGAGCAGCTTTTGCTTCCTGCTATCTGATCTGAAATAGATCTTGATATAGAACTATCCTAATGTCTTCCTTGGGGTGGTCCCACTAAGGTAAGACCATTGGGTATAGATCTACAATACTCAAAACCCTAGAATGCCAAGTGACAGCACACCTACCTCATTTGTTTTTTCTTTCTCAAATCTTGACAGAACTGATACAGGTAGTCCTTGGCTTAGGATTACAATTGGGACCATTATTTCCATTGCTAAGCAAGGAAGTTAAATGAGTTGTGCCCATTTTTGCAACTTTTTTTTTTTGCTGTGGTTGTTAACAAGTCACTGCAGTTGTTAAGTGAATCATGTGGACAATCAGTGAATCTGGCTTCCAACTTTGCTTGTCAGAAGGTAATTGGGAAGATTATAAATTATAATTACATGTCCCTTGGGAGGCTCCAGCCATCATAAATACTTGCCAGTTGTCAATCACCTGAGTATTGATCATATGACCCTGGGGATGCTGTGACAGTTGTAAATGTGAGAATTGATAGTAAATTACTTTTTTCAATGTCATAACTTCGAGTGGTCACTAAATGAATGGTTGTAAATCAAGGACTAATGTGTATGGTCTTGCAAAGCGGAGCTTCAAGCAGCTCCAAACTGCTTTTCTCATTATTCAGAGTATCTTTGAATATGAAGATCCATTGTTTTAGGGAATTTTATTCTATAGTAGGCAATATAATTGCCCTACAAAGAGCTTTTTAAAGAAAGACAAGGGAAAGAACCACTGCCACCCTTGCTGCCTGCCTACCTGCCTGCCTGCTTATCTTGTTCAAGAGGGTGAATTGACCAAGTAGAACTAAAGGAAAGGATCAGGCAAATCTATTTTTACTTCTTTTCATAAATGTTCTATAGCTAGTTGAGAGCTAGTGACAGTTCTGTACCACTTGCACCTCAATTTCAAATTGCATCTGGTACTGCAGGGCTTTTCAACCAGTGGTACGGGTACCACCTGTGGCACATTGGCACTTGGCAGGTGGTACGCGACCATCCTAGAAAAGTGGTAGTGGGGGAGGGGAATGAGCTGAACCGGTGGCAGCACCGCACAAGCCTGAGCGAGAGACGGCTGGAGCTGCAGGGCTGTCAGGACTCAGTGGAAGCGCCAGGATCAGCACCAGGCTCCAGCTGGAGCTCGGCGCTGATCCTGGCACTTCTGCTGAGTCCAGAAGAAACGCCGGTCAGCTGGAATGTTGCAGCATCTCCAGAGTCTTGTGATTTACATTCAGATGCTTGGCAACTGATTCATATTTATGATGGTCACAGTGTCCCAGGGTCATGTGAAGTGTCCAAAACCTGCTACAACCACCCAGCAGATGGGGGAAATAAAAACCAAACACCCCCCACCCCACCCCCGATGCCAATCCTCAACAGAAATGCTCACAACAATGAAAACCTCGGACAGGAGGAAGAGCGCCGCTGGGCGGGCAGGCAGGTATCTTGCTCGGCTGTGGCTTGGGGGGCACTTTTTTCAGTGCCATTGTAACTTCGACAGTCACTAAGCAAACTGTTATAAGTCAAGGACTACCTGTACTTTATCAGTTTTTTCCTTTTTTTTTTTTTTTGGTCATCAAGTTTTTGACAGCTTGCTAGGCGACTAGTGGTACTCGGATGTTGCCATATCCTAAAAGTGGTACAATGGGTGAAAAGGTTGAAAAGCCCTGTGCTACTGTATAACCTTTGAACTCAGTCTGCCTATTTATGGGTTCAGACAGCTGAAATCCCTCCTTGCCAAGCAGATCAAGAAGAGTGATTGTGTAATTTGGTTACTTGTACTGCAATCATGTCACTTATTTTCTTCTTTGGAAAGTTTGTATGAATTCAGTCTTCTTGTTTGACTTCTTCTGTACCTCTATAATAGTGTTCAAGTTAAGGAACTTTCAAATTCTGTTGAGAGGAATGTTAGTTTCAAAGAGGCAACCTACTTTCAAGTGGAAGCATAATTAGCCAAACAAATGCACTTCGAAATATTTTGCAATGCCTTTTCAAAAATATGCCCTTGTTTTTTTATTTCATTTGAATTTAACTTCCTAGAATTGAACTAAAATTAATTCTAAACAAAAGCAGAGGAAAGATGGGAGGAAGCTGAACTAAAGATCGGAATTTCTAATGGCTCCCATATGCATTTATTTGCTTTTGTTGATCTATTCAGAAAACCTGTTCCAAGAAACATAAATAATTTATACTCTATTATATTACAAACAAGATAATAAGTGAAAAAGAACAAGTTGATAAAATGAAGATACCAACAATGCAAGATATATTCTCAGAACCCAGTATAATTGTGAGCACATTACAAAAAATTAAAGGGCATTTTACTTTTGAATAGAGCTAATCCTTTTTCAGAATTTCCAAAGACAAGCTGTTGAAATCTTAACAATTCTATGAATAAATATGTGTCTCCTTTTCATAAATGCATTTCTGTATTTTTACCATTGAATATTAAGAGAGTTTCATGTGGGTCCTAAAATAAAACAGTAAACAGAAACAGAAACAGAATGTGAGTGACCAAAGTACGTTGAAGTCTGATGCCTCTTCTTTATTTCATAAATAGTCATTCAACATACAATGTCACCCCAGTTCATTCAATTCAATCAGAGGATAATTAGGGTCACTGGTATAAAGATCTGACTTTAATTTCCTCAAATAAATTTTAAAAGCATTTCATATGCTACTTGAGAAAACTTTCTGAAAACTTCCACAAAAATTCATTGTGCCTGATCAGTCCTGAAAAAGTTGCAAAACCATTTGTAAAGTTGTAAAGTTCATAGACAGAAAAATTATCTTGAAATGAAGATGATTTGAGACAATAGGCTGTCCTGCTGAAATCAGTTGAAGGATGTAGCATTGTCTATAAATTTTCCCAATTCTGCAGCCTTCTCTCATCTTAGCTAGATTCAGTGCTTATGACCCGTTGCCCATGATCATGTGATCATCATTTGCAGTCTTCTCTGCCAGCTTCCCCAGAAAGTTAATGGAGAAGCTGTCAGCTTACTACAAAGCTGAGATTCTCTCCCAGCAAGCAGCCCTTTGAGAATCTCTGTGTGGATTTGAGATTCGTCATACCCCTGCGGTCCTTTGAGAGCAAAATGGCTGCCTGCCGAGCAGAAGGGGTACTTAACTTGCGTTATATTATTAAATTAAATCTGGAAATAATTGGTTGAAAGTAGTAAACTCAATAGTAATTGACTGAGCACTAATAATCATTTAGGGATATTATATTGAAGAAGACAGATGATGAAGACTAAAAGGCCAGAATCTGAATCAAATGACATCCAGAAAGCCTAATGCCATTTCTGTTAAAAAAAATCATTCATAGAAATTTATTTTTAAAAGGAAAAAAAACAGATTAAAACTAACAATTAGAGTGGTAATTGTTACTAAAGATTAATAGCAATTAAAATAGATGACAAGTTGAGTAATCATAGAAAATCAGGCAAATGGCAAAAATGTGAGAGAAAATATATTCAAAGGATTGATAAAAGGAATTTCAGATAAAAAATTGATTTAATCACTGTAAAATTAAATAGGTCAAAAGTTCTAACATGTAAGATGAAAGAAAGCTTTGATTAATGGCTCTGATCTACTTGACAGAAATGCTTGACTGAGGGAATTAAAAAAGGCATTTGGTACTACAAATTGGACAGGGAAAAACATAGTAATAAATGCAAGATATCATCACACTCCATTTATTGTATGAGATGGAGAGAGCCCTGTGTTTTATGTTAACAGGTACTGGCTTGGTTTAAAAGTCATCACTTTGTGATGGCTCCTAATTTATCCTTGAATTTTTTCCTATTGTCGACTTAAATGATGTATCTCTGCCTAAAGGTGGCATAAAGTAGAACTTATAAGTGCAGATCTTGTTCAATTCTTTGCTCTCTCCCCCCCTCCCCCAGTATAATTCCTTAAGGAGTTATTCTTGTTATTTTCCAGTTTCTAAATGATTACTGTCTTTTTGCCTTTTAATAAGCATGAAATGAGTTAGCCCCGGAGACCTAATGACTTGTAAGTTATTACTTTCTGTTTTTTTTTCTTCTGAAATTATTTTGAACATTGCTGAATTCACAGTAAGGCAGTTACATTTGTGTTTATTCCCACTAATGCTTTCACATAAATTATATAATTATTCCTTGATATTTTCTTTTTATTTTTCGGTGGATGGGTGAGGGAACAATTTTTTATTTCAAAGCTTTATATTTAATAAAAAAATAGGGCAAAATAAAAATAGCTCAGTGAACATTTATCTGAATTACCCCAGCTGGAGATCTATTTAAATGTGCCTTCTTCCCTCTTGCTTATTATTTTTAATGGTTCCTTTTTTTTTCAAAGTTGATTCAAAGTTTATGCAGATACTGTGGGGTTTTTTTGGGGGGGGGGGAAGTAGACCAAGTGTTGATTATTGGAGATTGAAAAGTCTTTTGGAAGTCCCATTAATTTTGGACAGAACACATGTGAAAGTGATTGGAATGGACTATCTCTATGCTTCATCACAAAGAATCTTGGTCTGATCCAGTATCTGAAATTTGGTCTTTGTACAGTATACCACTAAATTATATTGTTCCTTGCTGCTGTTTCTGTCCAGGTCTGTAGATTAAAGCAGGGTTCCCCAACCCCCAGTCTGTGGACCGGCACTGGTCAGTGGTATGCCAGAAACTGGGCCGTGGAAACAAGCGAAGTCCCATCTGTGGGATGCAGGCATCAGACAAAACCACACCCCCTCCGGGAAAAAACTCTCTCCATGGAACCGGTCCCTAGTGCCCCAAAAGTTGGGGACTGCTGGATTAAAGGAAGAAAAGCCAGGAGAATTATGAGGTCATCACAATTTGTCCATTTCTTTTTCTTTTCTTGCTCCATTATTTCCTTTCCTTTTTTTTTCATAGCCCATAATAAAAAGTTTTATTTTGAATGTTGTGCCTCCTTCCTTGTTTTCCTTCCCTTTCTGTTTACACTTTGGTGGTCTGGATGCTTCCTCTATTTCTGTTTCTTTGTTTTCAACCCATGCTTGCTGAACTGGTAGGGATAGACACATCTTTAATCCTCTTCCTAACAATTTCGTATGCAAACCAATGGTTTCCTATTGTGTGAAATCTGCATTCAGCAGTCTGGTCACTTGGAGTGGTGGAAAGTCTCTTGGTTCTTTTATATTTTAAAATATCCATTAAGTAGAATAGGGGCTCACCCCTCCCTTATCTTAGCCGACTTGGCATCTAACAATGCAATAATGTATTTCCTTTTCAGAAAGGTCTATTAGTTGTACTGTATATATGTGTCAGTTTAAGATGCAGGATGTATCATACCTATTTTGAAAAAAGATGCTAATCTGGAGGAATGGCAGAAGGGGATTAATAAATTTATTTGGGCAGGGAAAAAGCCGAGAGTTAAATTCAAAATTATGCAGGATACACGGGAAAGAGGTGGATTGAAGGCACCTAATTTAAAATTGTACTATGATGCGGTGGCTTTAACGTTGATTAGTGATTGGCTCAACTTAACAAATAAAAATATTCTTTCTCTTGAGGGATGAGATTTATTATATGGATGGCACGCATATTTAATTTATGATAAAAAGGTTGATCAGGTTTTTAAAACTCATATTTTGAGAAGTGCTTTGTTGCGTGTCTGGAAGAAATATTATTATAGGTTAAATTATGAAATCCCAGTTTGGGGGATTCCAGGACACATGATTGAGGGAGTATCTAGGGGAGTAAATTTGGATAAGATTTCTTATAAGGAATTACTTAGTTTGGTTGGGCAATATTGGCAATTAAAGCCTTTAAATGAGTTGAAGCAAGAAAATATTGTATATTCTTGGTTTTATTATAATCAATTGTTACTGAGGTAGAGTATAGATCAAAAGGTTGGAATTACTTTAGAGGATGTGAATTTGGTAAAACAGATTAAAGATCAAAGTCGAGCTCATATAAAAAGAATTTATAATGTTTTAATAGAATTGGATTCTGAAACAGAGTTGGTTAAAGATTGTATGGTAAAATGGGCTCAAAATATTCAAGAGCCGATTCTGTTGGACACATGGGAGACAATTTGGGTTAGAAATGTAAAATTTACTCAAGCTCAAAATTTAAGAGAAAATTTTTATAAAATGTTTTATGGATGGCATTTGGATCCCCAAAAGTTGTCCCGCATGTATCCGAATTTACAGCCTAAATGTTGGAGATGTGGAAATTTAGATGCAACCTATTTCCACATTTGGTGGACTTGTAGAGATAGTAAACCTTTTGGGATCAAGATTTGGTGGAATATTCAAAAAATTTTTAAGAAAAATATTAAGGTTACTCCGCAATTATTTTTGTTGGGTATTATTGTAGATTTTGATGTTAAAGAAACTAATTTGATGTTGAATCTTATAACAGCTGCAAGATTATTGGTGGGGCAATATTGGAAGAAAAATTTGTTGCCTACTTTGGAAGAATGGATACTTAAACTGTCTAATTTAGCAGATATGGCGAAGATCTCTGCCTATTTGAAGGGCCATTCACAAGAAAGATATATTATGGTTTGGAGAAGATGGATTGATTATATTCAGAAGAAATATGAAATTGAAAAGTATTATCTTGCTTTTGAGTAGATTTTAGATAATTATTAATAGCTTTAATTATATTATTATTTTTGACTTAATTTGTTAATATTTGTATTGATAAGAAGTTAAAGTGTCTTATGGTTTTGATTGATAGTATAGTTGGTTTATGTTAGTTGGATTATATTTGTTTATTCTTTTGTTTTACCCTGTAATCAGCTCTGGGACGTGGGGGGAGGGGGGGAAGGGGTGGGGGGTTTATATTGTAATAAATTTATAAAACTTTTAATTAAAAAAAAAGATGCAGGATGTATCCATGACGTGAGAACCAAGCGTTAGTGGAACATCACTGGCATCTTTGTTTAAGAGATTTTTTTTTAAAAAGAGAGAGTGATAGGTCTATGTGCATAGCAGTAGTCCTCTGTGTCAGTGTCTGTTCCAAGTTGAGACTGCACTGTCTTAAGAGTTCCATCTTTCCAAGAGACCTCCTGCTGTCAGGTTGTAATTGCTATCTGGACGCTTGGCAACTAGTTTGCACTCTGTTATGGTGACCTGCAGTCATGTGACTGCCATTACAAGCTAGAATTTTGGCTTGCACAAATATATCATAACCTTGTGATCTTGTCTGCTTCATCAAGCTACAGCAGACAGTGCAAATAAGGCAGAATCTGCTTTTGATATTCCATGTTGAACACATAAGCAATACACCTACAAAGAGATTATATGTTCCAATGAAGTACTTCATGAACAACTTTATCTTCAAGTTGAGTACTCCTGTGATTAAATCTTGCTGATCATTTGGCTGCCGATTCAAAAAAAAAAAAAAATGCTGTCATATTTCTGTCCAGTTTGGATTGGATTGCATGTCATTGTAATAAAAAATGACGCATTGACATACTTCCGTATATATATCATAGCATCTTGACATTGTTCCATCATATATCTTGGTCTACCAACAAATGTTGAAGAGAGAATGATGCACTTTCCAATGTTTCTAAAATCATCATCATCATCATCATTCAATACATCAATCAAGTTTCTGTACATTGTTGATCTGAAGGTCACTTGATTCAGTTGGACATAACTCAGCTGCTTGTCCTCAATCTTAGCAGCCATGTCAAAAATGTTTTGTTGGAATAGACGTCCTCTTAGAAGGTTATTAAACTCATTCTCATGGTGCATTATTCGATACGCATAGTAACAAGCACCGCCATTAGTTTCTTGTTCATCATTTGGAGCTGATGATGCCAGCCATTGTCTCTAAGAGGAAAGAAAAACATGTGTTGAAAGGTGCCTTTGGAGCAATGGGACTTTGAAATTATTTACAAACCACCTCCTTATTCTTTCAACATAATGTGCCATGATGTTGGTTCAGTTTCATTGTTGTTTGGTATAATGATGGCCACTCCGGAGTCAATTTATATATTAAATCATCTCTCAGATTCAATTGTTGGTCTCCAGTCAGGATCAATGACAATAGAAGCTTTGGTATTTTTTAAATTTGTTCTTTTGCAAAGGAACAATATCCAGGTTTTGGTTGTTGTTGTATTTTCTCCAGTTCAACAATTTCACATTGATTTTCATTATTGTGGACTATACTCAATCTCAATTCTATGCTGTCTGGAAGATCCATGACATAAATTTGAACAAATTTGGTTTGCTGTTTGAGGTCTGGCATTAAGTGTCCATTGTAATGATGGATTTACCCTTGAATAATTGCAGACATATTCTATCCATTCTTTGTTGGAAGGATTTTTTTGGCACCAAAGGATGTCATTTGTAAGAGGCTGTTGTTTCTTCCTGAACTAATTTGCAATAGGTTCATCATTGCTATATAAATTGAGATCATTAGATAGAAGTTGCAAATAGTCTATCCTGATATTTGCCTTTATATAGCAGAAATCAGCAGTTTCTCTATAGAATAGGAGCACATGAGAGTGAGGGCAATTTTTAGCCATGGTACCAACTTCAGGAAAAATATTACATTGTGCAAATCATGTATTTTGACTCACTCTTTCTCTGCTGAGGTCTTGTTGAAGGTGGACATTGTCATATTGAGGGATTCCTGTAGTAATTAGTGATTGCCACATATTCTCAAGTTAAATCTTTCCTTTCCTCCTCTATCTTTTCTTGTCTTCTCTTCTCTGTCTGTCTTTGTGATTCTGCAGACATGCAACACTTTCCTTCCCCAATTCCTCTTTTCTCCTCATCACATCCTGAGACGTTTGATATCATCTCTTGTGTCATATTGTCTCCCTCTCTTTCCACATGGGATAATTATGCTGATGATAATTTAATTTAATTTAATTTAATTTTTTGTACCCCTATTTGTATGTTGACTTTCTCACCTCAGTACAGTTTAAAATCCCTGCTGCATTCTCCACTAAGTTGTAGGAAACTCTCCAAAGTCAGTTTAAAAATAGGATTGAATGGCTTGCTGAGGGCTAGGGTAGGACCGCCCTACCTGATGTTTGGTGGCCAGTCTGGTGGTGATGAAGGAGGGGCCAGTCTACATGCAGTTTTAGAGTCAGAAGCAGTTGAAAAATGAAACAGGATGTGTCAGGACTAACATATACTGGCTAATATATTTAACTGACACAGAGAGATCCAGAGATCTACAGCAGTAGCAGCTTATTTGGTGACTTTCAGCTCAACCCGTTTCACAGTGTGATGAAGAAATATAGAAGGATGGAGCACTAGGTATGTGCCTTAGTTCCTGAACAAAGATGGGATACAGATACATGTGCATATTTGTGTGCCAGAGAAAGGGTACATAAAGCAAAAAAATAAAAAATCCAGGCCTTTCTTCATACCCTTTAAAGTTGTTCCTTTTTAAGAGCCACATGATGAATTAATTCCTTGCTGCTGGGTGACGGAGGGAGCAAGGGGCTGCAAGACTGGCTGGGAATTTGTCATGGAATGTTGAAAATGAAGTTCGCATCACTACACGAGCAGCGTAGCAGCAGCCAGCAGTACTGAAGCAGGCACAACTTTCCCGTAGTCCCTTGAGAGTTGTGGGTCCCAGATTTTGGACTCATAGCCCATTTGAGGTACCTTGGTTCAAAAATTGTTGTCCTGTGATGCATCAAGTAAAGGTCATGACAATGAGAGTTGTAATATTACATAGATTAGATGTGAATAGTTTAACTACGATAGCAAGATCGATCATGTGAGTTTTTCATATCAAGTTGGCACTTATTCTTTTGGCAAACGGCCACTTTAAATCCTCCTATATAGATCCTGAAGTTGAAACTCAAATACTTTGGCCACCTAATGAGAAGGAAGGACTCACTGGAGAAGGGCCTAATGCTGGGAAAGATTGAGGGCAATAGAAGAAGGGGACGACAGAGAATGAGGTGGCTGGATGGAGTCACTGAAGCAGTAGGTGTGAGCTTAAATGGACTCCAGAAGATGGTAGAGGACAGGAAGGCCTGGAGGAACATTGTCCAGGGGGTCGCAATGGGTTGGACACGACTTCAACAACAACAACAATATAGCCTTCCACATCTCTATATGTGAGGAAAAACACAATCTACAAGGAAAAATAGATTTGAAAAACAGAGAGGTAGATCAGGTGTGAGTGTATATATGTGTGTCTGCTTTGAGCTATATGATCATTGTTTCTTCTCATTCTCCTTTTTCATCAGGTGAAAAAAAATCGCCCAAGTTGCTCTCTTTTTCAACTCACTGTTTTTGTTTTATTTATTTTTTTATTGTTTTTAAAATGACAGAAAAATAGAAAAAATAACAAAGATAAAAATACATGTATTGCCAAACAAAAGGAAAAAAACACGCACATAGAAAATGTATCACTGTTTCTCTTTAATACAGGGAGGTAGTTGATAGACACAGTCATTTTAGCCTTGCTTTATGAGTACTTTTATTACTTTGAGGGATAGTCTTATGTGGTAGCCTTAAGCTCCTAATCTTATTTCTGCTACTCACTTCTTCGTTGTTGTTGTTTTTTTTCTGGAGATCTTCCTTGGCCTTCCTATGTACTTAGAGTTCCATTCTTCACCTTAGTAACAATCATCTTGGAGCTGTGAAGAAAGAATTTCTTTTAAGCAAAAATTAGAATGATTTTTTTAAGCAGCAGAGTGTTAATCAGGGCCTTTAAAAATACTCTTTGGTTTAGTTGAAATCAGTTATAAATGCTGGAGAGAATGTTGTGGGAAGAAGAAAATTATTGAGCTAATTAAAAGGAACAACTCCATTGCTCTGAGAAATTAGTTTGAAAAGTACGCTACCTCATACCTATGAGTAATAAGTCTCATTTCCTTGTAAGTGTCTGTCTAAAGCAGGGGTTCTCAACCTTGGCAACTTTAAGACTTTGCTGGCTGAGGAATTCTAATTCTGGGAGTTGAAGTCCACAAGTCTTAAAGTTGCCAAGGTTGAGAACCCCTGGTAAAGCAGCCATTCCCCAATTATGGAATTAAAGTACCAGGCTGAAACACTCAGATTCCTACCACATCTCAATCATGTAAACTTATCAAGATGTAGAAAAAGCTGGCATGAGGAAGATCTGTCTTGCCTAAAATAATGTTGAAATCACATGACATTCTGAAGTCCCTGTGATCTTGGCAAATTTGAATGAGATTTCAATATACTTTTTTTAATATGCAGATGAGGAGTAGCTGCATTTGTAAAAAAAATTGCCAACCGGGTCATGTGATCACCTTTTGTGACCTTACAAGCAAGGTCAAAGGGTGAAGCCAGATTCACTTAACAACCATATTATTAACTTAACAACTACAGTGATTCACTTAAGAACTGTGGCACAAGAGGTCATAAAATAGGGCAAAATTCACTTAACAAATGTTTCACTTAGCAACAAAAATTTGGGGCTCAATTCTAGTCAAACTGAGGACAACCTGTAAAAGCTTGTGACCTAATAAGCTCTCAGAATGCTTCATAAACATACTAGGGGCCATGGAAATAATTGCTCTATCTAGTTTAGTAGCTGTTAAAAATTGTTATTCATATTCTTTTGAGGAGGGAGCTGTGAGTCCCATGACAACCTTGATCCTATGAAGAGTGGAAGATTGTCCTCTTGTTCCTCTCTTCTTTAACCATAAGAAGCTGCAGTGAAGGGCTGATTTTTGTTGTGCTGGAAAGGAGAAATAGGATGCTTTGATATGCCTTATTGGCAATGCCATGTGCCTTTGTCAGTCCAATTATGATTTCTAAGGCTTTATACCTCTTTCAGCATGGAGTTCCATACATACTGACATGCTGAAGAAGTTTGCTTACAGGCTCCTCTGGCTGCCTTATAGGGTTTAGCAGTTTCCCTTGCTGACCCAGTTTTTTGAAATTCATGAAGGCTTTCAATTATTAATATTCATGATTAGTTTTACTTATTTTGAACGTTTTTACTTGCAATCTTAATCATTTTAATGTTTGATTTTAATTTGCTTTTGTTGTAAACCAAGAGATTTTAGTAGCTGGGAGTATAGCAAGTTAAGTAAAATGAATGATAAATAAATAAAAATCTCTTCTACCAGCCTAGCTTTAAAAAAAAAAATTAAAAGGAAAAAGAAAGTACTTTGGATGTTCTTGCCCAAAGCCCAGAGCCATAAAACTTTAAAAAACTGATGAAGTACTATCTCCCACCTTCTTTTTTAACCCTGACCCTGCACTATTTAAGCCAAGACAGATCTCTTCTTAGCCTACAACTTTTGACTACAGCTATATGCTCCAATCTCTTCTTCTTTTTCTTAAAAAAGCAGGGAATATGATAAACAGGACTATTAGGGTAGTGCCTGAAATTGTTGGCTTTCAGTTGAAAGTTTATTCTTATTTTTGGGAGTGGAGATTCCACTGTAATGCCTTTAGAAATAGAAGTAGCTCATCACCAATATTGGAAGGTAATTTGTCCTATTTTCTTTTAATGGAGAAAAAAATGGACAATGATGTTTCATAAGCCTGTTCTGCTTATGATCGTTGATAAAAGCATTATGTTTCAGAAGCAATTGGAAGGGATGCCAGCTCTCCAGATTTGCCTAAAGCTCACATTTGTAGGCTAAAAAATATGAGCCACTGATTTATATCCATGCTTCTCCATTAGCACTAATGTTACCTTACGGTTATTCTGCAAGCTGTAATTTAAAATTTGGAAATTGCAAGCGACTTCTTGAAAGCATACTAAAAGCAGCACTGAAGCACCGATAGTAGATTCAATGGATAGGCAGTAGGTTAGATTGAGGAATATTAGACTATCTTTCCTTTTAAAGCAGGGCTATCATTGTTTTTCCCTGTTCCTCTGAATTAGAATATTGTTTACAATATCTCATTCATAGTAGAGTCAAGAAAGAACCTCAGTTCAATTATCTTGCTGCTGTTTATCAGAAAGGTGAGAGTGTGGGAGAAAGGAATTGCTGTAGTGGAGATGTATTAGTTTACATATCTGAAAACCAGAGTAAGAACTTGCCTTAATAATAATAATGATAAAGTTGGAAGGGACCTTGGAGGTCATCTAGTCCAACCCCCTGGTCAGGCAGGAAAGCCTATACCATTTCGGACAAATGGCTGTCTAGTTTCTTCTTAAAAACTTCCAGTGTTGGCGCATTCACCGCTTCTGGAGGCAGGTTGTTCCACTGGTTAGTTGTTCTAACTGTCAGGAAGTTTCTCCTTAGTTCTAGGTTGCTTCTCTCCTTGATTAGTTTCCACTCGTTGCTCCTTGTCCTGCCTTCAGGCACCTTGGTAAATAGCTTGACTCCCTCTTCTTTCTGGCAGCCCCTGAGATATTGGAACACTACTATCATGTCCCCCCTCATCCTTCTCTTTGTTAAACTAGACATACCCAATTCCAGCAACCGTTCCTTATATGTTTTAGCCTCCAGTCCCCTAATCATCTTTGTTGCTCTTCTCTGTACTCTTTCTAGAGTCTCAACATCTTTTTTACATCGTGGTGACCAAAACTGGATGCAGTATTCCAAGTGTGGCCTTACCAAGGCATTGTAAATGGTATTCTTTTGCTAATGAAAGATATTAAAATTCCTAAGAAGGGGCTGTTTGTTTCGTTCGTTGGATCACTTTTTGTGTATTCTCCAAGCTCTTGTGACAAAGGCCATCAGTGCCTTCATACAATCTTCTGCACATTCCCTTCTAATAAAGTTCAGGATCTTGCATTGTGAGGATGGTGATTCCTGCAAAAGGTCCTCTGCCATTCTACAAAGTTGCATTGTTGGCCGACTCTTTATAGCAGTGGTTCTCAACCTGTGGGTCGGGACCCCATTTGGGGTGAACAACCATTTCACGGGGGTCGCAAAACAAGGCTGTCCGCCATTTTTTTCCCCTTTTCTTTGGCCACGCCCCTGGCACCCGGTGATGTATAAGTGGTTGGGGGTCACCACAACATGGGGAACTGTATTATAGGGTCGCGGCATTAGAAAGGTTGAGAACCACTGCTTTATAGGTACATTATACATATCTCTGATATGTATACTTAATCCCTTAAAGAATATACACAAACAACTTGGTATAATAAAACTTGCTCTTTAAAACAGAGAAGTAAATCAATGAAAAAATAGATAACCTTGGAAATTTTACCAAAAGTCTAAATGAGAGAGCTGCGGTTTCTTAATGCTGTGTTTTCATAATTGATGCTGAAGATTTTGTGATGCTTCAATTTTTCACCCATTGTGGCTTATTACAACTGCATCCCTCTGTTCTTATTAACAGGATTGACATTTTGTTTTCTTTTTCCCCTCCATATATAATAAAATAGAGTTTCCAAATCGCTTGGGTGAATCCATTGTCATCAACTTGTTCTAAGAAGAAAAATATCTCTTTTTCATGTTTAAAAATGCAGCACAGTTTGATGCCATGATATATTTCTTAAAATCAGATTTTGTACTAATACGTTGTGGACATTTTGGTTAAATTATTCCAGTTATCTCTTGTTTTTTGTCAGAGGTTTTTCTCTTTAGGGTGTCATTTGGATTTGTCATGGCTGAAAAAAGAAGGCTATAACTAGAAGAACTGCAGGATTTCTGCTCCAGAGATAAATCAGCAGAGATCAATAATGGCTTTTTATTATCCATAAAGCCTGGGATACATCCCTTTTGACAATGGAAATAGTTTAACTTATGCCCTGTAGCTAATGAGAAAGGAAAAAAGGTGTGTGAAACAGACAAAATCACTTTTATTGACTGTTTTCATCTAGTGTCATATTTCTGTAGTTTATTACATTGTTCCTCACATTAAGAGCTTTCATCATTGGACCCAGCTGTACTGCACAGTTTTCAACTAGTTTCCAACATTCCCTTTTTAGGAAAGGTTCTTGAGAAGGTTGTAGGTCTGTAGCTCCAAAGGGTTCTAGGGGAAGCAGTGTATCTGGATCTGTGGCAGGTGGGTTTCAGGCCAGGGTAGAGCACTGAGATGGCATTGGTCAGGCTTCTGGATGACTTCTGACAGACATGGGATGGGGATAGTTGCTTCTATCTTAGCTCTCCATTGTCTTTCTGTGGCTTTCAATGCTATCAGTCATAGAATCCAATCTGGGTTGGTCACCAGGACCATAGATTTAGTCTTCCGAGCTTTCAGACTTGTACTGGAGCCCATCATTTTTCTCTGTGAGAAGTTCCATGATGATGGGCTCCAGCATGAGTCTGAAAGCTCAGAAGACTTAACCTCTGGTCCTGGTGGCCAGTCCAGATTGGATCATACAACATTATCCTAGGACACATATATTTACCTTCATTTGTGACTATCAGTCATGGTAGCCATTCAGAATGCGAGGTACTGATATAGGCGGAAGGATGTTTTATAAAGACCATTAAAAACTAACCCAAACAACGAAGAGAGAAAGAAAAAGGAACAAAAGTACAGAAAGAAAGGATAGAAAGATAAAGAAAGAAGAAGCTTCTGGTTTCCTTTGCAGCAAATACAAGTATGATTACAGTCTCTTATTCTGTGATTATAAAAAAACTCACTTTTTCTATTGTCCATTTTTTTTGTAATCAACAAAACCACAAGCCATAAGTACATTTTTTCTGTAGCATGCAATGTATTTCTATGAGGCATTCATGTAGATATTATGTTTTCTCTAATCAAAGAAGTTAATTTAGCAAATATCATCTTAATCATTCTTTCATTGTAGGCAGTGTTGAACCTTTCTACTTTTAAGCATCTAATAATATCACTACAGTTACCATATATAAAAACAAAGCTCCATGACTTCTTTTCTAGCTGTCTGCACATTAGCTCCAAAAGAAAAATCTCTGATTTCAATTGTACCAGAGTCTTTAAAATCTTCTGAATTAATGTATATATTTTTATTCAATTTTTTTAAAGAGGTCCACCAAACATGACAAAGTGTTCCTTTATGTTGTTCACATTTCCAGCAAAGTACCTTTATACATTCTAGATAATTTCTCTGGTGACAAATATCAGTGATATAGCATTTTATAAAAATTCTCTGATTTTTAGTGCTTAGGAACTCTCCATATAGCATGGATGTCAAACTCGATCGCATCACGTGATGTATCATGACATATTGTGACATTTTTTTCTTTTGCAGAGCCCAGGTGAATGTGGCTTGCCCATGATGTATCCGGCCCATGGGCCGCCAGTTTGACACCCCTGATCTATAAGCATCCTTAATGGAGTCTGTTGTTTTTGATCAATAATTTCCCCAGTTTTGATGGCAGAATCTTAGTAGCAGATCAGAAAGTGACTTAGTGTTTATCCTGCCATACTTAGGAAATTTAAAAAGGGATAATTCCAAATGGACAAACCATGATTCAAAAGAGCTAACTTTTTGGATGTGAATTGTGCAATAATAGGATTTAACTTGTTAAGTTTTCATCATCATCCCAAAGAAACTCTAGGGGACACTGTTGAGCTACATCAAAATGTATGGATTTCTCACATATATGAAAACTGGATGATCATAGAGAGATCCATAGAGAAGGAAATGGATTAGTTTCCGCCTAATACTCAATAACTATTGAGATCACCAAATAGGTTGAGAAAGTTGCTGGTAGTCAAACCTATTGCAGAACTTTCACTTTTCTAAAACAAGACAGTTTCTCTGGAATTGCAGTGCTAGTTTCTTTAAATTAAAATTCTTTAAATGTTATTCTTCCTTCCTGTCACCTCATTTCACAGGCATTTGGAAGAAAAAGTAGATTTGCCACATACATCTGGTCACAGTTCCTCTATTTAATAGGTATGAGCAAAGACAGAGAAAAATATTGAAATATATTGAAAAGGACAGAAAGTAAATGGAAAAGAATAGCAGATGTAAGGAATAAAAATGTACGTGTGGGGTGGGAGCAATGGCATGATCATTTGCACTAACTTCATGCTGTTTATATCTTACTGTAATAACTCCCATTATAGAAAGGGAAGCTGGAGCTAATATCATCTGAAAATTAAGTGGTTTTGACAACTCTGTAGGTCTCTCTTCAGAGTACAGGTAACTTGCAATAATTTAGAAGTCTCTTATTCTTTCTTCTCACTTGATTGCTGTTCAATTCTAGTAAGCAATTTCTGAGGCATATAATTTTCTATCTTCCCTTTTTTTTATGAGGATAGACAGCAGCTGAGTCTTTTCTAAATTCCATGGACTGCCTCTTCATTTTATTAAAAAGACATAAAATGGTATAGATCATAGTGTAGCTGATTCATAATTAGGAAACATGCTTCATGATGCTTCTTACTTCTAAGCATTAAGACAGTCCCTGTCTCATTTGAATTGCTTTTATACTTGTGAGTTGGAAATGGAAAGCTGACCGAAGTGATAGGAAAACTGTTATGTTTTATTTTTCCATTGCATTTGGGATACTGACATTAATTGGGGGGTGGGGAGAGAGGGGAGCATTTTAGAAAGCCTGACTATTTTAGAGGAATGGAGAATAAATTACTTTTCATTCATCTTCACCTGAAGACAAGGTAAGAATTTTCATTCTGGAAGCCTGCAGAGGAATATTGCTTGTTTGTGGAAAACATGGGAAAACAATCTTAAGAGGGCTTGTCTACTGCCTTCAACTATGAATCCAATAGTGATTGCTTCTGTGGTTAGATTCACAGAACATCTATGAAACTGTAGATGTGTGTAAATGATGAGAAGGTTGTGCAAAATCAGTAATTAAAAGGCCACAGTGCAATAACAAGGAAAATATTTGAAATTGAACTGGAAGATCAAAACAAATTATATGTTTTCATCTACTTAGCATATATTTATTATTTATGGTATTTACATTCTTTTTGGTATGCAATTTTCAGAAGCAACAGAAACATCAGAAGGCAATAACAAATAATATGTAATCAAGAAATACATAAATTGATATTAAATGGTTAAGCAGTCTGGGAAATGCAAAAACACTTGCATGCTGTTATTTTTTACACTTAAGTTTTTTTTTCCTACATAGCAGATGGTCAGAATATTGATAAATGTCCCCATATAGTATGTTGGAAGGGGTGTGTGTGTGTGTGTGTGTGTGCGTGTGTGTATGTGTGTATAATGTTGGAGGCTGTGATTTTATTGTATGATTCTTAGCTTTATTATATACCGTATATGCCGGCGTATAATGCGACTTCCGGGAGCGCTAAAATCGGCACCAAAGACGGGGGTCGTCTTATACGCTGGGTTGCCTTGTACGCCGGCATTTACGGTATGTATGGTGTATCAAAAGTCAAACCCTATAGGAAATTTATTAAATAAATTGCATTACATGTTTAAATTGATTGCCATTTTTTTCTAAACTTTTCCTTATTTGCTTGATGCAAGCCCATTGAACATTCCTAAGTATAGTAACGTTGTCTCTGATGGTTGCAAATTATGATGTGATGGTCTCCTTTAGATCATCTGTTGGCTTATGGGACTTGACTTTTGGTGCATCCTGTATTTGAATTTCACTCTTTCTTTATGTGTGTGGGATTGATTAGGACTTTCTTTTCATCTCGCTATCTCTGTGGCTTCAACATTTTAGAAAAAGGTTGTATCTCTTCAATTTCTGTTTCATCACTATTAAGTACCTCTCTGACATTCTAGGATTGAGTCACAGTTGATTAGATAATTAGTTTTTCTAGTCCAGCATTGGGCCCTGACACCTACCACCTAGGATACTTTAAATTTGCTTTAAAGAAGAAATAGAGCATGTCAATGAAACCTCTGTCTAGATCTGCAGATAGGAAACTTTGTGAGACTGTAGAGAGTAAACAGGATGACCTTGGCAAAGAGAGGGGAGATTTGTTACGAAGGCAATGAGTAGATAAATATTGCTTAAACCCACAGAAGGGGAGAGAGTAATCTGTTACTATCGCCTGTCTTCCTACGATTGTCCATACTTCTATCAGTAAAAGTAGTTTTAGTCTATGTGGCATCTGTTTCTTGGTCTATCCTATAGGGCTGATGGAGACTCTGAGGCATAACTACCAAGAGTTTGTACAATATCTGAAACCCTTGAATGAATCATATGGATGAGAGAGATGCTGCTTTTCAATACTCCTTATATCCACTCAGAAAAATTCTTTATGAGGATACCATGTATACTGGGAATCATTGTAAGATCCAGAAGAATCAGGAATTTCAGATCCCAAGGTGGACAGGGCAGTATCTAATTCAGACCAGGCCTGAAACATGATGGAAATGCAGCTGTAGTTAGTTGTTATTCATTAGGTTGCAGATTAGAACATTCTACCTTGGTCTGAGTGATTTTCATCCCCTAACTTCTGAGATTTTATTTTCATCATTTTTACAGCCCAGTTTTAATGGCGGAGAACTTTCTTCTTCAATAGTTCCATCATATTTATAACAGAAGAGAATGAACCCCCAAAGATTTAGCATTTTAAAAATTCGTGTTGGAAAATATGCCTGTAATTTTGCTTCTTCATTGCTGAAGAGCTGAAGATTCATTTTATGGCTCTATTTTGGAGCTATTTATTATTAATAAAAAGTGGTATGTGACAGGAAGAGGCAACACTTTAAGTAGCACTGTAAAGCTTTCAGTAACTACCATATATTTAATTTTACAGACACAGAGAAGCACTCACTTGCTCAGTTGTGGTCAGCTACTATTTCTCAGACATTTGGTCAATACAGGTAGTCCTCAACTTACGATCACAACTGAGCCCAGAATTTATGTTGCTTAGTGAGAAATTTGTTGAGTTTTGCCCCATTTTAAGACTTTTCTTGCCACATTTGTTAAGTGAATCACTGCAGTTGTTAAAATTAGTAACAAGGTTGTTAAGTGAACTTGGCTTCCCCGTTGACTTTGCTTGTCAGAAGGTGGCAAAAGATGATGACATGGACCCCGTCACACTGCAACCGTCATAAATATGAACCAGTTGTCAAGCTTCTCCCATGGGGATGTTGCAATGATCATAAGTGTGAAAAATGTCATAAGTCACTTTTCAGTGCCGTTGTAATTTCAAAGCCACAAAATGAACCGTTGTAAGTCGAGGACTATCTGCATTAGCTCTGCTTTCATTAATGCTATATATTTACGCACTTGAAAAATAAATTTACCAAGTAATGCTCGTGAGTTTTGAATATTGTAGAACAAACTGCAGTTGTATATTTGGAAGTTTTGTTGTGTAAACTGAACCCACTTTTCCTTTTAGTTATTTTCCTCTCATCTCTGTCTTTCATGGGGAAATAGAGGTTTGCTAATTCAGAGCTTTTGTTGTAAATGATCCCCAGATGAGTATCTGACACTCAACATTCATAACTCTCTTTTTGCTGCAGCTGCAATAGACAAATTCATCAGGGAGCAATATTAGCAGTGCATTTTCAACTTGGAAATTACTGATCTTAGGAGTAAATGGCGGTGTATTCTTTTGGACTCTTGGAAAGACTTTGTTAAGATCAGCTAGGATGCAAAAGACATGTAACTAGTTCCACATATCTGAGGGGTCTTTTAAGTTCGTTTTCTCACATTGTAGGAATTACTCTCATCCTCCGATGCTATGTTGCAAGCTGGTTTTGAAACCAAGTAAATTCAAAGGCAAACTATGGTATTTTGATGGAAAACAGACCTGGAAAAAAAATTATTTACTCATGTACACAGAGAGTTGCAGCCACAGATCCATTTTTCATAGTCCCTTGAGCTCTCCCAAGCTCATATTATTGTAAATTAGTGACAAGCCACTGAATAATGGTGTAATGAACACACATTTCTATTCCATCAGTTTATAAGCAATTCCTTATTGGTTTGGAAATAAATATCACTCAAACAGAAGAAAAATATTTCTTTATACTTTCAAACTTCTCAAGAGTACAGGTGAATGTACCTGTAAGCTTGCATATGAAATACATACATTTCTTTAAAAGAAATTTCAGAATAACATATGAAGTCATGTGAATGCCTAGAACACATGGAATATGAGCAGAAGTAGAGCACACAGAAAGAAATCTGTTATAGTCAAGTTAATTCATTATCTAGGAATGAACGAATGAGTAAATGAACGAGTGAATGAAATGAAAAGAACCCCCCCAAAGAAGTCCTGTTCCAAAAAGTAACTCCTCCTATATCTTCCTTATATTGTACTGATCTTTTTGCTAGGTTTTGTTCCAGAACATCTATTTTATGGGGCCAAAATAGCATTACTTAACAATGTATTTAGAACTTTTCCAGTGAATGGTTTTGCATGATTTAGATATTGCAAAAATTGTTAAAATTAGCTAAGAAGGGGATGAAAAAAATGAATATGTTCCAGGTCAGATGCCATTCATTTTTCCATAATAGAACTGCAGACAGATGTTTCCAATTACACATATATGATGTTAAGGTTCATTGGATATTATATTTCATATCTACTTGTCCTTTACTAATCATTTATAATTATGACATGAAACATTTATCATAGTATTGTGATTATTCAAGCCACTTCTATTAAAAAAATCAAATGGTAAAATGGAAGCTAGAGCCAGAGAGTGAATAAATAAGTTACAGATATCATAATGACTGATTGATACGCTCTGATAGTCTGGTAGTCTTCAGCTCTGGAATATGAATAGGTAAAGACTTACTTTTTATAGAACTTAAGTTCTTTTGTATAAAAGACGATCTTTTATCATTCAAGTACATGGTCATTAAGCTGACTAGACCACTGACATCAGAAATATAGAGGCTGTCTTACCATTGGGGAAATCATTAGTGGGTTTTTACAAAGTTGATGGTTTCACTGATTGCAGATGCCCATGCATTTGTGATTTTTGAACTCCTTCGGGATTTTTCAGGGGCATTATCTGCTCAGGAGACCAAAATGCCTCAGAATCCTTTCTTTGTAAATAACTTTCCATATGATTTCAACCCAACATGCTACTCAATTTGGCTCCAGGGCATTCAAATCCCATATCCTACTAGGATGTTCCAGGAAGAATCAATATAAAGTGGCAAGTATTTTTTAAAAATTAGGTAGTGAAGTATAAATGAATATAACCAATGTTATATGTTGTGAATTCAATGAAGCCTCAGCTGTTAGATAAATGTCATATTCAGACTACTGTCTATTGTGTAAAGATATTATGTTCACATGTCTTTTGGCACTGATGTTACAAAGCATATTTCTCTGACAGCACCGGCTCCCTGTATGCCCATAGTTTCTTGAAGAAAGTAATATATAATTTTGGCAACAGCAAAGCTAGTTGAAACATTGGATATAAAAAATATATTAAGGTTCACTCTGCTTGGATATAGACACATATGCCAGATTAATTCTGGAAGAATGTCGCCTAAAATTGGGCTGTATTGCATTACAAAAAGAAACAAAATAAAATATGCATTTTGATTTGTTTTCTGTCTTTCAGGATATCAATGTATCTCCTCAAACATCACTGGCTTTAAGTTACGATTCAAAAGTGATTAAAGAGAAATATGAACAGCAG
This sequence comes from Crotalus tigris, assembly GCF_016545835.1. Taxonomy (NCBI): domain Eukaryota; kingdom Metazoa; phylum Chordata; class Lepidosauria; order Squamata; family Viperidae; genus Crotalus; species Crotalus tigris. The sequence goes on from NW_024100507.1 coordinate 400,412, forward strand.
GCCACGGATCATCAGGAGTATGAAAATGAACTGTCCATCCGGATAGGTAGAACAGCTTTACATTCAGGCAAGCATCCTGTCATATACCATCAAGTTAATATGATAATAGTGTGCATATGTCTGTGTATGTGCATATACACATCCTTCATGATGTGAAAAAAAATTAAGAAAATGGATAGCTTCTTTCTTTGGTATTTTTCATCTTCTAAATTTCTACCTTAGATCCTAATATTTGCATGTCATATTAACTGTTTACAATGCTCTTTGCTTTGGAAGATGGCTATCCTATTTGGAATGACGAATCCTGATTCTTTGATATTCATGTAGGCTCTCTATGGTTTCAGTGAGTTCCTTGTCTGTTTCCTCTATGACTTCCTTCACTTGGCCTGGTTGAAAGTTACTTATCAGCTGGTGGAATAGTAAAGTATGCTAACTATTCATTGTTAAGCACAGGTAGAAGCCCTCTTCCTTAGTAATTCTTATCAAGATAATAGTTTCCCTGTTGCTGAAATAGTTAATAACTATTAGGGAGAATTATCCTAATTCTAATCCTAATCAGTAAGAACATGCTTGGGTTCACTGGCCCTAGTGCTTTCATGCCCAGTCCATTGATTTTCCCTGCCCGTAGCTCTTTGGCAAGCTGGGAAGGGCATAATAGCCCAATTGACATAAAGGTGGAGGCAAGAATGGATGTTCTTAGATTCTTTCCTGGAATTCAAGCTGTTGAAAGCTGGGATACATTATCATTTTGTAGGTCTGGTTTGGGACCTCAGTGGGACCACTCCATTAGATTAAAAAAGCCAGGGACACAAAAATAAGAATAGAAATTATTCTTTGGAGTCTTCCTGTAAACACAGAAAAATACATTGAAATGGTTTTAAAAATGCCTATTAAGGCCCTACAGGTATTTAGTGTTGATGGAAAACTTGATTTACAAATTTGAAGAATATACATTTAAAAGTGCAGAAAAAATGAAAGTTTTTAAAAAAAATCTAAAATTGTTCAGTAAACACTTTTTTATTATTATTATAATTTTTACAATTTTACAATAAAAATCCCTTTCCCAATCCCTCCCAACCCTCTCCAAAACCCTCACCCATTCTTCCCAGAGCTAGATACAGAGTTAACTAGAACTTAGAAGAAAAAGCTTATAAACTCAAATAAATCACAAACAAATATGATTACATTCAATGAACAAATTATTAAATATATTAACTCCATTATATATTAAAAAAACAGAAAGAGAAAAAGAAGAAAATAAAGAAAATAAAAAAAATAATAAAAGGGGAAAAAAAGAAAAAAAACTAAACTATTCTACACTTCTAAATAATATCTTAAACTTTAAATATAAATTATTCAAAAGCTAAATAATATTTTCTGATATCATACCTATATTGTATAAAATTTATCCATCTTTTCCACACCAAGAGATACTTCTCTTGCGATTGATCTTTCAAAAAAGCCGAAATTTTTGCCATTTCAGATAAATAAGAAACTTTAAAAAACCATTCCTGCAAAGTAGGCAAAAATTCCTTCTTCCAATACTGTCCTATTAACAACCTTGCCACTGTAATTAAGTTTAACATTAAAATAATTTCTTTGTTCTCACAATCAGAGACAATGCCCAACAAAAACAATTGTGGAGTAAATTTTATCCTTCTTTTGAAGATTCTTTGTATATTCCACCATATCTTAATCCAAAAAGCTTTTATGCTTTTACATGACCACCAGATATGATAATAAGTGGCATCCAAACAACCACATCTCCAACATTTAGGCTGCAAGTTTGAGTACATACGAGACATTTTTTGTGGATCAAGGTGCCATCTATAAAACATTTTATAGAAATTTTCCCGTAAATTTTGGGCTTGTGTAAATTTAACATTCCTCACCCAAATAGTCTCCCATATATCTAATGAAATCGGTTCATCAAAATTTTGAGCCCATTTAACCATACAATCTTTAACTAATTCTGCTTCTGAATCCAATTCCACTAACACACCATAAATTCTTTTAATATGGGTTCGGCTTTGATCTCTAATTTGTTTTAACAAATTCTCATCCTCTTTAAGCAAGCCACATTATAATCTATCTTCCACCTTTCCAATAATTGTCTATACTGAAACCATGAATAAATAATATTTTCTTGTACTAGTTCATCCATAGATTTTAATTGCCAATTTTTACCATCCCACTTAAGTAATTGTGTATAAGAAATACTATTCATCTTAACTCCTCTCCTTATTCCTTCTATTGCATGCCATGGAATAGCCCATAATGGAATTCTTGAATCAATTCTATAATATTTCTTCCAAACCTGAGCTTAAATATTCAGAGTTTTAGGAGTTCAGTAAACACTTATGAAAACCCAGTGTTTGTGGAATGTTCATAGAAATGGATTGTCTTTATATCACAAAAATAGTACAAATTAGTACACAATATTTTGTATCACAAAAGATAGTACAAGTTAGATAATACAAGTTAGATTCTGTTGTATAGTTCTGTATTTCCACTTTATATAAAACTTTCACATAGAATTCTAATATTCTGCAATATTTTCCTTTCCATAATTGCTGGACATCATACAGATACAAATGTATTGGCTTGTTTGTTTGCTAAGGTGAATATTGATTACAAGAACCAATTCTACATAGTAGTGGTAACTCTAAAGCTAGAAACCATCTTTTTAAATAATTGCTTCAGTATTTTATTTTCACATAAGAATCCTTGGATTTTTTTAAAATGAGGAATCTCTTTTAAAAGGCAGTTTAAGTTGATTTAAGGGAGTGTTTATCCCATCACAAAGAATGATGGAAATTGTGAGAATTCAGAAGACAGTTCAATCAACTTTCTTGGGTTTCCAGGAATTGAAGAGCATTTATTTTCCAAAAATTAAACAAGTAAATCAAAACCCATCTTCTGCCCTAGCATATTTAGCATGTTAGTATTCGTATCAGAGTTTTATTTGTCAATAAGTATTATGAAAATTCTTGGGGGAACATTTTCCCTACTATGGATTGTTTACTTTTCTTTCTGCCAGAGAAAAAAGATTGCTTTTTTTCCCTGTCTTGCATTTTAATATATGAAAAAGATACAAATTGGGACTGGTATGCTTTCTTTCTTTGGAGACATGTTGTGTTCTGGCCTGTAGGGATGAACATATGCATAAATGCAATGTATCATGACTGTCAAGGAGGGCAAAGACAAAATACTAATCATAAGTTTATTAAGTTTCTAGTATTTCTAAAAGTTGCAGTATGTTTATGTCTACTTTCTTTGAGCACTCTTGGAATTCTAATAGCCCATAGTGGTCTGCAAATATTTGTCACAACATGGAAATGCAAATGAGCAAACACAACCCAATCCTTATGTTCTTGCATGTGAATGAAACAGTATTTAATTATTCCCAAGGGAATTTGTCAGGCTTCCAGGAATTCTCTAGAATTTTTGGACTTGACTTGGTCTAGGATGGTCACTGTTTTCAAATTGAAACTACGGTTAAGTCTGTCCATGTGTTGTGAAATTAAGGAGTTTTCATCATGTCTTCTGACTGCTAGTTGGTATTCATAGAGATGTTCTGCTAGTCTTCTGCCTGTTTGCTTTATGTAGTAGCTGTTGCTGTAGACTTTTCATGGCAGTCTAACAAATTGGACATCAATCGATACATAGACAAACAATTTTGACATACTATGCAAAAGAGACAACCAACAAGCCAAAATAGGATCAAAAAGATCAAAACATCTTCCCACCAGCAATCAACATCCAGATGAGCATAGATTGACACCATGATTAACACCAGACCAGCAATCAAGAAATAAATAATACCTAGTCCAGGGGTAGGCAACCTTGGCTCTTTTATGATTGGCTCAGGAATTCTGGGAGTTGAAGTCTACGAGTCATAAAAGAGCCAAGGTTGCCTACCCCTGGACTAGTCAACCTTAACAGTAAACAGTCAAACCAAAGAACCACCAAGACCACTCCCATCAACACTGACAAGGAAGCCACTAGAATAGAAATTTAGAGAAAAACCCATTCCTTAATAATACTGATGATGTTACCTAGTTTGGGTAATGAAATATCTGCAAGAAAACAACTAAGCTCAGAGAGCATCAAGGAGCCTCACATCAACCCTGAGCTACAAAATTCTCCTTTACGCATGAAAATAATACATGAAAGAACTAAAATATCAGTTTATAAGTCAATCGCCTACAAAATTCTACTCCGCCATTTTGCAGTTCTTGGGCACCCTAAGGTTTTTCCATCTCTTCATTTTTGTGTGAACTGAGGAGGGGCTTGTCTGAGACATTTACTTGAGTCAGTTTCTTGGTTGACTACCTTTGCCTTGGTAGTGGCTCTTCCTCTTGTCCTTCAAGGCCATTCCCCATGCCTTCCCCATCTCTGGCTGTGGAGTTTTTCATGCATTCTTTTCATCAGTGGGGGATATGAGGAAATCCATCTGTAGGTATCTAGCACTGTATCTCTATGGAGGCGCAGAAATCTATCATGTGTCACAAAATCTGGAAAAGCATTATACTATAAGACCAATAATGAAAAAAAATAATGGATTGGCTGGATCCCTGGCTCAAACTCAAAATCTAAAATATAATGCTCAGGATAGACTAAAAAAAACCAAACAAACTGAGAAACGGCAAGGATGAATTGAACAAACATATTAAATTCTTGAATTTAGACTGCCTGATATTTCTTTACAAGGATGCTTGTGAAGTAGCATCCAATCAGGCCAGTAAAAATATAAATATATAAAGTTTTCACCTTATGATGGATTCTGGTATGCACTGTAGAACTACTGGTGCAAGATTACATATTCCTATTTTGTTCTTATGAAAGGTTGGCAGGTAATCTTGCTTGTTGCTGGAGCATAAAAGGCCATTGGCGGGAATATATTTCAGAATTTGAAAATATTCTTTGGGCCTATAAAAGGCAGAATAATGTAAGTTTCAACTGATAGGAAATGCAAAAGGAGATGTTTGTTTTGGAAACAACATACATACATACATACATACATACATACATACATACATACATACATACATACACACACCTAGAACTAAGGAGAAGCAACCTGCCTCCAAAGTTGTGAATGCTCCAACACTAGAAGTTTTTAAGAAGAGACTGGATAACATTTGTCTGAAATGGTATAGGGTTTCCTGCCTGAAGAGGGGGTTGGACTTGATGACCTCCAAGGTCCCTCCCAACTCTATTATTATTATTGTTATTGTTACTGTTACCGTTATTGTTATTAATACACCATTTGCATATTCAATAGCTAGTTATCATGTAGTTTAACATACATGATTTAGCAGTTTACATTTAAATAATCTTTGACTAACTTGGGCTTTATCAGAACATGCTCTTACTATACACTCCGTATCAGCAGGTTCTAGCTGGTGTTGAGATTTGTGGAGTTAACACTTTTGAGGTTAGCTAGCATTTCCCTCTGTGGTTGGGTGAGTAGCTTGCTTAAGAATGTATATTAAATAATATAGTATAATAACTAAAAGCCTAAAAAATGGCAACTTGTCACCCAAAATGCAAGCCAAATAGAAACTCCAGGTGTTGCCTCAGCTATCTAGTTGCCACATCAGGAGGACTTTTTTTAGGGGGTCAGAGGTTTCTACCTAGGTGGAATATGACATTTTCTCTGGGTTAAGTTTTCCAAATGAAAGGAGGCATTTATAGTGAATGATCCCCTATTTCAAGATAGCTTAGAATGTTGTCAATGGTGCTCTGCCACCAAGGATGACTGAGATGAAGTGAGATGCTAAACAGTACTGAATTCTGTAAAATGAGACTTTTTTTATTTTGGATTTTTTTTTTTGTATTGGGTACCCTCCCCCATTGTTTCTGTGTGGATTACAAAATCTTTTCTGTCTGATTTATGGAGGGAATCTTCTATTGTATTAGACGTATAAATTAATGATAGGTTTACTGGATAAATACCCACGAAGACAAATGCAGAATTCACCTGCAGGTATATACTGTATATATTGTATCCTGTATGAGAACAGTGCAGTCAGGTGTGCCAGAAGATAATAGATTCCACCTCCATGTAGACATCTTATTGTTGAGATAATCTTTTGAGCTCCCAAGGTCCATATTACCTAGCTCTGGAAATTCTTATGAACTGAGTGACACCTATTACCTATTAAATAAACAACAAATTGACTTCCACTCAGAAAAGTGTTAGAGATGATGATGAAGGACTGGTCTTGCTGACAAGATAGAAGGTATTCAACGGTTGGTATAGTAACCATGAGGAAGTTATGTAAGACAGCAATGCTGAAATATTTAAATGTCATAAATCACTTAGACAGCTGGTTTCAGTGTTGAGTATGAAAATCCTGGGACAGTAGAAGAGCCTTTACTGTTCCTTGTAAGTATTTAATGCTGCCCTTGAGCGCTGTATATCCATGAATGACTAATTTAATGAGGCATTTAAGCATTCAGGCCAGACACATATAGCAGAGTATGTGTATCTGTGATATATGTTTATTGAAAAATACATTTATATTATACCTGACTATACTCTATCTTAAACATATGAGGTTGTCTACTTTTAAATTTTGATAGGATGTTCTTTTTCAGGACTTGAATTTTTCCATGTATAGTCCCCCCCAAAAAAAATAAAATCTAGATTTATTTGGCAATATAGTAGAAGCAACAATTCTTTCTGAGTTAGAGTCTCATTGGCCAAATCTTATGGAGTTGACTGAGGCATGATCTTGTGGTGTTAAATGGAAGGAATTTGATCCTGTTAATCCTAAGGAAGTACACAGGGTTTTCAACTCTGGAGCTATATATGGCCACTTGTGTCTTACATCCATTTATATATTTTTTATATCGCCTCCTTATTATTTTTACAAATAACTCAAAGTGACAAACATATCCAACACATCTTTCTCTTCCTATCCCCCCCCCCCCCCAACAATAACACTGTGAGGTGAGTTAGGTTGAGACAGTGACTGGCCCAAGATCACTTAGCTGGCTTTTGTGGCTAAAGTGGGAGTTGAATTCATGGTCTCCTGTTTTCTAGCCTGGCACCTTAAGTGCTACACCAAACTGGCCCTCAACTAGCCCTCCTTGGTTGGTTAAGGCTCCGGGAAGGATATATGTGGGTGGATCCATGCAGTAATCAATACTTCCTTGAGACAAGTTGTGGTTTAATCATCTGGAGTCATGGAATTTGAGTTGGGCAGCCGTATAACTGGATAAATAAATAAATAAATAATAAATGCAACATTACTGGGTTGTGATTATATAGGATGACACTACCGATGATACCATCCTCTTCAATCGAAGCTACAATATAATTCAGTACATTTACTGGACTTAGGTGTGCTAAATAGTAGCAGTTTCACTCTGTTGGTTCCAGAATCCCCTGTGAATATAAACTTAATAATCAGACAGAACTCCTGGCATGTCTCTTCTACATTATGTTGCCACTACCTCTTTACCTCTTGGTGATGCAACTATGTGTAAACCCCTGGGATGCATAAATGAACATCCTGTAGATTCATAAAAGTAAATTGATTTGTGTTTAAGGCTCTTGGCTGCTATGGGTTGGCACGCAGTTAAAAAGAGACATGGGGGAAATAACTGTTGGGAGAAAACTAGCATGCATGAAATATTCAGAAACCGAATTCATTATCAAGGTTATTTAATGATACACAGGGCTTGAGGGCTTCATAATGCCACCTATCAGGCCTTAAATCTCCACAATTTAAGAATGCAAGATGATTACTAACATAAAATAAATGGCAGGTCTAAGTTAGAAGCTTTCATCCTTTGTGGTACAAGAAGCTAAACGATTAAATGCGTTCCCTTGGAACTGCTCAAGCACTGAAGATTAAATCTGATGATTTATAACCTATGACGTGGTGAAGGATGGCTTGGTAGATAACAAATTGCACTTGAGTTTATTATTATTTCTAGGTCCAGTTCTTAACTATGATTGAGACTACAGGCATCTAGATCATTATCTGGACCTATCAGTTTTTCTGATGTTTGGTTGATATGTCCAATAAAGCAGGGGTTTTTGCAGGCAGATTTATTTCAACTTTAGTTTGTTTAACTTTTAGTCTTTATTGCAATCACTTGAGTTCTGACCACAGTATTATATAGGAACTATTATCCTAGGATAACGAAACAGGATATTTATTAATATTTTTCTCAATTTTAGTTGAGTCCAATCTTGAATTTGCTCCTCAGTTGTATTCATAATTCAGGACTAAAATGAGAAGCATTACTGTTAACAAAGTATGATAATTATATTTGTACTGTACTGGTATATTTTTTTCCATTATATTTTAAGCCTTTTATGTATAATTAGAGAAAACTTTTAGTATACCTATAAAATGACATTGCAAATACCAGCATTCCATATTTTTTGTGAATCTGAAAATCGCAAATAGTTTACAAGACATCTGATTGGGGAATGGCTTATACTATTAATATATTTCATCTTTATTTTAGTGGCGTTGCTGATCTTTAAGAAAGAAATTGATTTGATCTTTATTCTAATAAATTGTTTTGGAAGTTCCACCAAATCTAAATATCTTTATATGAAAAATAGTTCTTCATTTTTTCTAACAATACAAAATGATTAAATAAATATTTAGTCATTGGTGATAAGGACAAATACATTTCAGTATTATTGTTGTTAGATATTTCAAGGACCATATAACTTATCTAAACAAAATAATAACTGAATATCAACAGGGATAACTAAAGGAATCAATAGGAAAAACTGAAGGAATCAAAATGCCCCATGGAAATAATATCAAGATATTACATGAAGATTATTACTATAAATATGTGGGCATCCTTCAGTCTTGACAACAATACTGAAGTCAAATATAAGGTTGGAAGTGAATACTTCATGAGAATGACAAAGATCTTAAAATCCAAACTTTGTGGAGGTAACACCATCAAGTCAGTTATCACCTGGGCAATGTCAGACATTAGATATATAGCTGGAATAGTGAAGTGGATTCAAGAAGAGCTAAAGGAGCTGAATAGGAAGACCAGAAAAATAATAATAATGACCATGTCCTACATCCATGCAGTGGTTTACAAACTTTACTTATGAAGAAAAATACTGTAGGTGTTTGTGGAATATTGCAATTATTCCAGACAGTTTAGGAAGAAAAAATGGCATTAGAAGAATATCTGAAGGACAATAAAGAAGATGTACTGAAGCTAGTGTATCATGAAGGCTCATTGAGTTCTGAAGAGATCAAACTGGTCTACAAGAAAGACCAAATGAAGAATAGAAAATATACACGGAAGGCAAAGCAAAGTATTACATGGCCAGTTCATTAAAAAATAATAATTGCAGCCCAAGCAAATAAAAAGACCTGACAATAGCTAAAAGCAGGAACATTGAAGAATGAGGCAGAAAGGCCAATTCTGGCTGCATAAGACCAAGTCTTAAGAACAATCATATACAAAGCCAGAATTGAGAAGACAGCAACAGACAGCAAGTGCTGCCTGTTCAAAGAAGCTGAAAAAACAGTGAACCACCTAATTAGCTGCTGCAAGAAGATTGTACAGAATGACTAAAAACAACACTGTCGCAAAGTAGCAATGAAGATGCATTGGAATATTTGCCTGCAAGCAAGAATTGGTGGGACCACAAAAAAACCAAAATGCTAGAAAATGAAGAAGCTAAAAGTGCTCTGCGACTTTAGAATTCAAACAGATAAGCACCTGCCACATAACACCCCAGATTTAACAATTGTCAATAAGAAAGACACAAATGTTTGGATAGTGGACCTTGCACTACCTGAAGTCAGTATAAGAGAAAGAACTGGAGAAAATAATGAAATAAAAAGATCCGTAAATAAAGCAACTGTGGCAAAAGAAAGCCAAGAGGGTACTAATAGTAATATGTCCCTTGGGTACAATCCCAAAACTTCTGGAGCACCACTTGAACACCATTGACAAAATCACCATCAGTCAATTGCAAAAGGCAGCTTGACTTGGAATAGCTTAAATCAGTGGTTCTCAACCTTTTTAATGCCGCGACCCCCCAACCGGTCATAAGTCGAGGACTACTCAACCCGTCATAAGTCGAGGACTACTCAACTGGTGCAGTACCGTTTGCAGAATGGGACTTTTGGCGGGCTCACCAGGGCAGAGACAGCCTGGACAATTCCTATTGGCTTTTGAAAGCCAATAGAATTAGACTCTATTCAAGAGAGTCTATTCTATTGGCTTTCAAAAGCCAATAGAATAAAAGGGAGTAGCACAGCTAAGGAAAAGGGGAAATAAAATGGCGGACTGCGTTGTTTGGCGACCCCCCTGAAATGGTCATTCGACCCCAAATGGGGTCCCGACCCACAGGTTGAGAACCACTGGCTTAAATGAAACAACAAGATTTGCCTATCTCAGGTCTTTGGAAAGGACTTGATGGATGAATATAAATGCCAAACTCAGTTCTGAACCTCTGGCTGATTGTGCAATGAATCATCATAATAATACAACAGCAAAATCATTGTTGCATGCAATAGCTCCATTTATAAGCAGAAGCAGTGTAGCTTCACAGTTTTCTAGGAGCCTTCTTTCTTTCATTTGGAACTAAAAACAAGCTGTCAAAAGTGGTCATATTATTTTCTATGGAATAGAATTGGTTTGAGAATATTGCTGCTCTAAAATCAGATTCCTTGGACTGAAGCAACTGTACTCATATGATCTTTTGTATCCTTAATCTATTTTATCTATCTTGGTAAGACTGAGATTGGGCTTTGAGACGCATTTGTGATATATATTCACATAATATATTATTTCTAGAACAAGGGAGTGCTATGTGCAATTGATGACAGTTTCTTGTCACCTTGAGCTAGTTGATTACTGATGCCCAGATTTCAGAATCTAGTAGTCTTCTAATGTAAATGCATATCATTTGCATTTTTGGGAGTGCAAGGTAGGAAAAGACTAACCCGAATCATCAAATCCTCCTTGACTATGACATTGAAGAATTATGGATACTGTGTAATAATTGTATCTTTCTCATATAACTGTCGATAATCAGAGGGAAGTTTCAGAAGATAGTGATCTGTCTCATTTAAAGTTATCTGATGGAATCAAAAGGTTCCGTCTAGCATCTAATAAATCCTTTACACTTTCTTGCAGTTGGTGAATATATTACAAAGTGTGATCGTAATGGTGATTTCCATTAATCACTAAACTGAAAAACACTTTGGAGGTTTTTATTTAGGATGATCCTTCAGCGAACAAGTTTGAATGAGTGAGCGTGATTCTGCAGGGAATTTTGTTGCAATACAATTAATAGTAATTTATAGAAGAGCAAAGTTTCTGCGAAAAAATACACGATTTTAAGTAACTAAGAGAGTGGACTTGAAAATATTGTTTGTAGTCTTAAGAAGTCATGAAAGGAAAAAAAAAACCTTTAATAAAGGGCTATGAAATCTGTGGCATTCCAGGCATTTCCTCTGCTACAAATCCCAGCAGCCTTAGTTAGCATAGCCAACACTTAAAAAGTGCTGAGAATTATAGTTCAGCAACTTTTGAAGGTGTAAAAATTACCTACCTTATTCCAGTGCAGTCTTTTGAGGGGATAGCTGGAATCTGACAGGTGTGTGTGTGTGTGTGTGTGTGCACGCACGTGCAAATATGTATTTTTGGCTATGCTTCTGCTTTCTTCTCCATCTGTGATACTGAACTACCTGAATAAATGGTTTTCTTGGAACAGAGCACAAATGCAGGTTGATAGTCGGATGGAATGGGAACATCTTTGCACAGCTTAGCTTCAGATCCTTTGGCCTCGAAATCAGAGTCTTCAGTGCTAGAAGGAGCACAGGAACCTTCAGAAGCAACTGGGTTTCTTCACTGGTTCACATTACTTAAGGGGTTGCCCAGCCTTTGGGTTTTTTTGTATAATTTTTATTATTATTTTTGTTAAAAAAAAGAAAGATAAAAACTCATGTAAATTAATACAAAGTAGTCAATGAGAAAACTAAGTGCAAGAAAGAAAAAAAGAAAATAAAAATATAGAAAAAGAAGATACAAAGAATTTTGTTTATAGCAGTTATAATTATAAATGTATCTCTTACTGTATGCTTACACACATTCTCTTCATAATCTAGGCTTTCTAATCATCAAAACCATAAATCATACTTTTAATTTTTTTCTGTTTCATGGAAAAAATTTATAAGGGTTTTCCCGTCAACAATAAATGTAGACATTATCTTTTTTCTGATCAAAGAATTCAAGTTAGCCATCTCTTCATGCTCCATCCTCTTAAACAATTCCTCCATTGTAAGTAATGGCAACTCTTTTCATCGTTGTGCATGCAATAATCTCACTGCAGTTATCATGTAGAAAAACAAAATTCCCTATTTTTTTTCCAACTATTTATTCATCAGTCTCCAAAGAAAAACCTCTGGACTTAGTTGTCTATTAATCTTTAAAGTCCTTTGAATCAGCATGTGTAGTTGAATCCAACATTTTCTAGCTTTTTTACACGTCCACAAATATGATAAAATGTTCCTTCATGTTGTTCTCATTTCCAGCAAAGATCCAAAGGGCTTTTATACTTTCTAAACAATTTCGGCGAGACATATGCCCATGGTGCATCATTTTATAAAAATTCTTCTTAAGATTATAATGTAAATTCCAATCTGTTCAGCCACATATTTTCCCCTCATTCCATCTGTATATTATAACTGGTTTGAGCCCACTTGATCATAGATTCTTTTACTTGTTCTTCTTTTTCAAATTTCAGTAAACGTTTATACATTTTTATCATTTGTACATAGTTCTATTTCAAACTCAATTTTGTCTACTTTAAATCTTTCTAGTAATTGTAAGAGAACCATTGACAGTTATATCCTGGCATCAGTTCTTCTATTGATTTTATTTTACATTCCCCTTGACAAAATGCTAGCATCTATCTCACGGTAAGTTAGCCATTTATGTTTGCCTATTATTTATTGTCGAGTGATTTTAATATTTCTGTCCAGTTCTGAGAAGTTTTGGAGAGAAAACATTGCCCAGATTTCAGTGGGCTTTTAAATCATAATTTCTGTTTGATTGGCAGAACTTTTCAAGAGTCCATCTTATCAGTATTATGAAGGAAATTCTAAGCACACCTGATAATAATAGTAAGAAACTGTTACTATATGAAGTGAAGTGGTTCTTCTTACTCCAGTTCCACATTCCCAACATTATGATAACAGAATACATTGCTAAAATGTATTAATGTTACAAGGTACTCTGTATATATGTAAATAGATCTTGATCTTCTAGAGCAATTTTCAGGTTTCTTTTTTCTTCTCCGGCTTTGCTGTATGGTTATTTATATGTGATTATGCCAAACTGCCCCATTCTGCAGCTTTAATGCTTGTTGAATTTTGCTAGCCCAGTTCTGTTGCCAGCCCCCAAATGGACATCTTACAACTGGCCATGTGCCTGGCAGGGCTTCTTTCCAGTGACATGATTTGCTTTAAATATAAGCATTTGGTTCCTGTTCTTTGCCAAATTCACTTCCCCTCTTCCTGCCATCATGTCCAGTTGTATTATCTTCTGCCAAGCTAATGATCATTTGGAAAGCAAGTGGAACCATTTCTTCTCCACTTCTATTTAACTGCAGTTTCATTTTTCCTGTGTATTCTATTTCTACTCTATTTTTTTCTCTGCAAGGCCACAATAAGTAGAATAATCACCTTTCCATTTAAAAAATAGGTTATTTGAGGAGAAAAATGTGGTAAATACAGTTGTAACCTTTTGGGACTTTCCAACATTAAAAAAAAAGCTTTATAGCAGATTGTGTTCCCAATATGTCATTAAAAATATGTAGTAGATTTAGCATTCTTCTGTTAAATTCTTTCCATTCTATTATGGAATGAAAAAGTTACAGACATAAAATAAAGAAAATGTACCTTTGTTTTTCTAGGACTTGGATAGCTTCCAGAATTTAGCTTGTTTAATGTTAATATTTTGTACATTGTTGACATCTTAACAATCATCTCTGTATTTTATTTTTGGGGATGGTAACTTTTGTGGGTGGTCCCAGAGTTAACAGTAGCAAAGGTAATTCCTTCTCTCTCTTTTTCTCTTTGTGTGTGTGTGTGTGTGTGTATGTGTGTGTGTGTGTGTGTGTGTGTAAGAAGGAAAGATAAATGCGAGATTTCCTATTTCAGAAATGTGAACCAAATGCTTAAAAGAAAAGTATACAGAATCAGGTTAAAGCTGGCATAGATCTTTAGCCCCTGTCAATACTGTAATTGTGTTTTTGTGTCCTTGCTAGTACTGCAGACCCAAAGGGGATATTGTTCACAACAACTTAACACTTCTATTTTCTAAATTTCCTATCAAAAATACAAAATTTTGTGGTGTAAAAGTTCCACATTTGGAATATCTCCTGCAGTATCTCTTGTCAAAAATCTTGGAGAGTTCCTGCCACTCAGTTTGGACAGGGGTCCCAAATGCTTAACAGTTGTGGCAAAAAAGTTGTAAAATGGGGCACAACTCACCCAATAACTGTCTTGTTTAGCAACAGAAATTTTGGGCTCAATTGTGGTTGTAAGTTGAGGACTGCCTGTAAATAAAAGGAGGGGTGTCAAACTGGCAGTCTGTAGGCCGGATGCATCATGCACAGGCCAGGCCCACCCCAGCTGCACAAAGGCAAAAGAGTCACGATATGTCACCATAGGTCACATGACGCAGTTGAGTCTGACACCCGTGTTCTAAAACAAGCACCCCCTTCCAATTGTTTTGAAATCACTTTCCATCAGATTACATATATCATAGAGACACAGACCAATTCCTATTTCAAAATTGCTTCCACCAAAGGCATTTCTTCAAAATAAAATTGGAAAGTTGCATTCTTATCGTTTTCCTATGAATTTGAGTCTAAAAAATTCCATTCATATTCCTTCCTTCCTTCTTTCCTTCCTTCCTTCCTTCCTTCCTTCCTTCCTTCCTTCCTTCCTTCCTTCCTTCCTTCCTTCCTTCCTTCCTTCCTTCCTTCCTTCCTTCCTGCTGTCCCCAACTCAGAAAGATTGCTTTGTTGCCTTCCCTGTCATCCTACAGTTTCTCCCATGAGCTTTCTTTAACTCCTTAAAGTTCTTGCCAGCCATTCTTCATCTGTTCTGGAGTACACTGTACTTTTCCCATTAATTCTGAGATTTGCCTGCAGCCATCTCATCACCTCATCAAGCAAGATGCACGAGCAGGGCCCGTCTACTCCTCCACCAGTTATTGTTAGTGGATGATGCAATTCAAAGCAAACTTTTTGTTTTGCTGAGAATATTCCTGAATCTCTATAGATAGTTTTTATTTTTTTATTTGGCATCCTAGCTTTATGATAAAATGGAAAAAGATGATAAAAACAATACCGATCAATTCTGGCACATTGTGGTTACTACCAACATTTTATTCCAAGGATGTTCCTACTGTGACCCATGCTAGTACCTTTAGTCTACTCTAGAGCCTTTCTTTCAAGCTAACTTTGTGTTGCCCTCATTCTACCACTTAGAAATTACACTTAGTATATTTTCACACATTTAAGATATTGGTGTGTTGTTATCATTAACAAGGAATACTGTATTAGGCATAGGGGTGTTTAAAATTTGTAATCTTACGTCTTATCTATCTTAACAAAAAACATGTGAAAACCTCAGCTGACCAAAGCACAATAGAGAGAAAAGACAAATATATGTGGCATGATCCCAATTAACCATGAAAAATGTAACTTGGAATATAAGAGAACTTAATGGTAAAGAACATTTTTTACCTAATTTAACTAATGAAATGAAGAAAAACAGATATTTTGTGTGTCTGAAATTAAAGGAAAGGGAAAGGATATATTACAACTGAATGTAGGTGGTTTGATTTTGCACAGAGGAATTGGTGAATATATGCAGGGAAGTGAAGTTGGTGATTGACAGGGCTAAAATGTATGTAAAAATATGAATTGATATCATGTAGGTCGTTTCGAGTATGCATGTACGTAACTATTCATAGTCAAAGTTGATGATAGTTATATGTTACATTTCAGTAAATGGTGATATGGAAGAATAAAAAAACTAATTTCTACACATTTACATGAATCTTGTATTTGTTACTAATTTTCTCAATCTTTCATAATCAACAATCAAAATAATTGTGCTTTCTATTCACATCTTTCAACACAAATAAATGTTTGCTTAAACCCTATATTAGAAACATGTTTAAGCAGATGCTATACAAGGGGTATATTTCCTGGGTCTTATAGCCCAATTATTTTTCCTTATTTGCTCATTTCATTCCGACCCATTCATTCATGTTACTTAACAAAATAATCTTTTTATTTCACTTTATTCAGAATATTGTATAAGATTGCATAATATTGCATAAATTCCCTCTATCTCCTGATTATTCTATATCACTACTCTTGGAACATAACATGCAGCTATCATTATCTGATTGAGTGAGATTGAGATCACATGACTGCAGGGACTTGTAACCGCCATAAGTACAAATGCCAGCCTTACAAAGAAGCTGACAAGTCAGTGGGCTGCCTACTCAACTCCTGCAATTTGTTTGCACCAAATGACTATACAGAATGGCATGACAAAGTGGCAACATTGATGCATTGGAATATCTACCAGAAATATCTCTTGCATGCAAGCAGGAATTGGTGGAACCACAAAATAGCTAGCATAATAGAAAATGAAGAAGCTAAAGTTCTCTGGGACTACCATGGCAAAAGATACTATCAATAATAAAAGGTGCTTTGGCTGCAATCCCAAAACTATATAGAGCACTAGTTGAACATTATTGGCATTGACAAAGTCATCATTGGTCAATTGCAAAAGGCAGCTTTACTTGGAACAGCTCACACCCTGGAATGACACCTCTGAAACCATCAAACAGTTTCATCTGCCTCGCAGGGAAGGATTAGATAGATGGACAAAAATACAATCCAGTCTAAACATCTGGATCACTGTGTGGCTAATCATAATAATTAAACTGCCCAACTCTTAATGACTTTAGGTAGCCCACAATATTCAAATAAATTATAATAAAATCAATAAATAGACATGTTCAAAATTTCTAGTTTTTAAAATACTTTTTAAATGGCTTTTTAACTTCCAAACATGTATTCAATTATGATTAGAACACCCAACTCACAAACATTCAGTTCCAAACAAAAAATAGCAATCTCAAGAAAAAGGGGCAAGTATCAGTAAGAAGATCAGTAATTAGGGCAAATCCTGTTTCTTCCAAAGCTTTTCCATATTAGCAAAAGTAGATATGGGATTTGCCTTGTATCTCCCTGATCTGATGCAAAATTAGGGGTCTGGTCACAATATCGGGCATTCTAAAGATGTGATTGCCTTTTTTTCTGCAACTAAACTCAGACGGAAAATCCACAGGTGGCTTGTACGGACGAAGAGAATTCTTGAATATCAATGGGTGAATGAAAAAATATTGTGCTGATTTCCAAAGTTGATAGATAAGCTTTCAAAGGTTTCAGCTTCTTCTAACTTACAGATTTTTCACTTGGAGTGGTAAGGGGGATATTTACAGTCCAAACATCCTGCTGTTTCAGTGAAATTCTTAAAGCTCTCTACAACTTTTAGTTTGCAATGCCAGCAATCAAGAATGACACTGGAAAATATATCAGTGGCATTAAATAAGTGTAAAAAAAAGTTATCTTCCCACAACTGCTAAATGCAAATTTATCAGATGTCATACCAGAACCAGATATCTTGATTCTTTGGATCTTTAACCTTAATTCAAGATCCCGCTTATAGCATAGATTTGCAAGAATAATATAACAATGCAGACAAGAAAGAAATCATACACAAGTACAAGATAATGCCTCCTGAATAAAACATTCTCTCTCTCTCTTTCTCTCGCTCTCCCTCTTTCTCTCTCCCTCTCCCTCCCACACACACCCGTAATGTGAGTAGCTATTGAAGCAGAGATTTTTCTGTTTGATATAGGATTATATAACAGAATAACAGAGTTGGAAGGGACCTTGGAAGTCTTCTAGTCCAATCCCCTACTCAGGCAGGAAGCCCTATACCATTTCAGACAAAATGGTTGTTCAGTCTCCTCATAAAAGCCTCCGGTGATAGAGCATTCACAACCTTTGGAGGCAAGTTGTTCCACTGATTAATTGTTCTGTCAGGAAATTTCTCCTTAGTTCAACATGTCATATCAACATGTCCTATACATCAAACCTGATGAACATTCTGTTGCAATATACCGTATATGCCCGCGTACAAGGCGACCCGACGTATAAGACAACCCCCATCTTTGGTGCCGAGTCGCATTCCTAGAACGTCGTCTTATACGCCGGAAACTATCAGTATTTCTGGCGTATAAGACGACTCGGCGTATAAGACGACCCCTGTCTTTGGCGCCGATTTTAACACTTGCAGAAGTCGCCTTATACGCCGGCATATACGGTAGTAATTTTAAAAAAGGGGAAATATACTAAATGTGTTATATTCAGAATACAGATGAGAACATTTTCATGGTAGACTGATCTTTCAACAAGAGACTAATAATAATTCTGTGTTCTGCTAATAACATGGATAGGGTTTTAAAAAATGAATTCTGTGACCCAATAACATTCTGGTACAAAGTTATATGATTTATTAATCTCTACCAATAGTTCCTGATTAATGGCTGTACACCATTTATTTTCAACCTTAGCTGAAGGCAGAAATAAACTGTAAATTAACATTAAAGCAATTGTGGAAAATTAGATATTCTTTCTTCAGGCATGCTTCAAATAAAGAAACATCAGGGAACTCAGTATTCTGATGTTTGAACAGCTGTATCTATTTCATTCAAAAGCTCTGCATAATTTTCAGAAAATTGATTGTGGTAAATTGAAGCTCTCTGTTTCTTGCTTTCTCATGGTTATTGGCACTCCTTTTTTCTATTTCCTTGGACCTGGCCTCCTTCTTCACAATTCTATAGAAGCAAACTCCATTTGCTTTTGTTGATATTTCACGTTTACTGCATTTCAGTATGATTCTTTATAGATTGCCAGGAAAGATAATTTTAGATCAAAGTTTCTTTCATGTGGTATATGGCACAGGATGATGGCCTTTTGAATAAGTCTTTTATGTTATCAGTTATCAGAATAATGATTGTTCTTTTTTGTAACTAGAATCAACATTACTGTAGTTTATATTAAACATCTCATAAATTTGAATTCTCCTCAGAAACGGAAAAAAATCTTTTATTATTTGAAACAACATACCAATGATGTTATTTGTTTACAGGAAACTCATATTCTACTTAAAGATCAGAAATATTTAGTTAATGCTCGTTTGGGATCTCATTTTATATCTCCTGCACCTGGGAAGAAAGGGGGAGTTGTTATATATGTCAAACAAAACCTGCCAGCTTGTCTGGTAGAATCAGATCCCCAGGGGAGATATGTGATGATTGAACTTGGTATTTATGGTAAGAAAGTACTTATAGTTGGACTTTATGCTCCAAATCAACAACAGGAACAATTTTATAAACAGTTACACCAAAAAATAACTTTGCTTGATTATAGATCAGTGGTATTAATGGGTGATTGGAATGGTGTCTTAGATACACAAAGGGATAAGAAAGGTTCCTCTCCTTTTCTTAAACAAGCAAGGCTACCTAAAGCCTTTTTTGATATGAAAGAAGACTGGGAATTAAGGGACTATTGGCGGGAACGTAATCAAGAGGAGAGAGACTTTACTTTTTTTTCTGACAGACACCAATCTTTTTCAAGAATTGACTTTTTCTTGATTACCACGGATTTGTATAATAAAGTAAAGAATGTAAAGATTTTTCCTAGATCACTGACGGATCATAGTCCAGTTTGGATGGAGTTGATTCAAGAGAAAGAGGAAAGAAGATCCTGGAGAGTTAATGAAAATTTGTTTAGACAAGAGAAGAATGTTCAAAAACTAAAGGAGTGTTTAAAGGACTATTTTGCTTTGAATATGTACAAGGGGACTTCAATGTCAATGGTATGGGATGCAGGTAAAGCATTTATGCGCGGTGTTTTGATAAAAATGAATAATTTTTATAAGCGAAATCAGATTCAGAAACGTAGAGAACTTGAAGATGAAATTAAACTAAAAGAAAGGGCTTTGATTCTAAATCCTTCTGATGAAAGTACTAAAGAATCTGTAAAGTTATTAAGGTCACAATTTAATATGTTGATAGCAGATCAAGCTGCAACCAATTTATTATTTATGAAACAAAATACATTTTGTAATGCTAATAAGCCGGGGAGATGGTTGGCTTATCAATTAAGAAAGAAACAGAGACTGAGAATAATAGAGAAAATAAATTATAAGGGTAAATTAGTTTCTCAGAAGGAATTAATTAAAAAATCTTTTTTGGATTATTATCAAAACCTATACAAATCTACTAATGTACAACTGTTAGATATAAATAAATATTTAGCTGAGGCAAGTTTTCCTAAACTGACTGAGGATCAGAAATATGAAATTAATGGTTTAATTACTAAGGAGGAAATCGCCTCAGCAATTCAACAATTGAAATTAGGGAAAGCACCGGGTACGGATGGGTTAACAGCTGTTTATTATAAAGCTTTAATGGAGGAGATGATTCAACCATTAAATGATCTTTTTAATGGTATCTTACAGGGTTTAGAGATTCCTCCTTCATGGCGTAGTGCTTTTATATCATTGATTCCAAAGGAGGATCAAGATCTTACTTTACCAAAAAAGCTATAGGCCTATATCTCTTTTAAACGTGGATTATAAGATATTTGTAAAAATTTTGGTAAATAGGCTTATGAGGGTGGTGCATCATCTTGTGCATAAAGATCAATCAGGGTTTATAACAGGAAGGTATATGAAAAACAATGTTAGACAAATTATTAATTTATTAGAATACTTAGATAAGAACAACCAAGTTCCTGCAGGGCTCATATTTTTAGATGCTGAAAAAGCATTTGACCAACTGAATTGGCATTTTATGCTAAGAGTAATGGAAGAAATGAATTTTGGTGAAAACATATTACAAGCCCTTAAGGTAATATATCAAAAACAAACAGCACAACTTATTGTTAATGGAGGTTTGTCGGAGGTTTTCACAATAGAGAAAGGTACTAGACAGGGGTGTCCTTTATCGCCATTGTTGTTTGTTTTAACTTTGGAAATATTATTGATTAAAATTCGAGAGTCTCAGGAAATTAAAGGAATATATGTTAATAAAAAAGAATATAAGTTGAGAGCTTTTGCGGATGACTTGGTTGTTACTTTGTCGCAACCTGATTATTCTGTAGTAAACTTATTACAGTTGATTCACCATTATGGTTTGGTCTCGGGTTTTAAGATTAATGTAAATAAGACTAAAATTTTACCTAAAAATTTGTCGAGTCAGGAGAAGCAGATTTTGGTTAACTCGACGGGTTTTGAGATTGTTAATAAGGTAAAATATTTGGGGGTGATGCTGTCTGTTTCTAATGCAAAACTATTTAAAAATAATTATGAAAGGTTGTGGGTCGGGGTACAGAAAGACTTGAAGAATTGGGAAAAGCTGCAATTATCCCTCATGGGAAGAATTGCAGTGATAAAAATGAATATTCTACCCAAGTTTCTTTTTTTGTTTCAAATGTTACCAATTTTGAAAAATGAGATTAATTTAAATGAGTGGCAGAAGGGTCTCAATAAATTTATTTGGGCAGGGAAAAAACCAAGGGTTAAGTTCAAAATTATGCAAGACTTCCGTGAGAGGGGTGGACTCAAGGTACCAAATTTGAAATTATATTATGATGCGGTGGTTTTAACATTAATTAGTGACTGGGTAAATTTGACAAATTCTGAGATACTTTATCTAGAGGGATGGGATTTACTTTATGGGTGGCATGCCTATTTAATATTTAATAAAAAAATAGATTGGGCTTTTAAATCTCATATTTTAAGAATTTCTTTACTTAGGATTTGGAGAAAATATTATAAAAGTGATTTTAAAGTACCATTATGGGCTATACCTTGGCATGCGATAGAAGGAATAAAAAGAGGGGTTAAAATGGATATGGTGTCTTATAGACAGTTACTTAAATGGGATGGACAAAACTGGCAATTAAAATCACGGGAAGAATTAGCACAAGAAAATTTTACTTATTCTTGGTTCCAATATAGGCAACTACTAGATAGATGGAAGATGGATTGTAAGGTGGGTTTTCTTAGAGAAGATGAAAATCTTATTAAGCAACTGAAGGATCAAAGACAAACCCACATTAAGAGAATTTATGGGGTTTTAGTTGAATTGGACTCAGAAACGGAACTAATTAAAGATTGTATGATTAGATGGGCGCAGAACTTTGGTGAGCCAGTTTCATTGGACACCTGGGAAACTATTTGGGTGAGAAATGTCAAATTTACTCAAGCACAGAATCTAAGGGAGAATTTTTATAAAATGTTTTATAGATGGCACCTTGATCCACAAAAAATGTCTTACATGTACCCTGACGTGCAACCTAAATGTTGGAGATGTGGTTATAAGGAGGCTTCCTATTATCATATTTGGTGGTCATGTAGAGAGATAAAAGCATTTTGGATCAAAATATGGTGGAATATCCAGAGAATTTTTAGAAGGAGGGTAAAATTTACTCCGCAATTATTTTTGTTAGGTATTGTTACAGATTGTGATACAAAGGAGGTTGTATTGATGTTAAACTTGATCACAGCCGCGAGGCTGTTAGTTGGACAATATTGGAAGAAGGAATCTTTGCCTACATTGCAGGAATGGTTTTTTAAAGTAGCTTATCTGGCGGAAATGGCAAAGATTTCGGCTTTCTTAAAGCAACAAACGCAAGAGAAGTTTTTTGCTATCTGGGACAAATGGATAAAATTTATACAATTTAGATTGGGTATACAAAAATATTATATAGCTTTTTCATAAGTTTTATTTTTATATATATTATAGATATCTTTTTTATATATATAAATATAAAGTTTTTAATTTATTTTTATTTTTTTTTTTTATTATTATTTCTTAAGCCTATATTCTGCTCTGGGAAGCTCAGGGGGGGGGAAGGGAGGGTTTTTGGGAGGGGTGTGGGGTGGGGGGTTTTTTTTTATATGTATTGTTTAATTTTTTTTTTCTTTTGTATATGTTGTTTTTTGTTCTGTATTGTTCTTGTTTTTCTTGTAAAATTTATAAAACTTTTAATAAAAAAAAAAAACATCTCATAAATTGCTAATATTTTGATTAGAATTCTAATCATGGTGCCATTTGAGCACTGTTGATATTGACAAAGTCATTAACAGTCAATTACAAAAGGCAGCTTGACTTGGAACAGCTTACATCCTGATGTAAGTTTCATGTACATCAGGCGTGTCAAACTGCCAGCCCACAGGCCGGACGCGTCACAAGGAAACCACATCCACCCCATTGCCAGCAATGGGGAAAAAGTTCTGATATATCGCGCGAGGTCATGTGATGTCGCGAGTTTGACATGTCTGATGTTCATGATGATACCTTTAACATCATCAGTCCTAGGCCCTTGGGAAGGACTCGATAGGTGGTTAAAAAGGCCAAATCCAATTTAAATATCTGGCTGATTGTGCAACCAGCCATAATAATAATATTTTTCTTTGTTTATTGTTCTTCAAGGGTATGTCTATTGATCGGCAGTGTCCCATCTGCTTGCCCACATGTATAATTTTCATAATTGATTGTTTTGAATATTTTTATAGCTTGAGTGAATAGATGATCTTATTCCAAGGTCTTAAGAAAAAAGGCTTTTGAGTCTTTATCTTGGGCCTTTGATTACAGGTAAGTAATATGTATATCTGCCAAAAATAAGGGTTTTTTTAATATTCAGATTTTTTTCATTTCCTTTAAATGAGTCATAGGGTAGCTGGCTACCTTCCCAAGACTTTCTTTGTTCTTTAACATCTTTGGATTCTCCTTTGAATCTATATTTATTGGTCTAAATGTAATAATCTATATTCTACTTGCAAAATTTTGGTGTCTCTAAAGTGCTCTAAGCATTATGGTAAATGATCTATAAAGAACACAAGTGACAGCTGCATCCTGGATCTCATTTACCCCTGACAGATATGGATAGAAGTCTTCCAGCTGTTTCACATTGCATCAAGTATGCCTTCCAGTAAATTGCACAACTAGATAGATTTTCCATCTATATATCCTTTCCTGCACTGATACCCTCTAGATGTGCAATATTAATAATCTCCAACCAGTACAACAAATGATGTCTATGAATTATATGATCTGTAGTCTACGCATCTGGAGGTCATCAGAATAAGGAAGGGAGGTCTGTACATTATTAGGAGATATCTTATTTCCACTCTAAGGGTAGCATTGTTGCATGGATTAACTTATTTGTGTGCACAATAATGCAACCTCTTCAAGAATAATTATTTTAAGACACATTTACCAGAACGGAATCAGTATAGAACCTTAAAGATTCTATACATGGAGGCCAGTAACTTTATCAGGAAGATGGTTATAATTCACCTCAAATATGATGAGTTAACACAGCATTCTGATATATGATTCCTAATGTATTACTTGGTCTCTAGATATATACAGGACTGCATGACAAAGGTAGTGAAAGGATATGTAGGAATACTGTATGAGTTTTTAAAAACTGAGTAACAATTTAAGAATTTTAATTGTTAGGTGTTACTTATTTATAGACTAGATTTTTATCTCGCCTTGATTATTTTTACAAATAACTCAAGGTGGCGAACAACACAATACCGCTTCCTCCTAGTTTCCCCATAACAACAACCTTGTGAAGTAGGTTGATCTGAGAGAGAGTGACTGGCCCAGAATCACCCAGATGGCCTTTTGCAATTTAACATTCACCTCTTTTAATTTAATATTCCCAGTTTCTTGGCTAGCATAATTTTTAGTCTGACCATATTTCACTTCATTTTGTCCATGCTAAATGCCAGACATACAGTAGAGACTGCTGCTGACTCGCATACATGATTTATGAGGATTAATCTAACTTTCCCATCTTTTTTGCTTGATGAAGCTTTAACACAATATTCCATTGTTTCTAATGTTAAAGAAATTTGCGGCATTTGAAGACAAGGCAAAACGCAATAATACTTTATTTTACATTATTTTATTTTACATATTTTACATTGATACCACTTTACAATGCCTTGGTAAGGCCACACTTGGAATACTGCATCCAGTTTTGGTCATCACGATGTAAAAAAGATGTTGAGACTCTAGAAAGAGTACAGAGAAGAGCAACAAAGATGATTAGGGGACTGGAGGCTAAAACATATAAGGAACGGTTGCTGGAATTGGGTATGTCTAGTTTAACGAAGAGAAGGACAAGGGGGGACATGATAGCAGTGTTTCAATATCTCAGGGGCTGCCATAAAGAAGAGGGAATGAAGCTATTTTCCAAAGCGCCTGAAGGCAGGACAAGAAGTATCGGGTGGAAACTATCCAAAGAGAGAAGCAACCAAGAACTAAGGAGAAACTTCCTGATAGTTAGAACAATTAACCAGTGGAGCAACCTGCCTCCAGAAGCGGTGAATGCGCCAACATTGGAAGTTTTTAAGAAGAAACTGGACAGCCATTTGTCAGAAATGGTATATAGGGTTTCCTGTCTGACCAGGGGGTTGGACTAGATGACTTCCAAGGTCCCTTCCAACTTAATAATAATAATAATAATAACAATTATGGATCGTCGCACAGTCAGCCAGATGTTCAGACTGGATTTGGCATTTTGTCTACCTATCGAGTCCTTACCCAGGACCTGGGATAGGCAGATGTGGATGTTTGATGGTATTACAGATATCGTCGCAGGATGGAAGCAGTTCCTAATAAGGCTGCCTTTTGCAATTGACTATAGCGAATTTGTCAATGCCAATGGTGTTCAAGTGGTGCTCCAGTTGTTTTGGGATTGCACCCAAGGAGCCTATGACTATTGGTACTACCCTTGCTTGCTTTTGCCACAGTCTTTCTATTTCTATTTGTAGGTCTTTGTATTTTGTTATCGTCTCCAGTTCTTTCTCTTCTATTCTGCTATCTCCAGGCACTGCCACGTCCACTATCCAGACTTTTTTGTCTTTCTTATTGACAATTGTTAAGTCTGGGGTGTTATGTTGCAGGTGCTTGTCTGTTTGAATTCTGAAGTCCCAGAGCAGTTTAATTTTATCATTTTTCTATGACTTTCTCTATTTTATGATCCCACCAGTTTTTGCTTACAGGCAAATGATATTTTTTGCAGATCTTCCAATGCACCATTGTTGCTACTTTGTCATGCCGCTGCTTGTAACCAGTCTGTGCAATCTTCTTGCAACAGCTTACCAAGTGGTCCACTGTTTCTTTAGCTTCTTTGCATAGGCGGCACTTACTGTCTTTTGCTGTCTTCTCAATTTTGACTTTGTATGCATTTGTCCTTAAGGCTTGGTCTTGTGCAGCCAGAATTAGTCCCTCGGTCTCTTTCTTCAATTTTCCTACTCTTAGCCTTTGCCAGGTTTTATTATTATCTGCTTTCCCAGCTATTTTTTTCATGTATTGGCCATGTAGTGCTTTGTCTTCCCATGCCTCTATTCATAACAATTATTATTATTATTATTATTATTATTATTATTATTATTATTATTATTATTATTATTATTACTGGTAACAGTAATCAGAAACAGGGCTAGACACAATAATTCACAGGACTTAATGAGATATAGGCACTTACAAAGGTCTTGAGAAGTGTAAATGGGAAAAATGATAAACCGCTATACTTGTGTCCAGGAAAAGGACAATAATTACAAGTAGTCCTTGATAACAGCCCAAAATGTCTGTTGCTAAGTGAGACAGTTGTTAAGTGAGTTTTCCCCCATTTGACAACTTTTCTTGCCACATTTATTAGTGAATCACGCTCCAGTTCTGGAAGATGAAAAAAAAGAATGAGAAGTAAAATGTATTTTGGATTTTAGACTCAGGAGATGTTTTTTGTAATATTTTATTACCTTTAATTGGAGAAGTTGTGAAAAACTGGAGTAGATGTGCACGCTTCATACAGCAGTTGCATCTCAAATTCTTACGCAGACATTGTCCCAGTGACTTGCCATTACAATCAATAAACAGTGAGCCTAGTACAAAGAAAACTAGTTGCTTCCTGCTCCTATAGTCTCTGCAGTAATGGTTGGTGGGCAAGAAGAAGCAATGGGGATTTTTTTAGCTCTATCTCAGAGGTCCCCAACTTTTTAAGCACCAGGGACCGGTTCCATGGAGAGAGGTTTTTCCGCAGACTGGAGGGGGCATGGTTTCATGTACTGCCTGCATCCCGCAGATGGGGTTTTGCTTGTTTGTGCAGTTTCTGGCATGCCGTGGCCCAGTGCCGGTCTATGGAGCAGGGATTGGGGACCCTACCCTATCTGACTCTCCATGGCAAGACTTGCGCATTGAATATGGGAAGCTATTGGGACCACTGAAAAGCAACAGTGGAGAGAATGGGTTGGTAGCATTACCCACAATGATTTGCCTGGGCCTTCTTTCCACATGGGAGGAGCGATTGGTTCTGATGGATGAAATGATGTAGAGGAATGCAAGGATAATCTTGAACAAGGCATGCAGGAACTATTGAAACAAAATAAAAGGCAATTTGGTCCTGGGAAAAGAGGAGGTGGGGAAAAAGATATTAAAAATAATTCCCCACTTCATTCTGTTTGATATTAAGGGAGGCTTGATATTTTGGGAAGCTTTTAAGGTTCTGTTATTATACAATTATTACTATATTACATTGTAGTAATTCTTACAGTGTCTGTTTCCTGAACTGGCCTATTTTGAAGGGGTGACAACCAACATAACAGAACGTTCAGACTATGTGGAAACCTATTTGTGTACAGTTGTTTTCAGGTAGGCATTTCTGTTAATATAGTTTGTAAATCACATCAGGAAATCGTCCAACACTGATAAGTAGGACCAGGAACCAGTCTTTGATTTCATCATACAATACATTTGATGCTCCCTATACACAAGTAGCAAGTCAATCAAGTGCTGTTGTCCTTAATTCTTTTATATATGTATGAATGTTTGTGTGTTTGTCTCTGAGTATTTATTTTATTCTGTCAACTTCTTTAAGGGGATTTTGCATCCCAAATGCCAGCCTAAAAAGTCTAAAAGAAATAAAAAAGATTTGAAAGGGCAGATTTGAAAATAAAATGTTCAGGGCCTCAGCAATTGTTCCTGGTGAGACTTTGGAAAGATAAAATGAAAATAGCTAGCATTTTTCATTTTGAGATGAAACATTTATCCTCTTTCAATTGTTAATGATATTTTTTTTAAGTATCTGTTTAAAGTAATTGAATAAAGGCTATGTTTTAAAGATTGGCCCCAAAGAGATTTCTGTTTGAAAAGCTTTTTGAAGCCTTTGTTCTCAAAAACAGAGCTACTATAAAACAGGTGTAATTTGCAGATAAGAATTGTGTCAGCCATGCCCTCTTTTCTTTTCTCATCAAGGACATATTTGAGTTGCTCGTGCTGAAGTGTTTGATTCCAGTTGTGATCTAGAAGCATCTGGGAAGGAAGGACAATAATTGCTTTTTTGTAAATTGTCCAATTCAACTATTCTAGCAATATGCCGTGTAGATGTATGTGATGTTATCTTTTTTAACCATACATCCATTTCTTTTATTATACTTTTTGACGATAGTCCCAAAGGTTCATCAGATTCAATTTGCTATCTGAGTGTAGTCATTTTACAGGAAAGTAATGTTTGAAAAATCTCTAACTCTGGTGTTTTGCTTCATGTTATTGCTTGAATGTGATTTTTTAAAAATTGAAAGTTCTTCTGTTTCACTCGATGCTGGCTAGTTGCAATGATGAGATAATATAATAGAAAGTTTGGAAAATCTTTAATTATGAGATATTGCTAAGGGAAAAGTCCCCTTCCTATTGGCTTTAATCTACCGGTAAGTGGAAGAAACAGGATTGCATCCCTATTGCCCAACCATTACAACTGGGCTTATTTCTGGTGATCACCACTCAAATCTTCCTTGGAAGCCCTATATTAGATCATTTTTAGGTTGCTAACAAAGAATAAAGAGAGAACTGGTATAGCTATTTCGAGTTCCTTTAACTCTCTTCAGCCAGACTTATTCTTCTGAGATTCGAACCTGGGCTATCTGCATGTTAGGCAGTTGTTATAACCTCTAAGCCACAGGCTCTCTCCCACTTTGTCAGCTGTATCAGGAGAGACAGGGGGAGAAGATTTTACCTTGAATGTGCACCCTGTCAGCCCAAATATGGGAGAAAGAAATCTTCTTTCTTTTCTTTTCTTTTGCCCGTATCAGCTCAATCCAGAGCCATCCACAAGCAGCAGTCGCCAACTGCGACATCATTTTACATTTTTAGGTTGCTAAACCTAGGTACTTAGGTTGTCGTAAAAGGAACAAATGTTAGTAGACAGAGGGAAGACCTTAAATTCATGCCTACATCATGGCAGCAAAAGTGGCAAAATGGATTTCTCATGGCATCCACCCTGAGTGTCCATCCTGCAACATTCTTTAAAGTTTTGGGCTGTGGTTTGTTCTCCAAGTTTGTTTTAATAGAATTCCTGAAAGTTTCATTACCAAACTAGGTAACATCAGCAGCAGGATTTTCTTGTTCTATTCTCTTTAGCTCATAAATGTCTTGTGTGCCAGTGTGGTCAGTTTTTTGGAGCTAATCTAAAACCCAAGCTATAAATATTCCCTATTATTTCAAAGGTATATGGGCGTAAACTTATTGAGATCTGATTTTCCACCAAAGGAGCAGTTAACAAACATATTGATTTAGAGCCAACATATCAATATGTAAGAAACCAGATCATTTGAAGTGCCAATCAACAAGAGAACCAATTAGCTGCTCGGAATTCAAATATAGCTTAAGAAAACCGACTACACTGACACACAAAGACACTTATGAGCTAAACAGAATGTTGTTGTTGTTAATTGTGAAGTCGTGTCCGACCCATCACAACCCCATGGACAACATTCCTCCAAGCCTTCCTGTCTTCTACCATCTTCTGGAGTCCATTTAAGCTAACGCCTCCTGCTTCAGTGACTCCATCCAGCCACCTCATTCTCTGTCGTCCCCTTCTTCTATTGCTAAAGAGAACAGGACAAGAAAATCCTGCTGATGATGTTACCTAATTTGGTAACGAAATGTTCAGGAATTGTATTAAAACAAGTTTGGAGAACAAACCACAACCAAAATCTAAAACCCAAGCTACAAATATTTCCTATTATTATTTAAAGTTTTCCTGTCCCTATGAGGGAATCTGGACAGAAAGACAGGCTGCCAAGTGCTGGAAGGAATCCTCTCAGCATCTGGAGAATTAATGTACTTGGACTTGGCTGCCAGTTAGGCAAGTCCAAATGAGATGAGCAAGCTTTTGCTTCAGAGGTCTTCAGACTTCTTTAGAGCCAACAATCATGATATAGATCAAAGCTACTCATCCTATTTCAGGAACACCTACCATATAACTTTTAACCAAAGCCCCAAATCTTCAATAGTCTAGATCAGTGGTTCTCAACCTGTGGGTCGGGACCCCATTTGGGGTCAAACGACCATTTCACGGGGGTCGCCAAACAAGGCTGTCCGCCATTTTTCCCCCCTTTTCTTTGGCCATGCTCCTGGCACCCAGTGATGTATAAGTGGTTGGGGGTCACCACAACATGGGGAACTGTATTATGGGGTCACGGCATTAGAAAGATTGAGAACCACTGGTCTAGATCCATCTTATGTTGCCAGCTATCATGTCATCATCGTCATCATCAGGGCCCTCCTGCTTGTCCACAATTTTATTTTTTTCAGGACTCTATCTGCCTTTGCCAGTTCATCAGTCTTTTTTTCTCTCTCTTCTATGGAAACATTTTTCTATGGAAAATTAAGCTATCTGTAATTCTCAAGTTTTACTTATCAGCTCACTAGAACAAAGTATTTGGTTGATATCTGGGCTGCCTTTTCCTCCACAATGGTTTCATCAAAAGGTATGGACTTCTGTGGTCCGTCACAAAACCCTTTATATGATGAAGGGTTCAAGCCCTGGATATTTGCCTTCTCTGGATTGAATCTGCCTGTCTGATACAGTCTGGGAGAGAAGGCTCACTGGGGGCTCCACTGCTAAGAGAATGTCTGCAGTGACCCTTTCGGTGAGACTTTTTAGCAAGTGGAGGGAGGGAGCTGTCATCTCCTCCTTAAGGGATTCAAAAGAGCTGTAAAAAATGTGGTTTTTAAAGAGAGCATTTGAGGACAATTAAGGATTAGTCTATTCTCCAAAAAATGGCAGATCAAGTTGATAGGAAGTTGTTACAATGTTGTTTTGTGATTTTACCTATATAATTGGTTGTTGTAAGATATTTTCCTTCTTATTTTTCCATATTACTGTGTAGATCAGGGGTCTTCAAACTTGGCCCTTTTACGACTTGTGGACTTCAACCCCCAGAATTCCTCAGCCAGCATGCCTGGCTGAGGAATTCTGGGAGTTGAAGTCCACAAGTCATAAAAAGGCCAAGTTTGAAGACCCCTGGTGTAGGTGCACGCTTGCATGGTAAGTCTGTGCTGGACCTGCTTAGCATCCAGTGCTAAGTATCCAAAGAAGCAGCAAGAGAGAAAGAAATAGAAGATAAAGAATCTGAGTCAAAGCTCAAGAAAAAGTCAATTAGTAGTTCTAGGACAAGTATCCACAAAGGCTTTTCAGGCATTCTTGAGAACTGAATGAGGGACACTAGTGGTCTAAATGAGAAATTGCTATGTTCAAGACAGGAAAGGTGAAGACAGCTGTTCCAAGCTCTGTTTCTTCCCTTGTACGAAAAGGATTTTTTAAACAATAAAACCACTTCTTTCCCCATAACTGCCCTTCCAGGTGAGGAGAATCTTGTTTAATTCAGTAATGTAGGCGGAAGTTGGCTATCGGTTTCAAAACATAGACATCTTTAATGACTCCTGAAGAACAGTCTTCGGATTCTTTTTTTCCTAGTATTCTAACTTTGGTAATCAACGTGAATCCAGAATTGAGCTATTTCATATTTTTTTCTACCAGCAAGAGAAAGGAGCCAAGACAAAAACCTGTTCCTTATACTGTGACCAGTGTTATTTCTGTTCCCAAGATCTAAAATATCATCAAGAGGCAAGAAAAAAATCCAGTCTAGTTCCATAACAGTACAGGATTCATAAATCCAATAAAGCTGAGAAGCAGATGAGAACCAACTCCCATTTACCACAAACAGCATAAACCACGATTGTCTTATATATAGACAAGAAAAATGAATTTAAGACTCTGAGCTTTCCCTCATCCCCAAAAGAGGTGATACCATGAAAACCAGGAAAAAACCAGGATGCTTTCTTGTCATTTAAAAGTCTAAACCAAGCCACTCTCCAGAGCAAGCCAAAAAAAGGAAATACCCACTTTCAAACGAGCCCCTTCTACCATTCACAACATGGTTACTCAACATATTAATAACATCTGTCTACTCTTAGCAAAAACCTCATTTTTAATACCACAATGATGCGACATTGCAGCCAACATGGATGGTGTCAAACTAGACCAGAAATTAAAATTCTAACAAAAGTTGATTGTACCAATACCCCGACATCTCCTGTTGTCTCTCATGACCAGCTCACACCTCGATATCAGTAGAGCAACTGAAAGCAGTCAGCCCAGCTAACTATTGCTGTGCGCTATAGAAAAACAGTTTTTCTTAGAAATCAAACAAACTATCCACTGATGGACCAACTACGTGGGTAGTCATGTCCTCTATATTTTAATTTCTTAGCTGCCAGATTAACTTAATGGATCTAAAAGACTTCCATTATTTATCCAATTTTAAGAGGTGTGAAGCACATATTTCTAACTTTTAATTGACCAGTCTTCCCTGCCAGACTTACACAAATGAGCAGGTTCTTATGGGAGATTCGTGGCATCAAAATGGCCAGAGTCTTCAAAGATGAGGTAGTTCGTGATCTTCTCTTTGGGAAAATGATCAATGGTTCTGGTAATGATTTGTAGATAAGATCTTTAAAACACTGTGCTCCAATTGCAATAAACCTGCCAGCCATTCCAAGAACTAGCTACTTAAATCCTTACTGACTGAAGCAGCTAAACCCGATGAATCCATAATTCAATTTAAACTTAATATAACCAATAAATTTTATAAAATGTTATATTAACTCCATGGTGGATAAGAGTTTTACCTTCAAAACTTGCTTTGAGATGTATCCCCATATAGCTACATGCAGATAATGAATATACATATTGGCAGTTTTTAAATTTTTGAAGCTGGGTCAGTAACACAGCTTTTTTGTGGTGCTCAATTAGATCCCTTTTCCAGTTTTGGCTCACTGGAGTTCGTGCAATTTTTTTTTTAAGAACAGCCCTTCAAGTCCCTAACATTATCTCCAGGGCCACAGTGCAACTGAATAGAACAGAATAACAGACTTGGAAGGGACCTTGAAGGCCATCTAGTCCAACCCTAATGGAAACCCTATACCATTTCAGACAAATGGTTGTCGAGTCTCTTCTTAAAAACTTCCAGTGTTGGAGTATTCACAGCTTCTGGAGGCAGGTTGTTCCATTGATTAATTGCTGTAACTGTCAGGAAATTTCTCCTTACTTCTAGGTTGCTTCTCTCTTTGATTAGTTTCCATCTGCTGCTTCTTGTCCTGCCTTCAGGTGCTTTGGAGAATAGCTTGACTCTCTCTTCTTTGTGGTAACCCTGTTCCACACACTATTCTTACATGTTAGATTCACAACTATGCCAGCTATATTTTAGAGGACAAATACAAAAACATCCATCTGCAATATTCCCTCTGTCTTCGTTTAATAGAAGTAATTAACAGAATAGCAGAGTTGCAAGGGATCTTGTGGGTCTTCTAGTCCAACCCCCTGCTCAAGCAGGAGACCCTATACCATTCTGAACAAATGGCTGTTCAATCTCTTCTTAAAAACTTCCAGTGATGGAGTATCCACAACTAATCAAGGAGAGAAGCTACCTGGAATTATGGAGAAACCTCCTAAAAAGAGGACAATTAACCAGTGGAACAGCTTGCGTTCAGAAATAGTAGGTGTTTCATCACTGGAGGTTTTTAAGAAGAGACTGGAATGCCACCTGTCTGAAATGGTATAGGGTCTTCTGCTTGAGCAGGGAGTTAGACTAGAAGACTTCCAAGGTCCCTTCCAACTCTATTCAGATTGGATACTACCTGTATGTGGATTACAGAGATCGTACCTATCTTTTTCTACCAGTATTCTACCAGTATTCATCACAATGGGACAACTGTCTACTTCCCTGCTACTTTCAGACATCAGCTCCACCCCACAGATAGCATTGGGAGCTTCTGTATAGCAGCACACTCAATATTTGTCAGACAACAACTTCTGCCTTATGCTTAGTGTCCAGTCTTATAGCTTAGTCTCAGTGGATCCCTAGTCTAATACCACACAGCATTTTAACAGGTAGCAGTTTACAGTCTTTTAGTTTATCTTATTTACACTCCACTTCATACATTTTATATGTCTTTTATACAACTTTTAATGTCCCCCTATGCCTTTGTATATCTTTTATGTTCCTATGCTTTCTTTTTCTGAAAATATTCCTTCTCCATGCCTTATGCTGGTCTGTGAACATAATAAAAATTTATTTGATTCTACCAACAAGGGAGGTGCTG
The DNA here is from genome assembly GCF_016545835.1 of Crotalus tigris. Classification (NCBI taxonomy): domain Eukaryota; kingdom Metazoa; phylum Chordata; class Lepidosauria; order Squamata; family Viperidae; genus Crotalus; species Crotalus tigris. The sequence continues at coordinate 435,065 of NW_024100507.1, forward strand.
GACATATGAGAAAGCTTAAGAACTAAAAAAAAAAAAAAAAAAATCAGTGAAATACTGAGCTACAGTAGTAAATGGGCCATAGAACCTGGGACTTAATTTTTTAGTATAACCCTGTGGAAGTAAATGCTTGCTAGATAGCCATACATTTTCCAATAGGTATGGCTTCTGTTTAAGTCAGCAAAGGACTTATAGGTATTCTTTACCTGCTTTCTGAGATGCCCTGTACACTGTTTTCCTAGAGTTGAGGAAGGCCCCATGTCTGTAAAATTGTGTGGTGTAGTTCTCTAATTAGTTAATAATGGAATATGATCCATTGCAATCTTCTAATGTTATATGCAACAGAGTTGTTAGAAGAAGCCAACCCAATTGTCCTTTTGGTAATTCATATAACATCTCAAGTATTGTTTCAGTATGATGGGGTTTTTTTTGTTTTGTTTTCTCTGTTCATTTGAATGAAGGTGATATGTTGAAGACAAATGCAAACATACTCCAAATAGTTTGAAGAAAGTTCACCAGAACCACACTGCGAGACCCAAGTATTCCAGCAAATTGTATTTTGAAGATACGGGTTAGGAACAGCTAAGCAACCTTCTTTACTGGGAAGAGTATGGTTCATGTAATTAAGTGATTCATCCGTGATTTTTTGGGAGATTCATGATATTTATAATAAAGTCCAGAGAAATTGTTTTCCAAGATCTGAAGAAGTAAGTACCTACATCAGTAATCCCATTTGAGCCGTTTCACAGGTGGGATAGATAAGAATTTCTGCCCTCAAATGTGATACCACAATTCCTGGAAGATCATGCTGAGACTTGAAAAGCTACAGTGCCTTCTATGAGGGAATCATGACAAAGATGCAGAATCCCAGTTCTTTGGGTGACAGCGGGTCAGTTGTTTATACTGTATTTAAGCTGCTTGAATTTTTGTAATTTTAGGAATCAGCTCTTACACCATCTTGGCTAGGATGGAATTGTTGTGCTTCTGATGACCCAAAATCTCTTTCTTCGTGGATTTGGGACTCCGAATGACCATGAAATTTCCCTGTTGTTGTGATACCATTTCCAACCTTGTTTAATCTGTGCTCTGATTTGAGAGGACATGGTATTGGTATATGCTGGTTCTTCACTGGAGAAAAAATAAACAACAACCAAGGACCTGTATATTTGCTGCTAGTCCAATATTCAAAGTTGTAATGAGAGTTTGGAGTTCTTGACTGCATATTGTGTAGGTATTCTTCCTAGATGAACTGAGTCAATTCCGAAGGAAAAGTGTTGAAAGCTAGGAAGTCTAGGACAAGAATCCAAGGAAGACCTCATGTACTAGTGTTGAGGGCTGGGTGGAGCAGGCTCCCTATCTGGATCAGAGCTTGTTGGGTCCAGGACAGGAATGGTGGGATAGTTGTTGGCTCTTTATCCTTATGGTAGGACCTGACAGCATAAGCTCTACTTCTTGTGATGTCTTCTGCCTTTCATCTTTGTGTCTGAGAAAGGATCTTGAAACCTGGCCATGGAATCCTTGTTGAATATAGATGTTACGATTTGTGTTATTCACTATCATGGAAACATCCTGTGGAAAAACAAACAAATCTTTTGGGTTTTCCTTATAATGATTTTTGTTTCTGTTCTCTATGTATATTGCAGTTCTCCTACATCTGTTTGTGTTTGTTTCTTTGTTTCTTTTTACTTTTTGCTTTAGTATTTGCACTACATTTGGATGTACATTTCCGCTATGGCTCAATTTAATTATGTGTAATTATATTCAAATGACAGTGCTTTAGCCCAATTCATTAGCAAAAAGAACATTTTCTCTTTTTATTTCAGTGCATGCCCTTTGCAAACAATTAAGCAGAGTAATACAAAAAAGGATCATATGTCAGAAACAATTTTAAAATATATGAAATATATATTGTCCTTTCAATTTAGCATATTTTCATCCTCTATATTCTTCTGCCTTTCCCAAAATTTTCTATTATATTTTATTTATTTTATTTCAAGATTCATAAGGCCACCCAACTCAAACAGTGTAACTCTGGATGCCATATAACATAAACACATAATAATGGAGAAGAATGATAAAAACAATAATAAACAACCAATAGATAAATACAAAAACTAAAATATACTTTTGTTAAGCTCCATTCTTCTGATCTTTGAGAGTGCTACTTTTCATAATTATACTTTCTGCTGAAAGAGACTATGACTTAGAAAAATTAAATTATTATTTCAGAACTGAACCAAAAGATGGGATTTTGCAGGCATACCTTAGAATAGCTGTGTTTAGTAGATGGCGAACTATAATTTCCATGTATTTTCAGCCCTCAAAGAATGCTTGGAACCTTACACTTTCTCAGGAAAAAATAATATTAGTGTATGCAATAGTAATAAAACAGAGTATGGTGGAAAAATAACTGTAACACTTTATGGCAAATTTTAGTACAAAAACCAATCTTAATTTTTTTAAAAAATCATTATCAGTGTTAAATCAAATGAAATCATTACATTATACTACTCATGGGTGTCTTTGAAGTGAGTTAAAATATTGTCTTCAAGCATAGTAACCTAAGCAGTTGGGCCACAATTATTTAGAAAAATCAGGTTAAAAAATTCTGTCTTCAGGTGTAGTAAACTAGGTGATTTGGCTGCAGTTATTTAGAAGATCATTATGAAAGGAATATGGACTGCCAACACCCATAGTGAATGTAATTCTGTTATATATGTAGTTGTGGTGCTGAACATACTGTATAATAAGATCATGGGTTATACTTAAGTTTATCATATCAATTCAAATTTGTGTCTGTCATTGTTAGGTAAACTACACTATATGCAAGGTCATCTATAAAGAAAGTATATTACCTTTTGACACACTGAATAATGGCTTAGACCATTTAATTATTTGTTGACCTTGTGTATATAATGAAAAAAATATGTCTATAAAATTAGCATTAGTATTCTTCTATTACTTCGTATCTAAGACATCTACTGTATGCCTGATTCACACAATAAACACAATCCCCTAAATAGCATAACTCAGGAGATAGTGAGATAAAAGAGGTTCATTTTAGTTTCAAATATCCCCAAGATTATTTAAGGCTAAACCATAGTGGCACAGTGGTTAGAATGCAATATTGCAGACTAAGTCACTGCTCAGTGCCAGGAGTTTGATCCTGACTGGCTCAGCCTTCCATCCTTCAGAGGTCGATAAAATGAGGAGCCAGATTGTTGGGGGCCATATGCTGAAATTGTAAACCCCTCAGAGAGTGCTATAAAGAGTGTATAAGTCTAAGTGTTATTGCTATTGCTAAACTAACTCCATCTGATCAATTTTGTCATCCCGGTAGCTCAGCTCTAAATATAACAAATCTGGGACAAAACAGCAGTTTCAATTTGTTTGCTATTCCTGGTGCTAATAATTTTTTTTTAATCATAAAATCATTGAAAAGAAAAGAGGACATGCGTTAATTTAACTCCTTCAGTGATTTTAGGTGAAGGTTATAGTGCTTATTTTTTAAAAAAACGAACACCCTTGTGTAAGTTGCTGTATCTCAATAGGTAGGTTTGCCTTTACATAATTGTGCAGGTGTATTAAGTACAAAAGCTTATCAAGTAGGCTTTTGATGATTGGAATTATTTTCTATTAAATTTTTTTAAAGTTTTTATTGAGTACAAAGAAAAAAAAAGGATTAAAAACAATTGAACATGGTAAATCGTCTTTGATTGGAATTATTTTCATTCTGATTCTGCCATGCTAGTGCATCTACAGGGAGCCAGTTGTACAGTCTTGCTATGGGAATTATGATGATTCCAAACCTATCTCCTTTTTTGCAGATGTTTATACCCAATATAAGCAGTGCTAGCAGATGCAGCTCTGCTTTCCACCTGTACTGTTACAAGTGATTAGTGTCATCAACAGTCTTAAGCTAGTCGAGGGAATCTCAAACTGCCATTTTGAGCCTTACTGGAGGAAGCAGAAGATACTTAAAGTCTCTCAGAATGTATTTCACAGAATTAGTTTTGGGAAAGGAGGAAAATTCCATGTATGAAATAATTTTTAAGCATGCTTCTGTGTTTTCTCTATGTACTTGTTATCTCCATTTTGGAGATTAAGATGCTTAATTTAAAAATCATTTATCTTCTGGAATGACAAACTGTGCTCCCAAAGTAGTCATCTCACACAGAGTAAAAATAACTAAAATGAGCCTGATAGGAAAGCACAACCACACCACATTTTATTTAAATGTGCATTCTCTGTTATCAGAAGAAAACAATGCTCGGTGCTGCCAACAACGGATATACAGTGCAGTGCACTTTGACAAAACTGATGTCATCAGTCCACATCCCATTCTCTGTCCCAGATGGTTGTTTTTCAGTATTTTAAGAAGAATTGTTGTCCTTTGGAAAAGGGTGTAAAGATACATTCTGGGAATGGGGCTATCACCTGACATTGGTTGACTTTGGATTGATTCCGTGATTTTGAAAGTGTAGACCTTGCTTACACAACAAAGAGGAAAAATAACAGCTCTCAAAAGAAACCAGCATGGCTGCATAAAGAACCCTCTGATCAATTGAAAGATAAAAAGGACAAGTATAGAAAGTGGAAAGAGGGACACATAACTAAGTCAGAATATCAGCAAATAGCCCGAGCCTGCAAAGACAAAAGCTAAGGCTCAAAATGAACTAAGGCTTGCAACCAAAGTCAAAAATAACAAAAAAAGCTTCTTTCAACATGTAAAAAACAAGAAAAAATTGAAGGAAATGATTGGTCCATTAGTGGGTGAAAGCGGCAAGAAGATGACAAGCAACAGGGAGAAAGCAGAACTATTTAACTTGTTTTTCGCATCTGTCTTTACACAAAGGGAAAAAACAGACCAACCTATCAAAAATGGTACCATAAAAAAACAGTATAGAAACACAAGTTAAGATAGGCAAGAAAACAGTAAATGAGCACCTGTCCAACCTAGACAAGTTCAAATCACCAAGACCAGATGGATTATACCCCAAGATTCTTAAGGAACTGGCAGATGTGATCTCAGAACCACTGAACTATATTTTTCAAAGATCCTGGAGCACTGGGGAACTACCAGAGAACTGGAAAAGAGCTGATGTAGTTCCCATCTTCAAAAAAGTGGAAAAAAAGGACCCAGGAAATTACAGACCTATCAGTCTGACCTCAGTACCTGGGAAGATTCTGGAAAAGATAATCAAACAACGAATCAGCGAACATCTACAAGCAAACAAAGTCATTACTAAAAGCCAACACGGGTTTGTCAAAAACAGATCATGCCAGACAAATCTTATTGCATTCTTTGACCAAGTGACAAAATTAGTGGACCAGAGGAATGCTGTGGATATAATTTACTTGGACTTCAGTAAGGCATTTGATAAAGTAGATCACAACCTACTAAAGTAGATCAAAATGTGGGTTAGACAGCATTACCACCAGATGGAACCGTAGCTGGCTGACCGCCATACTCAGCTTATAGTCTTCAATGGAACTGCATCTACATGGAGGGAAGTGTGTAGTGAGGTGCCCCAGGGCTTTGTTATGGGCCCAGTGCGCTTCAACATCTTCATCAACAATCTGGATGAGGGGATAGATGGGGAACTCATCAAATTTGCAGATGACACAAAGCTGGCAGGAATAGCCAACATTCCAGAAGACAGGCTTAGGATACAGGAAGATATGGACAGACTTGAACACTGAGCGCTATCTAACAAAATGAAATTCAATGGTGAAAAAAATAAGACTCTACAGTTAGGCAAGAAAAACCAAATGTACAGGTATAGTATAGGGGGTACCTTGCTCAATAGTAGTAACTGTGAGAGGGATCTTGGAGTCCTTTTGGACAATCATTTAAATATGAGCCAGCAGGGTGCTGCAGCTGCCAAAAAAGCCAACACAGTGCTAGGCTCATTAACAGAGGGATAGAATCAAGATCACGTGAAGTATTAATACCACTTTACAATGCCTTGGTAAGGCCACACTTGGAATACTGCATCCAGTTTTGGTCACCGCGATGGAAAAAAGATGTTGAGACTCTAGAAAGAGTACAGAGAAGAGCAACAAAGATGATTAGGGGACTGGAGGCTAAAACATATAAGGAACGGTTGCTGGAATTGGGTATGTCTAGTTAAACGCAGAGAAGGACGAGGGGGGACATGATAGCAGTGTTCCAATATCTCAGGGGCTGCCACAAAGAAGAGGGAGTCAAGCTATTTTCCAGAGCGCCTGAAGGCAGGACAAGGAGCAATGGGTGGAAACTATCCAAAGAGAGAAGCAACCTAGAACTAAGGAGAAACTTCCTGACAGAACAATTAACCAGTGGAACAACCTGCCTCCAGAAGCGGTGAATGCGCCAACACTGGAAGTTTTTAAGAAGAAACTGGACAGCCATTTGTCCGAAATGGTATAGGGTTTCCTGCCTGAGCAGGAGGTTGGACTAGATAACCTCCAAGGTCCCTTCCAACTTTATCATCATCATCATCATTATTATTATTATTATGGATCATCTCACAGTCAGCCAGATGTTCAGACTGGATTTGGCATTTTTTCTACCTATCGAGTCCTTACCCAGGACCTGCGATAGGCAGATGTGGAAGTTTGATGGTATTACAGATATCATCGCAGGATGGAAGCAGTTCCTAATAAGGCCGCCTTTTGCAATTGACTAATGGCAAATTTATCAATGCCAATGGTGTTCTAGTGGTGCTCCAGTTGTTTTGGGATTGCATCCAGGGTGCCTATTACTATTGGTACTATCCTTGCTTATTTTTGCCACAGTCTTTCTATTTCTATTTGTAGGTTTTTGTATTTTGTTATCTTCTCCAGTTCTTTCTTGTCTATTCTGCTGACTCCAGGCACTGCCATGTCCACTATCCAGACTTTTTTGTCTTTCTTATCGACAATTGTTAAGTCCGGGGTGTTACTGTATGTTGTAGGTGCTTGTCTGTTTGAATTCTGAAGTCTCAGAGCAGTTTAATTTTATCATTTTCTATGACTTTGTCTATTTTATGATCCCACCAGTTCTTGCTTACAGGCAAATGATATTTCTTGCAGATCTTCCAATGCACCATTGTTGCTACTTTGTCATGCCGCTGCTTGTAGTCAGTCTGTGCGATCTTCTTGCAGCAGCTTACCAGGTGGTCCACTGTTTCTTCAGCTTCTTTGCATAGGCGGCACTTATTGTCTGTTTCTGTCTTCTCAATTTTGACTTTATATGCATTTGTCCTTAAGGCTTGGTCTTGTGCAGCCAGAATTAGTCCCTCAGTCTTTTTCTTCAATTTTCCTGCTCTTAGCCATTGTCAGGTCTTGTTATTATCTGCTTTCGCAGACATTTTTTTAATGTACTGACCATGTAGTGCTTTGTCTTCCCATGCCTCTATTCTGTTCTTCATTTGGTCTTTCTTGTAGGCTAGTTTGGTCTCTCCAGTAGTCAGTAAGCCTTCCTGATATACTAATTTCAGTGCATCTTCATCACTGTCCTTCAGATATTCTTCCAAAGCCATTTTTTCTTCTTCAACCATCTGATGTACTTGTAGCATTCCACGCCCACCTATTTGCCTTGGTAGATAAAGTCGGTCAATGTCACTGCGTGGATGAAGGGCGTGATTCATTGTCATTATTTTTCTGGTCTTCCTATCCATTGCTTTTAGTTCTGCTTGAGTCCAGTCCACTATTCCAGTTGTGTATCTAATGACTGGAATTGCCCAGGTGTTGATTGTCTTTATGATATTTCCTCCATTGAGTTTGGACTTTAAGATCTTCTTCACTCTCTTGATGTATTCACCTCTAATCTTTTTCTTGACTTCAGTGTGCTTGATGTTGTCATCTTAAAGGATACCCAAGTATTTGTAGTAATCTTCCTCATCCAGACTCTTAATGTTATTTTCGTGGGGCATCTTGATTCCTTCAGTTTTCACTATTTTTCCTTGTTTGATAATAAGTGTGGCACACTTGTGCAAGCTAAACTCCATTGCAATATCTTGGCTATATATATACGGACAGTGTTGAGCAGCGATTCTATTTCAGATGATGTTTTTCCATACAGCTTCAGATCATCCATGTAAAGGAGGTGGGATAGTCCGGCAGATGTTTTTTATGTTTGATAGCCATGTCCTGAGTTATTCAGTATGGTTGACAGAGGAAACAATGCAATAACAAATAGTAATGGTGATAATGAATCTCCTTGAAATATTCCTCTCTTGATATTAACCTCTCCCAGTCTTTTACCATTGATCTGCAACTGTGTCTTCCATTGTGCCATTGATCTTTCCACAGATTTTCTGATGTTTCTACTGACTTCTGTTATGTCTAGGCACTTGATTATCCAGTCATGTGGCAGAGAGTCAAATGCCTTTTTGTAGTCAATTCATGCCACATTCAGGTTGGTCTTCCTTTTCTTGCAGTTTTCCAAGATCATTTTGACTATTAGCAGTTGATCTTTTGTTCCTCTGCTATTGGGGCAGTTTCCTTTCTGCTCAGGTGGAAAGAGATTGTTTTCAACTAGATGCTGTTGTACTGCATCAGCTACCACACCAGTTAGTAATTTGAAAGTTGTTGGTAAGCAGGTAATTGGTCTGTAGTTGCCTGGTGTTGCCCCTTTTGCTGGATTTTTCATTATTAGGTAGGTTTTCCCAGTTGTTAGCCACTTTTCAATTACTCCTCCTTGTAGTATATTGTTGAATTGCTTGGCAATGAGTGGGTGTAAAACAGTTATATGTTTTAACCAAAACCCATGCAGTTCATCTTCATCTGATGCTGACCAGTTTTTGATTTTCCTTGCTCTTTTTTCTACCATTTTTGTTGTTATTACTAGTTGTTGTTGTTATTATTATTATTATTATTATTATTATTAAAACTCCTTTAACACTTTAAAACAGAGGTCCCCAACCTTTTGGGCACCAGGGACCAGTTCAGTGGAGAGGGGTTTTTCCATGGACCGGAGAGTGCGTGGGTTTGTGTGCTGCCTGCATCCCGCGGATGGGGCTTTGCTTGTTTGTTGCTGGCATGCCGTAGGCCAGTACTGACCCACAGACCAGGGGTTGAGGATCCCTGCTTTAAAACATTTATAGTTTACATCAGGAGTGTCGAACTCAATTTCATTAAGGGCCGCATCAGCATTGTGGTTGCCCACGGGAGGCCGGGTGGGTGCGGCCTACTGGGTGGGTGTGGATGGAGTGGGTGTGGCCTATTGGGTGTGCATGGCCAGCTCTACATTGTTCGCATCAAGGGTGCCTGTGGGGGCCTGGGCAGGAATGGGACAGATCTGAGGGTCTCTGGCAGAAGGGGGTGGGACCGGGGCAAGCGCCAAGGCATGGTCCATTTCTTCATTCCTCACAAAGGTGACATCTCCCCAGCATTCACCCAGGGGGCAGGGCCAACGCAGCAGAGGCTGGTTCCTCACTGTTTCTAAATGGCCTTGAGGAGCTAAGACTGAATACACTTCAGCATAGATGGCCACCACAAACTTGTACATTGGCTCCCGGCTGGCCTGGGTCAGGGCCAAGGCAGCGGGGGCCGTTCCCTCACTGTTTCCAGGATGGCTTTGCGGGCCACATGAAACCACTTCGCAGGCCGCATCCGGCCCCCAGGCCTTGTGTTTAACATGTCTGGTTTACATGAGTCATATGCTGAAGTTTATTTTCACTGGAATCTAAGCTGGAAGCAAGGGGCAATTACTTCCTTGAATTGGCAGTCCTGAAAGTAAGTGCCCTTAGGAAAAATGGCCCCAATAAAAATGTACATGCAGTTAGGGGGAAAAAAAACCAAGCTGTAAGACATAATTTTTCTTTGTTTTCCAGAGGAGGTATCAATTCCTGAAATGTTTTGCACTGTGGACATTTGGTTCTCTTCCAAATAAGTAGAACGGCCACCCCCAATTCTGTATTGAAAGAAGAATTAAGAGAGCCTGCCTTCTAGGTAGCCTTTCCAGGTTCAGATAAAGCACACTCTCCACTGAAGAGAGGGTTCTCTAGTCCATTTCTGGTATTTTGAAATACTTGTGATGGTGATTTGTCATTCCAAATAGGCTGGGTACAAACAGTGGAGGTTCAGTTGCTTTCCCCGCTGCTGCCAATGATTATAGTGCACAGAAAGAACCTTTTAATCATAATTGTTGTAATTAATTTTGAAGCAGTAGGGTTAGCAGACTAATGGAATAGTAGTTTAAAATATGACAGACCTGTTGATCTGCAGATCAGGAAGGGCCCCATCAAAATGTCGTTCCCCAATTACTTCCCTTGATGTAGATTCTACGACTTCCTACATGAACTTCCTGCTTTTATTGACACTGGGGGGAAAAATTGAATTATTAGCATAAGATCAAAGTTATAACCAAGTGAAAAAGGCAAATTTCTTTTCTTCTAGAGCCACAACAAAAATTATTCAAATCATTCTCCTTGGGTATTTTTGTTTGCTGAATTTCCCGCTTCGCCCTTATTTAAAACTGTTTCTTAGCAGAAGCAATAGTTGTCTGAGTGGAACTATACCTCCAGCAGCTGTTAAACCTATAGAGCAAATCATGTTAAGAATTTTGTGTAAGTATTCATTCAGAGATCATGTGAAGGAGCCTCTTCTCTGTATACAAATCAGATTTCCTATGTGCCTGTCCAGTATTTCAGCTGTTGAGCTCAGCTGGCTGTCAGATAATTTGACACGACTTTCCCAAATATATCAGCGTAAAGGGAAATAGCCAGCTGAGCCCTTGGATGGCTGAATGATCCTGCTGGAAGCATCTCTCTTCCTCCTGAGCCACCAAAAGGTTGTGCTTGTTCCCCTCTTATAATAATAATAATAAAGTTGGAAGGGATTTTGGAGGTTATCAAGTCCAACCCCCTGCTCAGGCAGGAAACTCTACACCATTTCGGACAGATGGCTATCCAGTCTCTTCTTAAAAACTTCCAGTGTTGGAGCATTCACCGCTTCTGGAGGCAGGTTGTTCCACTGGTTAATTGTTCTAACTGTCAGGAAGTTTCTCCTTAGTTCTAGGTTGCTTCTCTCCTTGGTTAGTTTCCATCCATTGCTTCTTGTCCTGCCCTCAGGTGCTTTGGAGAATAGCTTGACTCCCTCTACTTTGGCAGCCCCTAAGATATTGGAACACTGCTATCATGTCCCCTCTCGTCCTTCTCTTCGTTAAATTAGACATTCTAGAGATAATAATAGTAAAGTTGGAAGGGACCTTGGAGGTCATCTAGTCTAACCCCCTGCTCAGGGAGGAAACTCTATATCATTTCGGACAAGTGGCTGTCTAGTCCACAGGTCGGCAACCTGCGGCTCCGGAGCCGCATGCGGCTCTTTGAGCCTTCCCCTGCGGCTCCCAGCCTCCTCTGCCTTTGCAGAGAGAGACAGAGAGAGAGAGAGGAATTGCGCTTCCCTGCTTCTCTCTCTCTCTCTCTCTCTCTCTCTCTCTCTCTCTCTGTGTGTGTGTGTGTGGTTTTGTGTGTGTGTGTGTGTGTGTGTGTAAAAGAGAGTGCACTCACAGTATTCTCCGAGGAGCTGAAAAGCTTTCTGGGCGGAGCTCCTCCCTTTGCTGCGTCTCTGCAGGAAGCAGGAAGGGCAGGAAAGAGCTAGCTAGCCCAGCTAGGCTGACTCAGGAATTCTGGGAGTTGAAGTCCATGAGTCATAAAAGAGACGAGGTTGCCTACCCCTGATCTTGTTGGACAACAGCCTGAAGCTTGTCAGGTGAGCAGCAGATAAGAGAGGGGGGGAGAAAGAGAGAGAGAGAAAGAGGGAGAGAGAGAGAGAGAGAGGAAAGAGAGAGAGAGAAAGAAAGAGAGCGGGGGAAGAGGAGTGGCAGACCAAGGGCAGATAGAGAGGGAGAGAGAGAGAGAGAGAGAGACTCTTTTGACATCTAAAATGAAGATAACACTGCATATATCCTTTTTTTACCTTGTGTGTGTGTGTGTGTGTGTGTGTGTGTGTGTGTGTATACATACATACATACATATACATATACATATACATATACACACACACACATACATACACACACACACAAACACACACACACCTATAATAAAGGTAAAAAAGGATATATGCAGTGTTATCTTCATTTTAGATATCAAAATGGTTTTGCGGCTCCCAGTGTTTTGTTTTTGGTGGGAAATGGGTCCAAGTGGCTCTTTAAGTGTTTTGGGTTGCCTACCCCTGGTCTAGTCTCTTCTTAAAAACCTCCAGTGTTGGAGCATTCACCGCTTCTGGAGGCAGGTTGTTCCACTGGTTAATTGTTCTAACTGTCAGGAAGTTTCTCCTTAGTTCTAGGTTGCTTCTCTCCTTGCTTAGTTTCCACCTGTTGCTTCTTGCCCTGCCTTCAGGCGCCTTGGAAAATATACCCAATTCCAGCAACCGTTCCTTATATGTTTTAGCCTTCAGTCCCCTAATCATCTTTGTTAAAATGTTACTATCTCCTTCTGTGGTTTGTGCCCTGACTGGCAGACGTAAGGACTATAACACAACAGTGAAATGAATTCTGTCTAGCCAACTAATGTGTTGAAAGATGTATCCAGAGGAGAATTGACATTTTTGAGTTACTAGCCTACTAGCTGAATCTAGACTTAGCACTGCTGATTTTCTGTGGTGACTGAAATGACAACTATTCTTTTATTTTTAATAGTTCACTGAAGGTTTGAATGCAGAGATGTCCCATATCTTATATTGAGGCCAACATTAAGAACACTGCATAATCTCTGTCTCTTTGTATCACACATAGCCATTTGCTGCTAAGAATCTTACGTTTTTGTAGTACTTCGCAATGCCTTGCTCCAGAAATCATTATCTTCTATTCTTCAAAGAATGCAGTTACATATGTTAAAATGGCACACAAACCTGTCAGGTTCAGCTCATCCACATAATTGCATTTTCCATACATTCCTTCCTCCTTGGAGCCACAGGGGACTCTGGTCACTATAAATCTTGCTGCTCCTACTGTAAGGCCTTACCATGCATCCAGATCTAGATAATGTACTGTGCTGCTATTTGTATACCACTACCCTTGGTACAGTAAAAGCAGTAATTGATGAGCTCTCCAGGATGAATTTCAAAAACTATCAGGTGCAAGAAAAACCACCACCAATTGCTTTACAGAATAGGTGCCACCAATCGCTTGTACAGTATAGATGCTTCAATTGACTTTCCCCCTATTTTCCCTCCTAAAGTTTGTCAACCCATCAACCTAATCATTATGGCAGCAGAGAGAGAATCTCTCTTGATTGCAGTATAGTGGTATCCAGATTTGTGCTGCCATGATGTAGCTGGTGTATGTGAGAGACATGCTAAGCCACGGGTGTCAAACTTGCCACGTCACATGATGTGTCACGGCATATCGCAACTCTTTTTGCATTGCCAGAAATGGGGTGGGCGCGGCTTTGGTATGATGAAACCGGCCTGTGAGCCGGCAGTTTGACACCTCTGTGCTAAGCTGTGGGGTGCTCTTGGGCATGTCTATGAGATTTTTTTCAAAATCATTTTTTTCAAAATTGATGGATTGATCTATTGACTGACCTATCATTTTAGATCAGCAACGTGGATGAGGGGTGGGAGATGTATCTCTTGGTGGCCATCTAATGGTACAGATTTTGCAATCAAGTTGTAGCTGCTGATTAGGTGTTCTTGAAGAGATGGATCTGAGAAAGGGATTGTATTGTATATTGTAAGTAATTATTTACATATAGGAGAGAGAGGGACTGGCCCAAAATTACATAGCTGGCTTTCATGCTTAAGACAGGACTAGAACTCACAGTCTCCTGGTTTCTAGCTTGGATGTCTTACCCATTAGACCAAACTGACTCTCTGAATATGAAACTGAATGTTGTTCAGCATGTCACTTTGAAAATGCATTGAGATGCTATAAACCAACTCATACAAGATGTGAAACATACTGGCATCAGTCAGGTGGAACTGCGTTTTGCTTATTAGAGAGGCTTGACTAAGTGCTCCCTAGTCAAAGAGAGGAGTTTCAAATGACAGATTTAGTGAGGACTTATATCTTTAAGCCCTGCTTTTAAAGTCTACTTTTTTCTGTTTCACTCCAGAAAGGAGCACATGTGCATGAGATTATGGCTAAAAGCCAGCTGGTAGAAATACTAGTGGGTGACAACAACTGTGAGGAAGAAGTTGTGTTTTGCCTGTATAATGAAAAGGCAATGTGGTAATTTTTCATCATTCCATTTTCCTGCCAAAGCCTGTTTTTGACTGTATGATTTTAAGGGAACTCATTAGCAAGTAAGCATAAATGCTGAAATATATTCATCACCATCTGCCTTTCGTTGAAGAGACTTTGGCATCATATGTGAAGCTGTGATTCTCTCCCATCACCACCAAATCCCCAAAAATGAAAATATTCTCAGAAACAGGTGTTACTATATGATAACGTAAGACCTTCTGGGTACTATAAGAAGCATAGTAAAGCTAGGCTCCATCTCTTCAAAGATGGAGAGTGCTTTGTAACAATCAAGGTCTGCCTTAAATTAATAGTAATAATATGAAATCAGGTGGATCTTTTCCATCCATAGGTTTGAAATGTGTGTCTAACTTATCACAGGCTTCATTTCATTGTATATTAGTAGGATGGTCTTCCATCCTGTAAAGTGGAATTTTACAACCTAGCACCTCCCAAACGTACCACTTGCAAAAAGTTACATTTTATTGCTCCTGTCTACTTCTAATTCAGAACAGAAGAGGGATTTCATGACCTTTATAGAAGTTTCTTTGGCAGCCAATCTCTGTCATAAAACTTGGTAGAAGGCAGAGCAGTGCTTGCATACAACATTTTTCTCCATATACATCTGGAAATAATGCCTTTTTGATTAGAGAATGAACTCTCCAAGAGCAAATATAGCTTGGGGGAAAATTACTTTAATTTTGTTGGGCAACCATGCTTTTTCTGCGGAAATCCTGGCTCTGTTCTAACAGGTGGATAGGCTTTTGACAGCACCTGCCTGTCCCAGAAACAATTGTTTTCCAACTGTGGTACAATATAAAAGTCACTTTAAATCTATTAGTTTAGATAGAAAGAGAATTGATAAGATTTGCTGAGAGGCATCAAAGATGAAAACTGGCTTTTTTCGTGTTTAAAAACTATTATGGTTGGTTGCACAGTCAACCAGACATTTAGACTGGGTTTGGCATTTGTATTCATCTATTGAGTCCTTCCCAAGGACCTGGCATAGGCAGATGCTATAGTTTGATCATATTAAAGTTATCACAGGATGTTATTTTCTAAATAAAGCTGTCTTCTGCAATTGACTGATGGTGATTTTGTCAGTTCTGACGGTGGTCAAGTGGTGCTCCAGTTGTTTTGCGATTGCATCCAATGTGCCTGATATTAATGGTACTATTTTTGCTTTCTTTTGCCATAGACATTCTTCTTCGATTTGCAAGTCTTTGTATTTTGTGATTTTCTTCAATTACTTTTCTTCTATTCTGCTGTCTCCAGGTACTGCTATGTCCACTATCCAGAGTTTTTGCCTTTCTTGTCAGCTATTGTTAAATCTTGGTTGTTATGTGACAGGTACTTGTCTATTTAAATTCTAAAATCCCAGAGCACTTTTACTTCTTCATTTTTATTGCTTTGTCTACTTTAGTCCCACCAATTTTTGCTTGCAGGCAAGTGGTATTTGTTGCACATAGTCCAATGCATCATTGTTGCTATTTTGTCATTTGTTCAGACTAGATCTGGCATTTTATCCACCTATTAAGTCCTTCCCAGGAGATACTTTGTTTGAAAGTATCAACAGTATCATTGCAATATTTTTAAATCTTTGTATATTGCAATAGAATAAAGAAAAAAGGAATAACTTCTAACTTTCTTTGATGTGTTTACAAATATAAAATGCATTAACATTTTGATCTAAAATGAATAGAATGGAATGGAATGGAATAGAATAGAATAGAATAGAATAGAATAGAATAGAATAGAACATTGGACGTATTCTAGTCCAGCCCCCTGCTCGAGCAGGAAAACCTATACCATCTCAGACAAGTGACTGTCTCATCTCTTCTTAAAAATCCCAAGTGATGGAGCGCCCACGATTTCTGGAGACAAACTGTTCCACTGGTTAACTGTTGTCACTGTCAGGAAGTTTCTCCTTAATTCCAGGTTGCTTCTCTCTTTGGTCAGTTTCCAACCATTGTTTCTTGTCCTGCCCTCTGGTGCTTTGGAGAATAGTTTGACCCGCTCTTCTTTGTGGCAGCCCCTCAAATACTGGAAGACTGCTATCATGTCGCCCCTGTTTCTTCTTTTTGTTGTTGTTGTTGTTAATTGCGAAGTCGTGTCCGACCCATTGCAACCCCATGGACAACGTTCTTCCAGGTCTTCCTGTCCTCTACCATCTTCTGGAGTCCATTTAAGTTCACACCTACTGCTTCAGTGACTCCATCCAGCCATCTCATTCTCTGTCGTCCCATTCTTCTATTGCCCGCAATCTTTCCCAGCATTAGGCCCTTCTCCAATGAGTCCTTCCTTCTCATTAGGTGGCCAAAGTATTTGAGTTTCAGCTTCAGGATCTGGCCTTCTAAAGAGCAGTCAGGGTTGATCTCCTCTAGGACTGACCGGTTTGAACGCCTTGCAGTCCAAGGGACTCGCAGGAGTCTTCTCCAGCACCATAGTTCAAAGGCCTCAATTCTTTGGCGCTCAGCCTTTCTTATGTCCAACTTTCACAGCCATACATTGCAACTGGGAAAACCATGGCCTGGACTATACGCACTTTTGTTGGCAGGGTGATGTCTCTGCTTTTTAGTATGCTGTCTAGATTTGCCATAGCTTTCCTCCCCAGGAGCAAGCGTCTTTTAATTTCTTGGCTGCAGTCCCCATCTGAGGTGATCTTGGAGCCCAGAAAAATAAAATCTGTCACTACCTCCATTTCTTCCCCATCCATTTGCCAGGAATTGAGAGGGCCGGATGCCATGATTTTGGTTTTCTTAATGTTGAGTTTCAAGCCAACTTTTGCACTCTCCTTCTTCACCCGCATCAAGAGGCTCTTTAGTTCCTCTTCACTTTCTGCCATTAGAGTGGTATCATCTGCATATCTTGGTATCATCTGCATATCTTTTCTTTAGACTAGCCAAATCCACTATCTGGTGGAAAAAGAAATAAAGAATTAGAAAGTCCACAACAACATGAAATGTATAGGTGAACCATAAGCCTAGCCAACTAAAATCATTCAAGGTACTTCCAGATAATCTCCTGTCAATGTATATTATCGAGTTTACTGTCTTTCTCTTCTTAATAGATAATCTTTGTTAAGAAAAAAAGATGCAACAGAAAAATATTCCAGGGTTTTATTTATATGATATTATATGAATGAGGAGGTACAGATATACTTTCAGAAGAGAAAAGAGAAGAGAAGAGAGCCAGTTTGTCTGCCATTTGCCTTTTTCTATAGAAAAGTGATGGGCATGCAAGCTCTGGAAATATTAACATTTATTTCAGAGCTGCTTGGAATGCCTGAAATTGTAGCTGTTCATGAGTTAGCTTTGTTTCTCCTTGTCATTCCCAGTAAGCAAACAGAGTTCTGGGAGGTGACATTTAGGGTGCTTGGGGTACTTTATAAAGGGCTCTCTATGAACTGACTTTACTTTTCCATTGCCTTTGTCTTTTGGAAGAGTTGGGGGAGTGGATGAAAAGACTAGTGCAGTGGTGGTGAACCTAGACCTTCAGCTGGGTTTTATAAAACCTTTTTGCTTTAGGCCTCCGCCGCCATGTGCAAAAAAAAAAAAAAAAAGGGAAGGTTCAATCAGTCAATTTCAACTTCTCGTGGGGAAAAAAAAGATCTTGCAAAGTTGGAATTGATTGATTGAACTTTTTAGTCCCACCCATTCTGCCATTACCACTGCAGCCACGCCCACCCAATGGGCCATGCCCACCCAATTGGCCATGTCCACCTGGCACTCAATGATGCATAAGTGGATTTTGGGTTGCAGTTTGGGCACTCAGTCTCTAAAAGGTTCGCCATCACTGGACTAGTGCCTTGAAATGACTGCTCTCTTGCAAAGAAGGGGCATAATTTCAAGAAGAGAAGAAAATTTGAATGGGACTCTAATATAGATCCTTAGGCCATACAGGATGCTGCTGTGGTCTGGAGGATCTTCATCACTGCCTTAGTTTCTGCATCCCAATTGATTTCTTCTCCCTAGATTATTGCATTTCATCATATTGCTTCCCCCTCTTCCCTTTTATATTTTATGGAAATAAAATCTGTAAGGCTAAAAAGCATGAAAACATAACTGTGATTAAAGTAAACTGTAAATGAATTAATTTGTGAACGAAGGCAAACTGTTATTATTTTTGTCTGAGTTTTGTAGGGAAAGCAGTCTTTTATTTTTAACAATTTCCATTCATTTAATTGACTCCCTAAAATTTTGCCCATGGGTTTTACAAGGCTAGGAAGGAGGAAAATTGATTGTCTTGAGACACGTTCGTTCGTGGAGCCTCACTCCAGTGGCTATTTGTGTTAAATTACTCCCTATTGTTTTGGGACTCCACTTAATCTCTTGACAGCCACTGAGAGCAATAATTTTCCTTTCCTCTCCAGAATTTTATCCTTCAGGAGTTTAATAATAAATCTTAACAGCAGCATTAGTTTTTCATATTTTCGTCTTTTGCATAGAGATGAAATGTTTCAGAAAATGGGCTTAAAATCAGCATATGCATACAAGGAAAGGCCATTCTAGCTGTGTAGCAAGATTACCCTACTTATATTTAAGGCTGTTGCTCATATATGCTAAGTTCCTTAGTTCCCTGATGTGCAGGCCCTAGTTTTAATGGCTTGGGTTTTTTTGTGTTTTTTTTTTGCAAATGTATTATATTACCAAGAGCAGCTTTTGTCAAGAGTATAATTCTGGACTAATGTGATCCACTTTACTAGATTCATGCAGAGCGCACATTGATGGGTCATGCACAGAGTGCAATTTAACCTGCAAACCTTTTATCCGACATTTTTTTTTTATTAAGCAAGAACAACAGGGTGCAGTGGGAATGTTTCCTGATTTTGTGAGCGAGACCATTGCAGTGTGTTTTGTGCTCGAAAGGTGTTGGCTATATCCTCCATGCTATCGTACACATCAAATGATTCTTCCTAGTGTTGCAAAAAGAGACAAGAATCAAGTGGTGGGCTTCCAATTTCTACGCAGCCTCTCAGTTGTTTTCATGCAGGTCTGCGTGGGAGGGAGCACTAATGCTATTTTCCAAGCTGAGTCATTCTGCTCAGGCTAAGGGGTAGAAAATAAATGATTAAAAAGAAGTGTCTCTAAACTACAAATATCATGCCTGTTTTGGTAATGTGTTTTTTTAAATCAGATTTCTACCTCCAGCAGGCTATGCTTTTTATTGCCCTTTTACTCATGTCTTGTCATTTGAAAATTAAAATGGTTGAAGCTCTATCTCTAGAATTAGAGCATGCCTATTAAATCTGCAGTTCAAGTACATAATATGAAGAAAGAGAAAGCTGTGCTCTCAGCTGATAATTGTTGTTTGCCATAATTTGGTTTCAGTGAGGCTCTTTTTTGAGAGTGAGAGAGACAACATTTCAAACCTTAGGGTGTTAATTTTCGGTTTGCCTATCAGACCAGAAGAGCTACTTATCAGGTACTACACTGCTAAAAAGAATCTGTTAGAAGTGAAACCGTAAGCCACCCTTGTTCTCTAAGCTGCCACAGAAAGCAGAAAACATATTGTAGGTCCTTTGTGCAGGAAAAAAAAAATTGTATTTTGATTTTCAGTGACAAATTTTTTAACTGTGGTTCCTTCACAGACAGCATGCAGGCAATCTTCATTTTAGACCAGACATGTCAAACTCGCGACATCACGTGACATCGCGCAGCGTATCGGGACGGTTTTGCCATTGCTGGGAATGGGGTGGGCGCGGCTTCCGGATGATGCATCCGGCCTGCGGGCTGGCAGTTTGACACCCCTGATTTAGACTGCCTTGTTTAACGGCCATTTGCAATTATGATGCTGATGAAAAAAAATAATTGTGTTACCAATTCTTGCATTTATAATCTTGGCAGGCCTGTAAAGCAAGGAAAGCTGAAGAAAGATCATAAGCATGTTTGCGGTTTCACTTAGTTCAGTGGTTCTCAACCTGTGGGTCGGGACCCCATTTGTGGTCGAACGACCATTTCATGGGGGTCGCCAAACAACGCAGTCCGCCATTTTTTTCCCCCTTTTCCTTAGCTGTGCTACTCCCTTTTATTCTATTGGCTTTTGAAAGCCAATGGAATAGACTCTCTTGAATAGAGTCTAATTCTATTGGCTTTCAAAAGCCAATAGGAATTGTCCAGGCTGTCTCTGCCCTGCTGAGCCCGCCAAAAGTCCCATTCTACAAACGGTGCTGCACCAGTTAAGTAGTCCTCGACTTACGACTGGTTGAGTAGTCCTCGACTTACGACCGGTTTGGGGTCGCGGCATTAAAAAGGCTGAGAACCACTGACTTAGTTTAATGATTAAGTTGCCAGTTCGAACTGGGTTGCTAAATGAGGACTAGCCGTAGTTACTGCATAATCTACAAATACTGTTAATATGAGTAAGTAATACATAATATCAAGACCAGTTTTTTTTAAATGGTCAGCTTCATTTTCTCAACATGTTTTTGGCCTAACTATGGATTCCAAATAATACTATGGCCTCTTCTGCAGGAGTTGCCAACTCTGGGCCGTGGCCCACTACCAGGCCACAGCCCATCCAGAACCGGGCTGCATGAGTGGCGGGCAAGTGTGCATATGGCGCAGTTTCATTTGCATGAGCAGCGAGTGAGCATGCCTGCTGCTCACGCAAATGGAGCTGTGCACGCTTATGTGCTTGCGCTGTCGCTCGCATTGCACCATCCCCTCTCCCTCCCTCGCTGGTCCGCCAAGCTGGAAGGATAGAGGATCGCTGCTCTAAATGTAATTTGTCTATTTCATATAGTGACTCAGAGTTGAGAAGAACTCAGATGTGGCTTTTGCACAATGAATTAAATAGTTATTTGTTTGAGTAGCTGCATGTTGCTCTGCGCACCCAAATACTTCCACTCAGGTATCCATTACAGGTAGTCCTCAACCTACAACCACAATGAAGCCCAAAATTTCCATTGCTAAGCAAGACAGTTAAGTGAATTTTGCCCCATTTTGCCCCTTTCTTGCCACAGTTGTTAAGTGAATCACTTCAGCCTTTAAGTTAGTGATGTGGTTGTTAAGTGAATTTGGCTTCCCTATTGGCGTTGTTTGTCTGGTCGCAAAAGGTGATAACATGATGCTGGGATTCTGCAACCATCATAAATATATGCCAGTTGCCAAGTGTCCGAATTTGGACAGAGGTCATAAGTGTGAAAAATGGTTATAAGTCATTTTTTTAAGGCTTTAATTCTTTAACTATTGATTTATAGCTATTTGTTTAGTGACTGTTTAAAGCTACAAGAGCACTGAAAAACAGATGACTTATGACCTCTAATGGCATTATGATTCTACAAAATGCAGCAATTATCAATCAGCATTTTGGGGAGGAAATACTAAAGCCAATTTTTCTGATGTGTCGAGTTTCAACTCCCACAGTTCCCAACTAACTGGATGTCTTGAAGATGTCTTACATAACAGGGCAAAATATCCTGAAATAATTATTTAAAGCTAATCACATTTGATGGTACAAGTTCATTTAGTGATCGTTCAAAGTTCCAATGACACTGAAAAAAGTGACCTAAGACTGTTTGTCACACTTGTAACCATTGTAGCGTCCGCATGGTCGAAATTCAGATGCTTGGCAACTGACTCATATCTATGACGGTTGCAGTGTCCCAAGGTCATGTGATCCTCTTTTGCGACCGTCTTATAAGCAAAGTCAGTGGGGAAGCCAGATTCATTTAACAACCGTATTACCAACTTAATAACTGCAGTGATTCACTTAACAGCCGTGGCAAGACAAGTTGTAAAATGGGGCAAAATTCATTTAACAAATGTTTCACTTAGCAATAGAAATTTTGGACTCAGTTATGGTCGTAAGTCGAGGACTATCTATATTTGATTTTCGATTTTCCTGGGGGGTGGGTGGGGAAGTTAAGGATACTTGGAATACTGCATCCAGTTTTGGTCACCACGATGTAAAAAAGATGTTGAGACTCTAGAAAGAGTACAGAGAAGAGCAACAAAGATGATTAGGGGACTGGAGGCTAAAACATATAAGGAACGGTTGCGAGAATTGGGTATGTCTAGTTTAACGAAGAGAAGGACAAGGGGGGACATGATAGCAGTATTCCAATATCTCAGGGGCTGCCATAAAGAAGAGGGAATTAAGCTATTTTCCAAAGCACCTGAAGGCAGGACAAGAAGCAACGGGTGGAAACTAATCAAGGAGAGAAGCAACCTAGAACTAAGGAGAAACTTCCTGACAGTGAGAACAATTAATCAGTGGAACAGCCTGCCTCCAGAAGCAGTAAATGCTCCAACACTGGAAGTTTTTAAGAAGAGACTGGACAGCCATTTGTCCGAAATAGCGTAGGGTTTCCTGCCCGAGCAGGGGGTTGGACTAGATGACCTCAAAGGTCCCTTCCAACTTTACTACTATTACTATTACTATTACTACCTCGTTTCAAAACTCCCATCTCCTCACTGGAGTTCCTCTTTGAGCTACTGCTTTCACTGAACTTTTCTACTATAATAATATCAGTGAAGATCTAACAAATTCTGGAGGATCCTAGCATATCACCGATTGGAATGTGGGCCAGAAACTATTTTAATGCAGTTTGATTTTTTTCCCCCTTAATGGTCCTTGTCATCTGCCAGATTTTGTGCAATAATTAGGTTTTGAGGAAAGGGAGATAATTAATCATTTAATAGCTTTATCAGTGGCACAGAATAACACTTAACCACAGGCGGCTGTCTGTTGCAGCAACTTCCAAAGAGCAGAAGCTTCTGAGCAGATGGTCATGTTTTCTCCTGAGATCTTCACACGCCCACCTGATTATGAATTTTATCAGTCTGGAGCTTGGGAGCAAGGCTGCTTCTACCAATTTTGTTCCAGAGTTTGGCATAATTCTTTCAAACAAAATGGAATATGGATTAAAGAAGCACAGTTGGTTCCATGACGCTGAGATTTCTATGGGGAGAAAGAGGTCCTCAGTATCAAATGATGGAAGGGTGGGTTTTTTTTATTTTTTTGAAAGCTTCCTAAATATAAAGAACATGATTGCTGTGCAGTATATGTTAAAAATCAGAGTTTTAGGTCAACAAGTAACTTTTCTTCTCCTGCCATATTTCAGATATTTTTCTATTCTCTTTTTAAGTAGAAACTTGCTGTCCTCTCCCTCCCAAAATTTATCCTGCATATTATTTTGGTAGAATAAAATTAATATGCTTAGCCGTTGCATGATTTCTAAAGAAAAGTAAGAATAGCCGTAGGACATTCTGATCCATAATAAGATACTGCATATGCTAGCTGAGGACTTCTGGGAATTGAAGTCCACATGTCTTAAAGCTGCAAAGGTTGAGAAACCTTGGTGTAGAGCAGGGGTCTTCAAACTTGGCCCTTTTATGATTTGTGGACTTCAACTCCCAGAGTTCCTCAGCCAGGCATGCTGGCTGAGGAATTCTGGGAATTGAAGTCCACAAGTCATAAAAGAGCCAAGTTTGAAGACACCTGGTGTAGAGGTTTAACAATTCCCCCCCCCCCCCGCCCTTACAGTTCAGATTTTGGGCTTCCATTGGTGAGGTTCTCAATCAAAACGCACTCAAGTTCTTTCTTTGGACAAGGAATGTTTTAATCTCCTGTAAAATAGGCAGGATATTATGAAACATATTTAAAATGTGCAGTTTATAGTTGCAATTGAATGTTGATCTTTCTTGCTTGCGCTTGGCAACTGCTGGCACTAGGTATAGGGTGGGGTTTGTTGGAGGTATTGCTGGGACGATAAATCTGCCAAATTTGGGAATAATACACTATCTGTTTTTATTAATTTGGAATTTGGAAAAATCATGGTTCAGGAAAGAAAAGGAACCTCTGTTATTCGAAAGCCAAGATGCAGCATGGATTTTGAAGACTCTGGCATTGATTAAGCTTAGTGTTTGTCAAAAATGTAACACTGTAAGTGATTAATTGAATCGCTCTCCCAAGACTGTAATTGCTTTGTTTGTGTTTATTCTTTCCAAACCAATAGAACTTTGGAAAGGCATTATGCAAAGGGGGGCAGGACTCTCTATATTAATCTATTTGCCAGCAAATGTAACTCTGAAAACAGGACGGGACCAATTTTATTGGGGGAAGAAGTTGGCAAAAGACTATTGATGTAAAAAATGGATCAGATATAACTTGGGGCTGCAGAGAAAGACATTCCTGAAGAAATCCCTCAGTTTATCCTTTTGAGAGATGCAGTTGGACACTGTGCTCAGGATGCTGCAGACTGCTCCATTTTATGTCCTTTCTCTCTTCTTCCTGGGCTCAGATTAAAATCCAGGCAGCCTGCCCTTCCTTTCCCACTACATCCATACCTACAATCCACAAAGACATATTACAAGGGAAAAACCAAAATATTCAAGAACAGAGGTAATACATAGGCATCACTTTAAGTAGATTTTCACATACTCACAAGAAGATTCACACTCAGTACATGCACATAATAAATGCATACAGCCTGATGAATACCTGAGGGAAAAGCAAAACACTCCTGCACCCTCAACATACATATCCCTTTTATGGTCACCTTGTCAGTGTCTCTACTTTAAAAAAAACAACAAAACCAAACCTCGAAGAATGAAGGCACGTGGTACAGAAATTTTGTTTGAATGTTGGCATCCAGGCCACCAGCAGAGGCAATTATGCCTTCCATCCAGTTCGGTAGAAACAATTCATTATTGATTCCAATTCTATATTGAATTTATATGCCTAACATAAGGTAAAGAGACTAACAGAAACCAGATAGCTGTTCTTCCTAGCTATGGGGGGAATGGGATGGTGTAAAAGAAGACCACAGTGTAAAGAATACTGTTTATTGTACATGTGGGTAATATCAGGCAGAGGACAGCAGGTGAGAAATATATAAAGAAAGTCATTTTAATAGCTTATCAAAGCATTCTAGCTAAAGGGTGGTTGTGTATCGTAATGTATTTCTTCTTTTATCTTTCTGTTTTCAGTGTAATTGACCAAAGATAAATCTTCAGTAGAAGTATTTTACTCAGTGTTCTCTAATGGTCAGGGGTCTGGTGATAACCATAGTGTATTCCAATAAAAGTGTTATTTGATCTCTCGACACAATTTAAGTGGAGCAGATTTCTCACAACAACCATTTTAATTCTACCACAAAAACAGTGTGGGAAAGAGGGACTGGCCCTAAGGACCTGAGTGACAGGAACATGAATTTAAATTTCATCAGTCCCAGTCTGGAATGAAAGTCAATGTGGAAAAAAAAAGAAGTCCTGGATTTATAACGCAAAGTTCTGAATTGGATAAAAGGCCAAATTAATCATACCTGAGGTGATCCAAGCTGAATGACCACTTCCTGGAGAACGAACCTGAGTTAGGTTCCCCTGCTAGCTTGTATAATTCAAAGAAAAATAAGAGAATTTCCTGTTACAATTGTACCCATGTGTGCACCAGCATTAGAGGTAACTAACCGGGACATTTTTCAGAGAATCAGAAATTAGCTCAATATATATTCAGCACTTGCTATGACATTCCTCATGAGATGTCAGATATTTTCCGCAGTTAAATGCCTGCTTTTGTAGGGTGTCTTTTTCTGTTCTTTTATTCCTAGTTCACAGCAAGTTCAATATTTATGCCCTATTAAAGATGCAGGAACCACATTTGCATTAATAGCTATCTCTGTACGTGTCGTCTTCGTGAGTTATCAGACATTGTTAAAGCACAGTCAGTGTTTTCTCCATCCACATAACAAAGTTTATTATATTTTATATATGCAGAGAATAAAAACTGACAGTGTTAAAGTTGTTGTTAACTCCAAAGCAATTTTAGGGAGCATGGCCCTGCCATGGTGGCAGTGATTGCACTGCTGCAAAGCTACACTCCAGAACTGTTCTCCTTCGGATGCTGGGCTGATTAATGCAAGCACATTAAGTTGTTCTGCTGATGACAATTGGATTAGACTTGGACAGCAGCAAGGAAAGGAAGTTCCCTTCAAGGGTAAATGTGATAGATTTGATAGAGGTATTACATTGTTATATTAAAAAAAACAAACCCTACAACAATTTGCTTTGAGTACAATTTTTAAAATTGGTTTATCTACTCCAGAAAATAAAAGAAGGGTGAAACAAATGAACTTATATAACCTACAGAAAAAAAAATTCATCACATTTTATAGCTCTTGTATAAACTTAACTCAAGCTGAATACAATTTTCTGCATACCAACAAACTCAACCAGGTTCTATCTGCATAAATAAACAGGACGTATTTAGCCTCCAGGTATAATGGTATGCAGCTGGAATTATGAATTTGTAGTTGGAGAGCAAGGCTGCTTTAAAACAGTGGTCTCCAACTTTGTGGCTTGGTAGCCCAGCTGGAGAGAGGGAACCCAGACTCCATGAGTGGCGGGACAGGTCGCACACGCGTGCACTGCTCGACTCATGCGAGCGGCAGGCTGGCGCGCACGTGCATGCAGACACAGCTCGACTGCAGGTGGAGATGCATGTGCATGCATGTGCCCGCCAGCCTGTTGCTTGTGCAAGGTGAGCTGGACGTGTGCGAATAGGCTATGGCCCAGTAGTGGGCTGCAGCCCAGGAGATGGGACCCCTGCTTTAAAATGTATGTTTTGATGGAAATAAATTCAATATTTCTATCATATTTGCTTATTAATAAACTGAAATATGGATGGAGAAAACTATTTTTAAATTATTAGAAAAGTCAGAGTGTTTAAATTGATAAACATAGATTAATAGATAGTATCAGTGGGAATATTTTCTTTTCATTGTCCAGGCCAGTGAACACAGTTATGCATATTTATAAAAGATAAATAAGCCTGATGAGTTAATTTCTCGATATGGCATTCTTTATTGCCAATGGATGGCTCGTAGATATATGAGGGACATTATCTCTTGGCAGATATATGTAGTTGAAATAATTTATATAATCACTAAAGTAATGTATACAGCATCCATGATACTTCATCAGCAATGAGAAGGCATATCTCAAGAGGTTTACCATCTAAACCCAGATACTTCAGGAGGACAAAGGAATAAGGCATAGATTTTGTAATTGTGGGATGAATGTGCAATTAATCCACAGCACAAAGATATAGAAATAGATGATCTTGGCTCTAAAATAAGCAGCATATATTATATAGGTTACAAATATAAATGCATCACAGCAGGATTTTGAGACAAGGGTACTAAAAGTTTTATTTATTTACTAATTAGATTTATTTCTTGCCAGAATGCTAGTAAAACATAGGAAATAAAACAAACAGAGGGGGAAAAATCAAATTACATTATTATAAAATCATACAATTCCCAAATGGTAGGGTATCTTCATTTATCCTAGATGTCATGCATCACCATAGGCCTTCAGATTAAGCTCTGTTTTTAGTAGTTTCCAGGAAATCAAAAGTAGAGGCCAAGCTGAATTCAAATAGGAGGCTACTGCAAAGTACAGGCACTAGGACAATATTGACTTACCTGACCTGGGGTGGCATTTTAAAATTAGGTTTCCTCAGCATATTAGTGAGGCTATACTACAAACTGGTGGACAAATCTGTTTTGGCAGCTTCATGTAGATATTAAAAATTGGAAGAAAGAGAACCTACCATTGCAGTATCCCACAAGATGACAAATGACCTTGAGGGACCAGAGGAAAGAAATACTGTCTAGGAAGGACCTGCCCTAATTGATCAGGCTACAAAAAGAGATGGTGGGATATTTGTACTTTCAGGCTTTATTTGTTTGTTTGTTTTTCACACTCTCAGAGAGACTTGAAAGATTCTATTAACATAGCTTTAAGAAAAAGTAGAATTAGCATCTGTTGGAGACCTCTAGACCTCTGTCTGCCTTCACAACCACTAACGGCAATTATCTACTAGTAAAAGAATGGGACATTTGCAATAGTATCTCTAATCCTCAACTTTCAACTGTCCAGAAGGATACTACTTTTAATGATATCAAAAGCTGCTGAGCAGTTTAAAAGGACCAATAGAAATTTACTATTTCCATTCAGGTCCTGACAAATATTGGCAACAATAGGGGATGAATATACTGACTGACTGAAATGGGTCCAAATAATCCACACCCTTGGGGAGATGTTATAGATTGGATTGTAATTAACAAGGTTGGCCAACTCCAAGAATGACTTTTCTCTTGCATATCAAGAATTAGATTAGCTAGAGGTTTTGCGTTGTGGCCAGTTGGGATGCAGGAAGGCAGAGCTCTACCTTCCACGACTGATTTTGCCCTGCTGGGAGTCCTGAAAAGGGCCTAAAGTGTCCCCGAAGAGGCAATAAAGAAGGAGGGATGCCTTGTTGATCACAGAGAGATGGCAATCTCTCCGTTTGATCCAAGGAAAGCCTCTAAACCGTCAGGGGAAAGACCAGCCACATCTCTGCAGCCAGCCACTAGCTGCTGACAACCAAAGAGCAAAAGCTTTAATTAGCACACCGTAAATAGCATGTTTGGACTGGGTGAGAATATTGAACCTTTCTTTACTATTTTACAACTGAATTTTCTGGGAAAGGCTCCCAAGAAGCTTAAAACCTCCGAATGTGAATGGAAGCGACATTTTTATGGGGGACAGAAATACACAATATTGAAGTAAAAGTAATACAAAGCTTCAGTTTTGATAAATCTGAGAACTGAGAAAAATAGTTAAGATTATTGAGGTGACATATAAGAAATATAAGAAAACAACCCTTTGTTTTAAGTGTGGAAAATGGACTTTGAATGACATCTAGTGATGGAGTTGAGTAAAGCACTATAACTAGCTCCTTGGCTGCTTGGTGAATTTCAGCTTAAGGGAGAACAGCTGGCAATAAAGGAAAATATTTTGGCATATTTATCATCTTGATCTTCTTGGACTACAAATACCTATTGAGCTTGGACTTTTAATATCAAGAACTAGTGGGAGAGAAAGAAAAAATTGACTTTTGAATATGTCTGGCTACTGGGAGGTTGAACATTTTAAACACTTGGAACATTGTGGATTACAACCTTGCCTGACTGATAATTTTCAGGATACTTGAGACAAAGGATTACTATAAAATATTGCTATTAGGACTGGATTATAGAAGCAATATATAACGACTAGAAAACTAGAGGAAATTCTGTTCTACTCTTACTGAGACTGGTGATACTAGAGGATTTCTAGGAATGATGCCTCAAGAAAAAACAAATACCTTTCAGAAGGAAATACTCTCTATGCTACACCAAATTCATCAGACAATTCTTGCACATAAAGAGGACATAAAAAGAAACCATAATGAGACTAAAAATAATCTAGATGACACAAAGGACCAAATCTCCAAATTGAAGCTACAACTGGAAAGCTCCCAGACAACTACAGAGTATGAACAAATAAACCAGAAATCAGACCATGAAGCAGAAGAAATAGACCTAGAGATGGAGGAGATAGGAGAAGGGAAATATGGACTGCCATACACAAATAAAATACTCCAAGACCTACATATAACAATGAAAATACAAAAGACCGTTTACTCCTTTCTCCAAAATACACTTGATGACAAGGAAGAAGATTCTAGAAAATGGAACATAGAGCAGACAGGGGAAATGTGGATGGCCAGAGTCCCCCCCACCTAAGAATACTAAATTGTCTTTCTCATGCCAAGCAGCTTGCACAAAAATAGAAAGAAAATTCTTGGGCGATTGAATTGCGCTGGTCTGGAAAGCTGCTTGGCAAAGAAAGAAAGTAGAGTTAGACTTAAAAAACAGAGGATTTGATCTACCAGAGGAGGCACTATCTGTTTAATACTTGTTTGAATATGATTAAAAGAATGGATGACCCTTAGATATAACTAGATTTTTATAATGGAAGGTATGATTTAGAATTAAAATAGCATTTTTTTCTTTTTTGATATGGGAAATTTGAAAATAAGAGGAGGATTGGTATGAATAAATTTTTACCTATATAAATGTAATTAATATTGAGAAAATTGTAACTGACAAAGAGACTTTAAATATTGCTGGGAAATCAAACTTTAATAAGAGCACGAAAAACAGGATATTGACTTATGAATTGATATTATTGTTACTTCTATAATATTAGTAAAATATGATGAAGATCTTTATACCTAATTTTGTATATATCAATAGTATTAAGAATTGTAATTGTTTAATGAGGGGAAAAGTGAAAAAATATGGGGAAGAAAGGAAGATCATAGAAAAAATACTGGATGGTGCAGTACTGAATAGATTTATATTGAAGAAGTTAATGTTAAATATGTGAACCCAGAAAACATGTTGTTTACTAAGCTCTAAAGATTGTAATTTTAAAAAATCAATAAAACCTATAAAAAAGAATTAGATTAGCTAGAAATAGCACCAGATAAGCAATTATGTGGTGCTGGAGAAGACTCCTGCGAGTTCCTTGGACTGCAAGGCATTCAAACCGGTCAGTCCTAGAAGAGATCAACCCCGACTGCTCTTTAGAAGGCCAGATCCTGAAGTTGAAACTCAAATACTTTGGCCACCTAATGAGAAGGAAGGACTCACTGGAGAAGGGCCTAAGGTTGGGAAAGATTGAGGACAATAGAAGAATGGGACGACAGAGAATGAGGTAGCTGGATGGAGTCACTGAAGCAGTAGGCGTGAACTTAAATGGACTCCAGAAGATGGTAGAGAACAGGAAGACCTGGAGGAACGTTGTCCATGGGGTCGCGATGGGTCGGACACGACTTCGCAATTAACAACAACAAGCAGTCATGAAGAAAACAATATCCTAATTAAAAAAGAAATATAAGAGGAAGCCAAACTCCCACTAAGACTACAGGACAAAGGACTATTAACAAACAGCTGACCAACACCATTCTACTACTGATAATGTTACTTAGCCAGGTAATGAAACATCTGCAAAAACAAATAAAAAACATTAAGCTCAGAGAGCACGAAGAACCCAATACATTAGCCTTTATATAGTCGTCCTATGAGGGAGATGGACAGTTCCTACATAAGATAAATGAATAAATAAAATATACTCTCTTCTGTTGGAAAACTTTTTTAAAAATTCCCGATATCAGCTTTCTTGTAATTCTTTCATATCATTATAGGAGTTCCATAAGCCATTTCAAGTGCAATTTTAGCATTAGCATTCAGTAGGAGTCTTATTTTTTTCCTATTGAGAGCCCCATTTCCTACCCAGGGAATCTCTTATATGCAACACCATGCTGCTGGTGAGTGCAGTGTCTCTTTCTTCTACTCTTTCCCCCGCCCTCCCACCTTCCAGAAATCTGCTGGGAAAATAGATATTGTTCTCTCCGAAGTACTAAAGGTATTACTTTAATGTAATAACAAATACTTGGTATTCTCAGTTTCTCAAATCTTGGTATAATTGAGAAGGCCTTGGATCCTATGCATGCTTCAAATAAGCAGTATAGTAATGGGTAATATAATTTGATGTTGATCTTATTATATTCTTTTACCAGTATGTTCCCTTCAGTTTAATTTAAGATGATAATTCTTTTATGGGCAGGCAAAACAAGATTTCCTCCTTGTTCTTCCCCATCCCCCAATCCCTTCATCAGAGAATTGGCAAGGAATATTTTATCCATGTGAAACTGAAGTGTTCTCTCCCTCTCACCCTCCCTTTTTAATGGAAGATTTGAAGGCTGTAGATGCCAGGCTAATTGCAACATGCTGACTAATGCATTCCTCTCAAAACAAGCATTTTAGTAATTAACTAGCTTGTGTGAAAAACACTGGGTAGAAGGATATTCTCCACAAAAAGCAAATTGTGGTAAATGTATTTCTTACATCAGATGCCCTGCTGTAATCTTTTCTTGTTATAATGGCCCCACAGAGCAACATTAAACTTCTGTTTTTGTTTTCCTGTGGTTTCCAAACTGTTCCTTTGTAG
Source organism: Crotalus tigris (assembly GCF_016545835.1). Taxonomy (NCBI): domain Eukaryota; kingdom Metazoa; phylum Chordata; class Lepidosauria; order Squamata; family Viperidae; genus Crotalus; species Crotalus tigris. The sequence continues at coordinate 467,045 of NW_024100507.1, forward strand.
GAATTTGTGAACTTTTTCACTTTTTCAGCTCCTACATTCAATAATTTTTGTTCAATGTAGGAAAAAATGCAGCAAAAAGGCAGCAAAAATGCAACAATTTCCAACAAATTTTGGGAATAATATCTTGTGCGTATTCCATGTAGGCCTCTGCATCTAATTCAGTGTGGTATGTCAGTAACAACTCAAGCATCCTTTGCACTGATTCCTCAAATTCAGGAAGCCACTGCATGAAGGTTTGGTGTGGCTGCTTTGTAAGGCTCTTCCTTTGAGGTAGAGAAGACCTCAGAAGATTAGAAGCAGCAGTACCAAATCTTCGAATAGTCACAATTGCTTTGCAGAGTCTAGATGTATTGCCTAGGCAATGATGCCCCAATTTTGACAACTTTCAGGCAAGCAAATGGCCCAAACTATAACAGTGTTGGTTAAAAAATATAAAAAACAAGTATTTACACAAATCTGTGCAGAAGGTCCAGATATGACATGCTGATGGCTTCCAGGAATGTCTTAAACTCAACCTGTCAGACTTATAGAAAATAAACCTATATGGTGGGGTCTTTGGTGCTCTTTGAATTTGATTCAGAGACGTTTCATTACCAAACTAGGTCACATCATCAGTGCAAAACTTGTATTGATTTCATTGTAGCTTATTTTTAGGTAATTGAGTGTAAGATTGCAGCCCAAATTATGTACCCCCCCCAATCTCTCAAAATACCTCAAGCACTTTGATATGCTTTTTCAGGACATCCCCTTAGGGAAGATTAATCCAACATCCAAGATCTTGGGGCTAAATTTATATGTTATTTGTGTTTTTCTGCCTTCTCCTTGATACATATTAATGCAGCTCCAATGGTTGTCATGACATTTTCAACCAGCTTAATCATCAAGTTTTCTTTTATTGACCCAGACAGATTGCAGGACCTTGAATTTATGGGACTTTTTTGTTTTGAAAAAATATAATTTTTTAGATAGGATCCTGATTATTATGGTCAGGCTTCTCTCTACAAAAATGATATTTTCTAAAAGCGATTGCTTTTCTTTTTCACAAGCATACATGGTTTGGCATCTATTTTTTAAAAAAACACATTTACGCCATGTGAATGTGCCAAGACACTAAAACCATTAGAGTAAAAAAGACCTTGTTTCTGATCTGACCACCATGTAATGTATGGAGGTCACGAAAGAATAACAGTGTCTTCTCAGCAGTGGTTCCAGACTGTGGAATTTCTTGTTCTATGAATCTTGATTAACTTCCTGTCTTGGTCATATAAGGTTTCATGCTGAATATGGTTAGATATGTTTTCCACTAAACTTTACTTTTTATTTGATTTGATTACTTATATTTATCAAAGCTTATATTTATTAATATTGATATTGAGTAATATTGTTATGCTTTGAGAGCATAGATTAGATAACAAGGATGAAATATGTATTAATCAGTACGGATAAAGCTAAGAGCTTATATATTTTTCAAGTGAACATTAATGCTGAGTACATATTTAAGATGCACAGTTAAAAAAAATGAAGGGACAAATTTGCCAAGATCAAAGTTATGAAAGAGAGTTTAATGTTGATAAAACTGCGCAGATAATACTTTAATTTATTAAAAGAAATACTTGACATAGGGTAAAATATTTTAAGTTTGGAAATTTCCATAATTTAAATTAAACAGTTGAAATGGGATTTTTTTCTATTTACAAAGGTATTTGAGTAAGGAAGAAAATTGTCAAGAATATGAAGTTCACTCTAAAATGTGTACTTTAAATATTCTTAAGTGAGCTAATATATGCTTTCAATAAACTTGTTCACAATATTTGATAGTGTGATTAAGCCCTTTCTATATGTAAATGTCACAAAGAGGAAGAGAAACAACAGTATAAGGAATAAATGTGCCAGTTGTCGTGAATAATCTGAGGAGAAATGTTATTCCAAATAGGAGCTATTCTTTATAGCAGCTCTTTTTTTAAATGAAATATTCAGTAGTAAAAGTTTTTAAAAATCCTGAATGTGGATTGATCTTCCAGAGTAATTAGGGTTTTCAACTGAGGAGATTTGTCATCCTATAGGCTTCCTGGAACAGGATTTAATTTAAAAAGGAAAGGTTCAGTTGAATTAGAACTACCATACAGGTAGTCTTTAACTTACGATCACAATTGGGACCAGGATTTTCATTGCTATGCAAGACAGTTGTTAAGTGAGTCGCTCACAATTTTATGATTTTATGCAGCAAATCACTGCAGTTGTTAAGTGAATCATGCAGCTATTAAGCGAATCTGGTTTCCCCCATTGACTTTGCTTGTTGTAAGCAAGCTGGGAAGATGGCTGATGGCGATCACATGATTCCAGGATGCTGAAGCCATGTTGTAAATACATGCCAATTGTCAAGCAACCCAATTTTGATCACGTGACTTTGGAGATACTGCAAAGATCGCAAGTGTGAAGACTGGTCACAAGTGACTTTTTTCAGTGCTGTTGTAACTTTGAGCACCTGTTAAGTGAATGGGTGTAAGTAGAGGATTACCTGTAGTATCCAAGTTATAGCAGTTCCAGCCTGTTTTGCTAAGATGTCCATTGTTTTTTTCCTCATGGGACTGTAAAGGCCAAGTTTCAGCTTTTAGCTTTAATCAGGTTTTAGCTTTTCTCAGTGTCCAAAATGAATAGTTTTTGACACTAGGGTTTTTTTTTTTGGGGGGGGGAACCTTCTAATTGTTTTTGAATGGGAATATGGCTTAAAGTATTATGAGAGTGAAATAAAAGACCAAATTGTTTTCTTTCCTGGCTCTATTTGTAATTTTTTTGAAGGATGTAGGAAGTATTTGAAAGAGGTGCTTTGCAATGGGTGGAGGCGTGAACAAAGCATCTCTCTTTAAATAGATAAAGCTGCCACATATTTTGTGTGACCTATTTGGCGATGTCCAAAATGACTCCTGGAACTGCTTCAATGCTTTTTTTTTTTTTTTATAGATACATTATTTTCCTCATTTTTTATTTATTTATTTATTTTACTTGGCCACAGTATTAAATCTGATCTTTTGAATTCTCATTTCAACTTTCATCTCAGTGTAAAGCTTATGGGACAGCAGTAATATTATTTTTTTTTTAAAAAAAAAGATCAATAGCAAAATAGATGAATTAGGCATTATACTACCACGGTATATATGTAATTATTTTTATGTAATCTGTTCGTTTTCTTTCTCCTTTGCTTTATTTTTTTCTGTTGCTTTTTAGTTAATTGATAAAAAATAAAATTATTGGTTTAAAAAAAAGGTCTCCTGGTTATGGCATATATCATGCACACAGAGGTACCTGGAAGCACCTTTAGAAACAGTTGCATGAACCTAGAAAAAGAGATGGTTGCTTTAAGAATTTGAAGGACAGTGCTATGTTTTTGCTTTCCAATGCTTTGAAGAGTCCTAATTTTTATAACAATTTTGACAAATGTAGGAAAAAAAACAGAAATTACGACCATTAAACTAGTACTTGAGGGTTGCATTATGCATCTTATCGTCCTTTCTGTAAAGGAGCTAATGTGCTCCTTTCCCAAAATTAATTATGTCATTCAAGTGCTAAGTGGCAGAATTAATGAAACATGCTGAATTTATTGATTTTCACTTGTACTTGCTTCAGTATAGTGCATACATGGTGCTTTTAACCAAGTAATAAATGACAAGGGGATAGATGGGGAACTCATCAAATTTACAGATGACACCAAGCTGGCAGGAATAGCCAACACTTCAGAAGACAGGCTTAAGATACAGAAGGATCTGGACAGACTTGAACACTGGGCGCTATTTAACAAAATGAAATTCAATGGTGAAAAAAGTAAGGTTCTACATTTAGGCAAGAAAAACCAAATGTACAGGTATAGTATAGGGGGTAACTTGCTCAATAGTAGTAACTGTGAGAGGGATCTCGGAGTCCTAGTGGACAATCATTTAAATATGAGCCAGCAGGGTGCTGCAGCTGCCAAAAAAGCCAACACAGTGCTAAGCTGCATTAACAGAGGGACAGAATCAAGATCACATGAAGTATTAATACCACTTTACAATGCCTTGGTAAGGCCACACTTGGAATACTGCATCCAGTTTTGGTCACCACGATGTAAAAAAGATGCTGAGACTCTAGAAAGAGTACAGAGAAGAGCAACAAAGATGATTAGGGGACTGGAGGCTAAAACATATTAGGATCAGTTGTTGGAATTGGGTATGTCTAGTTTAACGAAGAGAAAGACGAGGGGGGACATGATAGCAGTCTTCCAATATCTCAGGGGCTGCCACAAAGAAAAGGAAGTCAAGCTATTTTCCAAAGCGCCTGAAGGCAGGACAAGAAGCAATGGGTGGAAACTAACTAAAGAGAGAAGCAACCTAGAACTAAGGAGAAACTTCCTGACAGTTAGAACAATTAACCAGTGGAACAACCTGCCTCCAGAAGCGATGAATGTTCCAACACTGGAAGTTTTTAAGTAGAAACTGGACAGCCATTTGTCCGAAATGGCATAGGGTTTCTTGCCTGAGCAGGGGGTTGGACTAGATGACCTCCAAGATCCCTTCCAACTTTATCATCATCATCATTATTATTAAAATGATAAGAGTAAATTTTCTTCTTCACAGTTTGAGAACCTGTTCATGAAATTTGACAATGCTACTGCGTAAGATAACAGAAATTAAGCTCTTAAAAATCTCCTTATTCTTCTAAAAGTAGGTACTACTGAATGATTTAAATTGAGGTGAATATGTATATCCATAGCCATCTATAGTGGAATAACATTTTTATTGTTATATATATTGTTTCAGTTTACATGGTTACCAGTTGCCAAGTGACAAGGCTACAAATTAATCAAATCCACACATTCCCAACCAGGTTTTCAAGGCCAGCAGTGCAGTTCCTGAGGGAAGAGCCAAGTGGTCAATGCTATTTGGAAAGCATGTAGGGAAATGCTAAATTCTGATCACAATCTTTGAGAGAAAAATAATTCAGTTCCTATTTTTCAGTATTTCCAGTGAAAGTCTAAAGAAGCAAATCTAAGAGAAGAAACAATTTGAGCAAACGTTTGTGAATGTAGATGAAAGCATGCTGCTTGTGCTTAGTAGTAATCTTAAGGAAAATCAATATTGTTCAAAGTTGGATTTATAAAAGAAACAAGACTGATAAAATCTGGAATTGTTTGGAGCATGATGAATGGATATGACATATGGCAATGCTGGTTTTGCTAAAAATTCTTAGAAGAAAATAGTGTAATAGTGCTTGGCACATTTAATATCTGTTCTGAATGCATTTTGACAAATAGGGATGAGACTTTGCAGAATTGCTGACCTACAGGTCCTAATAGCTGCAGCTAATATGGCTGATGGGAGTTCAGTAATCCCTATAGGATCACCGTGATTCCAACCCATTTACTAGGTGGTGATAAAATGATCCCTGCAAGGCGAATGAAATAGGTTTTGGGGGATCAAACGCTAGTTAAAGTATCAGGGATGATAAATACAGTACATCTTTTGTAGTTATAATTTAGCACTGTGCAAGTATGTTGGGATCAAAGCAAATTATATAATATTCACCTATAGGAGTTAGGATTAGAGAAATATTGGGCAATACTGGAGAAAATGTGAAAATATGCAGAATATTTAATATATAGAATCTCCACGATACAAAAAAAAAAAAGATGCTGAGACCATAGAAAAAGTTCAAAGAAGAGTAACAAAAAGATAGATCTGGAGGCTAAGTCTTTTGAAGAATGGCTAAGAGAATTAGGAATGTTCAGCCTTACAAAGAGAAGGTTTAGAGGACATATAATAGCAGTCTCCATTACTTGAAAGGCTGTCATAGGGAAAGAGGTTTGATTGATTTATTCTTCAAAGTAACTGAAGGCAGGAAAATAAGCAATGGGTGGAAACTCATCAGAGGGAGATCTAACTTGGAAATAAGGAGGAATTTTCTGACAGTGAAAACACTCTCTCTCTCTCTCTTCATATGCATGCACACACATGAGTGCGTACACACACACACACACACACAATATATATATATATATATATATATATATATATATATATATATATATATATATAGATATATGTAGGTCTTTGGTTGTTCGGGTTTTCTCCCACGTAAAATTGGAAGTGTCTTGGCGACGTTTCGACGAAGTCCCATTCGTCATCTTCAGGCTGGTGTTTTCAGCTTCGTGCACGAAGCTGAAAACACCAGCCTGAAGATGACGAATGGGACTTCGTCGAAACGTCGCCAAGACACTTCCAATTTTACGCGGGAGAAAACCCGAACAACCAAAGACCTACATACAAATACCCGCGAAAACCTCAGATATATATATATATATATATATATATATATATATATATATATATATATATAATATATATAATAACTGGGATGAAATTTATTAACATGTTATTAATATTGCAATGTTCCCAAGTTTGTTATGTGAAACATTTGTAGTTTATAATTACAGGCCATCTTTATTCCCCCCTGAATTCCCTCCTTATTTCCATCCTTACCTTTCCCACTACCCCCATTCCCCGGCCATCTTGACATTTTCTTGTCACTGTCGTCTTAGCTCTCCTCCCTTCCCTTCTGTTATAATTCTCTCTGCAGAGTGAGCTTCAGGATAAATAGTTAGAGCTTTGCTTAGAACAGACATGTCAAACACAAGAGCCGGGGGCCAGATGCAGCCTGCAAAATGGTTTCCTGTGGCCCACGAAGCCATCCTAGAAATAGTGAGGGAACGGCCCCTGCTGCCTTGGCCCTGGCCTAGGCCAGCCGGGAGCCAATGTACAATTTTGTGGTGGCTATCTATGCTGAAACGCATTCAGTCTTAGCTCCACAAGGCCGTCTGGAAAGAGTGAGGAATCAGCCCCTGCTGCATCGGCCCCACCCCCTGAGTGCATGCTGGGGAGGTGTCACCCTTTGTGAGGAATGAAGAAATGCACCATCGCCTGGAAGTGGCCAGCAAATGGCCCTCACCTACTTCACATATCCACTTGATGGGCTCTGGGGGAGGGGTTTCAGCAGGCAGCGGAGCACTCTCCTCACAGCGCTGAGAGGCTGAGCCGGGCGGCACAAATCCAAAAAGAAGCGCAATGCTGGCCAGCCCCCAGCCTGCCTGGTTTCAGCAGGCAGCAAGGTGCAAAGCTGATGAGCTTCGCACCGCCTGGCTCAACCTCTCGGCACTGTGAGGAGAGCGCCCTGCTGCCTGCTGAAACCAGGCAAGCTGGGGGCTGGGCGGCATCACACTTCTTTTTGGATTTGCACCGCCCAGTTCAGCCTCTTGGCTCTGTGAGGAAAGTGCCCTGCTGCCCACTGAGACTGGGCAGGCTGGGGGCTCGGCGGCATTGCCCAGATAACTCATGGCATCCCCTCCCCCAGAGCCCACTAAGCCAGATATGTGAAATAGGTGAGGGCCATGTGCTGGCCACTTCCAGGCAATGGTGCATTTCTTCATTCCTCACAAAGGGTGACACCTCCCCAGCTGCATTTCTTGCCTGTTTTTCTCCCTCCCTCATCTCAAATATTTTCCCACCACTCTGTACTTAGGAAGGAAAGAAGGAGAGGGAGGATCTAAGGGAAGTCCTGCCTTAGTTCTGCCCTGCTGCCCTTTCACCATCCCCTCCTCCTGGCCTATCCTGGGGGGGGGTCTCCCATCCTATTGCTAAGGAAACTTTGGATACAAAGCCGGGTCTCCTCCCATGGAGAGGGAATGGGCCTCATTCTGATTTTGCCCTCATACCCATCATGAGCAACCTGGCTAAGGAGAGCCAGCACAGCAGCAGCAGCCTTGAGGAGGAGGTAAGTGCAGCTGGGTGCCCCCTTGGGGAAGTGGGGCCGGGCTTGGTGCCATGGGTGCTTAAGGGCCAGGCTGGGCGGTTTGACCTCTGCTGCCCAGAGCTCCAGGCAGCCCGCACCACCATCCAGCCTCCCCACATGGCCTGAAAGGAACAATGAGGCTCCTCCAGTGGACCATGCCTTGGCACTTGCCCTGGTCCCACCCCTTCTGCCAGAGACCCTCAGATCTGTTCCACTCCTGCCCAGATCCCCACAGGCACCCTTGACGCAAACGATGTAAAACTGGCCATGCCCACCCAGTAGGCCACACTCACTCCATCTACGCCTACCCAATGGGTTGCACCCACCCTGGCCACACCCACCGCCCCCCCCAAGGGCAACTGCAATGGTGATGCGGCCCTCAATGAAATTGAGTTTGACACTCCTGGCTTAGAAACTTTGTGCCCCTCCTCAGGCGTGATTATTCCTTCTCAGAAAGGGAACATGTTTTTGTAGATGAAGACTTCATTGAAGGCTTTACCAGGATTCTTTCAGATAACTGATGCAGTCTTTTCAATCAGCATATTTTGCATTAATTTGGTAATCCTGTTCAAAAGGAAATATGGGGAGGGCATCCTCTGACAACTCTATATCCACACAATCATTTTCTAGTGGGAAAAGTAGTCTTTAATTATTCATATAAGTACCACTGAGCACAATGCTTTCAGTTAAAGAGTTTATTTCAAGTACTTCCATGACTGACAGGCAAGATTGATCCCATATTCCTCTGTTGGTCTTTTTTGTTTCTATAATTTTAAATCCCCTGTCCTTACATATTTAAATTTGACTGCAATTGCTAGGCAGTTTATTTTCCACTATAGATACTGTACCGATAGAATCCAATGTAACTAGAAGATGTACTTTTCCCATTATTAAGGAGTAAAATACACATTTGACCTTAAGACCTTGTGGGTATGTTTCTTCTAATCCTCCTGCATAATCAGTTTGGTTACATTTTGCATTGCATATGAATCATTAGAATTTATTCCAGATTGACTTTGTTGACATTTATCTCCTAGACATGGTCAGCTAAAGGTTTATTGTACAGCAATTTCTGTGGTGGACTTTTCTTCCTGGTGAAATATAAGGTGACCAACTTTTTTACAATGAAAAGGAGGACACAAATAAATTGAAGAAAAAAATATCGTAAATAAAAGAAACATTTTATTCATTGCAACAATAATACAGAATACACTATAATATGATAAATGCACAATAAAAAAACATTTGTAACAATAACATTTTATATTGTAATTATGCTTACATGCTGCGTCCCTGCTCGCAGCCGCCCCGCCAGCACTGCTGCCCTGCTGTGTAGAGTGGGCCCTGCGGTTCCCAAAGCACCAGCTGTGCCGGCTCCGGCTCCGGGGGGCAGCCCACCATCGACACACCCCGTCTGCAGCCGCCCCGCCAGCATCACCACCCACCCTGCGCAGCCCTGTGTAGAGCAGGCCACGCGGCTCCCACAGCACGGGGGGCAGTCAGCCACTGCCACCCCTCACACCCCTGCCCACAGAGCCCTGCCACCCCTGCCTCTTGCGCCCGCAGCCATTATTGCCGTAGCAGGGCCGAAGATCAAGAGAAAGTTACCGTGGCGTCACTGCTCCAGTCTCCTCCAGATATCTTCGGGACTAAATAGGAGATGGTGTAGTTGGGTAGCAGGGAGGGGTGCAAAGTTCCTGCCAATTCTCCTTCACTGCAGACAACTTATATGTGCAAAGTTTGCTGGCTGGGTATTTTGGCACGCTCAGCAGCAATTCCTATTGGCTTTCGAAAGCCAATAGGGGGAGCAGCACAGCTCATGCAAAAGTTGAAAAAAAAAACATCAAAAAAAGGTGCCAGAATGCCGTTCTGAGCATTCTATGAGGGAAAAAAAGCCCTGCAGATTAGTCTTCAAATATCGAAAAGGAGGACATGTAGGAGGACACTTTTTGAGGGAGGACAGAACTCACAAAAGGAGGACTGTCCTCCCTAAAGGAGGACGGTTGGTCACCTTATGAAATACAAATTCACATTCATAGGGCATAATGTCCCAAAATAAATACCAGTTTATAGTGTTTAAAACATAACTAACAGTAGTTGGGATCCTATACGGAGCATTTTTTTTCAAAGTAATTTATTTTCCTGTTCAGTTAATTTCTTTATTATACCTTTATCACATCAGAAAATTATAAGATTTTTCATAAATGCATTGTGTTTATTGTTTCCACAGTTAAAGCCTAGTGGTTGCCATGCATTGATGTACAACCCATGCACAACACATATTTCATGAGATGTGACTTAGACTGAATGACAAAATATTCAATAGTGCACCATTGAGATAAATCTGTTAGGATCTAGTATGGATTGCTGTCTTAAAAAGAGAGGTCTCCCTTATGCTATAAATGCCATAATTAATTACAAGCTTCAACATAGACATTTGGCCTGAAGCTTCCCAAATATTTAACAATTATTTCTGTTTCCCTTGACACTTCATGTTGTTTAATGTCTTTCCCACTTAAAGGTGTTTATGAATTAATAAAATCACAAGTTGGGTTATGGACTTCTGATCACATGCATTCTTGCTTTGGCTTTTAAACAGCAGCGTAGCTTAAACACAAATACCGTAAGCAATCTGTGGTGTAAGTATTTTGTATTCTGCCCACAAAACATGGAGTCTGCAAAATTTCAGGAGGTCCTACTTATTAGTCTGTCTGGTCAGCTGGTAGAAAACAGTTCATTGCTGCCATTAACTGCATGGAGCCAAGCAGTCCAGAGATGGTTTTTCATTTAATGATTTTACAGCAGTAGTAGGTAACCAGAAATTCAGAGGTGGAGAAGGAAGGCTGATTACTTGCCCCTTTTCCCCCCTCAAATGACATTTACAAGATTGGTGGAAGGTGGAAACTAGTCAAAGAGAGGGAGGAGGTATTTGATTAGCATATGGCCTTAGGGCAGTCATGTATTTGAATGCATACCTGTAAGTGTGAACCTGTGTGTGCCTATAAGCAAATTTACTATTCAGTGGTAGGAAAGAGACATGGAAAACTAAAACTCTATACTGCCATCTAGTACTAGTCCAGATGTTAAACTGCTAAAAAAAACCACAAAAACAATTAAAAACACGATTAAACATATAATAATAAAAACCACGCACACATAATCAGCAGCCAAAGTAAAATCAGAACATCAGCAACATCCATTGCATGGGCTTTGTCATATATCCGGATCCTCAAGCCTGTCCTATGAATTGCCACCTATTTATTTAAGCTCTAGGTACATTATACAATTGTTTTATGCCATTCTGTACAGAACACTTTTCTCCATCTGACAGAAATTAAATAAAAGTTACACCAGGGTTTGTATTCTGGTGGAATAAAGCAGAAATTCTGAAAACCATTTGCTATTTATATTCACAGCTAAGGGAGCATTAAAAAAATAGTTAATTGGTCTAGTGCAGGGGTAGGCAACCTTGGCTCTTTTATGACTTGTGGACTTCAACTCCCAGAATTCCTGAGCCAGCCACGCTGAGAGAAAAGGGAGAGGTTTCCAAGCTGAGCCATGCTGGCTCAGGAATTCTGGGAGTTGAAGTCCACGAGTCATAAAAGAGCCAAGGTTGCCTACCCCTGGTCTAGTGGTTAAGCTACTTGACTAGAAAGTAGCTTAACTACTACAGGATATGGTAGCATCTAGTCCCGCCTTAAGCACAAAGCAAACTAGGTGACTTTGGGCCAGTCATTTTGTCTCAGCCCTAGGAAGGAGGCAATGGCAAATCACTTCTGAAAAACCTTGCCAAGAAAATTGCAGGGACTGGTCCAGGCAGTTAGCAGGAGTCAAATAAACACTTGAAATACTGTATATTGTGAAATCATCTTCCCAATGTTCTTTAATATATTTAAGAAGGGTTTACATTTTTTTCCCCATTCTATAATATTATATAATGGAAACAGTGTACCATGATCTGAGCAATATTATAAAATCTGATTCTTAGTTTGGTAGGGAATAAATAGATTTTCATATGTTGTACTGTTTACGAATATTTTAATTGCTTTATTGGCTATTTTGCTAGGTACAGGATGGCTCGTATTTGAATTGATGTTGCTGTTTTAGGCATTATGAGTTAGCTGGCTCTATTAAGTTCTTGTGCTTAAGCAATTTTATTGTATAAAAATTTGCCATTATTGCTTGTCTTTCACATTCTGTTATTTTAATTATCTCTTAAATCAATTGTTGCAATGCTTTATTGAAAAGCCTATTATGCATTATTATTATTAAATTAAAATTTGTTGCTTGTATTGCTTGCTGTATTTACCAGTCCTGAATAATATTTATGAAGAGCTATAACAGCTCATTAAACATAATTTCTGATAAGTGAGTTTTTTCAACATCTTCTGACAAAAGGAGATATTCATTTTATCATTAGGTATATGTGGGGTGTTTGTTCATAATTACTAAATGTAACTAGGAAAAACAGGCTCTTACATATCTGAAGGATTGCATAATCAAGTTTAAAGACTTGGCTACCCACCCAGCTAATTTTTGGAAAGCTAATTAAAAAGATGAAGAGCTTGCTGACCTATAGAATGATCAAAATATATAGAGGAACTGCAGTAATCTCATTTACTTTTCTCCCTCAATCTGCCAACTAGCCAGAACATGCTGATTATGCTTTCTGTTCCAGTCTCACGAACAGGCCACTATGATCCTTCTTGCCAATATTCAGGATACCAGAGAGTCAGAACTGGGACACAATTTGGACAGGTCAGAAGGATACCATATATGCTCTACATGTCCAGAATCAGCAGCATGAACAGTGATAGGCATGCTTCTTTGTGTCCTTGTCTTTCCATGCCCATATTCTGTGAGCTGCACTGATTGCCATTTTGCTTCCAGGTGTCACTGAAGTGCTGCAGTTTCTTTGATTCTTGTAAGCTGCCCAGAATCGTTAGAAGTTGGGCATCATGCAAGTTTAATATTATTGTGGTCACACAGTCAATCAAATGTTTAGGCTGGATTTGACATTTTTGTTTGCTTATGAAGTCTTTAAAAATGCCAGATAATAATAATATTACAAATTTGTGGCAAACTTCTGTATTTCTGCTGGGAAATTAGGTGGACATATGTATGTGTCAGAGGAGGTGCAGACCAGAAGCACACCAGAAGAGTACTAGCTTGATCTTTAATGTAAGGTTACATAAATAGAATCTTGCAAGTCTCAAAGTATTTCTCTCCCTCCACCTTGCCTATGCTGTCCAAGAAACTAGGGAGGGTTCCTTTTGAGATATTTGCCATGTTCCCATTCCTTCTGTGGACACAGTTGCCACTTATATGATGGCTCTTTCTGCTGTCTCCCAAGGTCATTCCCATACACCATTACCTCATGTGAATACTCTGAGTCAAGTTAGACTTGAGGGGAATCTTTAATCTTTATGTGTTGATTTTTATTGTATTTGTGGAAAATATTTTCTTAAAACTTATTAACCAATAAGCTGATACTGTACCTTACCAGCAGGCTGTAATTAAGTTTTTGCAGAAATTTTGCCTTCGGCTTTTCTCAGAAATCCAATAATGTGCAATTGAGAGAGAGAGAGAGAGAGAGAGAGAGAGAGATTTAAAAAGGTTTGAGGGTTTTTCTTTTTAAGTGAAAGGAAATTAAAAAGAAACATGGAAAGATACACTTTGCACATTTTAATGCGTGCCATATGATTATCTTGCCTTTCAGTACTTTAGTCTAATTGTAGTACTTTCTTCTTTCTAAAAAATAACTGGTTCTCATCCATTCCTCACCATGCTCTCTTTCCCTTCTTTTCATTGCCAAAGTAAATGTGATTTCCTAGACAGATTTAGATTGAAGTCTTATGCTTATTTTTTGTATTTATAAATATAATATAGATGAATTTTAGTCTGAAATTTACATTGTTTATCTGAAAGTACCTATAAACCCATCTTTCCATGTGCATGCTTTTTATTGTACTTAAAATTCAATGAGTAATGGAAAACTAATTCACAGATATCCTCTATTATGGCTGAATTGAATTAATATTTATTTATTTATTTATGATACTTATATACTGCTTTAAGTGCAAGCACTCTCTAAGTGGTGTACACCAGTAAGCAATGTATATATATATTTACATTGCCCCCAACAATCTGGGTCCTCATTTTACCTACCTCGGAAGGATGGAAGGCTGAGTCAACCTTGAGCCGGTGAGATTTGAACCGCTGACCTGCTGAACACAGTCAGCTAAAGTGGCCTGCAGTACTGCTCTCTAACTGCTGCGCCACCTCGGCTCTATTTTTTTCCTAACAGATTATCAACTTGATTTGGAGATAAAGATAAACCTGTATAAAACTTACTTTGGAAATTACTAAACTTCCCGATTTCCACCAGTATGTACTTGAAAAAACTTGTCATACATTTTATTTATTTGCTGGGTTTTCATACTGCCACATTCCACGGTTTGGGGGTAGGAAGAGAAAAAAAACCAAGTAATTTCTGTAGGTAATCTCTTCTTTGCCTGATCTTTTCTGCCAAGTGAAAAGTCTGGAGAGGAAGAGATTTCAAGAGAGCAAGCTGTTTGCTCTTCTAGACATTGAAATCAATGGCTTGCCAGCAGAAAATAGTCAAAAAAGAGATTGCGTACTGAAATTTCTTGCTTTTCCTAACACCTCCACAGATTGAAGAGGAAGAGATTTCAGGAGAGTATTATAAATTGTTTGCATAGCATGCCTGCAGTTCTCAGCCCCTGGCTGCCAGCACAATCATTTTTAATGTATACAAAACAGTAAGGGAAAAATAGCAACACATTTTAATTGAGAAATCATTTCTCTCCTTTGGTCCTACCATAGAATTTCACACTTGTCATCCAGACCTTTCATGCAACTTTCAAGGAAAATATATGAAAATTGCATGCTTACTTCCTCTAGAAAGAATGTTCTACGAACAGAGTTTTATTCAGAACAATACTGGATTCATTCAGACCAACATCCCGATGAATATTATAATAATTTTAAGAACTAGATCTTATTTTAAATAATTCAGTAGGAAAGCTAGGTTATAGTTCTAATTCTAATGATACGGTATAATTTAAAACTCAGCAGGGATGAAGTAGTCACATTTTAAAACAAAGAGAAAAGATCCATAAATGACTTTATAGTTATTGGCCCATAAATCTGACTTTTAATGATATTTAAGTATTCCGTCTTTGATCTAATTTTATTTTCTTCTTTTCCACTAAAAACTGCAATGCTAGAAGACAGTTTAGCATTGTTACTAATTTCAACAGTTCGTTTACGATAAATTTGCAGCTGATCAAACATTTACTAAACACTGACTTGTCTACATTCTGTAATATCACACAGGCTATTTTGAAGCTTTCCTCTCAATATGTTATATTTAGTTTAAATGTACCCATTTAGTTGGGCATAAGGCTAATGGACAAGAAGCAGATAAGTCTATCCTGGCAAGCATCTTCGTTGCTTGAGTTTTGGAAATTAATATTTGATTGAAACTGTGCATGGGTGCTAAATTGCAGTGCTAATTGTTTCCATAATGGAAATAGTGGGAGTTTTTATCTAGGTTGTGTGAAGTTTTCTAGGACATTATATGTCCTCTATTTTAAAGGCATTGCAAAGACAGTTGCTCTATGTAATCTGTTTTTGAGGGGAAAATTGGCATATCCTAATGGTTGACATTTTTATAGTAATTACCATGTTTGTTTGCCCTGTAAGCCATAGTACCACCCATTCATGTTTTTATGAAAATTATAGGTAATTTGCAACATATATTTTTGTAACTATAGGTTTCTTCCCCTTGTCTTTACAGTTTTGCTGATATAACAGGCTTTCTTGCTTCATAATTCTACTACATGTTATAAGGCTGTCTCCAGTTCTTACTTTATACCTATGTATTATGATTTCGACCTGGCCTCTGGCACTAAATTATCCTAAACCTTCACATCTTAATATGGAAATCCATAACATCTATAAAACTCCAAAGTCAACAAATGATGAATATTTTTCACAGAAAGCTAAACCTTAGAATTATTCCAGGCTTTGCTTCTTTTTTTTTGCCTGCACAAGTTTGCTATTTGCTAGCCCAGGCAAAGCTGGACTAAGTTGTTGGGACTGTTCCCATTTTATCTGGGCTAGGTAAATTTCCCTCCAGGTTGTTTCCTACTTTTTTCCCCCAAAAGTGACCCTCCGATACACAAATTTTTCCAGAGGAATAACTTCTACGTTATCACCTTACCTCTAAAAGATAAGAGCAAGGGAGACCTTACCAACCCAGTTTATTTAGTCAGATTTCTTAGGGGAGAAAATCTTCTTAACAATTCTTATGGCACTAATGCTTCTAGTACAGAATCTGAGTTGGACACTTAGCGCTCCTCACTCCAGTTGCTAGCCACTTTCTCCTTCGAATGTCAAACTCATAAAGCATGGTTTTGCTTGTAATATTTATGGTGAAATTGTGAAAGTTGGATCTTAAAAAAAAAAGACAGGAAGAAAATTGACTCATTTGAGCTGCAATGCTGGAGAAGGCTCCTGCATATTTCTTGGACAGCAAAAGTGACGTACAAGCAAGTACTGGTGTGCGTAACACCAGTCACTGGAAGAAAAAAATCACAAAATTGCATCTCACTTATTCTGACCATTCATGTGGAGAAAACAGTCATGTTGGGAAGAGATAGCGGTAAAAGGAAACTAGGCCTCCAAAGAACATGATGACTGGATACCATCAAAGTTAACCCCAGCCAGAACATAGAAAAACTCAAAGAACCAGTACAAGATTGAAAGATGAGGAGAGACCTGGCCCATAGAATCACTAAGAGTCAGACACAACCTAATGGATAACATCTTCACAGGATCGTGTATGGTGAAATTTTATCTTCTGCAAAGGTCCTTCTTGCATATCACATGATGTTAATAGAGTCAGTTTTTGCTCCAGAGCAAATGCAACAGAGATATCGTGTAATATTTTTTGGGGAGCAGAAGAGCAGTTTCCTTTTGGTGAAAATGTTTGATCCTGCCTTGCAATTTCCCCTTCTCTCCTGAAGTAAAGAAATGCCCCCATTGTAGTCAGTCTATTTTAAGGAACATTTTTGCCTGATCCTTGCACAGTAGCCCCCTTCTGTTTTTGTTTATTGATCTTTTGTGTTATTGCAAAAAGCAAGTATGATGAAGGAAGAATTAGGAAAGATGTGGATACTGACTAGCTGCTGTTGGCCAGCTGGTTGGAAAGTTGATCATTTGTCAGCCTACAAGGGACATTAAACCAAGAAACTAAGGCCAAATAAGTCGGGACTGTTTTTATTATAAGAACTACTATAACAGGCTCCTGCAAGTCTAAACGTGTTTTCCCCTCCCTTGCTTTATCTTTATGTGAACTGGGGTCTTTATCAGCTCACTAGGTAAATTGCTAGACAGGAAACAAGCCTAGATGTTGCTTTATTATTCAGCTACATTAACAGAATCTTGCAAGTCTGAAAGTACAAACTTCCCACTATCACTTTTAACTGCTTGATCCATTAAAGCGGGTCCTCCCAAAGTTTCTTTCTTTGACTATTAAGCCGTGTGTGTGTGTCTGTCTCTGTGTGTGTGTGTGTGTATGTGTGTGATTTCAATGTGATTGCTTCCTGGGCAGCATTTCTCCCCCTTATTCCCCATTGTTTCCCATGCATTCCATTACATCCTGTCTCAGATGTTGACTCAAATTAGTTTTCTTGGGACAAACTCTTATTTGACCACTGCTTGATAGCAGTTCTTTCTCCTGTCCTTCATGGCCATTCGCTCCACCTTCTACATCAGCTCAAGAAGGGAAACTCTGGGAGATGTGCTGAGCATTGCACAATGGTATGAAAACACTGTGTCAACACTGCTAACATCGAATGTTTTTGTTTTGACAATAGATGGAGATGCAATCATTTTCTTCTTATATTTTACTCTTAGAGTTAGAGTTAGATGATGCTGGGGGGAGGAATGTCTATTAGCTAGACATAATAATACTGAACCTAGTGCGTGAACCAAAGTTATTGAAATAAGAGATGATAAGAATTGGCGGCTGGGAAACTGGAGGGAAAGTCTGCATTTACACTAATTGGAGAATGTGATTTATGACTGTTAATTGGAGGAGGGAATTGTGCTTTGATGCTATGTGCTCAGGGGAGGGGAATCCAGTTTTTGGCTTTTATTGTGTTAGTGCTGATGCTATCCTTCTCAAATAAAGATTCTTTAAAGTAAACAATGCCTCAGGGTTCTTTGAAGAGTTTCATCTGTCCGAACCATGACACACTGCTTACAGTTGAGGCTTTAAAAGCCTTGTTTTCAAAGGAACCTGTCCTATGACATCCTGACCCGGATAAACAGTTTGTGGTGCAGGCAGATGCCAATGATGTGGCAGTAGGGGTGGTGCTGTTGCAGAGGAATGATCAGGGGGTTCTACAACCATGCATGTTCACCTTGCGTAGGTTGACCAGTGCCGAGCGAGGGTGGGCTGTATGGGAAAAAGAGGCACTTGCCATATGTTGGGCGTTGGCCACCAGGCGTCACTTCCTGGAAGGATCCAAAGAACCATTCGAGGTGTGGACCGACATAAAAACCTGGAGGCCCTGCAAACACCTCGGCGGCTGGCCCCGAAACATGTGAGGTGGGCGCAGTATTTCCAATACTTTCAAGTTCAGTTGAAATACGTACCTGGGGGGAGGAATTTCCTGGCAGATGCCCTATCCCGTATTCCACAATACAACAGTAAGAGGGAGGAGGTGGTACAAGCTCTGATACCTCCTTCTGGGCAGTCGGTTGAAAGGGCCACGAGAGCGTGACCTGGTACATGACCTGTGGAGTGCACTTACTTCCGATTCTTGGTTATTGGCCCATCCGACCTTATTGACCAAGGGGGGGGGATTAGCGTGGAAGGGTGATAAACTCCACGTCCCAAAGTCCCTACGGGTAGAAGTACTTCGCCGATGCCATGACGTGAAGCAGGCCGGGCATTTTGGCTTCCTAAAGACCTTGCACTTGCTCAGACGGAGTTCTGGTGGCCAGGTGTGAAGGCAGATGTGGAGTCATATATACGGGAGTGCCCCGTATGTGCAACTACAAAACCAGGGTAGGGAAACTGCCTGGCCTGCTATAACAGGTGACCGATCCAAGTCGGCCGTGGGAAGAAATTGCCATGGATTTCATCGTCGAGCTACCAGACATATATCACGTTTCTGGCCGGATGCTGGTCAGGTGGGAGAAGGGTGGGGCTGGTTGCACAAATCTATGTAAGGAGCACTGGGAGGCGGTTGCTCCCAGCGCAAACTTTGTTTAGCAGGGAAAACTTTGCTTGTTTGCCTTGCTTGCCAACGATTCCTCGAAGTAAAGTTGTTGCTGACTGTGCTTTGCTTGTCTCAACGTCCTTATTGCCAGGAGTACGGTAGGATCGTTGACAGAATGTGTCTGAAGCTGGTGCCTGTGCTCCAATTACTGTGCATTTTGAACTAGATGGAAGTTCTTTGCTTATCCCTAAAGTTGTTTTGGTATTTTTTATAAGCCTCAAATGATTTTTTTTCTTCCCCAATTGACAGAACTTACATGGAGCTCTGCTTCTATTTATAAAGAAAATCTTCAGATAAAAGAACACAAATATTGCTCTATTTTTTTTTTTCCAGAAATCCCTAGTGAAGAAGCAGTTGGCATTCCTTATTTCTCCCCAATTGTGAGAATGTGCTTAACAAACTCTTTCAGAAATGCCCCCTTTGGGTATCATTTCCCAGCCTGTCCTGGGAGCAGCTACAGCTGCAATCTTCTGGGGAAGTGCTTTACTACAGAAGCTCTTTACTTCTACAGAACATTAAAACTGTTGTGCCTACTGATTACATCTTAAAAACAGTTGAAGCATAAAAGTCTAAAAGTCATTGGGGGCTCTTAAATGTATGACGGATGGCTCAGATCTTAGTGATAGCATGACTGTAAATTTAGTTTTACATTACATTAGAAATCCTTAACAAGCATTTTTTTAAATAAAGTGTTTTTTCTAATTACCCTAATTAGTAAAATTGAAAATGGGACATCTTTGGTCAGAAGGAGAAATGAATATTTTTAAGTAAACTGCAAAAGAGCATTAGTCATTAAATTATATTTTAGAGTTTGCTTTTGCAATCTGTCTCTATTAAAAGTTAATTTATTTTTTGAAGCTTTAACTTGGAATATTGCATTAAGAAAAATGCATCTGCTGAATCCTGCATGTTTTCCTTTAGTTTGTCATTCTTTAAAAGCATGATGTATGTTGCTGTGCAAATGATTCAAATGTTTTTACTGAATATTGCACAGAATTATTAGATGAAAGGAAGAAGAAACATTGCTTAGATTTTATTCTTTTTCTTTTAATATTCATTTTCCAGTAATGTAAATATGATTAAAGTTTTTCAACATGTTTACTGTAATATTATGTGGAATGTTAATAAGAATATTATATCCAAACTTGATTTATTAACTGAAGTTTAGCAGCTTCTTCTTCATGCTAGAGTTGATAGGCCATAGTATTTTTTTTACAGTCCTTCACTTATGACCATAATTGAGCCCTCAACTTCAGATGTAAGTCATGATGATTGTTAAGTGGGTCACCACATAACTGTGTCCAATTTTATGACCTTTTTTGTGGCAGTCATTAAGCAAACATAGCAGTCACAAAGCAAATACTGCAGTTGTTAAGTGAACCCACTGTTTGCTGTGGGATATTTTTTTGCTGCAAATCAGAAGTAAATGCCGGTTTCTGATAAAAATCTCATAAATCACAGTCATATGATTGCTGGCCGTAAACCTGGGCTGATTGCCAAGCACCCAAAATGCAATCATATGATTTGGGGGGGGGGCAGTTATGGAACTCCAAATCTGGACCGTAAGAGCTTTTTTGAGGTCCATCGTAACTTTGAATGGTCGCTAAACTACTGTGCATAAATCAAGGACCACTTGTACCATACAATTGCTGACAGTGTGAAATTTTTTTAAAAATAATCGGTGAAACACCAACACTGTTGTATGCTTAGAGTATGCCTAGATATTTTGGAATTCTGTCATTTTTTTTCCCTTGCTGACTATAGTTAAAGAGAAAAGCTGATATTCTTAAGGCTTGCTATTTAAAGGTCTTTTCTAGGCAATCACTCATTTAAAATGACAGATAGGTATTTTTCACAAGTGACAGTGATACCTGCCTTCTCACCCAAAGAAATAACAGTAAAAACAAGAACATAATAATGCCAAGAGCAAAAGTTTAAAAAACATGTTTGAGCATTTTTAAGTATTACCAAATCAGGTTTAAATTAGTATTACAGTAGCTTTGAATATAATGTACTATATGAAGCAAAAAAGAAAGAAAACTGCCTAGAAATCCATATTATTGAATATATTTTAAAAATTCAGTCTGTTTTAAAATCTCTTGTTCCTCTATCAAAAAGGGAGTAATTTAGATGTTAACAAAGAAGACATAATGATCAGACCTGGGCAGGTTGGGGGCAGATTTCTCTTTTCAAAGTTATATTTCGGCTATTCTGATACATGTAGGCTAACATTCATGGCTTGATAAATTCAAAATGCTGGCAGTGTAATCAAGAACAGCTTGTGAATTTTGGACAAGCAGTGATGAATGCAATTCTTATTCTCCATCTTGTACATTTCAACCCAACAGAACCAAATAGTATATGACTTTATGCTATAATCCCAAAGTTGTCAGGCAGAAGTATTTTTTTCCCTACAAATTTGTTTCAGATTTTTGAGGGAGGGTCATTTCAGGTTTGCTGTTAAGAATAGAAGTATTTGAAAAGGAATAAGCAAGAGATGTAAAATCTAGCAACATCTCTGCTGAAAAGTGTGAATGTGTTTAACAATTATCCCTGCTTTGAGACTCTGCTTGATTGAGGAATTCAACCCTTTTCATAATCCTTAATTAGGGCTTTTGTCTTCTTTTCAGTTCCATTTTTCCCTCATTTTATTTCTGTTCTGGATTGTCCCTCCCATGCACTATCCTCTAACTCAGCGGTCCCCAACCTTTGCGGTTTGGCAGCCTAGCTGGGGGGGGGGGAGGAAGGGGAAGAGGAGAAGGGAACACCGTCGTGCAGCTCCACTTACACACTCCTTCAGGTTTCTCCATGCCAAAAGCTTTTGCAAAGGAATGAAAGGCCTGAAGCAGAGCGAGATCACTCCCCTGAAGCCTTTCATCCATTTGCAAAAGCTTTTGGTGAGCAGAAGAGAATCCTTTGGGGATGTGGTCTCGTGCTCTTTGAGATTCAACGCGGCTGCCCTGTGCCCCAAAAGTAAATCGGGTATCCTGTGCAGGCAGCCTTGGCGAGTCAGCAAAATTGAGTAGGGCGCGCTCGTCCCACTCGGCCTCTGCTCTCACCACTCCACTTTTGGAGCATCAGGAGCAGGCGGTTTGGGGGTCTGACTGGGAGGGGAGAGAAAAACTGAGCCGCGTGAATGGTGGGTCAGCGTGCATGTGCACACATGCAAGAGAGAAGCCTTTGGGGTGCCATTGTATGAGTGGAGCTACCCACACACTGGCCTGCCTCTTGTGTGGCCCGGTTCCAAATAGGCCACAGCCCGATTGTGGGACAGGGGGTTAGGGACCCTGCTCTAATTCACCTCCAAGCCTTTTCCACCCCCCTTTTCTTTCCTCACCCTTTTGTTTTTTGCTGGTTTTTGCAGGAAGAAGGGAGGACAAGGTATGTATTGCTATGTACTTTAGCATGAGCCGTGCATGTTAAGAGAGAGAATGATTTGTATATATAGATGAAGATCAATTAGTTTGCAAAATGGTCTTATTTTACAGGCAATTGATTTTAATTAGTAGTTACTTCTTCAGTTAATATTAGACATATATTTTTGTCCTGGCATGTCTCTCTTGTTTTTTGAAGTGTATAAGATATTTTAGGAGTTCATTTCAGATAGAGTTGGCAATCATAGTTTAACGAGACAGGAAATTGGGCTTTTCTTTCTATTCATCCTTTTTCTGGTCATCTCACAATATCTTTTGAGTATCTCTGACTGTTCTTACTAAACTTTATTTTGAAATTTCTAGTAGATGGGAATAAGTTTCTGTTATGTAAGACACATATGATAGCAAAGGAAACTGGTTTCAGTTTTTGAAACTATCTATCTTTGATTTATAAAAGTGGGATGGATATTTAAGTTCACTAGTCCAGCCAGGAAGAAAGTTTATTCTGGTGGATGTATTATTTAAAGTTATTGCCACTGTGCATAATCTCTTCCATGAGGTAAAAAAATGAAGTACATATAAATGACACTTGGGGTGACAGGCAATTGTTGGCAGACGGCAGTTGGCAGTAAGAATGGATCTTATTTAAGGGTTAATTAGCCTGATAGAACTGCAGACGGACCATTCCACATCTCAGGATTATACAATGGCAGTAATAATGGATAGAAATATAGGCAGTGGGCTGTATTTAAAAGAAGAAAACTGTTGGCAGCTGGGCTGAGAAAGGTTGCTGACAGATGGGCAATATCATTCCATATTTTTCCTATTTAAATTTAGAGCTTTTCTAAAGGTGCGGATTACATCTACAATACCTCAGTTTTGTATTTAGTTTTCTGTAACATAGATCAATTCCAAGTAGGACTTAGTTTTGTGTATATGTTTGCTTGAGTGTGTGTGTATACCATATGATACAGTTTAGCCAGTTTGGTCTAGTGGTGAAGGCACCAGGCTAGAATGGAGGAGTTCTAGTCCTGCCTTAGCCATAAAAGCTAGCTGGGTGACTGTGGGCCAGTCACTCTCTCTTAGCCCAAGTCACCTCATGAGGTTGTTCTGAGGAAAATAGGAGGAGAAAGATGTGATGGATATGTTTGCTTCCTGGAGTTATTTGTAAAAATAATAAAGGTGGGATACAAAATAAAATAAAATAGGAAATAATTTCACAGCAAAATTCAGATAGTTTTTTTTTTATTATATTTTTTATTATGGACTCTGCTTCGGGGTTGAGGGTGGATACCTAAAATATTTGGTCTCTTCTCAGAGACTGCTTTTCAGTAACTCAAGAGGGGATTGGAGTATCTGCATGTGTCTATACTAGAAACAATTTTCACCTTTCTCCATTTTAAAAGAAGCAGGCTTTTTCCTCCTAGACTGAACATAATGGAAGGATGAAGAGCTAACTTTAAAAAATTGAACATATTGAGCAAATCTCAGGACAAAGTTGAAAAGATTATGGGCTTCCAAAGTAAAGTGATGACTGCAAAGGCTTGGATAGTTGGCAGGATAACAGTCTAAATGAAATGGAGAAATGTTTAATGATTCTGTATTTGTGCATAAAGTGGGAATAAAGTGGGAAATTTTCAACTTTTTTCCACTGTCCTACAGTTCAAATTTTCTATATATTCAGCAACTTAATATATGGCTCAGTCAATAACTTTATTGTTTTTTAAGAAACCTTCTGGAGGAAAAATCTTCTTAGATTATTATTCAAGTGTTGTTTCACAATCTTTCTGCTTACAGGATGTATGAAGAATCTCAGATTAAAGATAGAATCTCAATCTTGGCATACAAAATTAGTTGTGATTGGATTCACAATTCACACTAAGCTACAATGTGTTTGTTTCGGTTTAGATTGGCTTGTATGAATCTAAATATTGTTAACATGTTTGTTGTTTAAGCATGAGTTGTGACAATATACTTTTTCTGAATGCTACTTGGGTGGGAAGAATACAGAATATACTGTAATATTCTAAGGACTTCTTGAAATGTTTTTCAGACTTAATTATTGAAAAACTCATTTCGCTTTGGTTTGGTTTTAAACTGGTAGAGCACTAAAACTCAGTGCATTTTCTCTGGGGAGCCTTATTATTTATTGCTGTGAAGTACAGATATCTGGAATGCCCATGCTATGCATCAGTTTCAATGTACCATGAAATATTTATTGCAGATATTAACAGAAAATATAATAGAAATAATTTCTCTTTAAGCATAAATCTTCTTTTGCCTTCTATGAAGCCTGGACTGTTAAAATGTCTTACTTTAAGAGCCTTCCCATAGGTTTTCTCTCTCCCCCCCCCATCAATGTAAAGTGGAATTTCCAACTAGGTCTATATAAAATATTTTGTCATATTTCAAGGACCTTAATTTCAAGGGTTTCCACAACTTTTATCTCAGCATCAGTGTGAAAATATATATTTACTTTTAGATCACTTTTTAATAGTTAATTTTTTTGACAATAATAAATAGATTGTTAACTCTTTTAAATAATCTATTTATCTAATGTCTATTAAACTGATTATAGACTGTCCTTACAGGCCAGGCTGTAGAAATAAATAGACATGAAAAGTTACAAATAAATATATTTGTGTTGTAACTGATGTATTTTTTTTTTTTAAATTCCGGGCTTTATCTTAATTTCAAATCATTATGGCCCAACATTGCTTTTACTTGCCATTCATTGAAACTATATTCTGGATAGAACAATTGATGATGCATTAAAAATCAGATATATTTATGGTGATATTAATATATCTGTCAATGCCTATGTACTATAAGTGTATAGAATTGCAGCCTAGTTTCCTATTACTATAATATCTGAACATAGATATTTATACTGTATATCAAAATCTACCTGCTTTCTGTCTTGTAACTGAATTATTTAAGGAGTTTTCCATGTAAAAGTAAACAAGGAGCAAGGAAAGATTTTGACAGTAAATGTTATATATGTATGTAATAGGACATAAAATCGTATACTTGTCATTTTGCAAATTGCTAGGAAATTACCACAGAATTTTCTTGATGCTTTTGTGTTAACCATCCATCTGTATTATGATTTGCAAGAGCTAAATTTTTGGATACTGCAGCTTGGTGATAAAGTGGATTTTTAAATTATTTTTAATTATAGTAATTAAAAATGAATTATAATTTTTAATTTTTAATTATAATTAGATATGTCTTGTAGCAATCCCTTCACAAGCATAAATGTTCACAAAATAAATGCATTTGGAACTGGAACTAGAGCTGGATTAAATCAAGATCTTCTTCCCTAAAGTATTTTTAAAAAAAAAAAATCATCAGAGTTTATTGTAATATAAAACACAAATGGAAATATATAAATGGAAATAAAGATCAGAGGGAACATGGGAAAGAATTGTGAGGTAAAAAGAAAAGAAAAAATAGCAGTGACGTTCAATTCTTTTTGGTGTAATGAAATACAACAGTGATGGTGAATCTTTTAGAGACTGCCCAAACTGCAACCCAAAACCCACATGCATCATCGAGTGGCAAGTGGGTGTGACCCATTGGCTGGGTGTGGCCAATTGGGTGGGTATGGCTGCAGTGGTAACGGCAGACTGGGTGGGACTAAAAAGTTCAATCAATCAATTCCAATTTTGCAAGATCTTTTTTTTCTGCGAGAAGTTGAAATTGACTGATTGAACCTTTTTTTTTTTTTTTTTTTTTGCACATGGCGGCGGAGGCCTAAAGTGAAAAGATTTTATAAAACCCAGCTGAAGGTCTAGGACTGGGGCGACAGTGCGCGTGCCCACAGAGAGGGCTCTGAGTGTCGCCTCTGGCACCAGTGCCATAGATTCACCACCACTGGAATACAAAGTACAGTTACAGCCTCAACTTTTTGCTTTACATTTCTGATAGATACAAGCCATTTCTATAACAACCAACATCAAACCTAAAATCAAACGTTCATTTTTTTCTGTTTCAAGCATAAAATCCGGAAGATACTTTCTACTAAAAAAAAAAAAAAAATCTTGGATAAGCTCTCTTTAAAATAGTTAGCTTTGTTATCTCTGCCAATTCCATCATTTAAGATTTTCTTTTCTGAAGGTTTTAAATGACTTGTGTCATGTCATCCTGATCACTGTTGATAGGCTCCTAGTGTGCTTTTGTTGTCTTGCTGTCAAAGTCTTGCAGAAGAGATGAGCCAGAGGCCATTTTCTCTGCTAGGCTTGGCCTCGTGGCTCAGCTAAAGAAGAATCTTTATTGCAGAGAAGAATGAATGAATGAAGCCATGCAAAACTGTTAATTGCCCATTGCTATTAAGAGTACACAAATAATTTTTAGTACCCCAGTGGTTTAAAGTTGTTATTTAGCACCTCCCATAAATTAATGGGGTCTTTACTCAGCATATCATGGCCCTGAAACCAAGAGGTAGCAGCATGTTTACACAAGCCTGAGAAACGCTACTTCCTGCTTCCCAAACCTGGGTAAATGACTAAGAACTACGTAAAAGTGGTTTATCGTTGGGTAAGGTCACCCAAACTCTTTACCCCTCACAACCAGAACATTTAAATTGACTGAAAGATTGCCACATATTCTAAAATATATTTGAAAATCTCCCACAGTATCTCTATTAAGACGGTAATTTGTTGAAATGACATAAAGATCGTTCAGTGATACTGTCTTCATAATACAGGTAGTCCTGAAGTTATGTCCATTTGTTCAGCAATCCTTTGATGTTACAATGCTGCTGAAGGAAGGCATTTAGGGCTGGTCCTCTTGAGTTGGATTAGACTTTCTGAAAAAGCGATTTTTGGTAATCAAAAAAAAGTTTGGAAAGCACTGCCTTAAGATTTGGTGCTTAATTAGGAGGCAGTTATGAGTCTATCATTTGAGAACTGAAGCTTGGTTCTATGGAATCAGGAATATGAGTATATTGAGCAAATGAAATGAGTTGTCCAATAAAATAGATATCTTTTTAGTCTTATAGCTGACTGACTAATTTACCTCAGCATTAGGATAGGCCCCCTGCTGTTTCAGGGGGGCAGCAACAAATGATGTCTTCCTCAGCAGATCCCTAGAGCAGCGACCCCCAACCTTATGGGCAACAGGAACTGGTTCTGCGGATACTGGAAAGAGTATGGTTTTGTATGTACTTGCATCCCGCGGATGGGGCTTTGCTTATTTGCACACCCCAGTTTCTGGCATGCTGCGGACAGACTGGCTGGTTCAGGAATTCTGGGAGTTGAATTCCACAAGTCACAAAAGAGCTAAGGTTGCCTACCCCTGCCCTAGAGTATTAGAAAGGAAATTTCCATCTGAGATGCTGGATGTGTATCAAAAATAAGGTGTTGACTTCCGGTTCTGAAATGCGGTGACACTGGTCGTGCCTAGAGACTCGTCTCCGTGCTGTCCGGAGTTTCCTTCGTCGGTAGACCCCCTAGGGGGTCGAAAGTCGCCCTGGAGGGGCGACCACCGAGGAGGAGGCTTGCTGGTAGATAGGGGAGGATGGCAGCTTCCCCCGTGTCTCCAGCTATCACCACAGGGCAGATGGAGTAAAGATTGGCCTGCAAGATGGCCGACCACTCTGCTGCACCAGCTGAAAGTCACACTGACATCTAAGCATAACAGACCCACCACGGATGATCCGGGTGAGACCCCTTTTGTTCCTCTCTTCGCCCTATGTTGTTTTTGCTGTAAAAGCTTCATTGGAATTACTTCCCCATCTGAAAAAAGCGGCTTTTGTATGTGTGGGAACAAAGGCGTTTTATAAAAGGACAGATTAAAACTTTTTTAAAGACTATATATCTCTATTCACGTTGAGGTACAGAAAAAATTGTTTTGGTTTTTTTTGAGTGGTATTTTATTGGTAGAGTATTTCTTTTTCCATTCTTCATTTTAAAAATATAAAAAAGGAAAAAGATGGCGTTTGAAGAAGTCTTTTTAGTTTACTGAGGATATCTACTGGTCAAAAGTTAATATTGGAATTGTTGACTATTTGGAGATAAGATGGTTTTGGCCTTCAAACTATTTATCAAGAGAAAAGATCATTTGAGCCAGCTGTGTGATCTTTGGGGGTGGATAATGTTCAATTGTAGCCTTCACTAAAAAAAGAAAAAAAGAAAAAGAAAAAAAGATTTTTCTTCAACTATTGCTAAAATGGAGAAGCCTCAATCACATTTAAATTGTAGACTTATACTGGAGAAGATCTATGAGGCTAAAGAAGAAATATGTACTACAATAAAAGAGTTTACTACAGAATTAAGAGCCAGAACTCCTACTTTAAACCTTAAAACTGACTCTCAGATTACACTTGACCACTCTACAAAACAGATTATACAAGAAGAGGACTTAACTGAGAATAAAGAGAATTTTACCTTGCCCTATAAGCAAGACCAGGAAAAGCAAAGACTGAGTTTTGAACTTCTCAAGCAATGAGGCTTTATGGACAAGAGAAACAGAGGGCCAATGCAGAGACCAAGATGGTTTCCATCGAATCAAATGACACTACAAGCAACAAAAAGAGATTCATCATCTGGAAGGGAAGCTTTGCTATGGAAACCTGCCTGGCATAAGAGGAAACCTAGAATAAGATTGAAAAATGAAATTTAAAGTTTCATATATTGGATTAAAGGCAACCTAGAACTATGGACTGATGTAAGGATTAAAATTATAAGTTTGAAGTAAATAGATGTTTTAGATCTGGATTAAATTAATAATTAATTGAATGTTAATTAAATAAGATGACTTGTTTTTTTATAACATGGATGTTTAGCTGTGACAACTAACTGGATGAAATTTGAATCCTGCTCAATGGATTGATATGATTTAAGGTCTGATACTATTCTGTCAGATTAAAGAGATTGTTTAACTGATGGATTAGACATGTATAGAATAGATAGATATATACATTTAGATATGTCTAGGATAGATCAATATTTTTGTTTTAAAATGAGATATTTTTTATATAATGGATTAAAAGTAATCTAGAATATTAAGAATGTTTTTTTTAGAATGTTAGGTTCATTTGTATGAAAATTATTATGTAATGGAATGAAGAAAATTGAAGAGATGTTTTAGATTTGAACTGAATTATTAATCAATTGAAATTTAATAAGATGATGTGATTCTTTGATGATATGGATGTTATCAGTTATGATAATTAACTGAATGAGATTTGAATTCTGTTTAATGGATTGAAATGATTTAAGGTCTGATATCTTGTTAGCTTAGAGAGGTTGATTAATAGATGGATTAGATAGGTATAGGATAGATTAATATTTTACTTTAAACAGGGGAGATTAGTGGAAGAAGAAATAAATAAGATTTTGATAAAATTAAGAAAGTAGAACATATTTGGAAGGGATATCTGAATTGAAAATGTCTTTATTTAAAGTTAATTTGATTACGGTATTGTAAATTTATAAAGCTTAAAAACAGGTTCAGGTTGAATAAATTTAAGTTAGAGTTGGATATTTTAAATACACTATGCTATTTGAGGGAAAAAGAGAGGGAGTATTTGATGTATTGATTATACTATGTATATATGTTTTGTTCTAGGATGTTTGATTACCCCAGCACCATGGTGTGTCCTGAATACTTTGTTTTAAAAAATTAAAAAAAACAATAAAATTTGTGTAAAAAAATAATAATAGGGTGTTGTTTTTCTCCTGCTGATACAAGCAAGATCATCTGATCTCCTTGCTGTGCTTCATCCCCTCCTATACAAATTCTTTTGTGTCAGCTAGATGGCACATGCTCTGACAGGTAGGCCTTGCTCACTATGAAAGGTTGCACCTTTTGGTTATGTGGTGTTTTTTTTTTTTAACAGATTGAATAGTGGAATGGTGAAATGCTGGCCATTTCTTTGTTTTTCTTTTATTTATTTTTATAACTGGCTGAAATTGACAAGACTGCTTTCAAATTTCCTCTTCCAGCCCAAGTGAAAAAATAAAATAAAAGTGTTTTATTCCTTTCCGTCCTCAAAAAGAGGTGCACACAGAAAGGAAAGCAGATACCAGCATGGATGGGAGAGGAAAAGAAGGAAGGAGGCAAAACTGCCAGTTGGGGCCCTTGTTAACCATGTCTTAGACCAGTGGTTCTCAACCTTTTTAATGCCACGACCCCCAACCATTCGTAAGTCGAGGACTACTCAACTGGTGCAGCACCGTTTGCAGAATGGGATTTTTGGCGAGCTCAGCAGGGCAGAGACAGCCTGGACAATTCATATTGGCTTTTGAAAGCCAATAGAATTAGACTCTATTCAAGAGAGTCTATTCTATTGGCTTTCAAAAGCCAATAGAATAAAAGGGAGTAGCACAGCTAAAGAAAAGGGGGAAAAAATGGCTGACTGCGTTGTTTGGCGACCCCCGTGAAATGGGGTCCCGACCCACAGGTTGAGAACCACTGTCTTAGACAGAGCACTCACCATCACTGTGGCCAAAGTGGAGAAAAGTGCTGAATTCCAGGAACGGATTTCTTTTTTTTTTTTTTATTGAAAATTTTTAGAAGTTTTTACAAAAAACAAAAACAACAACAACAAAAAAAAAACCCTCACCCAACCCCTCCCAAACCACCGCCTCCATCCCCCCCGAGCTTCCCAGAGCTGAATATAGGCTTAATTAAAATTTTAAAAATCCTAAAAAAAAGTTAAACAACTTATAAAATAATTAACAATAAGATATATATAACAAAAAAAAAACATAGGCATTAAAAAGAAAAAGTGCTTAAAAAAGAAGAAAAAAGAAAGAAGAAAAGAGATAAAAAAAAGAAAAAAGAGAAAAAATACAATCTATAAAATATCAAAGTTTATATACAAGTTATAAAAAGGCTAAATGGTATTTTTTTATATCCAATTTGTATTGTGTGAAATTTATCCATTTTTCCCATACGGCAAAAAATTTCTCTTGCGATTGCTCCTTTAAGAAAGCCGAAATCTTTGCCATTTCCGCCAGATAGGAAATTTTAAAAAGCCACTCTTGCAAGGTAGGCAAAGATTCCTTCTTCCAATATTGCCCTACTAACAGCCTTGCGGCTGTAATCAAGTTCAACATCAATATAACCTCCTTAGCATCACAATCAGTAACAATACCTAACAAAAACAATTGTGGAGTAAATTTTACCCTCTTTCTAAAAATTCTTTGAATATTCCACCATATCTTAATCCAAAAAGCTTTTATATTTTTACACGACCACCAAATATGATAATAAGTGGCGTCCAGGCAACCACATCTCCAACATTTAGGCTGTAAGTCAGGATACATAAGAGACATTTTTTGTGGATCAAATGTTTTATAAAACATTTTATAAAAATTTTCCCTTAAGTTCTGGGCTTGTGTAAATTTGACATTCCTCACCCAGATAGTTTCCCAGGTATCCAGTAGAACTGGTTCACCAAAATTTTGTGCCCATTTAATCATACAGTCTTTAATTAGTTCTGATTCTGAATCCAGTTCCACTAGAACCCTGTAAATCCTCTTAATGTGAGTTCGTCTTTGATCCTTTACTTGTTTAAAAAGATTTTCATCTTCTCTAAGCAAGCCCATATTACGATCCATCTTCCATCTATCCACTATTTGTCTATATTGAAACCATGAATAGGTAATATTTTCATGTAATAAATCTTCCAAAGATTTTAACTGCCAATTTTGGCCATCCCATCTAAGTAATTGTGCATAAGAAACCCTATCCATTTTAACTCCTCTCCTTATCCCCTCTATCGCATGCCAAGGTATAGCCCATAATGGTATTTTAAAATCACTTTTATAATATTTCCTCCAAACCCGAAGTAGAGAAATCCTTATAATATGAGATTTAAAAACCCGATCCACTTTTTTATTAAAAATTAAATAGGCATGCCATCCAAAAAGTAAATCCCAACCCTCCAGATGGAGTATTTCTACATTTGTTAAATTTACCCAATCACTAATTAATGTTAAAACCACAGCATCATAATACAATTTCAAATTCGGTACTTTGAGTCCACCTCTCTCACGGAAATCTTGCATAATTTTAAGCTTTACCCTTGGTTTTTTCTATGCCCAAATAAATTTATTAATGCCTTTCTGCCATTCATTTAAATTAACCTCATTCTTTAAAATAGGTAGCATTTGAAACAGAAAGAGAAATTTTGGTAAGACATTCATTTTAATCACTGCAATTCTTCCCATAAGAGATAACTGTAACTTCTCCCAATTCTTCAAGTCTTTCTGTACCCTGACCCACAGCCAGGAACGGATTTCTTAAACCAGCTTCATTTCCAGCTGATTTACACACAGATGACAAACAGCTAAAATTTGGAATGTGGAAAAGCTCTTAGTTTATCGGTGGAAAAGAAATTTACTAGGTCGAATTTAGATCTCTCTAGTGTACTATTAAATTTACGTGATATGCAGTGCTCCCTGTGGGGCAAAAGCAAAGTGACCATAGCTATTGCACAATCTCCCCTATTTTATGGAGCATATAGCCCTTGGAAATGAAGCAAGTCTGCTTCTTACTGCAGTAAACCCGAAAGTCAAAACATGTTTTCACTCAGATCTTTTAGGGATACATGTTTTTTTTGATTGTCTCATTTTTCTTATCATCTCATCTGGTGAGCATGTACAGTTTTCAAAAAATAAAAATAAAACTGGTACCCTTCTGACATGTCTACATTTGATTGCTCGTGTTTGATAACTGCCTGGACCCACAGATCTGTCTTCACAAGAAAGAAGAGTGTTATTGCTCTGATGTTACAATCATCAATTGTGGTTCTGGACTAAAGATGCTGACCTCAACAGGGCTATCCTTGAGCACAATAAATCCAGCTAGGATGGAATTTATTAACCCTGCCATAGATTAAACAGAAACCAGGCTTCATAACATACCTCATGTATTATTTATTATCACCTAATACAGGATCTTTGGGGGGGGGAAATGTGGCTGCTAGGAGTCTACAATGACTTGATAGCACATAATCACAATCGATACAGGAATAGCTAGGTCATATCCAACAACAATTACTGTTATTAAATAATAATCACCTTATACAGTTCCTTTTTATTTCTTCACTGTCTACCCAATCAATTATTTTAAATATACATATTTCTCAGGATTATATTCCATGTTGTGGCAAGGGGTGTGATAATGGGTCAAAGCTTATATGATAATAAATGAGATAACCTTTTAAAATGCTAACTGAGGTATTCTGTTTTTGCTGTCATAGAGTCACACAACTACCCCTTCAAGAATGACTTCAGTTCCCTCATTTCCAAAGATGCTCTGAATTATTTCTTGGCATTTATATACAGTATTGGATAATCTTGGCCTGCTCAGCCTTCCTGCCTAGGAAACGAGATTAACATATTGCAAAGATCAGTGTGCCAGAGTGGTGAAAAGCCACTGTGATGAAGATAAAGGAACACACAGAGCTGGGAATACTTAGACAACCAGAGTGCAGTCCTATTGACAGCTGTGTTATGCTGAAGGAAGTGTTCTTGTGGGAAGGCTTGCCCTGTTGTTAGCACATAGGGCAGTCATAGCTTTCTGAATCATCAGCCACAGATTTGCCTAGCTGTTCTGTTGCTGTATTGCAGAAAATGATTTGCAAACAAATATTTATCTAGAGGAAAGGTCTGGGTGGTTTCTGTATCCTAACATAATTTATTTTTGTTGGGATTATTTTGTTTTTCTGGAGTTGCTCCTATGCTATCTAGCATTAATTTTTAAATCATGATGGCACAGGGCCAGTGGAGAGGCTGTAGAAAAGGCTACAATGGGTTTTTTTTTCTTACAAGTTAATGTAAGGAACAGGGCAGCTGATGTTGCTGACACAAATATTTCAGATGATTAATTACCTATCTCTTCGCTAGGATGTGATAAATTTCTTTGGGTGGAAGGCAGATAATGAATTCCTTTCCCACTCAGAGCATGTCAGTATGATCCAGTAAGGCTTGCAGCAATCTGTATGACTTCAGTCTATCAGGACAATTACTCAGTAGAATAACATATAACTCTTACTAGCAAGTGTTACTTGTACTGGAGAGGATTCCTCAAAAATAACAAGATTGTGTAAATATGTTAACAGTAGGATTTTCAGTTTGCATGCCAAATAAAACTCCAGGATCCCCAGGTTGCATGCTGATCAATTTCTAGCTCTACAGGATGAAACACATTTTCAGACCTAGCTGTGGAACAGAAACTGCCTTAGTCCCCATAGGACCTATTCTGGGAAAAAGACATGGTAGCGTGACCACGTTGGTCCTCCTAGACCTCTCAGTTGCTTTAAATGCTGTTGAGCATGCCATCTTCCTGAACTGGCAGTCAGACGTGGTGTGTGAGGGTACTGTACTATGGTGATTCCATTCCTATTTGGATGGCTTTTGTTAGCAGGTAGTGCCTCATCGGGATTGGGTCAGTCTCCATATTATCCCCTATGCTTTTTAACATTTACATGAAACAGCTTGGAGAGATCATCCAGAGATCTAGATTGAAGTCCCATATCAATATGCAGAGAATGCACAGTTCTTATTTCCCTTTTCATTTAACACAGATGAGATAGTTGGCATTCTCAATTAGGGCTTGGATGAAGGCTAATAATCTGAGTCTCAATCCACACAAAGATACTATTTTGGGGTGACACATTTGTCCACTTGTGGCAGAATGTATTGAGGAGTTGCAGGTGGGGGGGGACCTCTTTCCTAGAGGGCAAAAGGATAGTGGAGCTTGGAAGACAGGAAGAGAGCAAAGTTGGACTATTCCTAGCAATTCTCAGAGTATGTCTACAATTATTGCAGATACTTGCTTTATTCTGGCAAGATTCTTTTTGAAGGTTAGCAACAATAAAAGAACTACTCAGAAGTAACTTCACGTTGTTTTTGGGCTTAACATCAGCTGAGTGATGCCCTGTTGGTCCTATCAGCCTTTCCAGGTAAACCAGTCAGGAAACAGGATTAGATGAACTAATTCTACTTTATTGTAAAGCTACATTGATAGAGCCTTGCAAGTTGGAAGGCACAAACCTCCTGCTGCCACATTTAACTTCTTAATGTATTAATGGGGGCCCTTCCTAAATTTCTTTAACTAACTGTTAAATCACTGGGGGGGCTCCTGCCTCTCTTGTCTGATTGTTTCCTAGGCAGCATCTCTTCCTATCCCCTCCCCTTCCCTCCTCAATCCATTCCATTCCAGGCAGCTCTCAGGCAATAAAGAACACCAAGGATACCTTCCAACTAGCAAGATTCTATTAATGTAAACTATAGTAATTCTAAAGTAGAATTAGTTCAGTTGGGTGTACTTCCTTTCTGGCCTACCTTGCAAAACTAACACATACATATCCTCCCTCCCAGTTTTAAGTCTTTTCCAAGTCCCTCCAAAGAAAGAGAGGTAGACTTCTACAAGGGGGAAAACTTTTTCTGTGGTGGCACCCCATTTATGGAATCCCCTCTCCAGAGGGCCTCAGCTGGTGCCTATGTTAGCATTAGTTTTGTACGTTCCCATTTCCCAGGCATCCGAATTGGTGTTTAATATATTGTTTTAGATTATGAATGACTGCCCTACTGCTGCTTGTTTCTATGATACTTTCATTTTGTATTTCAATCAATCAATTAACTAAACTTTAATACAGGTCACAGACCTACCTATTATTTGATTGTAATATTTATGCTTTTATTCAGATTATATTTTTAATGTGTTGTATGTGTTTAGTTATTGGATGGTTAAAAATATTTAATAAATAAATGTGGAACATAATGCTTCTTATTTTGTTCCTCATCTTAGCAACAGCAACAGCATTCATGTCATTCTGACTGGTTAATTGTTAAGATAGCTTTTCTTGGAGAAAGTCTCAGATTTAGCTATTTGAATGAGCTC
This sequence comes from Crotalus tigris, assembly GCF_016545835.1. Classification (NCBI taxonomy): domain Eukaryota; kingdom Metazoa; phylum Chordata; class Lepidosauria; order Squamata; family Viperidae; genus Crotalus; species Crotalus tigris. Next base: position 503,412 of record NW_024100507.1, read on the forward strand.
TGTTCAAAAGATACATATCTGTGCTGAAAAATAAGTTGAGCACTATGTGTTGATTGCCATGATATGACACCAAGTCTGAGTTTGAATAAGGGGGGAACAGCAGCACCTACTTGATCTTGGATGATCTCAAAAACAGCAGAATAGAATCAGGGCTGGAAAGGATTTGAGTAGAAGGCATTCAAAGGTTGTACAGACTGGGAACTTGATAAAGCATTCCTGAAGTCACTTCTGTCTTGCTGTCAAGAAAATCTCAGGGTTGTATACAATCATGTAGTCATGAGTTGTTTTGCGAGAGTGTTTATCCTTCCTTGCCTGACATTAAAGGAGTTTTAACGAAAAACTCAAGTTTTTATTCTTTTTTTTTAAATTATGTATTTGTTTTTTTTATTTTTCAAAATACAAAAAGGGTTTTATTATTAGTCTTACCTTCATTTTTTTCTTTTAGTTTTTAGGAGTCAGTGTTTAAATATGAAACATAATATTTCTGTCAATTACAGTACTGTTTACCCTTAGGGCTAAATGTTTGGTGGGCAAGAAGTTACAAAGCTTTGGGAGGAGAGTGATGCCCTGAATGGGGTAAGGCTATTGAGAGGCTGGATTGCATCTCAACATAGATAGGGCTGTGATTTCCTGAGTTTTTTTCCCAATGCATTGGGGGGAGAATTTTTATTTCCTCATCTCTTTCCCTCTTTATGCCATATACCAGGGATGTCCAACCACGGTAACTTTAAGACTTGTGGACTTCAACTACCAGAATTCCCCAGCCAGCTTTCACTATAACTTTCATAGTCCCTGTCTCCAAATGTAATAAATCTGTAAGCTACAGCTGGATCTCAATTTGTATCATTACAACAGCAATAAATAGAATAGAGCTGGAAGGGACCTTGCAGGTCTTCTAGTCCAGCCCCCTGCTCAAGCAGGAGAACCTATACCATCCTAGATAAGTGCCTGTCTAGCCTCTTCTTAAAAATCTCCAGTGATGGAGTGCCCACAATTTCTGGAGGCAAGCTGTTCCACTGGTTAATTGTCCTCACTGTCAGGAAGTTTCTCCTTAATTCTGGGTTGCTTCTCTCTTTGTTCAGTTTCTAACCATTGTTTCTTGTCCTGCCCTCTGGTGCTTTGGAGAATAACGTAACCCTCCTTTCTTTGCGGAAGCCCCTCAAGTACTGGAATGCTGCTATCATGTCTCCCTTATTTCTTCTTTTCTTTAGAGTAGCCAGACCCAAGTTCTGCAGCCATTCTTCCTATGTTTTAGTCTCCAGGCCTTTGATCATCTTAGTTGCTCTTCTCTGAATTTTTTTCCAAACTCTCATCTTTTTTGTGATATGGTGATCAAAAGAAGCTGACTAAATTCATCCGGTTTTGTTCGGCTCCTCGTGTTTGCCAAACCATTATGAGATATTCGTATTTTTTACAGGGTAAAAATATCTGTTTGGAAGACCTGTTTATTTTAATGTGTTTAGATGCCAGTTTGTGTTTCCTATTATTTAATACTTGTTTGAACAACCTGCACTGACAATGGTGTCAGACCAGATTTTCTACAGTACCACTGAATGTTTTTATACTGTCTGGGTTCTCTCCTTCTTTTTCAAAACTCTTATTTCAAATGGCAGGATTGCATGTTGGTTTTGCATGTTGGTTTTGTTTTTACCTGTTGGCTTCCTCTTCCTAGTTTCTAAGCCAATGTTTAATGTGCTAGAGAGTTTCAGGGGCTGCCAAGTTATCTGCAACATGAACATTAGCAGTAAGCTGCTTTGAAATGGCATGGGAAGCAACTGACATTAATTGAGAAGTGCCTTCAAATGACTTCTGAAACTTGTTTGTTTGCCTGGAGACTTTAAGCTGGTTGGGTAAAGAGAGTCAAGATGCATTTAAAATGTCAGATAATTGTAATCAAGAGTACAGCTGTTGCCTATGTAAATTTCAGAAACATCTGCCTTTGTTATATTAATATCTCAGGGTCTTTCAAGTGTTACCAATCAGTGGAAAGAATCTGATATTGTACTTCAAAATGCTGCATTTTGCCCATTTTTCTATGGCCTTAATTTACACTTGCTTTGCTCATACTGGCTTTTAAATTAGAGAGACCTTTTCAAGACAGCTCTGTCAGAAAAGAGAAGAATAGGTAGAATCTAACAATGTTTTTTTAAAGAGTTAACCAATGAACACTCTATCCTTTAGTGTAGCAATGATTGACTGTATTATTGCATGCTCATGTACATTCTTTTCATCCTGAACTCTTTCTCTTTGCTGCTTTCAGTTTGTAATTTTACTCTATTAGAAAATACCTCTTGTGCATAAGCTGCAAATACTAGCTCTCTATGCTACCAGTAGTATTCTGTTAAGATCCCTGTGTAAAATGTTAGCATGGTTTACTTGATTTTTGACTTTTTTTGCCCACTGTAGATTGCATTCATGATAAAACATCTATGGACACTTACAATAATGTAGCAAAAAGCAATAAGCAGTCATTTCAGGTTATTCCTGGGATATATGAACAAGGCCCAAATTGTGGTGTTCACTCAGACTTACTTTATATATAGTGGAAAATCTGATAACATGATTTTATTTATATACCATTGCATTTCTACAATATTTTGTAGGCTTTTAACCTCTATTAAATATTTAATTTTAGCCCCCCCCCCATGAGTGAATTCTGCATGTGATGAACTGCAATTCTCCTAATTTTCTATCAATTTTCCAACACATGTGGATGGAACCATATTAGGAAAAGATGGTTTATATTAATATTAAACTCTATATGCTTTTCAACATCTTTGTATCTTTCCTTTATTTCTTTGTTTTAAGCATTTCTAACAACCTAAAGATTTGTAAACTTTTTTTTTAATTTTTACTCTAGACAAAGGTGAAAATGGGGAACCATATCAAAGGAGGAAAGGTGCTGGACATAATCAGCCAGATCTTCCTGCAGCGTCCCAAACTCTCAAAGACAGCCCTCCTGTTCCAGCAAGCAGCAGTTGGAGGAGGATCATGCTGTTGATTTTAGCAATAACAATACACAACATTCCTGGTAAGTCCTGTTTTGCTCTTTTGATGTCTATAATTCTCAGACCTGAAAATACCATAGGTAGGGTTTTCATTATGGTCTTAAGGAGCATCAAAGTAATACTCTGGGTGCTTTTCAGATTTGATAAATAAGGTTAATGGAGTGACTGCTAATAAGTTCAGTACAGTGAGTGATGTTGGCATTATAATTATGTCTCTGTAATGATGAATGGCCTTCTAAGTTTACTTTGAATGACAAAAAAAAGAAAAGAAAAGGAAAAAAAAGATGTTTATGTAGTCGCCAGTAGTTGAGCTCAACTTAAGGACACTTTATCTACAGGATATATCCCCAGGAGGATGATGATGATGTTGGAAGGGACCTTGGAGGTCATCTAGTCCAACCCTATAGGAAACTCTATACTATAGTCTCTTCTTAAAAACTTACAGTGTTGGAGCAGTCACAGCTTCTAGAGGCAGGTTGTTCCACTGATTAATTGTTCTAACTGTCAGGAAGTTTCTCCTTAGTTCTAGGTTGTTTTCTCCTTGATTAGTTTCCATCTGTTGCTTCTTGTCCTGCCTTCAGGTGCTTTGGAGAATAGCTTGACACCCTCTTCTTTGTGCCAACCCCTGAGATATTGGAACACTGCTATCATGTCCCCCCTCGTCCTTCTTTTCATTAAACTAGACATACCTAATTCCAGCAACCATTCTTTATATGTTTTAGCCTCCTGTCCTCTAATCATCTTTGTTGCTCTTCTCTGTACTCTTTCTAGAGTCTCAACATCTTTTTTACATCGTGGTGACCAAAACTGGATGCAGTATTCCAAGTGTGGCCTTACCAAGGCATTGTAAAGTGGTATTAACACTTCACGTGATCTTGATTCTATCCCTCTGTTAATGCAGCCCAGCACTGTGTTGGCTTTTTTGGCAGCTGCAGCACACGGCTGGCTCATATTTAAGTGATTGTCCACTAGGACTCTGAGATCAGTGTTATTCACTATTCAATGTTAAAAGTGTGGAATCTCATTGCAGCAAAAGATAGCAGGCTCTTTGGCAGCTGCCTCAAACTTGTTATTCTTTGTAAGTACAATTCTCGTAGTTTACCTTATCAATATTTATTGAAATAAATGGTATGAAGTTAGAAAAATTACAGCAATTGAACTATTTTCCTCTTAGAACCAATATATCACCTATACTTTTGGATATTCATTTGATATTCTTTTTAACAGCCTTTAACCTGGCAAGGAAACGGGTCTCTTCACTGATAACAGAGAATTTTTAAAGCTCTTTGTTTATATGATGGTGTCCTAAATCTTTGAACCAACAGCAATAGGAGACATACTTTGCCATTACCTCTTTCCCATTTGCCTTTTCAACTTCCCTGTCAAGCATAGAACTCTGAGATTTCTCCCATTAAAATACTAATTGGGGCAGAACTTCATTAGCATTTTTTCAGTTCAGTCAAAGTCACCTACATGCTCCCATTCTGTGGTGCCATGTATGAAGTGTATTGTAATTTAAAGAAATCTTGAAATGTATTGTAATTTAAAGAAATCAATTTGCTATTGATTTTGATTGCAGCAAAGAGATTGATGTTCATTGTAGCCTGAACCAAGTCTTCTTCAGCCAAATTCAGATAAATAGCAATAGCACTTAGATTTATATACCGCTTCACAGTGCTTTACAGCCCTCTCTAAGCAGTTTACAGAGTCAGCCTTTGGCCCCCAACAATCTGGGTCCTCATTTTACCAATCTTGGAAGGATGGAAGGCTGAGTCAACCTTGAGCCAATTGGGATCGAACTGCTAAACTGTAGGCAGCTGGCAGTCAGCAGAAGTAGCCTGCAATACTGCATTCTAACTACTGTGCCACCACAACTCAATGGTTATAATAGACAAAATAATTGTAAAGAATTTTAAATAAATAGATTGCTGAATGATTTGAACATCACATTCCCATTCATTTAAATGTTTTAGAGGATTTGGCTAATATTCAGTCATTCAAAAATGCATGTTAGGCAAAATGGCTATAGATAGACACTACCCTTAAAACTGCCTATTTCTTTTGGTCTTATGTCTAACCAAATTGCACTCGATAGGGATTTGCCTTTGAAGACTATCCAGAAGGTACAGATGTTTCAATTTGTGGTGTCATGAGTAACAATGAGCACTTCTTGTTGTACACATGTGCCACCTCTGCTATGTCCGTCTAGTTAGTTTCTGGATGCAATTCAAGGTCCTGGTTAAAATCTTTAAACCCTTCGTGGCATAGGACCTGGTTATTTGAGTGACTATCTCCCTCTCATTGTTTTTGCCTGTCCAGTACATTTGGGCAGAGTGGGTGCACTCCCTTCTGTTAAATGTTGTCAACTTGTGTGACCTAAGAACATGCCTATTCTGACTTGGTCCCACCCTCTGAAATAGCATTTCCCACCTCTGAAACTGGGGTACTGATAACATCCACTTTCCTGAGATTTCAAACATATCTTAAAACCTGCCTTTGGCTCTATGCCTGGGATTAATGTGTTGATGGGCAAGCTGTTGCTTTTTATAGTATCTGTTTTAGTTTAGGTTGTCTTGTTTTATTTATATTTTTAACTGTTGTAATACTGCATTAATGTTTTGTAAAGTTGCCCAGAGCCTGTTAAAGTGGGTGGCCATGACAAATTGAAATAAATAAATGAAAGCCCTTTTTGAATAAAAAAAAAGGGAGAATTTTACAAAATACAATTCCCATATACAAATTGGGAAAAATAACTTGATGTGGACTTTTCTCAAAACCACACAACTAAGATGTATGGACCAATGTTTAAGGGACATTTTCTGAATTGAAGCTAATAAGCATGCAAGACACTTCTCAGATCAAGTGGGACTGTGCTTTGGAATGGCTTAGCAAGAGTCATAGGCTCGAGTTAACTTTCCGTTTCTTGAAGAAATTGCAGAAGTGGAATGACATGTTTATACCCTACTCAATCTCTGGTGTAAGAGGTAATGAGAATCTGGTGTAGCGTGAAGTTAAAGCTGTAGCTTCAACTTGAAGGGTAGATTGCTATGTGATAAGATCAATAGGAACTTCTTTATCTTACTTTCCTTTGGAAGGCACTCCACCGATCAAGTTCTTTCAGCCATTTATTCCTTTACATGTATGTAATTGAAAGTCCATGGAAGATTTCTTGCTCTGTGTAATACAGGAAGGAAATGATGTTTCATCTATATACTATATATGTCTTCTATCTTGGCACAGAACGTAAGACCATAGTAAAAAGTTTTAAAAGATTTTGATTTAGGATTGTGTTGTTTATAGAAAAGATTACCCTATAACATAGAAATGTTTTCTGTGTTCTAGGAAGAAAGCAATTGAAAGGAAGGTATATTGGATAAAAAGCAGATGGCAAGGAAAAAAAATTATAACAGCCTCTTTATTTTTGTTGCTGGCTCTGCCCTTTATTATACAGCTTACAGCAATTGGGATTTCCAAATAAATCTAAATATCAAATTTGCTGAAAATAATCTCTCATGATCTATTAAGTAAACAGATTTGCTCTTGATTTCTATATATTATGATTTGCAGCACCCAAGTGATATATATTAATTAGAAGCATGTATGTATTTAATATTAAGCTGCATTTATGATTCAAGGAATTTCATGTAGCAATAGACTTACTGTATATACTGCTTCATAGTGTTTATAGTGCCCTCTTTAAGCAGTTTACAGAGTCAGCATATTGCCCCCCAAAATCTGAGTCAACCTTGAGCAGGTCAGGATCGAACTCCTGGCTGTGGGTATACAGAGGTAGCCAGCAATACTGCACTCTAACCACTGCACTACCACAGCTCTATGTATCTGTAATATGAAGTCATGTACAGTTTTTAAGAACTTATCATTTCTCTGCATGCTATTTCTGTTTATTTCATTTTGGGGGACTAGGAAATCCACAACAGGTTTCTCACTGGAAGCTGATCTTTACCATGATCCATATTTTTAGCTCTTAAAATCCCAGTCAGATATTAAAAGATGGGAGGTAATTCAAGTTAATAATAAGCATAATATCGTCTGACTTATGTGTAAGCTATATAGCAAAATGAAAATCTGTTCATTTCATCAAAAATATCCAAGAGGTTTCATCAAATGTATCAGGGAAGGTCTGTTTTAAAATGAAGAAAATAAGAACTAAAGTTTCTGCTTAATAATATTAAGAGAAACATCCCTTAGGACTTCCAAGGGTAGGAATTAGGTAGAAGAACTTCAAATCTAAAAGACAAAGACATCATTTTGGACACAAGAAGACACAAAGATAAGAAAAATGCTATAAATTGGTAGACTATGAGTATAAGAAGATCAATATATCTACAAATTAATGTCAGTTCTACAAAGCATTTGCTCTTTTGTGAGCAAATTGTAGAAGGCCATTATCTCTCTCCTACCACTTCGGCAGGTCAAAGACTTAAGCCTGGAAATCAAGTCACCCTCTTGACAAAAGCTATTTTCTAAATGGATAAAAACAACAACAACAATGGGTTACTTGTTATAGTAATGTTTCTTCTCCTGGCTTTATAATAAGAGTGGCTAACCTTGGCAACTTCAAGACCTGCAGACTTCAACTCCCAAAATTCCTCAGCCATCAAGGGGGGATTTATATCATTATGGCTTCCTTATCATTCATCAGCATCTTTGTTGAATGCAGTTCCGTTGTTGTACCATCACCCTGATCTGTGTCTGATAGTTGTTCACATTGTACTTATTCTGGTTTGGAGTTGTGATAATATGGCAAAGACAAACCTGTAGAGTTCTGACTGTGAAGTAGCTGTACTTATTCTTATGAATAATAATAATAACCTTAGGAGGAAGGTTTTTTTTTTTTTTTTTTTTTTGCTTTTTAGAACTCAGGCACAGAATAAAATCAAGGAGCAGTCAATTTAAGGGGGCATTTTGGTTTTTTACCTCATAAAGGTTAATTTGTGAGCAAATTGTAGAAGGCCATTATCTCTCTCCTACCACTTCGGCAGGTCAAAGACTTAAGCCTGGAAATCAAGTCACCCTCTTGACAAAAGCTATTTTCTAAATGGATAAAAACAACAACAACAATGGGTTACTTGTTATAGTAATGTTTCTTCTCCTGGCTTTATAATAAGAGTGGCTAACCTTGGCAACTTCAAGACCTGCAGACTTCAACTCCCAAAAGTCCTCAGCCATCAAGGGGGGATTTATATCATTATGGCTTCCTTATCATTCATCAGCATCTTTGTTGAATGCAGTTCCGTTGTTGTACCATCACCCTGATCTGTGTCTGATAGTTGTTCACATTGTACTTATTCTGGTTTGGAGTTGTGATAATATGGCAAAGACAAACCTGTAGAGTTCTGACTGTGAAGTAGCTGTACTTATTCTTATGAATAATAATAATAACCTTAGGAGGAAGGTTTTTTTTTTTTTTTTTTTTTGCTTTTTAGAACTCAGGCACAGAATAAAATCAAGGAGCAGTCAATTTAAGGGGGCATTTTGGTTTTTTACCTCATAAAGGTTAATTTGTTAGAGCTGGCAAGACTAATTGGACTTTATCCTTCTTGCAAACTGTCAAATGTCATTTCAAATAAGGATAGAGTGAGAATGGGTATATCTTTCTGAATGCTACCTTGCTACTTTGTCAGAAGAGCAACAGTGAGCTATTTTTTTACTGTCACTCAAGACAAAATAGGGAACTTTTGTAAAGAGCAGACAATTCCCTCTTCATAATAGGTCAATTGCAATAATCTCACTGTTGTTAGAGCAAGGTCTTGAAAGGGCCTGCCTAACCTTTTTAATCTTCCTTGTTCAGGACAAAGCTACCTTCCGATAATTATAGAGGCCCCAGAATGATCTTCTTAACACGTAAAGGTCGTGGCATTTATGTCTTCTCCCCCCCTTCCCCATAAGGTTGCTAGCAGCGTTTGAGAACAGCACCTTCAGTATGTATATTTCAGTTCAATGAAATAATAATGTATTTTATCCTGTGCTTTAAACCCCATCCCAGCAATATTCTTGCTTTGCTTTGCCTTTCAGTGTTTACTACAATGCAAGTTTCTGTTCTCACGAGTCAAGGCTTTTTAATAATTAAAGTTCAGTGTAATTAAGAATGCTATTGAATTCCTGCTCTTTGGCTAAAATGCTTGGGCTTCCATAAACTGACAGGGCTACATGCATAGACCAAGCGTACATTTACAGATCTCTTGAACAAGTAAATCAGGTTACAAAGCATACATTTTTAAAGCGGAAGATTAGTTTGTAGGCTAAAGTATCATGTTTTGTGAAATTTTCCTTCTTTTGAAAAGCTGGTGTCCAACGGTTTGTATGATGGATTTTTTTTTTAACAAATTACTGATTAACTCATTGAAAGTTGAACTATACTCAGCAAATGCTTTGATTTGTTTTTCCCAGTGAAATAATTATATTTTATCTCTGTAAAATGGGGAGCCCATGTGGGCAAAGGAAACTTATATTTTTGCATAAGTGTACCAATAGTGGTAATAGGGCAGACACAGTAAGTGTTTTACTTAATAGGATATGTTTATTCATTAATCAAATATATACATCACATTGTTACAAGTATTTGTTATTGATGAATTAAATTAATTTCCTTATGGTTTTCAACTTAACCTGCCTGACTAATGTTTGAGATATAGACATTTCCTTTATGAAGCCGAGACAGAATGTTCATCATTCCTAAAATAAATACATATATATGTACCTTTTCATTTGAGGAAAGGAGCTAGATGAAATGTGAAAAAGATAATGGAGTGAAGCAGCTCAACTTGCCTGCCTGTTTTGTGTTTATTGGCTCTAAGAGTTGAAGTAAAGGCGTGTTAATTTGCTCCAAGCTGAAGCAAATGAAGAGAATAAATTGATATAGATGGGAGATGCCAAATGGTGGAGTAGTACTTGCTAATGTACTACTGGATCATTAATTATGCATTTAATCAGGGGCTGTTTATTCTGGTTAATCTTTGTGCTTTCAGTGGTTGTTATGGCAAGAAATGGAAATGAACTAAAATGTTACAAGCCTATCACAAATAAAAATTAGCAAGATGTAAATGAGAAAGCTAAATCATGTTTTTTAAAAATTCTGATTTAACAAAAAGGAGAGCTGGATGCTGTAGATTTGTGAGTTTTGTATAGTTTTGCTTTGCTTTTATTTGCCATGATATATCAGTAAAAAGAATAGGTGTGAATTTTATTCCAAAATATATGATTTATTAAATGAAGTGCATTTCCTCAAACAAGCTACTGGTTAAACCATCACCACCTTCTTTGTATTTTCTAGAAGGAGTTGCAGTATGTATACTTCAATACAGATAAATTCACATCTGTCATTTATCTTAGACACTAAAGGAGAAATTATAATCATAACTTTGGATTGAAAGGAGAAACTGATGGAATGGAATGTCAGACTATTCTTAAAAATTATTTGTGAGATTTAATTCTCACATGGTCAGTGTGGCTTGTTATCATATTGTGTGAAATAATAAGTTAGCAAATCTGACCATCCCCCAAAACTTTGGCTTTTAACTTTCTTCAGTAAACTAAACTTATCTGAAGTTCTTGAATTTCTTGTGAATGTGCCTAACCATTCTTACCTATGGTTTGAAGCCTGACAATACTCATGGATCACGCTAAAAATGTTGATAGTCATAGGATTGATATCATCTGCCAGTAAATTAACTTTGAGAATTCAAATTGAAATTTTGAGAGCATGTACCTGTCTTGGCAAACTTACCCCTTCAAAAAAGAAGCCATGGCCAGTCAGAAAATAGGTATAAGGTGAATTAATCTCTTTATGATGCTCTCTGCTATTTTCAGTGGACTTTTGTGGTAGTCTTTTACATTACTAGGAATAAACATTTGCTTTGTAGCACATCAACTATTTATTTTTAAAAGCATTTTTGGGTGGACAGCAAGGGATTTTTTTCAGGGGCATATAGTGACTGTAGGTACCACACTGCCTTTCCTGATAGGGATGTTCATAAGGAGGGTGAGGTGCTATTGTTTCTTTGGGAAAATATTTCCTGTTGAAAGAAATAAACCTTTGGTGCTACTATTGAACAAATACTTTCCCTTAAGAGCAGAAACATGGTGTCAACTTATGCAAGCAATATGGAACTTATGGTTGATAATACATCCTCAATTCAAGACAGGAGGGGAGTTAAGACCTGTTTTCTGAGGATATTCTTGCTAATTGAACAGGAGTGTAAAAGGGAAGGTGTTCCTTTGGCAAGATGCTATCCATGTATAATTAAAGTTGCATTACATTCAATCACTCCTGCTGACTATATTTAGGATTATAGAACCAGAAAGGAAAAACTATGTTTTGTTTTGCTTTCTTTCTGAAGTTCTTTGCTTTACTGGTGAATATTTCTGTTTTATATACTCTTTTGAAGTATTCTTTGCAGAATGTTAATGAAAGCCTAATAACAATGTGGGCCTAATACTAGTGCTTGCATAATTTTAATAGTTAAAATACCTGTTAGGAAAGCTAAGGAGAGATTCCTTGTTTATATGGACTATAAGAACAGTTCATCGAAATAGTTCACCAAAATCTGGGTAGGTACATACATGTTCTTTCTAGCATTTTCTTTCTTTGAAAATTGCTCCTCAGATGAGTTCCACAGGTAATTCATATCCCAGAATTGCAGGATATAGTAAATGGAGTCAGTTTGCATTGCTTTAGGAAGTCTCCAAAACTTTTTCAGTGCCTCTATTTGAAGTTGCTAATCATGTCGTTTATATGGAATGAGAAGACATTCCCAATATGTATATCCAATGATTGCCCAGAATAGTTTTGCAGAACTGCTGTTGGATGACAGTAGCCTCTCTGATGTCACACATACATTACATAATCTGAGGGACTTTCAGTGTAGCACTTAGAGCCAACAAATGGATCACTTTCATCAGCGATGAATTTTCTCTAGTTCCTTTGAGAAAATTCTACAGCTTTAGCCTAACTAGTCTTGCCATCATTGCAGGAGCTGTTAGAATTGTTGTTAGAGTCATGACTACAAATGTATCATTATGGAGAAAATGCTTGAAATTAATTAATCACAATTGAATCCTGGGAGCCAACTTGATTATGCTTTATATTGTTTTCTTCTGGATGTCGATTACAAAAATTAAGCTTTTCTTGGACATACAGAGAGATTCTATTAGGGCACGTTCTTTTTGTAGTTATTTGAGTCCCATACCAATCAAGCTGCAACTTCTGAAAAATTCAAACCTATTAAATCTAGATGCCAAGCTTTTTTCTTTCAATGTCAGCAAGATGAATTAGTCAGTTTATCATGACTTACATCTTTTATGATTAAAGAGACTTTATGGTCAATTGCCAAATGCAGATTCTACTAAGCAAGCCTTACATACTACTTTTTTTTGGTCACAAAAACTATAATCTCCTTTATTTGTTGAGTCCTTAAAGGTCCTTGATAATCTATAGCGGGGGTGTCAAACTGCTGGCCCGCGGGCCAGTTTCATCATACTGAAGCCGCGCCCACCCCATTGCCGGCAATGGAAAAAAGAGTTGCGATACGTCACGACACGTCACGTGACGTGGCGAGTTTGACACCCGTGATCTATAGTAATCATTGTCTCCCACCAGGGTGTGGTGGCTGCTTCTTGACGGAAAATTGCCAGATGTAGCATTACTTAGAATCATAGAAGCAAAGCACAACTTCTCTTTGGGAGGAAAAAATTCACACTGGTACCAAGCAGGGATTCTCACTTTTCCCATTCCCTCTTCTTAAAACTAGATGAAGGAATAGAAAAGTGCTTTTTTTCACTAATTCTTTATACTGAGTTTTTATATACATCACCAAGTTATCTGACTCAAAGATTCCACCAAATCTCCACTCAAGTTTTAGAATGTCATGTTTAATCGAGAACTGATTTACATATATTAAACATTTACTTCCTGACAATTCTTTATTTTCAGCTTACATAATAAGTTTATTTTTGTATATAGTCATTTTGAAATTTTATTAAAATGAGTTTTGTATGACTAGAACTTCCCAAGCCTTCCCAAGTAGTACAGACAGGAAACACAACCAGATGAGCTAATTCTACTTTAGAATTAGTTATATGTTTATAGTTATATTAACAAAATCATGCAAGTCTAAAATTACAAATCTTTACTACCTGATAAGTTAGGATGGTTCTGATATTTTTATCTACGTTATGCATCTGCAGGCTATGCCCCCTCTTATCTGATTGTTCCCTAAGCAGCATCTATTCCCTTGTCTCTCAAGGTCACTCACACACCATTACAAACAACAGTAGTTGTAATTATAATTCTAATAGTGAACAGCTGGATGAGCTATAAAGGGCCCCTGCATACATTGATCCCAGTAAATATATATCTTTTGGAAGAGGAACACATCTGTAGATGATAGTTGTGCAAAAGGGATACCTACACCATCCACTTCTTTTTCTAGCTTGCTGCCCTCGACATGTGTTTTCCTACGGATGCCATAATCCCTAGGTCAAGATGGTGAAAGCTAAAACTAAAAACTAAAACTAATTCTTCAAGCATTCCTAATCCTAATACACAAAAATGATATGTGGAACCCCAGAATAATATATCAGTTAAGGCATATGTCAGCTGCCAAGAATAATGTATAAGGAAGGCAATGTGTAAGGAAGGCTTGGAAACATATATATATATATATATATATATATATATATATATATATATATATATATATATATATATATATATATATATAACTATTTGCAGTTTCAAAGAATTTCTAAGTAGACTCCCCCCCCCCCCAGGCTTTTAGTCTCCATAAGCCCCAAGAATATATTCTAGGGGGTTAAAAGATTCTTCTGGAGAAAATACAAGTTAGGTTTAACTTTAACTTTCTGTTCTCAAAGCTCCTAGTACTAGTGAGGAATGATGTCCTTGTTTTTGTTTATTATATAAAAGTACAATTCTGTGTAGATTATATACTGTACTATGAAAAAAAGGACTGTCACAGAATGGATTGTTAAAGGGTAGTTTCAAACCTAAAGTCTTGACAAAAGACCAAGAGTGTTTGAAGGCTTAAGCTAAAATGGAATGAAGTTCTGAGAATTATTCTTGGGAGCAATGATCCCTACAATTGGCTTACTGTGGAAATCAAGTTTAAAGATCACAGTTAAGCTGGCAGCCTGATGAAACTTTCCCTTGAGCAAGTGATTTTGAGTTGAAGGTTATTACTCTGTTTTCATTTTCAAGATCCTTCATCAGCCCATAGCACACCAAGGTATTGCAAAAGCAAAGATTCTTCATCCAACCTGTAGGATGCACAAACACACTTTAAGCAACTTTTTGGTGGCTTAAAGTCTTTCCTTAGAAAGGCTCAACCATTCAAATGTACCTTTCCCTTTAATTTTCAGGAAGGGTTGCAACTGGGCGCACCGGCTTGAGCCTGCGTGTCTCATTCCATACCTTTTTGTTCCTGATAAAATGGTGGATTCATTTTGCCAATGACTTGGGAGAAGACTCTGTTGCTTAGATACAGAGGTACTTTAAAGGAAGATAATGTTGCTAGGGAAACCAAGCCCTGAACTTCTGTCTTATATTTGTTGCTTTGGGGTTTCAACACTGGGCAAAGATCTTTTTTTTCCTAACAGCTGTGAGAACACAGTAGCTTTGGAAACTTGCATAGAAGCTGCTAAGTAGCTGATAGAAGAAAACATGCATGTTCCAGGTGTTAAACTGCAAGATATGTAGGTGTGAAGTCTGTCTGTGAGTGTCTAATCAGATTACAAGCCATCAACTAAAAAAAGTTCTTTTTAGTGGCAATTGTAGCAATCAATCAGAAAGGGAGAAAGACACCTGATCCCTTAATTGTTGCCCTAAAAATCAGTTTTAGTATTTAGCATGACCTACCCAGGATTCTAAGCAGGTTTATTGTTCCAAGCTGTAAGACTGGGAAAACAGAAGATTTATTTTGCTGATTGAGTTGATAGGTTGCATTGATGAGGCAGAATAGCTGAAATATGAATAGTCAGCTCAAGATTATTCATCAAGAGGAATGAAAAAGAATACCATATCAGGCTGATCAAAGATCAGATGTTTAATTAGCCCTATGTGCAGTGACTGTTCTAGCACTTATAGTTTATATTATCATTAGAGCTTTTTCAGTATTCAGCGTTGAGATTATAATGACACTGAGGACTTTTGAAGCAGGAAAAAGGGAAAAAAGGGAAAATGAATACTTTGGGAGAAAGTAGGGGGATGATAGATAATAAAAGATAACAAATAGCTGTATGAAGCTGCAAAGAATTGCAGACGTTACTGTCTGAAAGATGCACATGTACATTGGATATATTCTTTTAATATTTTGTGAGGTATTAAGGGATCTTAATAATGGCAATATCTGGCTCTATGCATCTTAAAGACTTTGTTTTCACATTTGTCCAAACATCAGCTCCCAAATCTTCATGACAAGCTTTTTTTCCTTCAATAAAGGTAAATTTCAAATACAGCTTTTAAAATAAAACAGCAACAGCTGTAATCACCTAACTCAGGGCTTTTCAATCTTTTCACCCATTGTATCACTTTTAGGATATGGCTTGATGACAAAAAAAAAAGGGAAAAAAGTGATAAAATACAGGTAGTCCTCGACTTACAACAGTTCGCTTAGTAACTGCTCGAAGTTACAATGGCACTGAAAAAAGTGCCCCCCCCCCAAGGCACAGCTGAGCAAGACACCTGCCTGCCCACCCGGCGGCACTCTTCCTCCTGTCCAAGGTTTCTATTGTTATGAGGCATTTCTGTTGAGGATTAGCAGCGGGGGTGAGGTGGGGGAAGTGTTTGGTTTTTATTCCCCCCCCCGTCTGCTGGGTGGTTGCAGCAGGTTTTGGTCACATGACCCTGGGACACTGTGACTGTCATAAATATGAATCAGTTGCCAAGCATCTGAATGTAAATCACAAGACTCTGGAGATGCTGCAACATTCCAGCTGATCGGCACTTCTGGGCTCAGCAGAAGCATCAGGATCAGCGCTGAGCTCCAGCTGGAGCCTGGTGCTGATCATGATGCTTCCACTGAACCCTGACAGCCCCAAAGAAGCGCCAATCAGCTGGAAAGCAGCACTGATCCTGGCACTTCCGCTGAGCTCTGATAGCCCTGCAGCTCCATTCGTCTCTTGCTCAGGCTTGTGCGGTGCTACCACCGGTTCAGCTCATTCCCCTTCCCCGCTACCACTTTTCTAGGGTGGTCGCGTACCGCCTGCCAGGTGCCAATGTACCACAGGTTGTATGTGTACCACTGGTTGAAAAGCCCTGACCTAACTGACCTTGATTTATTTGGATTAAAAACTAGGCAGGTGTGTTCCTGGTTAATACTTGCTTGAAAAACCATTACAAAATTTAAAAAAAATCTGGAAGAGAGAAAGTATTTCTGCCTTGTTGCCAAGCTCAACTCAGGGAGATCTTTACCCTGTATGATATGATAAGGAACTCTCTATCAAAGAGCAGAACCTTGTTTATTAACTGTTCTAAAGGATGACAGCTTCTATGGGATCTGTTGGCAAATTTATTAGGCTGGTTATTTATTGTGGCAATCAAACTGAAACCAGGATGTGATTCTTATTACTACATTATTATTGTTGCTTTTTGCAAGACCTGATTACTGATACTGATTACTCTTTCATTCGACAATCAGACTATACATTTTTTTTTCCAGAGAGATGTTTTGATATCTAAAGATAAAAAATATATGCATTGTAAAATTCTTTAAGGAAAGGTATTGGGTACATTAATTTTGATTATGAATTTCTTTTCCAAATACTATTCATTATCACAGAAAAGATTCGCCCCCGTCATATTTCATGTGCATTCTGGGGTGTCTACTGTATAAACAACTATGAAGCATGAGCCAATTTATATAATCTTCCATTTTCTCTTTTGGAATTTAAATTCTTTCTTAACTTTCTATTTATAGGAATTTTCAGTACTTTCTTTAAAGCATATTTTATTTCTCTTTCTAGAAAGCTTAATTTTGTTCCTTATGAAAAGTATCAGGGAAAGTGTATTTAAAGGGACCTGAATTTTTAAGGAGGATCAAAGGCATGTGAAATTAAGACTAGTAATCAACTCAGCTGGATTATATTGGATATTACTATTTTTGTTGTTTGCATTGTAATTGCTTTATTACATGATTACTGATTCAGAGGCTGAGGAAATTAGTGTAGCTTCTTATTCTGCAAGATGAATGATTACCAGTAACATTAATGAATTTTTCATTGGGGGCAATCTTCCTTGGACAACATGAACACTGAGTTTAGTGTCCCACTCCTTTTATCTCTTCCCTCTCTGTCACACTTTCATTTCCATTAGAGCAGTTTATAACCTGGTGGGTGTTGTGGGCTGATAAAGGCTGCATAACTCAGTTGCTTACCTTACACAGAAAGCTACACATCCATCCATCTTTTGAAGTCATCATTTTTCTTAGCGGATTATAGTTTCTATCCATTGCTGATCCATTTGCATGCCTTGAAATACAAGAAACACAACTATAATGGGCAGAAGTATAAAAGCAGCAGCAACATTTTTCTTTAATTGCTGTCTAGATCAAGGGTGTCCAATCTTGGCAATTTTAAGATTTGTGAACTTCCCCAGCATGGTTGGCTGAGGAATTCTGGGAGCTGAAGTCTCCAGGTTTTAAAGTTGCCAACTAAACACTCCTGATCTACATGCTGTAATATATGTGGCCTTCATTTGCCATGCACATGTTTACATAATCCAAACTAGAATGTGTTGTTTCTCTGTGTCATATAATATATGTGGATGTATGCATAATTCTGTATTTATTTTTTGTCATATTTATGTAGTATATATTGGAAGTGGTGACCCTTTGAGAGCTGTATGCAATGAAATTTCATTTTAATGCTGTCAGTTAGTATACATTCAAAGTGACAATAAAGTTATCCTATCCTGTCCTGTCCTGTCCTGTCCTGTTTTCATGCAGTTTTGCATAGCTCTTCTGGACTTATTGCTGATTTTAATGACATCACTGAATGTTCACACCAATTTTCTTACTTTTATTTGCCTATACTCCCACATTTGTTTGGTTCCTATTGGGAAAACTGAAATAAAAACCCTGTTACTTTCTCTCCTGCATTTTGAGGGTAGGAAGCAGGCCATCCATCAACACACACTCTGCAGTCTGAAGGTTCCTTGGGTGCTCACTTTTAAACGGCAGCCTGAGAAATAGTGGACTGCAGCATGGGGAAGATATCCGTCAGCCTACTTTTTTTTTGCACAACTTCTTACAAAAAAGTTAGGAAAAACAGAGAAAACGACATCCTCTGGCTATCCTATGTTGATAAGAATGACAAACTTCTATTTGGACTCATGGACAGAGAAGCCTGCTTCTTAAAAAAAGGTCCTTCCCAGTCCACCACTTCCATATGCTTTTGTGCAGTATTTCTTCATAATGTATTGAGTTTAAATTGATCACCCAGATGGAACATGCTTGGTGGAAATCATTTGCAAAATATACCTCATTTTAAGTCAGCAATATTAACAAAACAAAAGGAACTCCTATTTTCCAAATGCACTTGCAAGATTTAAGCTGCAAGCCTGACATTTGCAATCCTGATAAGTTTATGCAAATATTGTACCATCAGAGGCTGTTTTGGATTGTGTCTGTGGACTCGTTAAAGGTTTCATTGCTTGGATCTCATTTAAATGCTTTTTATCAAGAACTAAATTAACTTCAAATGAGTTTTTTACCCTTTTAAAAAAATCTAGCTGTTGATAGTCAACTCCATTTCATGGCCTGGAGCCTTCCCATTCCCTTTCTGCTCCATCACAAATAGTTCTGCTAGTATCTAATCATTTGGCTTCTGCTGGTAGGTTGTTAGTCTGAAGCTTTTAGCCAAATAATCCCCAGCTGTCACTTTAATCTCTGTTCACAACTGCTGAAGAAGAGTTCCTTTTCTTTTGATTTCTTTTTAACACTTGTATTAAAAGAGAAAGGTGCTTCTATGGTGTTGCCTCAAATGTACAAACTGCTGTGTGCCACAACAAATTGGGTGAATATTTGAAAATTTATACCCATGCATTGTCATTATTTGCATGGTGGAACATCAGTCAGTTTATGTCTCATGTACTTCATATTTATAGTATAAGCAATGACAGATCCCAAACTCGGTATTTTAACAAACAACTTCTCCCCACATGGGGCTGCATTTAACGCTTACCATGAGAACGGAGACTTAAATGAATAAATGTTCCTCTCTTTCTAGCAAATAGTTTTCACAAGTAAGTTGTGTTTGTTGGGAAGCATTGATTATCATTGTATAGGTTGCAAAAAGCAATTTAGATGATTGAAAAAGGTCACAAATGCAGCAACAAATGCAAAAGCTGGTAAATAAATTAAATAGACACAGAATGGACCTCAACCCAAAACAACCTGAAAATTACATGCAAACAAAAAATACACACAAACATTGTGAAAGTTTTAGCCTGTATTAGTAGGGACCGTCTAGCTCAGTGGTGGCGAACCTATGACACGGGTGCCAGAGGAGGCACTCAGAGCCCTCTCTGTGGGCACGCACACCGTCACCCCAGACCTAGGCCTTCAGCTGGGTTTTATAAAACCTTTTTGTTTAGGCCTCCACCGCCATGTGCAAAAAAAAAAGGTTCAATCAATCAGTCAATTTCAACTTCTTGCAGGGAAAAAAAAGATCTTGCAAAGTTGGAATTGATTGATTAAACTTTTTAGTCCCACCCAGTCTGCCATTACCACCACAGCCACGCCCACCCAATGGACCACACCCACCCAATGGGCCACACCCACTTGGCACCTGACTACGCATAAGTGGGTTTTGGGTTGCAGTTTGGGCACTCGGTCTCTAAAAGGTTCGCCATCACTGGTCTAACTTCAAAATAGCCTCCGTGAAGATCAGATTCTGAGTATTGCTTTTCCCATTTGTCCAAAGTAATATATAGTGTATCCTGTTGACCTGCCTTTAAGAGGTAACAAGAGTTTATTTGCATAGGAAAAGATGGTCTTTACTTACTGACTTGAGGTAAAAAAATGAAATTTCTGTTAGAGGAAGTATTTTGTTTTCATTCTATGGAAATCAGAAGTCAGACCCTGAAACTAGTCAAACCAGAGGCAGAGAAGTGATAAAGAATGAATGCAGAATTCCTGATTCTCTGACTGTATAGTCCTGTCCCTTGTGGTCAGTAGATTATGAGGTGCTGAGTGAATCTAAAGACATATCTTCAGCAGTTGTATGATCCATATGCAGTTCTCCAGAAGCATGCTTTATTTCATTCCTGCCACCACACTACCTGTCTGATTTGTTAACGTCCTTTTAAAGGAGCCCATTCCATTGCTGCCTACAGCTAATCAAAAGATCCATCCACTTTTTCTATCAGTGGATGACCTGCTTTTGGTAGGAATTTGGCAATAGGGGACATCCATTCTGAATCTCTTGTGTTCTTAGTGGTAATTAGTATCATCAACCATGGTGCCTTTGTGCGTTGTCTGCATGGATTGGTTATGGGAAGCACTGTTCTTCAATGTTTCTGTGGCTATATGAGCGGGCAATACCAGATAATATATGTGAAAGGTGAGGGGAAAAAAAAGTCCTTGATTCTTCTTGCATGGGATTCCACAGAGTCTTCCCTGCCTCCTCACTTTTTAATAGCTAAATGAAACCATTGGGAAAAGTAATCTATTAGTTTGGGATGAGATAGCATTCAAGATGCTGATGTTACTCAATTATATATTGCCAACCAAGGCTAGTTCAAAGATTCTGTGGAGTCTTGATCAAGTATTTGATAACTGTTGGGTCAGAACAGATCAAAATAAAAGGTGTAGGTCAGAAGTCCCCAACCTTTTGGGCACCAGATACCTGTTCCATGGAGAGAGGTTTTTCGCAGATTGGAGGGAGCGTGTTTTTACGTACTGCCTGCATCCTGCAGATGGGGCTTTGCCAGTTTCTGGCATGCCGTGGCCTGGTACTGGTCCACGGACCGGAGGTTGGGGACCCCTGGTATAGGTGATTGAAGTGTCTCCAGCTTGATCCCTAAGTCGGTTGATCAGCGTGACACACACACACACACACACACACACACACACACACACACACCATTAAAAAGCAGGTCTGCAGTTGGTGGTTTTCTGGACTAGTGGCTTTTCCTTTACCAGGAGGTGGAAGAGCTTTTGTTCCATTTTGGCTTGTGCGCCAGTTGCAAACTTTTTTGGATGCCCTTGCAACAGTTACTCAAGAGCTCATGACTAGGCAGTTAGACTACTGCAATTCATTTTATACAGAACCACCACTGAAGGTGATTTGGAAGCTGGACAAGTACAGTGGACACTGAATAAGTTGCATCTGCCTGTAATATTCACAAGCTTGTGGAAGTGTTTAGTGTTAGCTAAGACTTCAGAATCAGTTTTCAAGAGTTGTTAAGGATAGTCCAGTTTCTCCCCTCAGATTCCATGGAGCCCAAAAGTAATTGCTGAAGAACTTTAGATAATAGGACAGCAGCAGACCGGGCCAGCATGTTCATGGTAGGACATCAACTTTTTTTCTAGTTTTCAAAACTATTTCATAAATAGGGGAGCAAGTAGACATCCATCTCTGTCCAAATCCTGATATTTCCAGCTTTCCTTAAAATGATGCTTATTGTAGAGTAAAATAAAGTATATTCCCAAGGACATTTGTTTAGCACAGTTTTTATTCCTGCAATCTTCATAGCGGGTAAATTTACAATGGAAAAATTACACATTTGTTTATATTTGTTATCTAGGCTACTTTGTTGAAGGGTGATCTGAGGCCTCACAGGGGTCCTTCAAGACCACCTCAGGGTTCACAAAATCAAAATTATGTGTCAGATATTGAAGGTATTTGCAAAAAAAATAAAACAATGTCATTCTTATTATTTTGTATTTGTTTTAAAAA
This sequence comes from Crotalus tigris, assembly GCF_016545835.1. Taxonomy (NCBI): domain Eukaryota; kingdom Metazoa; phylum Chordata; class Lepidosauria; order Squamata; family Viperidae; genus Crotalus; species Crotalus tigris. The sequence goes on from NW_024100507.1 coordinate 525,353, forward strand.
GGGGGTTTTCATGAAAAAATATTTTTGAATGATTTAATATTCTAATATGTCAATTTTAATTTTTATACAATAAATATTTGATAAATATGACCCATATAAAACTCTTTAGGGGCCTCTATAATTTTTAAAAAGGGTCCTAAAGGAAAAAAAAACAGTGCTTTTGTTTTTTTAATCTGACATACAGGAATATTTTTTAAAGATGTAAACAATGACATGCTAGTGGGACAGGAGATTGAGATAAAGGAAGTGTTTAATTGTGTGCTTCACTACTGAGTTTGCATACACGACCATTTAAATGCAAGGGTCATTAAGACCAAGGTGGCAAATTACTTTATATGTAGTTGCTGCACATAAATGAAATTGCAGTAATAAAGCACAGAAGCTAGCAAGCTTGGATCAGCATGGCAGAACACAGACAATTAGGAACAAAAGTTTCCACGGAGGCAAAGACTGGAAAGATAAAATAATAATCTTGGCAGCTATTCCAATTTGAAATAGTTGAGCTAGATCTAGTCCCTAGGCTTTTTACTTGATCAGAATGGGTGATATCTGTGTACTATAAATTACTACAAAGGTGAAAGGGGCTTTCAAAGGCATGTTGTCATAGATTCTGCTTAAGGCTTCAAAGGATTTGATTAAAAGAGACAATGCCAAAGATTCTCTCTTCCCTCTTTTTTATTCAAGCAGAAGCAGTTTCATTTCCTGCTTTCCTGCTTGTTCAAGTTACAGCAGCTATAATTGCATTCCATAACATTGTGACTGGGTTCTCCCTTTATTTTGCAGATAAACCCAATGTTTCAAAAGAACATTGTTTCTGATTTTCAAATTTCCGCTTGACTACATTCTAAACATGGCTATAAGTACCAATTATTATATAACTTTAACATGCCGGATTCAACTCTAGTAGGATTGAGTGCCTGTGGTATTTGGACCTTCCAGAATATTTCCATCTTTTTTGGAGGGGGGTCCTTCTTTAGACTCAAAGAGCAGGTGGCAACTATGGGTAGGAGAGCCTTTGCACATCTTCAAATGCTGTGTCAGTTACGCCCCTTTCCGGACTGAGAGGCCCTGCTCACTGTCACCCATGCCCTTGTAACCTTTCATTTTTAGACTACTGCAATGTGCTCTACTTGGGGCTGTTCCTGAAGAGTATTTGGAAACTTCAACTGGTGCAGAATGAACCAATGGTTACTGCATTGGTTACTGGTATGTTTTCAGGTGCAATTCAGGGTGTTGGTTATCACCTTTAAAGTTCTATATGGGGGTTTGGGACTGGGTTATCTGAGGCACTGCCTTTTTCCAAGAGTCTCTATCCATCCAATTCAGTCTAGCAGATTGGGCAAGCTGCAGATCCCATCTGCCGAAGTGTCGGTTGGCAGGGACTAAAATACAGACCTTTTCTGCAATAGTCCCGCTCTGTGGAATATCCTCCCCTCAGAGAATGGCCCCAACCCCTTCATAAGGCTTTAAAAACTTGGCTTTGTACCCAAGCCTGGGGCACTAAATGTGTTAAGTTGGCTTTACTGTAAACTGGCCGAGTCCCTCAGCTGCTATGTATATTTTATTGGATGTTTTTATTGTTTTCTTAAAAAATGCTTTTTATTGTTTTTATACTTTTAGAATTGTAAGCTGTCCATTGATTGAGATGGGCAGCTATACAAATTTAATGAATAAATATATAAATAAATGTGTATGTTCTATTCTAATTGTACCCTTACTTCCTCTTACTAAGTCTAGAGTTAAGAAAGGGCTTATAGAGTATCAGTGTCAAAATTTCTCAGATGAACTGGCAGCTTTACAGTACTTGATCTAGCTGGTGATCCTTTAATAAGTCATCCCTTTGATCTTCTTTCTTCTGTCATCTTCAATGCAATTAAAGATCCCACACTCTGTCCTCTTCAGCACTTGATCTCCCAAATGCTTTGTGGACTTTATACCATTAATGAAGTGACTAGTTTTTCTGCAGTGCCTAATCCAATTTAAGGTCATTAACTTTTTTTGTTTGGTGTGGATTATAATTACAGTCCATCTTTATCAATCGTGTGAAGCCATTTTAGCTGCCAGCCATCATTCCCTTTCCCAGCTTCACCATTTCCCAGCTCTTGTTTCCCACGGTCCTGTTCGGGGTTGCTTAAGACTTTCTCCTTTGCCATTCCCTAATGGTCCTTATGTGAATTATTTCCAGTTAAAAAAAAACCTACCATCAGGTCCTTAAGAGAAAAAGAGTACAAACATTTTGGGTGTCAGCAAAAAGAAGGAATCATTTAAGAAGCTATGTCTGAAAATAGATTCAGCATAGGTGTTTATATAACATCTGTGTTATGTCTTAAAGCAGCTGCCCTTCACAGCTGCAGCATGATCCCAGAAAAAGACACAGTTGAAGGAGTTCCTGAAATATCATTTTCCTTTTAAATCAAAATGTAGCACAATTCTAATAACCAGTGTCCCTGGCCCTCTTTAGCTAACCTGTACCTACATCAGTCATTCAATATTCATGAGTCACATGCCTTTTAATGATACCATCTCTGTTTTTTCCCCAAAGACAAAAGCCAAGTGATAGGTCAGGTGCTTCACCTTCAGACTGACCTAGTTTCAACTCATGGCATTCCAAGATAGGACCCAAAGAGAAGCAATTGCTGTTACTAAATGTTTGAATGTACTGACTTGATAGAGCAATGATCTGAGTCAGTTTAAGGATACTTCCCTAGATCTGGCCAAAGTTCCTCTGATTTTTTTTTTAAATCACTTCCATGTGAGCTCTGGATTTATTATTCCCCCAAATTATAAAACTGTAGACACTCATTGGGGATCAGTTTTAGAAGTTGAGGCAACTAAGGCAGCGTCCTTCTGGGACAATTAGAAATTTTATACAACACTGTAAATGTAGGTTCACCTGATACATGGACACACTTGGCCAGTTTTCATAATCCTCGTAAGCAATTGGTGCAATATTCCTGAACCAATTGCTTCAATATTCTTGAATGCATTGCAGCTCAGTGACATGTTAGGGGTCTACAGGAAGTTTGCCCCTTTCTTTTTAATGGTATCTTGATATTAGCTCTTATTTTAGCAATCCAATCACCAATCAGAACAAGGGAATAATCTGTCATCCAAATTGTCTCTTTTATGATATTTGCAAAGAGAGATCTTTGTTTTGTAAGCAGCATAGCCATCGAGGAAACAATAAATGCCAGTTAAAGGATAACAATTTTTCACTGATGTTTCAGAAACTCCAGGGGGTGCACATCCCCCCTCTCCCCTTTGATGGCACTGAACAGCTGGGCACAATGTCCAAGGATAATTCAGAGGTATCAAATGAACCATTAAACATCCTTGATAATTTGGTTTGACAAAAGCACCCAAAACCATTTGTAGGCAAACTGGTGCCCAGAAGAACGGTTGGTGTTATGTTCTTTTTTTGTGTGCATTGTGTGCATTTTGTGTAGTTGTTTGCTGTCCGTAGTGTTGCTTGTTGGTTGATTTTGTTTTGTTTTTTGAGGTTTTTGTGGCAAGAGGATGGTATGTGCTAGGGGTTGGGTCTGTTCCGAACACTTACCTGCAGTCATAAAACACCAGGAAGTTCCTTATAGCAAAGTAGTTCAGAGTGTAGTTATATCCTGTCAAGTTCCTGCTGGTGAGAGGAGCGACAGACAATGACAAAAGCAGCCATTGACAATAGCAATAGGAGGATAACAATGGGGCTTACCAGCCACAGGTTGTGGTGGAAGCAGAGACTGCAATTCTAGAGACCTTGGAGACATTTGGCATGAGATCCAGAAAGCAGATTCAGAGGACCAGCAGGCTAGGGTGATGTTAGGATGACCAGAGCTATATTGAACACTGCTGTGGAGGACACTGCAAGAATAGTTGGAGGCAACGTAGTCTTAAGAGCCAGCCAGAGAAGGCAATGTTCTAATCTAACGTAAAGGTTGATGAAGGTACTGCAGCCACAGGCTGGTGGGCCTTCACTGTGGAAATTGGGGCCAAGCTAGGCCTAATGTTGAGAGTGATTTCACTGGATGGCCCTCTTTGCTCCCCTGACCTATTGCAGGGGTTAGTAAGCCAAATAACCTCTGCTTACAGCTCAAGGTAAGGAACTGGGAATGCCCAAGAAAGATACAGAATGCATTTAGGATATTGCTGGAATACCAGGCTGGGGGCACTCAGTGCAGGTGTCATTTTAGTCAGGAGACCTCTGGCAACTCCACTGAGGGATCCTGGAGGCTAAGCCTCTAGATATCACCCTTTAGGTCCTTTTCTTTTAATTGTACATTTGGATGTTGTAAATGGCTCGGGGTCTTTTGGAGTAGTATAATAAATTTAATTCTTAGCAATGATAAGGAGGGCACAGATGATGTTGCATAATTTGGGTAACGAAACGTCGGCAAGGAAACAATCAAGCTCAGAAAGTACCAAGGACCCCTCATTTCAACCCTGCGATACAGATATTCTCCTGAATAGGAATCTGTTGAACTATTAAAACTGTGAACCTCCCAATCTTATGCTTGTACAGAGACGCCTTCCATTAGAAAAAGATCTCCAATGAGATAGCAGTATGACTATAGCAGTATTCCAGTATATGAGGGGTTGTCACAAAGAAGAGGGGCTCAACACACATTCTCTCTTCTCTGTCTCTGTCTCTGTCTGTCCGTCCGTCTGTCTGTCTCTATCTGTGTCTCTGTCTCTGTCTCTCTCTCTCTCTTCTCTCTTTCTCTCTCTGCCTCTCTAACTCACTCAAACTCTAGAGCAGTGGTTCTCAACCTTTTTAATGCCGCGACCCCCAACCGGTCGCAAGTCGAGGACTACTCAACCAGTCGTAAGTCGAGGACTACTCAACTGGTGCAGCACCGTTTCCAGAATGGGACTTTTGGCGGGCTCAGCAGGGCAGAGACGGCCTGGACAATTCCTATTGGCTTTTGAAAGCCAATAGAATTAGACTCTATTCAAGAGAGTCTATTCTATTGGCTTTCAAAAGCCAATAGAATAAAAGGGAGTAGCACAGCTAAGGAAAAGGGGGAAAAAATGGCGGACTGCGTTGTTTGGCGACCCCCGTGAAATGGTCATTTGACCCCAAATGGGGTCCCGACCCACAGGTTGAGAACCACTGCTCTAGAGAACTACAGAGATAACTTTAGAAAGACTATGCAGAAAAGGTTACAAGAATGAGAACTTGCTTTAGGTCTATGAAATAGAGACAGTGTGAGAAAGAAGCTCAGACTGGCTCCTTCCTATTTCACTGGGGAGGGAAAGAAAACATAGCCAGGCTTTCAAAATTCTGTTACTATAGCATATATCAATAAAAGTCTTTTTCCTGGCCTGCCCTATCTTGAAGAGCTGAAGTAGATATTGTACAACACATTTTTAAGCCACTTCAGTCTTTTCACGATGAAATTTAGATGTGTAAAGTTTATGTGGATTCGAATATTTCACAGGAGAAGTAGCATTTCTTTATCACAATTTCAAGGAAATGGTATACAGAATACCATGAAAATAAAAGTAATCATAACCATGTTATCTTATGCTTTTGATTAACAAACATGGAATTTCAACCCTGCAGTTTCCATGACCCATTTAAACTCAACCTATAGTCAATCCTTGTTTATCTCTTCCTCTACTGTCCCTTTCTTCAATGTTATTTATATGTTAATTCAAAGTCCTTGTGGAAAGGATTTTGCAGTGGCCACTATGTAATATTTATAGCAGTAGGAGCTAGTAACTACCTGTAGTAGCTACAGGAAGTCTTCAGCTTATGACTGACTGTTTAATGACATTTGAGGTGGCCTTGGAATGGGTGCTTTATGGCCTGTAAAGCTGATTTCATGTTGTCGTGTGATCACTGTCTGGGTGCTTGACAACCTCTTTGCACTTATAAATGGCTGCCAAATGCCCTGCAACCATGAAATTGCCATTTGCAATCTTTTCGGCCAGCTTTCCCAGAAAGTCAGTGAGGAAGCAAACAAGGAAGGTTGCAAGCAGTTGCTGCCTGCTGAGAAAACTCCCTCTCATCTCTGGGGGCTGTCTGAAAGAGCTAGCTGCCAAGCGGAGCAGAAATCCTTTGGCAAAAAGAAGAACAGCTCAAATCCTGAAGAACGAATCTCCATTACGGCAACTCACTGGAACAGTTGCCTTCTGCACACAGGGAGGAACTGAACATGGCAGGCAGCTCTTTCACTGGGTCCACTTAACAATGAGAGATCGCTTGATCACAATCAGAAGTGCCGGGATTGCAGTCGTTGAGTAAAGCAGTCACATGGGTGACTCAATTAACAACCACTTTGCCCAATGACCAAGATTCCAGTCCCAATTGTGGTTGTATGTCAAGGACTACTCACAATAACTGCTAACTGTTCTTCATCTTAACACTGAATACTTTATATTTTAATGAAAGATTCTGCTACTTGGCTTCATAATTAACCCCATTGCAAGTGTGCATGTAGAAGATATCCCAAGAGAACTTCTTCATCTTTTGTGTAACTGGTTAACCAATTTGAGAAGAAAGCTTGATTTTCTTATAGTTTTCTGATTTCAGTTATGCAGTTTTCTATAGTCTACTGATTTCAGTTATTCAGCGACAAAAGTCATTTATCAAAAGGTATGAGCCCCATCAGAAACAAGGGAAAAATGCACATTTTTACATGTGCAAGGGGGAGTTTTATCCCTTAGCATGAAAGTGGAGTCATAATAATGTCAATTTACTGAAATAAGAGATGCTTTCCCTGCCTTTTTGTTTTCTTTCAGGCTGAGCCAGGTTGTTATTTTTACACTCTGAAGATAATGAAGCACTGTTACAATAGTTTATGTGCTTGATTGCTCTGCAGTCTGTAGAGCGGGTGATTATGAAATCCATAACTACTTCTAGCAATGTTGGCATCTCTCCCTGTGAAGACAAATATCAAACAGGCCAAACAGAACTTTGTACTTCCATTGATTTTGATGGTTAGATGAAATGAATCCTTGGCTAACAACATCCATGGAGACCTAAAGTCTTTCATTCCTCAGAAAAAAAAGTTTGTAGCACACAATTCAAAGCAGACTGAGCTTGAGACATTTGCAGAATAATGAGATACTTATAGTTAGTGAACTCTGCTTTAGAGAATAATGTCTCTTGCTCACCAGGGCACCAATGTCAACACCATTAGTGTTTTCAGTGCAGGTTGTGCAGATACACTTGTGCATCTCATTTTCAAGTGTATCTTTTTGTTCAGTAACCCTTTAATCCTTTATACCTCTTGTTCCTTTTTTTTTTTTTTTTTTTTGCTAAGATTAGACCACTTTTTGCCCTTTGGTGCCTCTGTATGCAAGTGCAGTAGAATTCTTCATCATGATTACATATCTCTGATAATAATTTGTATTGTAGATTTCATATTTGCAATACTTTCTTTGTGAAAACCTGTTCTTCTTCTCTGAAGGTTCAGACTGTAAAATAAAACAAAGGTTACATCACTTCACTGTGTTTCTCAATCTATGTACCCAAGTCACAGATTGTAAATTATTGTTTCCTTTTTTTAAGGAGCAATTGAGAACTAAAAACTTCTCTTATCTTTCCTTGTTTATTTGTTAATTCAAATAAATGAATTCATCTTTTAAAGGCACACTGTTGAAAAAGTGGAACCTGATTAAAATTCTTTGCACATGTTATATTCAGCATTAGTAATGAAGCTCAGGTGTATTAGCGATTTTGGGATATATCTTGCTATGGCTTGTTGAGAACAGAGTAGTTGCCAAAGAAAAGAAACTGACTCAAAACTTTTACTTTTATTCAGCATCCTCATTATGTATTAATGAAAAATGAAATGCAGCTGTGGTTTGTATACAGTAAAAGCAAAACTCTATAAAAAGAATCATAACAAATGGAATATATTCATGGCAAAGCTGATTTTCTTCTACATTTGTCAGGAAATGTAGAATAGACTGTTAGAATTAAATTAAAGGATCATTTAATCTTCCACCTGGCCATGCAAATTATATTTGCAGTTGTTTGGTTAAGACAGGGGTGTCAAACTCGCAACGTCACGTGACGTGTCGCGACGTATCGTGATTTTTCTCCATTGCCGGCACTGGGGTGGGTGCGGTTTCCGCGTGACGCATCCAGCCCTCGGGCCGGCAGATTAATACCCCTGGATTAAGGGTTTGTTGTTATTCCTGAATATATTAACTTCTGTCAAGTTATGAATTGCCAGATATGGATATAAAGATGAGGGCTAGAATTCTGGGAGTTGTAGTCACTCCCAGGATGTTATCAGATTAGAGAAACTGGATCTAGGCAGGTGGCTTCAAGCAGAGAAATGTTGGGTGGAAGGGATTGTCTTTCATCTCCTTCCTTCAGCCTAAGAACTTTTCTTTTTATGTCTATTCCTGGAGACTTAAGGAAAATTGTTGGGGAAGAACAGTTCGAGATGTAGGTGTAGGTGTAAGTGGGCAGTTAGAACACAGAGGCCTCCTCTCATTGTTGCCTGCTTTGCACTTCGAAATCCATTTCGGCTTGAAAAATCAGCCATAAAACATGGCTTTGCTGCTTTCACATTTATTCTTGCAAACCTAAAACTAGCAGCACTTCATTTTTTTGTAGAGTTTTTGTTTGAGAAAAAAACTAGGATCATAGAAGCATAGAGTTCAGCTAGCCAATTCTCCATTCAGTGTATTGTATTCTAATGTAGATTTGCCTTTTTAACTGCTGCATCGCTCTGTTGCCTCCTGTTTAACTTAATGACAAAAATACCTAGATTGCTTTCACATATACAGGTAGTCCTCAACTTAATGACCACAATTGAAACAGGAATTTCTGTTATAAGTTGGATTGGTCATAAAGCAAATCATTGCGTGATCAGATCAGGTGGTGTAACAGTCATAACCTACCCTGTCAGTCAAGAGGAGGGGGCCGTTTGGGAATGCCAAACACGAAAAGAAAAATACTTCCCATTGGAAAACTGTGGGATTGTTCTAATAAAACAGAGGTGTCAAATTGGCGGCCCGTGGGCCGGATGCGTCACGTGCAGGCCATGCCCACCTCAGCTCCACAAAGGCAAAAAAAGTGATATGTTACAATATGTCATGTGACATGATCAAGTTTGATACCCATGTAATAAGATAACAGACTATGGCTTTATATCTCTCTATAAAGCCATCTCTAGAGTTGTTGTGAGGAAAATAGGGAAGAGGAAGGTGTATTGCATAAGTTCGCCAGATTGAATTATTTTAAAATAATAAAGGCAGGAAATAAATAAATGAATAAGTCATGGGTGTCAAACTGCTGGCCCACGGGCCAGTTGCATCATACAGAGGCCACGTCCACCCCAGCTCCGGCAATGCAAAAAAAGTCACAATATGTGGTGACACGTCACATGACATGTTGAGTTTGACATCCATGGAATAAGTAAATAAAATATATCAACTTGATGTAATCAATTCCACTCATCTAAGAACTGATTTTTTCCCACACCGATAAATTCCGTCCTATCAGTTCAGCCCATGCATCTACTCTGCCTAGATCCTTTTGAATTTTCTTTCTTTCATCAAAATTGTTTGCAACTCCTTCTTGCTTTGTATCATCTCCAAACGTTAAAACTATCCTCTCAACTCCCTGATCCAAGTCATTGACTACAGGGCTCCTGACAGAATCCTTGGTATTCCATACCACCCTCAAAGCTGAAGTAGGATTATTAATGAGCTCTGTGCACAGTTCAACCAATCAACAGTATAATCTAGCTTCCATTTTACCATTTATGAAGGATAATATCATGAGGGTCTCTGTTGAAGGCTTTGCTGAGGTAGGTTTACTGGGTTATGATATTCCATGATCATCTAAGGTAGATCCAGATGCTGCCGCCTGATGATGTTCAAGAAACTATTAGACCTGACTATTCTTCCAAGTTGTGTAACATAGTGAAAGTTGAACTCCTGCTAGATGGGATTTGTTTCGCTATCTGTTGTTTTGAGGCCAATCATGAATTCTTTTTGATTTTTGTGATGTTTATACCTTTTTAACTGCAAGCCACCCAAGGTTGTTAGAAATTGGGTGGCCTATAAATTGTATGTGCAGATGTATATATGAATAAAGAAATAAAATGAGTAATCATCCTACTAAATTTCAGAGATAATTATCACATATTTGTCTTCCCGACAAATCTCTTGTTCTTCCTGTTTTATTTCTCACTATGTGCATAGGTATAATAATATCTAAGGTTCTGAGTGGTGCCACCTACTGGCTTCTTTTTTAGTTTCCTTCAAAACTGTCACTCCTTGATATGTCTTTCTATTTTCTTTTTTATTATTATTATTAAAAGTTTTACAAATTTAATACAATATTTTCTTTTGGGGTTTTGTTCTCATGGGTCTGCTATTTGGTTGCTGCATGTTAACTTGTGGGTTTGAACACTTCCTTTCCAACTTTGAAAACTTACTTTGCCTCTTCCCAGCTGCAAGTATTAATGAAAAATCTACCTGTTCTCCCAGTTTGTTCATCTTGTTGTCCAAGGCTTCATAATCTTCATGGCTTTTCTTCTGACTGTCATTTATCTCCAAATGGATTAGTAGGGAAGAATAGTTGTTAGTGGGTTTAAATAGTTATGGTAGTCTGTCTGCCACATTCTGTTGATGATCAGCTAGAAGAATACACATTTCCAGTGATGTATCAGTTCCATACACAGCACGCTGTATTTTTCTTAACAGGAAATCAGCACAGCTACCAACCCAGCCACGGCACACCACTTTTTCTTTAGGGTGGTTCTCCATTTTTTAAAATCTATATAGGCCAGACATTGATCTGTGGCACAATTTGCTAAAATGGCTGTCAATCACCCTTTGGAGGTTTAGTATGGTACCACCTCTTGATTTCCACTGGCAATGAATGTCTCCTGATCCTCCTGTTTCTTTTGGTCATATGCTTCTACATGGTATCACTGTGGATGTATTTTGCTTCTCTTCTTTGGTATTCACTTCACTTCTCTGCCCCTCCTGTCAAGGAATGTCTTGTTGGCCCTGATGCATCTCAGTGTATCAATTTCTTAGTGTATTGTTTTCTCTTCCAAAAAGGAAACAGGTTTTTGCTTGCAGCAGGTATACCATGGGTTTTCTTTAAGCAGGAAAGTAAATACTATGCACCCGTTGCGTAGTTTCCCTCATTATCCATGTTGCTTGGAGCCTTCCCTGTCAACTTCCTTAGTAAAATGTCCATACAAATATTGCTTTTCTGGAAGTTGAACCATGGTAGCTGGATGTCTTTTCTTTTTATGTCCACCCTGGAGGACATACATGGGGTCCCCCTAACCGACTTGCTCAAACTGGAGAATCTATGTGGATAAACAGCGAAACCTTTCAATCAAAAGAGAGGAAAAAAAAGTCCAGTTGCCATAACTCAATTTCCAGATAACTCTACCTGGATGACTAAGAATCTTCATCGATATACAAATATTGCTTGTTTGCTCACTCTCTGACTGGGTTCCTTCTCTACTTCCTTGATTTCTGTCAAACGGATAAGCCAAAACAATCTTCCAATCCAGTATAAAGGAGAAAGGACTCAGGAAGTTGACTGCTGCCAATCCATAGCACTTGAGAAGCTATTGGTAGCAGTTAATAACAACAGAAAACAGTCAAGAGTTGCCCTCTGCTTTCTTGGCTTCCTCTCTCTCTCTGGCTTCTTCCTTGACACACAGTTGTTTTCTTACCCTGCTCTCGCACTCAGATCAAAAGATGCTAAGCCAGTGTTTCTCAACCTTGACAATTTTAAGGCATGTGGACTTCAACTCCCAGAATTCCACAGCCAGCAACGCTGGCTGTGGAATTCTGGGAGTTGAAGTCCACATGCCTTAAAATTGTCAAGGTTGAGAAACACTGTGCTAAGCGCTCCCTTCTCTCAAAGTTCCTTTCTTCCAGTTTCTGAACTATGTGCCTGCAATAATTTGTTCCCGGACATTTTTCTTTTTGTATTTAATATATACATTGAGCCAGAAGAGGGATATTGAACTTTGTTTGGATATCTTCTATAGTACTGTTGTGATGTTAACACACAGCATTCTCTTCTCTCTGCTTGGAGGGTGATTCTGATGTTGACTGCAAAATCTCTTGAACTTTAAGAAATGGGTCCATCTATTGTATGCGTATAGAAGAAAAGCCAGTTAGCAATAGTAGAGGCTGTTTTAATAACTGGAGAGAAAAAAATCTGCAGGAATGCAGAATAATGATAAGTAGACATGGGAGAGATTAGTGTTATTATTTTGAGCGTTTGCTTGCAGGAGTATACATAAAAGGGCTTTGGAAATTACTATTGAAATCTCAAGTTGTTTGACTCTTTCCAGGGAGAAAACAGTGGGATTTCAACATTTTGTATATCCTTGTGCTCACCCCTGTGGTTAACAGAAGCAGAGTTAATGATGCAAAATAAGCAAATATATTTTATTTACCCAATGTGAGTTGAATTATCATTGTGAATAAATCCTTTTCTCAGTGCCAGTGTACATATATAATTCATAGACAAATAAGATTAAAGGAATTTTTTCTGCAAACATTCCCATATCCTAAATTTGTGCACAGCTTGATTGGTCTTAACAATTGCTTCATCAGTCTTTTCTCTAGAAAGAATATTTATCTGAAGATGAGCTTGAACTTCCAGATCTGGAGCCAGTTCTTTAGGTCCCTGAACTAAAACCTGGAAACTCGGGCAATGTTAGTTTATATTTGAATATAGAATAATAGGTTGGAAGGGACCTTGGAGATCTTCTGGTTCAACCCCCTGCCCATGGCAGGAGATCCTATACTGTTCCAAACAAATGGCTGTCCAGTCTCTTCTTGAAAATCTTTGGTGATTTGAATAGTCATGGGACACGGTGTCCTTTTCCTTGATTAAATTTGTATGTCACCTGCACTTCCAGTAACTCAGAGGAACTTGCAATTGTTAAAACATTTAAAAACAAACAAACAAAAAAAACAATACAGAAACCACAAAAACAGCACAAGACAAAAGAGCAACAATGGCAGGTACATGCATTCAATTTCCAGCTACTACAATTATTGGCCAAGGAGGGACAAAAATAGCCAGAAAAATGATTGAAGCTGGGAAACTGGCCTCTTGTTAATTAATATAAGTGCTGTTTTACCATCTGCCTATCGGGAACTTAGGAGCAAGGACACGGTTGCACAAGAAAATAACAATTAACAACTTAATAGCCAGCCTAATTAACAACTGAAAGGTATATACAACCAGGAACCAAATATATACAATGCATAGAACAGCCCAGTGCTCTTATTTTAGATAGAGTGCATTGAAGAATAAACCTTTGGTCCCAGATATTGGTCTTCCCTGAAAATTTTGTTAATTCTTTTTTTTTAACCTCATCCAAATTAGTTTGTTTTTTTTTCTTCGTTCTTTTTTTAGGTAAAGTAATGTATAGAACAGTGGTTCTCAACCTTCTTAATGCTGCGACCCCCAACCAGTTGTAAGCCAAGGACTACTCAACCGGTCATAAGTTGAGGACTACTCAACTGGTGCAGCACTGTTTGCAGAATGGGACTTTTGGTGGGCTCAGCAGGGCAGAGACAGCCTGGACAATTCCTATTGGCTTTTGAAAGCCAATAGAATTAGACTCTATTCAAGAGAGTCTATTCTATTGGCTTTCAAAAGCCAATAGAATTAAAGGGAGTAGCACAGCTAAGGAAAAGGGGGGGAAATGGCGGTCTGCGTTGTTTGGCGACCCCCGTGAAATGGTCGTTCGACCCCAAATGGGGTCCCGACCCACAGGTTGAGAACCACTGGTATAGAATATCCTCCCAAAAGAGCTTTGTTTGCATCCCAAACCATTCTTAAGTTCATATTAGTGTTTAAAGTGTTTTTATTACTTCTATTAGTTTCTTTTTACAATCCTTCACTATTGCTTCTTTTTATAACAACATTTCATTTAGTCTCTATCTGCTAGTAGTAACTTTCTTTTTATAAACCAAACTCACAGGGTTATGGTCAGAAAAAATGTTTGATAAAATCTCTACTTGAGCAGTTCTTGTAGCTAAATTCTTTGAAATCCAGATCATATCTATTCTTGAAAAATATCTATGTCCTTCTTTTGAATTTCATTTTTTCTATCTGCATATGTCCACCAATCTTAAATTATCTATCATATCTAAACGGCATTTGGTAATTTACCTTCAGTGTTTTTGACATTTTTCTCAAATACTCTATGTAGAAATCACCCCATTCCACTTCCCTATCAATTTTCATAACAATTATTAATTTCTCCATAAGTCACTTATAAAATATTGCTTTATCATCATCTGAGGCATAAATTTCCAATATCATAGTCTTAACCCCATATAATTCAATTTCAACTTCAACAAATCGACCAAGTTCATCAATCAATCAAAATTCTGGCTTTAATTTGGGTTTAATATACAAAACTCTATTTCTTTTTTTTAGGTCCTGCTGAAATAAATTCTTTGCCCACATTTTTATAAATTAAATTTGTGATATCTTTTGTCCTGATATGGGTCTGTGTAAGCAAAACATATCTAATTTCAATTTTTTAAAGTAATGACAAATTTGGGGGGGGCATGTTAAACATTTATAACCCATAACCAGGCCAAAGATTTAGAAAATACCCGTGGCACACAAATCAGTATCTTCTCCTTGAGAATCTTTTTGCATCTGTTGTAATTGATGTGAAATCTTACCTGTCACCTCAATTTGATCCTCTTCCAGTTTTCCTCTGTATTTTCCAAAAGTTCTCCTGACTTTTTAAAAGAAATTAGTCAACATTTCTGTTGTTCAGAAATAAAAATCATACCCTCTAATTTATCCCAGTGAAATGAAATCCTTTTCTGCCTTAGTTTTTTAGTTGCAAAGATAAATTATTTTTCCTTGCATTCTATTATATTTATTTTAAAATGATTATATCTACATTATCAATCTTCAATTTTGTATTGAAGAACCTGATCTCTTCTGTTTTTTTCCTTAGAAAATGGACCAAAAATCCCTAGGTACATCCCTTGTTTTTGCAAAACATGAATTTATCCTATAGATTTGTCCATCTCAGTTTCAATATCATCTGCTTCCCACCCCAAAAATGTAGATAAAGTTGGTATAACTCTTTCTGTAATGTTTTCATCAATGCTGTCTGGAATAGCTCTAAATTTCAAACAGAACTCTTTCTGCCTCAGTTTCAATAAAGCCCTATTATCCAATTCTTTTTCTAATTCTCTATCCACGACTTCATTTTTACTGAAGTCCAGAGTGTTCATTTTGTCATTAACACTTTTTACATCATCAGATATTTGTCTTATAGAGTTATCCATTTTCCCCCAAAATTTGTCATTATTTTCTTTTCAAAGGCTGTAAATTTAATCTCAAGTGATTGAATCCTATATCCAGCTGGTCAAACTTACTCTGAAGTAAGTCCAATGGGACAGCCTTTTCTATTTTATCTTCCTGTTGTTTCAGGGAGCCCCTCCTTCCATCCTTTTGAAAGCTTTTCTAGTTGTCATTTTGTAATTTAAAAAAAAGCACACACAGGGAGAAGTAAAAACCCCTCCTCCCTCTTTTTTTTAGTTCTCCTGAGTTGTGCTTTTGATGCTGTAATTTGAGACTATTGACATATGCTACTTCTACGTTTCCATAGTTACAAATAAGCAGGCAGTCTACTCTTATTTCTCGCTATGTAAATTCCACCAACTGGTTGTAGTCTTTTAGCTGGAAACAACTCAAACAACTTTATTTGATTTAGACATGGCAGGTCTATATCAGTTACCTAATTCAGTTTTTATTTGTCTTTAGTATAAAAGTTAGTTTTTTTAAAAAATATATAACTCTCCCTTTTCCCTATTTCACTTGTATTAAGCTCTTTGCCAAGTGGTTTTTAAAATATAAATCTTTACATCTTGTTTTAGTTTTACAATCCAGAGAAAGCACGTATCACCAAGAGGACTCATCTGCTATTTAAAAAAAAAAACAACCTCATGCTATGAAGTATTTATTTCAAATATGGCTAAGAAATGGGATGGCAGGTTGTATTGTCCCTAAAGGCTACACACCATAGATGAGAACGTGAATGGAACTCCCACCTCCCAGCTGCTGAACTCTGCAAGGGTATTGCCAAAACTCCCATCTCTGCAGTTTGACTGTAGGGAACAAATGGAGTGACTTTGCATTCTTTCCTTCATCTGGAAAGATACTTTTACACATTATTCTTCTGAGTTTGGCAGATGCTAAATTTTAATTAATAGATTTGTTTCACTGATTGGAATTTATTAAACTTTAATATGTGGAAAAACAAGTCATCTGTTTAAAAATGTAAATGGATGACTAAACCTAAACAAAAATAGGACAAATAATTTGTATGAAAATGTGGCCAAATTCTGTTGTTTGTGAGACTTGCAACTGTAGATGCTGAAACTGCTGCAATTTTCTGGTAAAAGAAACACACTATTCACTATGGAAGTGGTTTGCCTTAAAGCAGCGTTTCTCAACCTTGACCATTTTAAGGCATGTAGACTTCAACTCCCAGAATTCCACAGCCAGTAATGCTGGCTGTGGAATTCTGGGAGTTGAAGTCCACATGCCTTAAAATGGTCAAGGTTGAGAAACACTGCCTTAAAGCCAAATGAATCTTGACCTTGAAACCAAATCAATGTAGATTGCTCCATAAATTGGAACAAATAGATGGCATTGAGGGATGTTTGACTTCTATTAAAAGAGTACTGAAATAGTGTCAGGGCTTATGTTACTAATTACACTTTCGTAGCATGCATGCCAAACAAAATGACAGGGAAGTGCCTTGGGTAATGCCAAGTATACATTTCACATTCTATGCAGTCAATTTCTGTGCTTATCTATCATTGCTTCATCTTAGTTTGTATGCCCACCTTTTAGTTATTGTGCAACGATCCATCCCTCATTTGGAGACTTGCTTCTCCTCTTAAACAATAAGCATATTTATAAGGTAAACTGCAGCATTGGAAAAAAGGAGTGCATTACAGCATTTAAATGGGAAATGACAATTTGGACATGGAAAATGAAGAATTGCTCATCCTTGTAGGCATCTGTTGAGTCCGTGGCGGGAAAACAGACACGAGAAGCAGCTGGAGTTCTCAGTTTCATTTATTCAGCGTTCAGCTTACAGGAAGAGGGCTTCAGCCTCGCCCAAACGCCTCGCAGCCTCTTATATAGGCAACTCCCGGGTAAATGGGTTACTTTTCCCGCGCCAGCACCCGCGCATGTGCACGGCGCTGGCGACAGCCTGTCTGGTCCCGGGCAGCTTTGCACCTGCCCGGGACTGCCTGCAAACGCCCGAGACGTTTGCAAAGGCTCGGGACATAACACCCCTTTCCCCCGGGCTAAAACTACTACCAACATACAACATTTATTTTATATGACATTTTGCTCCCCAATGTTCCCACTGTTTACTGGCTTTTGCTTTGCCAGCAATGTTATGTAGTCTTCTAGGTACTTGGGAGATTTCTTTGCTCTCTGTGACCTTCTTAGCTCTGGATTACTGGCATAAGTCCCCTGACTGGAGGGAGGCGTGAGCCTTTTCTCTCTATTGTGCCCTGGTGTCTTCCAAGGACTGTGCCCCGATGCCTGGCCTGCTTGCTTGCCCACCGGGCTCGTCAGGCCAGGGCTTCTGTTGCTTTGTGACCTGGTTGACCTACCTAGCTGTAGACCCTCAGGCCCCTTGAAGTGATAGCCGCTGCTGGGCGTCTCTGTAGAACCTCCTAGGTCAGTCCAAGACCTGTCAGGAGGCTGTCCATTCCCTGAACCCCATTCTGTGTTTCGGGCTCGTGTGGGTTTCTGTACTTTCCCAAAACTCAGGTGTTCCCTGATTTGTGCTAGGGTTGTTGTAGTCGGGACTTGGTTCCTCGACTAACTCTGTGTATGTTTGACCCCCTGTAGGATTTGGGGTAAGGTCAGGCCAACCTTGGGGATTGTGTGCCAGCTCTCTTGCGGGGAATGATTTGTTGGGATGCCCCCGGGTATCCTCCGTTGCTGGAGTGCTGTGTGATGTGTGTGGAAAGTGAGTATGCCCCCGGGGTGACTCCCTGGCTGGAGTAGGCGTGAGTGCCTGTTGTGTGGGTAAGCTCCATGACTTTCTTTTCGGAGCAATTGCAGAACCTTGGGACGAGCCGTTTGTGGCTCCCTCAGTGGAGATGGGCAGTAGCTCTTGCCCTTCCCTTTGCTCCAAAGGGTCCCCCTCCCCCCCTGGAAAAGACCCAGGAGTCTCATCAGAAAAGTCTCGCCTAGAGCGAAGTTGGTCGATGTGCCGACGCAGGACACGACCGTTGTCCAGGGCAACCTCGTAGGAGAGAGGACCTGTGATCCTTGACACAGAAGCGGGGACCCATGTATGACCAGGCCCGTAATTGCGAGCCCAAACTGGGGCACCCACAAGTAGTTGTCTAGGAGCCCTAGGATGTGAGGTAGATGAAGGCAGTCTGTCCGGATGCAACCGGTCAAGTCTAGTAGTAAGTTGGCGCCCCCAACGAAGTTCAGCTGGACTTCTCCCTGTAGAAGTGGACGGTGTGGTGCGATAAGAAAGGAGAAAGTCAGCCAACCTGTGATGCCAGTCCCCGTAGGTGAGTCTCTTCAAGGCGTCCTTTGCGATGCGCACCATACGTTCAGCCATACCGTTGGTGGACGGGTGAAAAGGTGCAGATGTGGCATGACGAATCAGGTTTGCCTGTAAGAAAGCTTGGAATTCGGAGGAGGTGAATTGAGGGCCGTTGTCGGACACAATGACATCTGGCAGCCCGTGTGCAGCAAAAATCCCCCTCAGTACCTGAATAGTCTTTGCAGTGGTGGTGGATGAGACAGGCAACCTCAAGCCATTTTGAATGGCTGTCAACAAGGACCAAGAAGAACTGGCCCTGAAAGAGCCCAGCGTAGTCAATGTGCACCCTAGACCATGGGGACTGTGTTTCCTCCCATCTATGCACAGGAGCTTGGGGCATCTCTGGGCGAGATCGTTGGCACAGGTGGCATGCGTGTACCTTAGCCTCAATATCTTTATCTAAACCAGGCCACCACAAGTGGCTGCGTGCAAGAGCCTTCATACGAACAATGCCAGGATGACCCTCGTGGAGGGATTCTAAGACCCTAGTCCTCATTGAGGTGGGAATGACAACTCTGTTTCCCCAAAGCAGACAACCTGAGAAAGGGACAGTTCGTTCCTTTTGGACCAGAAACTCTGAAACTCAGGACTAGGGCAGTGCTCAGGCCACCCGGACAGGACCCAGGAGCGGACACGTGAAAGTGTGTGATCTGTACCTGTTTCAGCGGTAACATCCCTGGCACTAAGAGGGAGCTCGGGCAAGGCTTGGATTGATAGAATGTTGACAGCTGGCTCGGGTCAGCTTCTACTACTGGCAGAGGCAATCTACTGAGGCCATCAGCATGGCCCATTTCTTTCCAGGCTTGTGGAGTAATGAAAAATCATATGCAGACAAGAAAATAGACCACCTAAGCATTCTAGGGGGAAATGATGTGGGGAGTCTGCTTACGTGTGGTAAACAGTCCCAGCAGAGGCTTATGGTCAGTGAAGACCGTGAAATGCCTGCCATATAGAAAATCGTGGAATTTTTTAATTCCAGCAACAACAGCCAGAGCCTCCCTGTCTATCTGAGCGTAGTTGCGCTCGGCAGAAGACAGTGTTCTGGAGTAGTATGCAATAGGAACCTGAGTTCCATCAGACCTCAGGTGACTCAGGACAGCTCCAACCCCGTAGGGGGACGCATCACAAGCAATGCACACAGGGAGAGACTCGTTGAAATGTGCAAGAACACTGTTAGAAGTGAGCAAGGCCTTGACTTCTTTAAAGCAAGCCTCATGCGCTTGTGACCACAGCCACACAGCCTGTTTGTCTAGTAGCCTGTGAAGAGGCTCAGCTACACTAGCTTTATGTGGAAGAAAAGAATTGTAGAAATTCAGGAGGCCTAGGAAGGCCTGAAGTTCGGCCTTAGACTTTGGCCTGGGTGCATCTAAAATAGCAGTTAGTTTGGATTCAGCAGGATGAATCCCAGCAGCATCAATTTTGAATCCCAGAAATTCAGTAGAAGGCACCCCAATCTGGCATTTGTCTTTTCTGAGCTTGAGGCCTGATTTCCTGAATCTTAACAGGACAGCCCTAAGCCTTTCAGCTAGAATGTGTGTGGAGTCTCCTGCAATCAAGACATCGTCAAAGTAGGGGCAGACCCCTGGTATACCTCGTAGTGTGTTTTCCATTACGCTTTGGAAAATCCCAGGAGCGACATTTACTCCAAACTGTAGCCTTTTTACTTTAAAGGCTCCCCTGTGGGTCACAATGGTCTGAGCTATGGCAGCATCATCATCAACAGGCAGCTGTTGATATGCTTGAGCTAGGTCAAGCTTTGCAAAAACACGCCCCCCCTTGAGAGAGGCCAGGATGTGACTGACCACAGGAACAGGATAGGCATGTTGCTGCAATGCCTTATTGAGTGTGCATTTGTAATCAGCACAAATGCGAATGTCCCCATTTGCCTTTAGAGGCGTGACAATGGGGGTCTCCCACGGGCTGGAATCAACAGGTTCTAGGATTCCCTGTTGGATTAGTTTGTCTAGTTCAGTGTCAATCTTACTTTTTAAAGCAAAAGGGACCCTTCTTGCTTTAATCCTAATGGGAGTGACAGTGGGGTCTAGCTTTAAGGACACAGGTGGTCCTTTGAATGTGCCCAGCTGGGGGCTGAAAACATCTGCAAATTCTTTGCAGACTTCCTGTAGGTCGAGTGTTTGTAAGCTGTTGAGTCCTGTGACGTGTATCCCCAGGGCCTCAAACCAATCGAGTCCTATGAGACTCGTTCGTTCACCCCCTACTACTAATAAGTCTAGTGGACCTTCAAAACTCTTGTATTGCACGTTAAGGGTGGCCTCCCCCTTAACACACACTCTTGAGTTCTGAAAATCTGTTAATACAATATCAGAAGGCCTTAACTTGGCCTTAGACCCACTTCTGGAACAAATCTTCCTAAATGTATGCAATGAAATGATGGACAGGGCAGACCCTGTGTCTAGTTCCATAGATAATGGAACCCCTTGTAGCTTCACGTTGAGTGACAGCTTTTTCTTCATGGGCTTGTGTGTGCCTGTTCTACAGATGCTTCTTCGCGAAGCGCAAAAACCTACCCTATTCTGGCTGGGGAATCTGGTACCCTTCAGGCGTTCTTCTTGGGGTTGTGCCTTTCGTCGGCCCAGGCACACAGCTGCAATGTGCCCTTGTTTACCGCATGCCCGGCAGGTAGCGGAGCGGAACTTGCAGTCGGTTCTCCTGTGGCGACCTCCACAGCCGATGCACTTGAGCGGAGCCGAAGAGCTTCCCTTCTGGTTCTCTTCCTTCGCGGGGTGTAGACGGTCGACTTCCTCGTCCGGATCCTCCTCGGAGTTTCGTCGGACGTCTTCCTGGTGCACGGACGCACCCTCTGCACTGTTTCTGATCGGCCGCATGTTTTTGACGGCGCCGCCTGCTGCTTCTTCTGCGGTGACTTCCCTTAAGGCGTCTTGGAAGGATAATTCTTCCTTTGCGAAAAGTCTCTGTTGTAGCTCGCGATGCCTTAACCCGCACACGAATCGGTCCCTCAGTCGTTCCTCGAGGTCCTTGAACTCGCAGGGCTTGGCGGCCTTCCATAACGCGGCGATGTATTCCTTGGCTGACTCACCGGACCGTTGATCCCTTTGTTCGAAGGTGTGGCGCCATGAGATAACGGACACCTTGGGGTGGAAGTGCTCCTTCAGCAGCTTCTTCAGGTCTGCGTAGCTTACAGACTCTACTGGGACAGGTGCTGCAAGGTTTTCTGCGATTTCGAAGGCGTCTTGGCCGCAAACGCAAAGCAGGGTGGCCGCCTTCAAGCTATCTTCCCTCACTTGGTTTGCCTTGAAGTAGTTCTCCATTCTGGATACGTAGGACTCCCACCGCTCTGGATGTGAGACGTCGAATTCCGAAAGCCTTCCGATTTTCGCCATCTTCGGATCTTCAGGAGACGGGTCTATCAGCCAGCCTACCCCCGAATGCGCACCGGATTGGCGGGCAGCTGCCGAGTCGACGCCGTTCCTCTTCGCCGCTCAGGACTCCTTGGGTAAGCTTACACTTCTTCCTTTCCAGGTAGTGCAAGGCATCCCACCTCGTCGCCAGTGTTGAGTCCGTGGCGGGAAAACAGACACGAGAAGCAGCTGGAGTTCTCAGTTTCATTTATTCAGCGTTCAGCTTACAGGAAGATGGCTTCAGCCTCGCCCAAACGCCTCGCAGCCTCTTATATAGGCAACTCCCGGGTAAATGGGTTACTTTTCCCGCGCCAGCACCCGCGCATGCGCACGGCGCTGGCGACAGCCTGTCTGGTCCCGGGCAGCTTTGCACCTGCCCGGGACTGCCTGCAAACGCCCGAGCCGTTTGCAAAGGCTCGGGACATAACAGCATCCTTAATAAAGGCACCAAATTTGTTCTGTTTTTGAATCTCTTACAATGCAGAGGATGCAGCAGGCAGAGTGTATAATAAAACAAAACCAAATGCCTCAACATCACAGCTATCCTGACTCTTCACTCCTTAGCCAAGAGAAAATAATAAGTCTATTTCAAGGATAGGCTAAATGGCACTCATTGGACTTTGAAACACTTTGACGAGTCTTTACCTATTCCAGTTGCCAAAATCTTGGCTATATTTTTCTTTAAAAAAGAGTGCCTCTGGTCAGCAAAGATTAACAAGCCCTGCTTTATTTGATGCTGGAATGCTAAATCAGTCTGATCTGTCCAGAGATTGATAATACTTATAAAGCTTCTTTTAATGTTGGACTTTCACTGGCTGTCTGGATATTACTCCTCTTGCATCCTTGTTTTCCATCCTTGCTGCTCCTCCATGCTTGTTTTCACATTGTCATCTGTGACTGCTAATTAGACTCTCTTGAATTCTGCATCATCCATGTTTGTTTCTGCTTGGAAACTGTTGGAATTATATGTTAGTGAAAAAAATATATTAGAGACTTTACTTGGTAGGTAACATCATCCAGATCAATTAAAAAAAATGTTATAAGCCAAACTTTTGACTATTCAGCACTTCCAATTATCTTTAAATAGTTTTGACCACTACAGATTAATGGCTTGTGAGAAAAAATATAATTCGTGTTTTATTTATTAAATTTGTATACTGCTTCTATCTGTCCAAAGCAGCTCTTTGTCCCAATGTGTGCTTTTTGGATGCTTTTCTTATATTCATCTGTGGATCTTGAAGAGTTCAGAAAACTGGTTTATAGGATAAACATTCAAGAAAATTGGAATTGACTATGTAATGTTTAGAGTCAGCTGGCAGGATTTCAAATATAATGTTTCTGAACTCAAATCAAATTTCAGTTTTACAGATGATGTTGTAAATCCATTGGAGCATGACTTTATGTGCATGCTGTTGTATCACCGTATGATCTGTTTAATCTGTGAACTAGTAAATAGATTTTTGCAAAACATTGTAAGCTATCAGTTGTTCAGGGGGGGAAATGCCTCTGAAAGGCTGTTCTAAGCTTTCTCAGTATGTGAGATGGAAATATAAATCAATACAGCATCTTCTTATCATTTAGAAAACACATTTCATGTAATTAGATTCCATCATTTTATCGTACAACTGTTCATTCCTCCAACTATACATTACAAAATTCATTGTATGTTGGAACATTTTGATATTTGATCAACAAACTAGTGTTATTCAAGCCAATGTAATGGTGAGTAGACTCATTTTTAAAGTAAAGTATCTAAAATGAACTTATCCTGTTTTTTGAAAGCATGGCTCTTGAAACTCACAGTGATGATATTCATATTGCTTATGATCAGAATTGATAAAAGATGGATGTGCTCTATCTTTGGACCAATTTTGATCTTGGTTGCATAGATCGGTGTAGTCTTTCCTTGCTAAAGATTAGACTCTAGCCAAAAATAATACATGTGAGTTCATGTAGTTTGTTATCAAGCTAAGTAATATTTATAGGCAGAATAATAATGAATAATGGGCTGTGCTATGAGTTGTAGCAGATGAAATGAAGCAAGTGAAATATGGCAAAAGTCACCTACAAAAACTTATTTTTCCCCCTTTTGCTGAAGGAAAGCCTATATATTTTCTTTGCAGGAAGTGGTGCGAGAAAATTATATGGAATTCAGATCCCCTCGGATCAGCTCAAGCTTTGAAGAGTTTCACTTATTTAGCTCTACTGATGCCATATTTAGAGTGGCAGCAGAAAACTTCCTTTTGTAGTAAAAGTGGAAAAGCTGTCTAGTTCTTGAAGAATTTGTGTATATTTGCCACCAAAACGTTCCACTGTGCATCTAGGATTCTTCTCATTCTTTGTGATATCTAATATAATATGTTCTGCCAAGTCAGTGAGTGGCTAAGCTATCACAGTTGTCTGCTGAATTGTTTATGGAAATCATCAAACTAAACCTTCGGTTTGATTGAATAAAGCAGCTGCTTCAAGAAGATCTGAGTGAGAAGCAAATTAGGACCATAATCTAAGCATTGCCCTCCCAACCTGATTCTCTGTGCAATCACATTTTGTATCCAAAGTATACAACATACATGCATACATGTATGAGGGGTGAAAAATAAGGTGATTGTGATAAATAGTAATGTAGTAATGATGCGACCAGTATTTGCTTTGGGGTTTCCTGCAAAGCAATATCTGTACGAAGATCAGCAGCAGCAGCCTGACCAATGGAGTGAAACTTTCCATCAGAGAAGTGGAGCATGACTGACAGAAGCCAGTTCCCTTCTCATCTCAAATGGTGAATCCTTTTGCATCAATCCTGGAGATCAATGTTTATACGCTCTATATATCTAGGTTTTATGGATTCTAAGAATGAGTATGAATAAATTTCATCCTCATGTTTTAAAAATGAATAAATATCTTAAGGCTTCTAAATTTTGTCTCTGCTTTCCTTCCACCTGTGTTGGCTACATAGATTCATCTATAAGAATGTGAAAAGAATACAAATATTCCCATTCTTTTTCTTTTTTTTTTTTCCCACGGTTCTTAATCCCCAATTTGAGATCTGTCTAATAGAGAGTAGTATCAATTACATCAGTGCAAGTGTTGGAAATTTCTAATGGTAAAGACATTGTTTACTGTTTAAGTTGATAAGTGAGAACAGTTGCTTGCATATTAATGCAATATGCAAATAATAATATTAATATTTGCATATTGCCTTAATTGAATAGTATCAAATTGGGATAGTGTTTGTTTATATTAACATCTGTTCTTTTTCCATATGAGGAATGAAAGAAGAAAGAAGGAGCTTGTTCACAAATAATATTTTCTCTATTTTAATGTAGCAGGTATATTAGGAATTTTTATTTGGTGTTTTTGTACATGATTTCACTTACAATTCCAGTGAAAATCACCTTGTCCATTATTGCTTGAAAAGAAAATGCTGTTTGAAAAGTTCATCAGTGTAGAAAATGCCCATATCTATTATTTTTCTCATCTAGAGACAGGTGAGACAAGACTAGAATCTTTCCTGAGGGCAATGAATAGTCCATAAAACACATCACATGCATGTAACTAATATCGATTAGCCAATTCAGTAAATGGACCATTCAGATTGCTGTACATCATACATATTATATGACAAGATTTGGTCCCGCTTAACAAAATAGTGTCATTTGAATACGAAAGTAAAATATTTCACTAAAATAAGTGAATGAGATTGACCAAGATGTTTAATTAGGGGTGGGGTTAATAGCTTACAGTGAGAATAGACATGAACAGTATAATAAAACATGTTTAGTAGCTTCAATAGCCCCTTTATTACCTTTATTTTCCCTCTAACATTACTAATGAAAACTCATTAAACTATGCCAAGCTTAAGGCCTCCCTTAATTTGGCAACAGTAATTTGTTTAGTCTATAAGTGGCATGAGAGGTAGTTCTCAACACATGTGTGATGGAATCTCACTGTCACTGAGGCATTTCTTAATTGTCTCTACTGGGCATTTTTGCCCCACATGAACACTTGAGTCCCTGGTAGGTCCAACTCTCCAAATTCTTTTTGATAATTCTGTCTCCTCTGGGACTGTCCTCCTCTGGCAAGTTAGTCCAAAGGGGCCAAAGAAATGTATGGATTGATCTGGGCACCAAATATGAATTGTGCCAGTTGGGTATAGTGATTAAGGCACCAGGCTAGAAAGCCGGAGACCATGAGCTCAAGTTCTGCCTTAGCCATGAAAACCTGCTGGGTAACTTGGGGCCAATCACTTTTTCTCAGTCCAACTCACGTCATAAGATTATTATGGGGCTAAAAGAAGTAGGAAAGGTGTGTTGGATAAGTGCAGTGCAGTTTGTATCAGGGAACATGGATCTTGTGGAATATGACACTCTTATATGTAGCTCTTGAGCTACCTGATACATTTCTCTCTTTGGGAATCATATCATTGGCAGGACTTCAAGTTGTATTGGGTATGCAGTCCCAATGTTGTAGCGTAACTATAGCCTGATGAGTAGGATTCTGAAGAAATAGATATAAAACAAAAGAAGTGTTTCCCAAATGTTTTGTGATACGGCTTTCACAATCCCTCATCATGCTGTCTTAGTTTGATGGGGATGGTCCAAAACTAATGGACCGACATTGTTGATCTTGATATTGAGGCTATAGGCACTAAGGAGCTGATGAGTTGGTTTTTATAGTGAAAACAATCAATCAGTGGAACAACTTGACTCCAGAAGTTGTGGGTGCTCCAACATTGGAGATTTTAAAGAAGAGATCGGACAACAATCTCTTAGGGTTCCCTGCTTGAGTAGAGGGTTGGACTAGAAGATCTCCAAGGTCCCTTTCAACATTGTTATTCTATTAAGTCCATCATCTTGAGTTATTTGTAAAAATAATAAAGGAGGGATATACAATAAATAAATAAAAAACCTGAACTGAATGCACTTGAAGTGGAACAAGAATATACAAGGCCCCTTTGATGTAAAAGAATGTTTAGAGGGCTGTTGTAGATCTTCATAATTACATGTTCCATATGTAACCCATGTGTGGTTATTGCGAAAAATCAATGGTGATTTACTTAATCATTTACTTAAATGATTTAATCTACTGAATGATTATTTAATGTCCAGATGTGCCGTTTATGCTCTGTCGCAAACCCAAGCATCTTGATTTTAATGTAGCTAATTTTCACTGTTTCTGCATTATAATATTCAGCCAGAGATAGCAGTGCTCGTTTTAAGCCGGTATGGGTAAGGGAGAATAGAACTACGTTGTCTGCATATAATTCCTAATCAGTTTTAGGGAATGATGTGAAAGATGATTCATCTTGGCAACTATAGGATTGATTTAATAATTAAATAATGATAGTGCCTAAGTGCATCCCCTGTCAAACAGAGATCTCCTTAGTTTAATGGTCCCAGAAGCTACATCTGACCTTTATAGTTGAGCTGTCATGTAATTTATAGATAAGCAGAAGGAGCTTTCTGTCTGTGATGGAATTTTGGAACTTGTGCCAAAGATTAGGTTGGGAAATTGAATCAAAGTCTCTCTAATATCTATGTAGGCTTTCTGTGTGATTTTGAAGTGTATTTCTCTGCCAATTGTTGCAGAATAAGAGCAAGATTGAAAAGACAAGGCACTTCTGAATCCAGCTTGTACCTCAGATAATATATTCTCTAGGTCTAACCAGTCTTGAAATTTAATGATGAAGTATCTGGCATATATTTTGTCAGCCTCACTAAGTAGACCAGAATAAGAGTTTAGAGGTTGTAGCAAAGGTAAAGATAAAGGTTTTGCCCTTCAACATACATGACAAGATGAAACTTGGTTCCTGATGTCTCTCCTCACTACAGTATTGGCCCCTTGTTGTTGTTAATTGCGAAGTCGTGTCCGACCCATCGCGACCCCATGGACAACATTCCTCCAGGTCTTCCTGTCCTCTACCATCTTCCATCTACCATTGGCCCCTAGGAACCTTTAAATACTTAAATATTCCCCTGTGTCTAACTGTGTGTCAGAGTTGCAGTGTGGCTTCTCTTAATGGAAGCACACAAACAACCATTGTACAACTGCTGTTGCTCCTCAACTATGAAAGATGAAAAATTGTCTTGGGATCTCTCTGAAGTTCATCCATCCAAGCCCTTGCAAAAGCATCATGCTGCTTCCAAGCTTTAACCTGATCTAAGAGATCAACACCTTATCTCCCCACCCCAGCCTTTCTAGAGCAGGGGTGTCAAACTGCCGGCCCACAGACTGGATGTGTCATGGAAAACCGCACCCACCCCATTGCCGGCAATGGAAAAAAAGGTGCGATACGTCGTGACACATCACGTGACATTGCGAGTTTGACATCCCTGTTCTAGAGGATCCAGCCCCTGGGGGTTGATCCTGTTTACGTGGCCTGTAGATTTATATCTATGGCATTTTACAGCTGAAACAAAGGCATGAATTTTAGTTCTTCGGGCTCTGATTATATGTCCAAGAATTTTGCAATAAAAGCATAAAGCTAGCTCGCATCTTCTTTGTTTCTCTCCTGGTGACAGATTCGAAGAAGGCTATCAGAAGGGAGGCTATGAGAGAAGAGAGGTTATAAACTTGTTGTTTCTCCCTGCTTCAATTCCTCAAGTTAGCCATCTTTTATTACACAATATTAGAAAAGCTCTTCCAAATTGTCTGCAGGGCCTGTCTCAGCTGTTCGTCTCATTTGTAAGCAAACCCTTCTCTAAATTGGTCAGTGAGAGCCAGATCATCCCAACTCATATCTCTACCATTTAATTTGAAATTTAAAATCTGAAGTGTATGCCTGCAGGCTGGCCTTGCCTGAACTTGAGAATTTCACAGCTAACAGGCATCTTATGGAATCATCAGAGGAACTGCTAAATCTTTGCATGAAGTCTTGATAATTGTTCAGCATTGGGTTGTTGCCCTCAGTGACAAGTATTGTCTATGTGGTTTCCCCTTCTTTCAGCAAACTCAGCATGAAGGTCAGTTTGCAGCGACCTGTGGAAAGTTCCACTCTTTCACACCAATAGATAAAATCTTGCCAGACTGAAGATTCTACTATCTACATCTAAAATATACTCTGTGAACTATTAGGGAGGGGTTGTCCTCACCCTCTTTCTTTCACACACAATATCTAGGCTGAGTTGCCCCTTATTCCTCAAGAATGCATCCCTCCCTCCTGGGGAACCACCTCCTCACTGCATTCCATCCAGCAAAAGGGGGGGGGGAGCAAATAGATGAAATAATTAATATTTAGTATACTTTCCAATACAGTTAGCTTCTGTGGAAACATTCATCAGCCTCAAAATATTGTAAGCTGCTCTGATCTTTCGTAATCACAAAGTGTAAGAAAGAGATCCGGTAGTAATGAGCCAAAGGCTTCAAATATTGTGAAGAGGTTAATTAATCCTGTAAACATTTTTTTTCCTTTTGAGAGAAAGTTGAGAAGTGAGAAAACAACCAATTAACGAAAGGTTATGCTCTGTAAGAATTTCCATAAGGATGTACAGTATGGTCATTTACTAACACAGGGCTGAATATTTATGGAAGTCTCCTGAAAGATAATTGATGTAATCTCCAGCTCTCTCTCCATGTTATTTTATGCTTCTGAATGCTAAACAGTCCAGTAATAATTTTAGCCTATTCAGTTCTTATCGAAATCTGTATTGTTAATAGAAACTTAATTTCCAAGCCAAACATGTGGTCTATTAATGGTTATTACAAGAAAAAGAATCTCTAGGTTATGAATTGTAACACAGAAAATAAAATGTAAGTTAAGGCTTAATCATAGTAACAGTAGATATTTCACAATAAATGAGTCTTAAATTTGCCATACCTAAAATTTAAGAATATAAATCAAATCAATCTGAATGATTGACTGTCTTTGTATGCCTGTCCTTGGTCCTTGTTCTTATGCTGTCTCCTGATTGTGAGCTCATCAGCTGTCTTCTTATCCTCAGGAGGCTTTGGGGTAAAATTTTGTCAGAGGTTTACAGTTGACTGCTTGACATCTTTAAAAAATTCTATCAAGCACAGTAAGACAAAACATATCCTTTCAAAAACCATCAAACATTCTATTGGTTCCCATTTTTGTTTCAGATGATTCTGAAATTTCCATAAACGCACTTGCATACAGGCCTATCGAAGACCCCCTACTAATAAACAATCAAGTGCATTTGTTAAGGTTTATCCTGGGCACCAAGAGAAATACACCTGAAGCAGTAGTCACAGTTGAAACAGTCATCTATTTCATTTTATTTATTTATTTTAATTTATTTTATTTACAGTCTAACAGTAACCAACATCTTTAACTACTGATGCAAGTTCCATTCTCCGATTGGAACCTGAGGCTATCAACAGTGTGCCTTGAAGTTACAATTCAATCCACCACATGGATGAATCAGCTTCTCCAAATCGTCTCACAGCTTGGCTTCTCAACACAATATCTACTCTCTGCTGGACATCAGGCCGAGGCAAAATTTAAACAAAGAATCTTAGATGTTAACACCCAAATCAATGTTGAGTCACTTACAACATCAGATTGTGAAATGGCTGGTCAAGAATAAAATGCCCTTTCAAACAAGAAAACATCTGACAATGGGCCTGTCTCAATACCATAGCACAGCCCTTTCCAGAGCCAAATTTGAGCAAGTTTATTTATTTATTTATTTATTTATTTATGAGACTTATATACCGCTTTAAGTGCAAGCACTCTCTAAGCGGTGTACACCAGTAAGCAATGTATATATATATTTACATTGCCCCCAACAATCTGGGTCCTCATTTTACCTACCCCGGAAGGATGGAAGGCTGAGTCAACCTTGAGCCGGTGAGATTTGAACCGCTGACCTGTTGAACACAGTCAGCTAAAGTGGCCTGCAGTACTGCACTCTAACTGCTGCGCCACCTCGGCTCGTTATCATAAGTTTGGATAAATGCAGACAATTCCACCAAGGGCTATATTCTGAGAGAAATAGAAGACGCTGTGCATGTCCTGTTCAATTGTCAAATATACATCCCACCAAGAGCTCAGTAGTACTTAGAGACAGTACTTGACAGAACCAAATATTGGAACTGTAACAAAATACTACCTTATTTATTTCAGGGCACAAATACTGTACGTAGGTATTCATAAAAACTATATAGTGTACAATTAGGATTCTACATCTGAGAATATGCTTTATAGAACACACTGGAGCAGTAAAGGTGATGAATTCGTATAGTCATACAGTCAACTGATTAGTCAATGAAGTTATCCTACTACTACTTATATACTGTTTTTCCCCTTTCATTTCCTCTGGCAATGTACTTTTTCCTTTGTGATCTTGTAGCTTTATCAACCAATTTTATTCAATTCCTGGTTTTACAGTATTCTCCTTTGAACAACTGAAACAATTTTCAGTTTCATCTTCTAGAGATGATACCTTTCCCCCTTCCCTCGAAACCAGTTCAGAAACTGCTGGATCTAAGATGCTCCGTGTTCAGGAAATGCTTATGCCTTTTGTAAAAGTCTAGTTTGTTTCAAAATATTCCCAGTAAATCTCTGATCTAAACTACTCCTGGCACCATAATCTTATCCATGCATCAGTACGGTTCAGCTCTGCATATTTAATTGACTCTATGTGTGCTGTAGGTTGGATTTTGGGGGAAACTACTGTATTTTAGCAATCCAGGATTTCAACATCCAAGCCACCAGCCTAGATTTCAGGATACCTGCCTAGATTTCATATCCTGGATGATCCATTTATTATTATTTTTTTTCATGCAATTGATGCCAACATGCACTCCGCTTACTGCTTCCCCAGCATCATCTACGGAACAACATCTTCTAGATAACCAATTTCTGCAACTTTTCCCATGTGGTTAACCCACATTCATATACTTGTCTGTCTATGCTTCTAAACATTGAATTACCTTCTACAAGGATGCTTGGCCCATGGAGATAGTTTGACATCACTTGTGCTATTGCAGTCTAAAACTGTATCCAGGTGATACAGTTAACCAGGAGTATCCAAAAGTGAAACCATTTGTACGTTTATATCCTGCCAGGATTTCAGATATCTTTACCCAAGATAGCAACTGATTCTGTTGCTGACATATTACATTTTATTGATTTGAAATCTTGTTGCTGGGAAACTGTTTCCCTCTTCCCTACCCTCCTTCTCTAAGTTTTGCACTCTGGAGAAAATGCATTCAATTTATTAGTATGTAATTATCTACATGAGTCTTTTAATAAAATTATTATTGTCATCTTCTATTTAAATTGATTTCTCAGAGATTAAATGAACAAGGTAAAGCAGCTATCTAAAATGACTACACCTCTGCGAAAATAAAATAAAGGTTTTTTATTGTGTAGGTTTATACAATTTGTAAGAATGCAGCTTAACAAGATTGAACATTTTGATGGTTTTTAAATTCTTCCTGCTGTACTGACATTAATTGAAGGATAGATGCACAATTTCTGAATGAAGTTTCAGATTTAATATTTGTTAATTTAAATTGTCTACAGTAATATTCTTCAGTTCTTTTTATTGCATATTCTATGCAGTGTTCCAAACCTATAATGAATTGAATTTTCCCTATTTGGTTTAAATAAATATATTTTTTCATCTCTGCCCTCCAAATTGTTCTAAATATTTTGTCTTTGTTTCTATCTCTTTAATCTGGGAAGTTAGTTCCTATATGTCATACTTTATTAGTTGTGGCTGCCTAGTTTAGATAATCTATCCCAAGAATCCACCAACAAGGTATTACCTCTGAGGAGCTCCCAAACATAGCAAAATAATCATTCTTGCTTGTTGTTCTGCTGCCTGATATGCAGAGATACTGTATGTGCCTTAACAGTAATCTACGTGTAGCAAATTATTGAACCTATTGTCAGGCGCAGGGAACCAGCATGACACTGTGAGATGATCAGAGTTGCTTTTTTGTTGTTGCTAACCTATTCACACAAATCTCACTCATTCAGAGTTCAGGGATTTGGGGGGAGGTCAAATCTGCATTGTTTCCTGTCTTGCAAAGATTCTAGGCTTGCGAGTTTCTTCACTCTCCGTCCACTTAGGGGGGGATTCCATTAGATCAGGGATGGGGAACCTTGGCTCTTTTATGTGGACTTCAAATTCCAGAATTCCTGAGCCATTCTGGCTCAGGAATTCTGGGAGTTGAAGTCCACAAGTTATAAAAGAGCCAAAGTTCCCCACCCTGGCACTAGACCTATGTTCTTACCAGCTTAACAAAAATGTGTAAATCTATGTTTTATGTAAAATATTATGTCTAGTTAGAATCAGAGCATTTGGAGATCTGACCTGTCTTTTTTCTGAGGAAATGAAGTTGTTACTTACCTTTGAAATGGTGTCCTTGTGCTAAAGCAGAGCATCTAGACCATGGGTGTCAAACTCGCCACCTCACTTGATTTTTCACATGTATCGTGACTCTTTTTGCATTGCTGGCAATGGGGTGGGAGCAGCTTTGGTATGATGAAACCGGCCCATGGGCCGACAGTTTGACACCCCTGTTCTAGACTTTACTCCTAAATATATATTTTTTTCATTTCCAAATATGTTTAATTTAATTGCTTCATGACTTATTTGTACAACCTTTTTTGGGTAGGTTGTAAGTGTTATCTTAGGTTTCTGGCAGGTCCTGGAAAGTGTCTTCTCACATTGCAGGAGAGGTGAAGTTGATTAGTAGTTAACCATGGATGTCCAGCAAAAGGAATAAAAATAACAATTGCAACAGCTGAACTCTGAAGGAAGAAAGTTGGACAGAAATTTAAATATGGTACCTAGTACTCAAAGTTTTGTTATGGAATTGGGAGAATGAATCATAAGAATTCACTGAGTGGTGAAAGCAGGCATGAAATAGTTGTGCTACTATCACCAGCTATCAAAAAGTATATTTATCAAGGAACTGCTAGTTGTACATTCAGCAACAGCATGGGCAGTATACCCAACAGTATGGGCAGTTGTGTTTTGGTGTGATTGATTTAAGTATCTGGAAGCATGAAATTATACTCTATGATCAAGTGGGTAACTTCGTAGTATCAAGTAATTGAGACAAAGAAAATGAGATATGAATTAGTTGATACTGAATATAAAAAGCCAATCTAAGTGTCAAGCCCAGCGGTCTTGCCTTCTCCTTGGTTTCTTCTTTTTAAAGCCTGTTCTATTGTTTTTCATATCTTGACCAACCAACAGTAGCCTTTTATTGTGCTTGCCACAACTTACAACAATTTCCCTGCGGATAATACATTCCATGTAGCACATCTAAGGAAATATTGAAAAACAGATAAAGAAATCAATGGATAATAGGACTCGAGTGATTTCATGAAGGAGCCTGAAGTGATCTTGATTGTGATGTATGGCACACGTAAAAGATTTATGCTGAGGAGAAAAAGCCAATGTAGTATTAACTTACATGGTGGAACATTTATTTATTTTTTTTTCTTGTAGCTTTCTTCCTTGAGTAATAGAAATATTTAAGCTGAACTCTCAGGATGCCATAGTGGAGGAGATTAAATAAGCTTAAATAAATACCTCATTGAGTAGAAATTGTGGTGTGCTTGACTATAAGGAAGTTTCCACATGATCCTCTTCCACGTATACCTAAGTTAGAGCTATTCAGATAGTCAGTTTGGTGATAAATGAAGGTGAACAGTCCTCAATCACTGTTTATACATATGATTAATTTATAAATAATTTGACCATGGTTTCTGGAAGACAGATATAAATTCATACTGGATTCCATAGCAATCCAAATATAAACCAAAGGGGCCTGGCAAAATTTCAGTTATTCTGTTCTTGTTTAAATTATGTAATCCTCATTTTAGAATTATTTTATAAGTAATTAATTGATATGGAGAAATTGTGGTTTAAGCATTCTCCCTTGATTATGCTCCTAGGTTTGGCTGGTGGTACTTCACTCTACAAATTCACAGGCTGTTGAGGGACGTGAATCTTGTATGCCCTCCCCCCTACTTTCTGCTTGGGTTGTCCATATAGATATGGCTAGAGCAGACAACACCTCCCCCCAGTCAACAGCTGGAAAATAATAAGGATACACACAAACCACTTTCAACCAAATACTGAGGTACAACAGGTTCCTTAGAATACATGGAGACCCAGTGAATTTTAAAGTAACAACAAAACTTTTATTGGTTGCAGTGTACATTTGCTCCTTCTTATGTGTATATACACACGTACATCCTTCTCTACTTAGGCTGCCAGGTGCTAGCTAGAAAAACCTCTACTTTTTGACTATGGAGAAACTCTTATTTATTATTAATCAAATTTATATAGCTGCCCATCTCACCAAATCTTGAAATATTTTTCAGAACCTCTGCATATTCAGGCTCAAATATAGTCCAGAAGTCACAAAATTATTTTATTAGTTTCACGTGAAGGCCTGTTTATGTGCATTAACAGTGTCCTTAAAAATAAAGAATGAAATTTACCTCTTTAATGTGAAACCTGTGCTTGCTTTTTATATCACAAATACTGAATTCTGGGCTGAACTTGAAATAAGCACACCTGGATTTCATCTTCAAACAGAAATAAGACCATTTTTATCTTTGCTTTTGATGCTTGTCAAAGAAAAAATTGCTCACACATATAAAAAGTTGAAAATTGTAGCAAAATGTTCAATGCCTTCCTAGAAGTTGAAAGCTATAGCAAAATGTTCAGTGCCTTCCTATGAACGGCAGGACACCTTTTCACAGAAATCAAGAACTTGTCCGTGGGCAAATCAGTGAATCTCACCTTGAGTGTACAGTGAGATGCAGCTCACATTGTTCTTCCTTCAAAGTGAAGTTCTCAGGCTGAGTAGAAAATACAGGGAAAGGATCCAATTTATGACCCAGTCATAAATTTGTTTTGAATAAGAGGGAAACTGTTTTCCTTTGCTGAGCCACTGTATTTCTCTATGTAACAGGAGACGTATGTGCTCTTTGTCACACAGTTTTTTTTAATACATTCTTGAGTGAACTGGTCAATTATTTGACCAGTTTTTGCAACTGGCACATTTTTGTAGCATCATCCTGAACTTTTGTCATGTCATCTCCAAGAGTTTTTGACATCTACACATCTCTGCGAAGGAAGCAGTGTGTTGTGATATCATCCAAATTTTCTTTTCTTACAAGAGAAATGGGTGGGGGTTGGGGAAGGGGGTTTTTGTTGTGTTATGTTTAGGTTTTTTTTTTGTATATGTTGTTTTTTGTTTTTGTATTGTTTTGTTTTTTTTGTAAAACTTATAAAACTTTTTAATAATAAAAAAAAAGAGAAATGAAACTTCTCATGGAGCAAACCGTTGATGGAGCACCATAGAAAGAGGGGTCCCCAACCCTCGGTCCATGGACCAGTACCGAGCCACAGCATACCAGCAACTGGTCCGCACAAACAAGCAAAGCCCCATCCATGAGATGCAGGCAGCACACAAAACCACGCCCCCCTCTGGTCTGCGGAAAAACTTCTCTCCACGGAACCGGTCCCTGGTACCCAAAAGGTTGTACTCTGATACAGCGTACAAAGGCCAACACAGTTCCCCCAAGACAGACTTTTTGTTTCCAGGTATGAAGACAAAACATGAAAAACAACTTGACTTTTGTGTGTTTCATATGGCAGCAAAAAAAGTTTTCTGCAGCTTTATCATCATTTACAAAGTTTACTATCATCATTTACAAAGTTTACAAGTGTCATAATATGACATTTATTGATGAAACAGTTGACCAGTCAGCTTAATAGAAAGGCTATTGTTCTTCAGTTTATCACACAGAACCCCTTCAGCATCATGTGACATGTCATCAATTTACCAACTTACTCTACTGTTCAACTTTTTGTACTCTATCTGGTTCTAGCATTTTTCCCATTATTATTTTATATGCTGGCATGGTTGCATCCTCACACAAAGCATGACTTTTCTTTTGCTGTGTAATAAGTTCTACTAGGAGGACAGGAAGGCCTGGAGGAACATTGTCCATGGGGTTGCGATGGGTCGGACACGACTTCGCAACTAACAACAACAACAACAAAGTTCTGCTAGGTAGTTTATTACTTCTTGGGCTTTTTTATTTTAACCAGCTGTCGTTTTATTAACAAAAGTTTTACTTTTACATCTGCACATTTAAAATAATCACAATTTTTATTTATCATATGATTGATTTGTAATTAAGTGTCTTGTACTTTTGCTAGAGTCATTGCTGCATTTGTTTGATACAGATGGGCCACAACAGAAGGACAACTGGGATTATCAGTTTACAATGAGTTATAAAACTCATTGATAATTTTCATAATGGACCTTTTTTGAGTCTGTTGAGTACCATTGCAGGAAAATGCCTGAGAAGATTTAAATTATTCGTTATCATTATTAAACGTATTGATACTGTCCAGTCTACAATCCTCCTCATTTTCTCTCACACCTGCTCTTCAAAAATTATCACTTTGCACCCTCAAACATGATTGAATAAACATGTATGAGATTTATTTAAAATAATGGAGTAAAATAACTACAAGAAATTGAGGGAAAAATATGAGAGGGAGATTGATGTTGCAGATTTAAGTTGGATGAGTTGAATAATTCTTGAAAAATACACTTTCCCCTCCCCTCCTTTAGTATATTCCTCATTGCATTATACAGCAATCACCTGTTCTCAACTTCTGCCCTATCATGTGTTAAAAATTAAAAATGGATTCAATCAAACACAGTCCTACAGTGATCTCAGAAAAAGTTGTAGCTAGTTTCTTATTTGCTCTCTGTTCAGGATTGCAAGAGCAAGTTGAAATATTTTTTTTAAATAAATCATGGTCTTTCATGGAATCCCTAGGGACTTATTGTGGAACCCTAGAATTTCTACAGAACCCCAGTTGAGAAGTTCTGTGGCAGAGAGACAGAAGCCACCAAGCCTGGATCCAAAGACAATTCAAGGAATGAGTGGATTTCCCTTTTAATCCCCAAAAGTTCTTGCTTTGTGGTTTAGCTGGGGTTGGGTTTTTTTCCATCTGTTGAGATCCAGCTTTCTTTGTCTAGTTATGGTAACATTTTTCCTTTTGTTTCTTTAACAAGTAGTTTTCTTCTTATCTATCTCCCCAAGGATAACTTTTAGATAAGATTCCTGGCCTCTCTACTTATATGCCTGCTTCATTTTTAACTATGGCAGCTTCAGCCTACTTCTCTTCTACCAGAGTGTATGCAGTGTGGAGTTACAGCTTTTGTTTACTTGTGTGTTGTTTTCTCGGGCACAATTTACTCTTTTTGATAGAGCTGCAATACCATTCGATCTTACACCTTAGAAGGATGCAAGGAAAACATATGTATGTCACTCAAGAATAAAAAGAGTTGCAGTCGTAATGAGAGTAACCTGATAAGATGATGGAACACTGTAGGTCCAGTAAATGTGACCAGTGGGTTTCTGTCTTGCACAACCATTGCATCTTCGGTATTTTTCACAATTGTTTCGTCTTACAGCATGATGGGGGCAGTGGTGGGATTCAGCCGGTTCGCACCACTTCGGCAGAACCGGTAGCTAATTTTTTGTTGCCCAGGCCCAGAATGGACTTCCAGAAGCAGCATCCACACAGAGAACCGGTTGCTCACATATTTGAATCTCACCACTGCATGGGGGTGCTGTAATTCCCAGTTTTTCACTTACCTGAATGCAAGTAAAAGAGAGATGGGAATATAAACTCAGGTTTATGGACAGATGGAGCATGGAAGGAAGGGGGGGGGGAAAACAAGCTTCGAAATAAACTGTTTTCTCTATCATTTCTGTCAATTTCCCAGGTTGCTATAGCAGCAGTATTTGCAAGAATATATTTTTCCCCCTAATTGCCTCTATTCCATTCTTTGTATTTAATTTATGTAACTGTCAGATGTGGCAGCTTCTCATGCAAGCAGTTTCCCTTACATACAAGTAGCCGCATGTCATTAATTGAATGGGAAAATTTGGGAACAAGAGGGGGGAAGTGATTTCAGCAGAATAATCGCCATACTTCTCATTTTCCTATGCTTTTCTTTTTATTGTTGAGGATATATTCTGCGGAGTGTGTTATATTCATGCCTGGGAAAAATATATACACAGTGTGTGTGTGTGTGTGTGTGTGTGTGTGTGTAGAAAAGAAACCATACACAAACCGTACACTCTGTCTGCTGTTTTATTTTTAAGCATTTTTAAGCAACAATCTAAATACAGTTCTTAGTGAGCTAAAACAAAGTAGACTTTTTTGTAGGTGCATTAGTTGGATAATTAATATTTATTATTATCAAGCTTTGTAGTGTGGACTGAGTAAAACTTAGTTGTTCTGCAGAATGCTTATTTTTTCTTTTTTAAAAAGAAAAAATAAGGCTTGCCCTACGACTTCTCAACAATGTTGTTTCTTTGCCTTCCTAGTATTTTGATTATTCTGGTGTGGACATATAAGAATTTCAGTATTGAGTGTATTTAGTATTGATTTTTCTTCTGTCTGAACAATACAAATTGAAATAAAAATGATACAATAGAGATCCAGCCCCTTCCCCTTTTTGCTGTTTGAAATATCAAAAATTCAGACACAAACTGAATGTGCTAGAATTAAATAATCAAATAATTATGTTTAATAATTCAATTTTATTTAATCAGAGAGCAATAGACGTTAATAAAAAAACTAATAAATACAGTCTAATAAATTGATGCACAGAAAAAATACAGATAGAATAATAGAGAAGGGAAAGTTATTTCCAACTAATATGGAGGATAAAATAATTTAGTTATCCATTCAGTGACGAATATCGAGAGATTTTGGGAAATTGTGGGATATCAATACAGAGGGAGGGAAGGAGAGAGGAGAGAGAGGGAGGGAGGGAGGGAGAGAGAGAGAGAGAGAGAAAGAGAGAGAGAGAGAGAGAGAGATGCTATGAAAAATACTGTTGCATAAGTAGGAGATAAACATTTAAGTAGATATTCTAATCCAGAATAGAGAATTAGTTGTTCTATGGATTCCCCATACCAACTGTAAAATTAAATTTAATGTAAATTTTATTTTATTTAATTCATTAAGCAGAAATCTATTTAATCAACCAGTTAACAAATATGAAAAATATTTTTTTAGATTTTTTTAAATACCACCTTTATTATTTTTTTAAAATAATTTAAAGTGCTGAACACATCTAATGCTCCTTCCTTCTCCTACTTTCCCCACAACAACCCTGTGAGGTAAGCAGGCTTAGAGAGAGGGACTGGCCCAAGTCACACATCCGGCTTTCATGCCTAAGTTGGGGCTAGAATTTACAGTCTTCTGGTTCTAGTCTGGTGCTTTCACTACTAGATTATATATAGAAAGAGTTAATATGTATATGTACGGAACTCTGACAATTTTCCAATTTAAAAAGTTTATATTGGTAAGGAAAAACATATTTTTGTATTAAATCCCCAGCTGATCTACATTTGTGAATTTTGGAATGCAAAAGACAGTTGGGCAGCAGTTGGTTGTTATTTTGAACTCACAACATAATGAACTTCATAGATGTTAGGTAGGACATGTTGTTTTGATCCCCATTATTATTTTTCTCATGATGGTTCCCATAATGGAAGTATGAGCGGTAGACAGGAAGATAAACCAATGTCTGCCTTTTCTTGCTCTAGAAACTGATGGGCAGGGACCACTGCTTTATTCTGTTGTAGCTTGCAGGGATTGTCTCTGGCTCGTCAAGAAACAGTGAAGAGAAGTATCCATGGCCTTTTTGTATAGTTGTCTCCTTGTGGTGAAAATGAGACAAGACAGGTTTCCTAGGCAACCTTCCCCATTTCATAAACATGAAAGAAATGTCAATGATTGCAGATCTCTCCTCAAAATATATTGCCACCTTTTCTGCCCTACTAGAATGAAGGATTAACATCACTGTGGCTCAGGACATGGGGATCGTAAATGACAGTGCAGGTTCGTTCTCCAAGCTTGTGGGTTGGTTTCTGAATGTTCTATTACCAGGCTAGATAACATCTTCAGCAGAGTTTAGGGGACGTCAGTATCAGTGTTCTGATAGTTTAACTCAGAGTCACCTTGTAGGGTAGCATAAAAATTTAATAAATATTGAATACTTTGCTTAAGTGACTCAAAGGGATTATGGGCAAAAACCATGGTCAAGCAGTGCCCAAGAAATAGTTTGTGACATGCAAGAAGATATTTCTGTGCATGGTGGGATTGAGTTAAAAATGGCTATTAAAGTAAATACAGGTAATCCCCGAGTTACGAGCGTTCACTTAACACTCATTCAACGCTAACACTCATTAGCGCCCCCTCCTGGGTGCCGTAATATCGTGCGAGTTCAAACACCCAGTCTTTCCATGGCCCCCAGAAGCTTCCATTCTCTGGGGTGGGGGAGAAGTGTTTGTTTCATATGCATGCCTATGGGGCAAAGTGTGGAATCGAAGTCGGACAGGTGCAGGAACCAATACCGTCCGTGGCCTGGCTGAGTGGCTTGCTTGTGTGTGCCAGACTTAGTTTGAGGGCAGGAACAAAGCCTTCAAATGAGTGGGGATGCATTGTGGGGCCAGGTCCCTTGCACCTGCATCCAAGCCGGCAGCGGCAGCAACCACCTGAGCAGCTATGATCCCCTCCCTAGCTAGACAGCCACCCCACCCGACTTAGTTGTTGCCTCGCTGGCAGGCTGGCACAAATCCTCACTGCTCTTCTCCTCCTCCTTGTCCTCCTCACTCATGCGGCGGCAGGACCTTTGTTTCTTCGCTCCATCTGAGTGGAGGAAAGTGGAGGCGCAACAGCAAGATTGCTCTCAAACAAGACCTGGGTGCGCTGCTCACTTGTGTGCGCCGGCCTTATTGAGAGCAATTCTGCTGCTGCGCCTCTGCTTTCTTCCACTCAGATGGAGCTGAGAAACCCAAGCCGCTGCCACTAATATACTTCTTATCCAAAGGGAGACCTTGGGGAAACTGGATTCTCCCTCTGTGAGCAAATGGGGCAGTTCAGAACGAAGCATGATCTCTTTTCTGTAAACAAATCACTAGCCTACAAGGACAGATCATTTACCTAGAGTCTGTAATCCGTGCTCTTCGGGCAGAAATTAGGTGTCCAGTTCAGCCCCTCTACTCTAGTAAGCCTCCCTGCTATCAGCCCCCTTTACCACAAAGATCCTGCAGGAAAAGGGCAGTGTGGACAACTGTGGGATCTGGCAGGGTGAGAGCTGTGAACCATAAACACAAAGCTTTCGCTGTGTCTCTGCACAACAGCTACAGTGCCCTTGCTGACCTTAATAGGGACATTAAGGAGACTGGTAAAGGTATTTGTGAAGATAACTCAAATAAGCAGGGGATTGTGGTCCGAGATGAACAACTAGATTTTGACAGGGAGAAGTGTGAATCAGGTATTGCACATCAGTCATGCAAGAATAGAAAGGCTCCCAAAAAGAGAAGCTACCTTCTGGTAGGTGATTCAATTATAAGGGATGTAAATTTAGGAAAGGACACAGAGGCTTTGAAAGAGGTCAGGTGTCTTCCAGGTGCTACTGCCAGTAGGGACAAGAAGCGTATTTCTAAAATAATCAAGAATGGCAGCAAGGACTGTGATGTGGAGGCTATTGTACATCTTGGCACTAATGATCTGTCCCAAAAAGATGTACTCTCTGTGCAGAATGATTTCCAGAGCTTGGGGAAGGAACTTAGCAGAATAGGCTGTAGGCTTACTTTCTCAGAGGTTTTACCAGTGTATAAGGAGCAAAACGGAAAAGGCCAGCGCATAGCACAATTCAATATGTGGCTAAAGGAGTGGTGTAAAGGGGAAGGCTTCGGATATATTAGTCACGATGTCAGTAGCTGGTCCAATCAAAAGATGTACAAAAGAGATGGTTTGCATCCATCAAAAAAAGGGACTGAGTTACTCGGCTATAAACTCACAGATTTTCTGGAGGGAAATTTAAACTAAACAGCGGGGACAGGGAGTTAATTGATACGGAACAACCCTGTCCCCGGCAATTTAAAAGCTATAGGGCTATCAGTGTATGTAGCATAGATGTGTGTGTGGACAAGAATACCAACCTTGCTACCAATCAAAATGAAGCCTCTAATAGCGAGTGCCACATAAAGTGCACTAACCAAATAGGTGGTAAGACAATAGGGGAACTCAGGCACCACACAGGTTATGTAGAAAGGAAACACAGGGCCACCCACAAAGGACTCAAATGTTTATACACCAATGCACAGAGTATGAACAGCAAACAGGGTGAACTAGAAATTCAGGTTAACGAGGGCAGATACGATATTGTTGCCATTACGGAAACATGGTGGGATGAAACTCACACATGGAACACACAGCTAGAGGGATTTAAATTATTTAAAAGAAACAGACCAAATAAAAGAGGAGGTGGAGTTGCTCTCTATATAAGAAATAACTACATCTCCACAGAAATAGAGTACAACAATGATAAAAACTCTCTTGAATGCATTTGGGTCAATATAAAAGGGGGGGGAAAATGACATTGCCATAGGTGTATACTACAGACCACCCAACCAAACAGAGGAAATAGATGAACTTTTTGCTAGTCAGCTAACTAAGGTATGTAGGAAGCACACCACAATAGTAATGGGGGACTTTAACTACCCTGACATCAACTGGGAGACAAACTCCGCACCAAGTGGAAGATCAAACAGGTTCCTGGCAAACCTAGCAGACAACTTTGTCTCCCAAAAAGTAGAGAAGGGAACTAGGGGATTAGCCATTTTGGATCTAATTCTCACTAACAGAGATGAAATGATAGACGGTGTTGAAGCCATAGGAACCCTGGGAGGAAGTGATCATGCAATATTAGAATTCAACATTATAGAAGCACAACCAATAGAACACAGTCAAACTAGAGTCTTGGACTTCAAGAGAGCTAATTTCAATAAACTTAGAGAGGGCTTGGGAAGGATTCCATGGATGAGAATCCTCAAGGGGAAAACAACTCAAGAAGCTTGGGAAATTTTGAAAAATGAGATAATAAAAGCACAGTCTAGCACAATACCAACAAAGAGGAAAAATAACAGCTCTCAAAAGAAACCAGCATGGCTGCATAAAGAACTCTCTGACAAATTGAAAGATAAAAAGGACAAGTACAGAAAGTGGAAAGAGGGGAACATAACTAAGTCAGAATATCAGCAAATAGCCCGAGCCTGCAAAGATGAAGTGAAGAAAGCCAAGGCTCAAAATGAACTAAGGCTTGCGACCAAAGTCAAAAATAACAAAAAAAGCTTCTTTCAACATGTAAAAAACAAGAAAAAAGTGAAGGAAATGATTGGTCC
Source organism: Crotalus tigris (assembly GCF_016545835.1). NCBI lineage: Eukaryota > Metazoa > Chordata > Lepidosauria > Squamata > Viperidae > Crotalus > Crotalus tigris. The sequence goes on from NW_024100507.1 coordinate 569,548, forward strand.
ATTAGTGGGTGGAAGTGGCAAGAAGGTGACAAGCAACAGGGAGAAAGCAGAACTATTTAACTCATTTTTTGCATCTGTCTTTACACAAAGGGAAAAAACAGACCAACCTATCAAAAATAGTGCCATAAAAAACAAAACAGAAACACAAGTTAAGATAGGCAAGAAAATGGTTAGGGAGCACCTGTCCAGCCTAGATGAGTTCAAATCGCCAGGACCAGATGGATTACACCCCAGAGTTCTCAAGGAACTGGCAGATGTGATATCGGAGCCACTGAACTATATTTTTCAAAGATCCTGGAACACAGGGGAACTACCAGAGGACTGGAAAAGAGCTGATGTAGTTCCCATCCTCAAAAAAGGAAAAAAAATGGATCCAGGAAATTACAGACCTATCAGCCTGACCTCAATACCTGGGAAGATCCTGGAAAAGATAATCAAACAACGAATCAACGAACACCTAGAGGCAAACAAAGTCATTACTAAAAGCCAACATGGGTTTGTCAAAAATAGATCATGCCAGACAAATCTTATTGCATTCTTTGACCAAGTGACAAAATTAGTGGATCAGAGGAATGCTGTGGACATAATTTACTTGGACTTCAGTAAGGCATTTGATAAAGTAGATCACAACCTACTACTTGACAAGATAGAAAAATGTGGGGTAGACAGAACCACCACCAGATGGATCCGTAGCTGGCTGACCGGCCGTACTCAGCGAGTGGTCCTCAATGGAACTGCATCTATATGGAGGGAAGTGTGTAGTGGGGTGCCCCAGGGCTCTGTTCTGGGCCCAGTACTCTTCAACATCTTCATCAACGATTTGGATGAAGGGATAGATGGGGAACTCATCAAATTTGCAGATGACACCAAGCTGGCAGGAATAGCCAACACTCCAGAAGACAGGCTTCAGGTACAGAAGGATCTGGACAGACTTGAACACTGGGCACTAACTAACAAAATGAAATTCAATGGTGAAAAAAGCAAGGTTCTACATTTAGGCAAGAAAAACCAAATGCACAAGTACAGCATAGGTGGCACCATGCTCAATAGTAGTAACTGTGAGAGGGACCTCGGAGTCCTAGTAGACAATCAGTTAAATATGAGCCAGCAGTGTGCGGCAGCTGCCAAAAAGGCCAACACAGTACTAGGCTGCATTAACAGAGGGATAGAATCAAGATCACGTGAAGTATTAATACCACTCTTCAATGCCTTGGTAAGGCCACACTTGGAATACTGCATCCAGTTTTGGTCACCACGATGTAAAAAAGATGTTGAGACTCTAGAAAGAGTACAGAGAAGAGCAACAAAGATGATTAGGGGACTGGAGGCTAAAACATATAAGGAACGGTTGCTAGAATTGGGTATGTCTAGTTTAACGAAGAGAAGGACAAGGGGGGACATGATAGCAGTATTCCAATATCTCAGGGGCTGCCATAAAGAAGAGGGAATTAAGCTATTTTCCAAAGCACCTGAAGGCAGGACAAGAAGCAACGGGTGGAAACTAATCAAGGAGAGAAGCAACCTAGAACTAAGGAGAAACTTCCTGACAGTGAGAACAATTAATCAGTGGAACAGCTTGCCTCCAGAAGCAGTAAATGCTCCAACACTGGAAGTTTTTAAGAAGAGACTGGACAGCCATTTGTCCGAAATGGTGTAGGGTTTCCTGCCCGAGCAGGGGGTTGGACTAGATGACCTCCAAGGTCCCTTCCAACTTTATTATTATTATTATTATTATTATTATTATTATTATTATTATTATTTTGCAAAGAATGGGTGTTTGAACTTGCGTGATATTACAGCACCCAGGAGCTTCCATTGTCAGCACGAAAAGCATTTCCAACTTTTCTCCCTCAAAGGAAACGAACTGCGGCAGAGAGGAGACAGATTTTGCAAGGTAAGTGACTCCGCCATGGCAGGAAGGGAGGGGAAAGCATGAGGTTTCTTAGTGTGTTGGGGGGGCCTTGGGGGCTTGTTCCATCATGGCCTTCCCCACCCTGAGATTCCTCATGTACACTTAATGAGCCGTGTGCAAGGGAATTATCTTATTCGTGGTACAAGATTCACTCTATGAGTTTTTGATTTACAAGTGGAATGGGCAGGCTCCATTACACTCGTAACTCGAAGACTACCTGTAGAATGGAAGGATTTGTCATATACTAGGTGAATCAAAAGTTAGCAAAGCACTCAGAGAGCAGATGTAACCATTAGTGTGGATATTACATTTCATCATCTTAAGTTTTCTGATGGTGTAAAGCTAGATATATTAACAGAGAACTGTATCTTCTTAGCATTATCCAGAAAATTTGGAGCATTCATATAGCATACTTTCAGACAGTTGCTTTTGCCATTTGGAGTATGTTATACTTGTAAGCTCAGACAAATCTTAAAATCTAAGCAAATTAATAAGCTTATTCTTCATGGAGATGCAAACAAGAAAACATAGGAGGATAATTAATTTCTTGTTATGCAGGAGAAAATGGCTTGGGCAGTGAGCCCACTTCCTTGCATTTGAGCCAGCTAGTATACAGTATGTAAATGTTCTAAACTAAATATAGGAAAGAGGGAAAAAAGTAAAATAAACTGTCATGTACAGGCTACCTCTGGAGCAGTATTCCCAACCATAGCTACTTTAAGGTGTGTAGACTTCAACTCCCTTATGATGGCTAGGGAATTCTGGGAGTTGACATCCATATATCTTAAAAGTGGCCAAGTTTAAATAACATTGTTCAAGAGCAAAGGCAAACTGATGGTGAACCTGGGTTACGAGTGTAATGGGTGTAGTGTGTCAAAAAAATAAAAAAATGTCTAATTTGATTCTGCTGCCATGTCTCCCCAGATAAAAGGGAAACAATCCTTTATCTCATCCCCATCTGGGACTCCCTAAATAGTGGCACTCAGCAGCTGCACCAAGAGTAAGCCTAAAGTAAAGGCCCAAACCTCAACTTTGGCCCTTGCACCATCACTGCCACACAAAGAGACTGATTCACACCATGCCCCAAGCCACGCAATCCTTGGGGAACAGCATGGTTGCCCCCATGGCTCAGCCCTCCCTAGGACCTGCCATGCACTGCTTCCCTTAAGGCAGTGCTCTCTTTCAGTTGACAGGCCCCTGAGATCTACCTCAGGCTGCCCCTGATTTCAGGAGGCCTTTATTTTTGAAGCAGTTTAGAAGAATGATCTTCCATGGCCTTCCACAGCCTTCAAAAATCACATGAGAGAGCTTCCGGTACGAGGCGACGGCGATGGCGGCTACTTTGTAGCCATCCAGCTGGGAAGGTGTCAGAACCGCGGAGCGCAGCGTCTATCAGCTGGCCCGCGGCTCGGAATTCCCTTCCCGGGCAAAGGGAAGGGACAGAGAATGCAGGAGTAGAGGTAGAACCCCTGCACTCCCTCTGGATTTTTTCCTAGAGGGGGTGAATGGAGTGTTCCCTCGGAGCTCCTGCTGATCTCCACCTCCCAGCTGTTTTTGCTTCCTAGGAAGCAAAAGAAACCGCCGCTTCTATCTCCGTGCCTATAGTGTATTGGTGAGTAGTTTTTTTATTATAACGGACAGAGTGGTTTAAAGGATTTTTTTATATAGTTTAGGCTTTTAATTTCTTTTTATTTAGCTTTGATTATTTCTCCTTTGTTCTTTTTATTAGTTTGGACAAAGGAATTAAGATGGCGCTTTGAAAGTGTCAGAGTTTTTTTTTCCTTGCCTTTTGTTTCATTTTTCTTTTTTCTCTTTAAGGACTGGATTTTGCTTTTGCCTTTGGTATTGAATTCCTTTTTCTGATTTCTTTTTTGGTTTTTTCTCTCTGGATTTCTAAGGATTATAGTGTTTTTGCTGTCTCTTTTAAAAGAAGGAAAAACTTTTTTTCTCTCTCCCCCTCCCTTCTTTTTTTGGGGGAAAGGGAAGTGAGAACTGGGTTATTTAAAATGGCTTCAAAGAGACAGCCGCCTTCTACAATATCCAAGGTGGTTTCTTCTCCTATAACCTCTACTGCACAACCACAACAACAATCTAAACATGCACCACCGGCTCAGCCACCACCTTCCCCTCCTTTGCCAGGATTTTCAGCACAAGAGGCTAGAGGCATAATGGGAGATGCTGTAGCTCAACTGAGAGAGGAAATGAAGCAATTTGCCATACAGATTAAATCAGACATTAAATCTGACTTTAAAGAAGAGATAAGTGGGATAAAGGATCAAATGGAAGATAATAATAACATTTTGCGACAAGATATACTTGCAGCAGTCTCAGGCCTGGCTACGGTGGTGGTGAAGCTGGATGCAAGACTGGAGGAAGTCGAAGATAAAGTTGATTCTTTTGATGACAAAATTCAAGAAGTGGAAAGGAAGGTGGAGACTTCACAAGAAGATATTTTGATGTTTCAGTACAGACAGATGGAGTATGCCTTGAGGATCAGAGGCCTCAAGGAAGATAAGAATCAAGATTTGATGGAGGTGGTCCTTACTGACTTAGCTGTGGTTCTGAATATGGATAAAGGAGAATTGCGTGGAGAAATGGAAAAAATTTATAGACTTAACTCTTGGATTGCTAAGCAGAAGAATTTGCCTAGAGATGTGGTGATTTATTTTACAAAGAAGTCTCTGCGTAATGAGATTATACAAGCCTTTTATAATAAAAGATTCCAGATTACTGCCCAAGATGTCATTATCTTAAAGGAAATCCCATCAAAAATTCTAAGAAGCAGGAAAGATTTTGCCTTTCTAGCTAATGAGCTTAAAGCTAGATTGATGCCATTTAGATGGGAAATCCCAATGGGTATTGTTTTGAGCCATGCGGGGACACGTTACAGATTGAATACGGTTGATAAAGCTAGAGAGTTTTATAACACGGTCCTGGGTGCAGGCTCAATTTTACCTGTTCAGAAATCTTTGAGTGGTAAAGAGGCGGAGCAGCAATCCGAGGCATTAGGTTTGGTTTCCGCTGGGATGCTGCAAGCTGAATGGCAACGCCAAACGGAGGTTAAAGAGCAGAGAATGACTCGTGCAGCTTATAGACGTAAAGAGAAGGAGCAACGTAAGAAAGAGGTTAAAGAAACTTCTTCTGAAAGTGCATCATCGCCGGTGGGAGGAGCAAGACCCAAGAGTTATGCAACACATGCAGCAATGGCAGATCTTGAAGGTGTCTTCTCCAGGCTGCGGACCAAGAGTGATGGCAAAGTTTCTGACCTGGAATGTTAATGGATTGAATTCTCCTCAGAAAAGGAAAAAAATCTTTTATTATTTGAAGCAACACAACAATGATGTTATCTGCTTACAGGAAACTCATATTTTACTTAAGGATCAGAAATATTTAGTTAATGCTCGTCTGGGATCTCACTTTGTATCTTCTGCTCCTGGGAAAAAGGGGGGATTATAAAGCTTTAATGGAGGAGATGATCCAACCATTAGGTGATCTTTTTAATGGTATTTTACAGGGTTCAGAGATCCCTCCTTCATGGCGTAGTGCCTTTATATCATTGATTCCAAAGGAGGATCAAGATCTTACTTTACCAAAGAATTATAGGCCCATATCTCTTTTAAATGTGGATTATAAGATATTTGTTAAAATTTTGGTAAATAGGTTTATGAGGGTTGTGCCTTATCTTGTGCATAAAGATCAATCTGGGTTTATAACTGGAAGGTATATGAAAAATAATGTTAGACAAATCATTAATGTATTAGAATATTTAGATAAGAACAACCAAGTCTCTGCAGGGCTGATATTTTTAGATGCCGAAAAAGCATTCGATCAATTGAATTGGCATTTTATGTTAAGAGTAATGGAAGAGATGAATTTTGGTGAAAATATATTACAAGCCCTTACGGTAATATATCAAAAACAAACGGCGCAACTTATTGTTAATGGAGGTTTGTCAGAGGTTTTTACAATAGAGAAAGGTACTAGGCAGGGGTGTCCATTATCACCACTGTTGTTTGTTTTAACATTGGAAATATTGTTGATTAAAATTCGAGAGTCGCAGGAAATTAAAGGAATAGAAGTCAACAAAAAAGAATATAAGTTAAGAGCCTTTGCGGATGACTTGGTTGTTACTTTGTCGCAACCTGTTCCTTCTGCAGTGAAACTATTACAGTTGATTCATTATTATGGTTTGGTCTCGGGTTTCAAGATTAATGTTAATAAGACTAAAATACTACCTAAAAATATGACTAGTCAGGAGAAGCAGACCTTGGCTATCTCGACGGGTTTTGAAATTGTTAATAAGGTAAAATATTTGGGGGTGATGTTATCTGTTTCTAATGCAAAATTATTTAAAAACAACTATGAAAAGTTGTGGGTTAGGGTACAGAATGATTTGAAGAATTGGGAGAAGTTGCAATTATCCCTCATGGGAAGAATTGCAGTGATAAAAATGAATATTCTACCCAAGTTTCTTTTTTTGTTTCAGATGCTACCGATTTTGAAGAATGAGATTAACTTAAGTGAATGGCAGAAAGGCCTTAATGAATTTATTTGGGCAGGGAAAAAGCCAAGGGTTAAGTTTAAAATTATGCAAGACTTTCGTGAGAGGGGTGGACTCAAGGTACCGAATTTGAAATTATATTATGATGCGGTGGTTTTAACACTAATTAGTGATTGGGTAAATTTGACAAATCCTGAGATATTCCATCTAGAGGGATGGGATTTACTTTTTGGATGGCATGCCTATTTAATATTTAATAAAAAGATGGACTGGGTTTTTAAATCTCATATTTTAAGAATTTCTTTACTTAGGACTTGGAGAAAATATTATAAAAGTGATTTTAAAGTACCATTATGGGCTATACCTTGGCATGCGATAGAAGGAATAAAAAGAGGTGCTAAAATGGACATGGTGTCTTATAGACAGTTACTTAGGTGGGATGGACAAAACTGACAGTTAAAATCATGGGAAGAGTTAACACAAGAAAATATTATTTACTCTTGGTTCCAATACAGGCAACTAGCAGATAGATGGAAGGTGGATTGTAAGGTGGGTTTTCTTAGAGAAGATGAAAATTTTATTAAGCAAGTGAAGGATCAAAGACAAACCCACATTAAGAGAATTTATGGGGTTTTAGTTGAATTGGATTCAGAAACGGAACTAATTAAAGATTGTATGATCAGATGGGCGCAGAATTTTGGTGAGCCAGTCCCATTGGACACCTGGGAAACTATTTGGGTTAGAAATGTCAAATTTACACAAGCACAGAATTTAAGGGAGAATTTCTATAAAATGTTTTATAGATGGCACCTTGATCCACAAAAAATGTCTTTTATGTACCCTGACCTACAACCTAAATGTTGGAGATGCGGGTATACGGATGCTACTTATTACCATATTTGGTGGTCATGCAGAGAGATAAAAGCATTTTGGATTAAGATATGGTGGAATATCCAGAGAATTTTTAAAAGGAGGGTAAAATTTACTCCGCAATTATTTTTGTTGGGTATAGTTACTGATTGTGATACAAAGGAGGTTATATTGATGTTAAATTTGATTACAGCCGCGAGGCTGTTAGTTGGACAATATTGGAAGAAGGAATCTTTGCCTACACTGCAGGAATGGTTTTTTAAAGTGTCTAACTTGGCGGAAATGGCAAAGATTTCGGCTTTTTTAAAGCAACAAACGCAAGAGAAATTTCTTGCTGTTTGGGATAAATGGATAAAATTTATACAGTTTAAAATGGATATTAAAAAATATTGTATAGCTTTTTCTTAATTTTTATTCATATATATATATATATATATATATATATATATATAATTTTTCTAATTGTTTTTTTAATTAAGCCTATATTCTGCTCTGGGAAGCTCGGGGGGGGAAGGGGGGGTGCTTGGGGGAGGTTGGGGAAGGGAGGGTTTGTTGTGTAATGTTTAGTTTTTTCTTTGTATATGTTTTTTGTCTTTGTATTGTTTTGTTTTTTTCTTTTTTTTGTAAAATTTATAAAACTTTTAATAAAAAAAAAATCACATGAGAATGGGGCATGTTTTCAAGAATAATTGTTGGGTGTTGGTAAATGCTGGCATGTCACCGAAAATATTGTGGCATGTCATCTTTGATATGTGTGTCATAGCTGTGCCATCACTGTTCTAGATGTTGCTGAACTGCACCTCTCAGCAGCCCTTGTATAAATTGCTTGTGAGCAAAACCATTATTCCACATCATAGTATGGTATGTTTAAAACAGTATTGGAATTCAAATTCTGAGAATGCCACTGGTGTTTAAAAGATATAGAGGAAAATTATTTCCCAGAATTATCTTTCTTTTCTAGCATTAGTAAGCAGACAAATGAAAAGATTCTTATCTGCATTTTGTTTTCTTGTTTAATAAACATACAACCATAAAGGACTCTCTTCTGTTAGAGATTTTATAAGAAAGAAAGGACCCTTCCCATTGCCTAGAACAGAGACCCCCAATCTATGGGGACACTATATTACTTTTGTAAAGTGGCTTTCTACCACAATTGGTTTTAACTGATCCTCTGACTGAAAGAGAAGCATCTCATTGGTAATTTTTTATTAATTTCACTTTACTTCTTTTTTTCTTTTGTGTGGTTTGCTCCTGTAAGTTTTCTGTGTTTAAGTACTTAAATACCTCACTATCAGAGAAGTGTCTTTATAGATAATATCTATGGTGGCTGGCTTGTTTTTCTCTAAGGCAGGGGTGTCAAACTCAATTTTAATGCTTCATCATTGCGGTTGCCCTAGGGGGGCTGGGTGGGTGCGGCCTATTGGGTGGGTGTGGATGGAGTGGGTGTGGCCTACTGGGTGGGCATGGCCAGCTCTACATCATTCACGCCAACGCTGCCTGTGGGGGGCTGGGCAGGAGTGGGACAGATCTGAGGGTCTCTGGCAGAAAGGGGTGGGACCAGAGCAGAGCCCATCAAGCCGGATATATGAAGTAGGTGAGGGCCATTTGCTGGCCACTTCCAGGCGATGGTGCATTTCTTCATTCCTCACAAAGGGTGACACCTCCCCAGCATGCACCCAGGGGGTGGGGCCGACATGGCAGGGGCTGGTTCCTCGCTGTTTCCAGACGGCTTTGTGGAGCTAAGACTGAATGCATTTCAGCATAGATGGCCACCACAAAATTGTACATTGGCTCCCGTCCGGCCTGGGCCAGGGCCAAGGCAGCGGAGGCCGTTCCCTTGCTGTTTTCAGGATGGCTTCACGGGCCACATGAAACCACTTTGCGGGCCGCATCTGGCCCCCGGGCCTTGTGTTTGATGTGTCTGCTCTAAGGAAACAAACAGATAAAATACAGTAGTAGCAGAAATGAAAGTACTTGCACATTTGTCTGTGTGGTGACAAATAAGATGTTCAGGTTATTTCCATTACATTTAAATTTTTGTCCCAGTCTTATTCCTGAACTCAATTACATCTTTGTTTTAAGTTCAGTTCTGTAATATTGGTTCTGGTCATTGAAGGTGTTATTTTGAATTCATAACCCAGAAGTCCTCTTAAGTAGCATAACTAGGCATGCATGTTACAGCATGCATGTTACAGAGAATTAATACTAAAACATTATTACAGCCAATTAGAAAGCAGTGTTGGAGAGAAGGAAACCCCATACTCCACTTGGTAATTTAACAATACTGATGATGCATTTAGTTTCTTTAAATAAATGTAGAAAAGAAATAATGCAGAATAAGGTTAAAATAATGAGCCCCCTCAACTTAATGTGGAAGCAATTAGCCATTGCTTTCTTCCAGTATTTTAAATTTCCAAGTCTAGCCCATAGTCCAAGATACCCTAGTGGTCTTCCTTCAAATATGAATGTGTCTGTTCTTTTGACATCAGCGAAGGTCAACTAAATTTCTATGCCACAATGTGGGAAGGGGACATAACATGGCTGCCCAAGTTTATTAATAAGTTGCCCTATCAAGTTAGGAAGAAAATGATTTTCACATGCAATATGAGCCGTGGAGGCGCAGTGGTTAGAATGCAGTATTGCAGGCTAATTCTGCCAGCTGCCAACAGTTCAATTCTAACTGGCTCAAGGTTGACTCAGCGATCCATCCTTCCGAGGTCGGTAAAATGACCCAGATTGTTGGGGGCAATATGCTGACTCTGTAAACCACTTAGAGAGCACTATAAAGCACTGTGAAGTGGTATATAAGTCTAAGTGCTATTGCTAAAACGTGTGATTTTAAAAAGCATATTCATATAATGTGATAACAGAGTTAGAGAAGTCATTCTGGAATGCTTTCCAGTCTCTTTAAAGAATTTTGGAAAAGTATTATTATAATTTCTATGACTAGCCCAAAATGGAGACATTCTTTGTGCAGCTACTCTGAATAAGTGAATGCTATTTAAAAGGACTCCTATTAGATGCCATTTATCACAAGGTGCCTGCAAGCAGCAGCTGGAAACATCTATAATTTTTAGTTCATTAGATATTACATTCTTTCTGATGAATAGAAATAATTCTCATTAATATGAAAGACATTAGTTTTCCTCTGCCAGAGGCTTTTCTTCATGTTTGGAAAAGAAAGTGATGGTTTTTCTTTTCCATAATGTGGGAAATGTATGTAAAATGGTTTTATATTTCTGCAATATGCCTACTTCGACATAAAACCTCTGGCAACAGAACCACATTTTGACAAGTATGTTTTTATTTACAATTTCTTGACTGTTGTATTGCTAGAGCTGATAAGAAAGGCTGCAACAAATTGGTGAGCTTCAGATGTCTTTGTTCTCTTGCCAAGGTGATAATAATAGCTAGGTAGAATATATAATTTTTAGATAAGGAATTTCTTCCTTTCAAAACCTAGCTGTAACTGAGTATGGAAGAACAGGATGTTGAAGCTACCCATACAAAGCGTATTTCAATGCTTTGTGAGTTGATCATGAATGTAGGTGTAGTTCTTTTCAATTTTAACACACAACTACTGTTAATGCTAACTGAAATGCATTAAAAATGTATATCTTCTCCAGCAGGATGGCTGTAGAGTCCAATGAATGGATGGGTTCTATGACAGTCTTCCCGCCCGACAGACTAGGTCAAAACTTTGGCCACACCCTTCCTTTGGGCGTGACTCCAGTTTTGACTTAGTCTCGTAGCCCGTTAACAGCAGAAAAAATTAGCTCCGCAGATAGTCAGAAAACTCTAATTTTACCTTAATTTAGTAGTCATCTAAATTTCTCAGTGAGCACAGGAGATGATCCGGTGATTAAATTGGAGTGCCGAGCCGGTCCATTTGAACCGTGTGGTGAGCATATCTGTGAAGATCGCACAGAGAAACGGCCCCTGTAAAGTTTAGCCTCGCTCCGTTTTTTGTCCCCCCCCAAAAAAAGGAACCAAACAGCTGAGACGCGCGGCTCCCAAGGTCCCCCGGAGCGACCGGCAGGTCCGCAGATCGCCGTTTTTTCTACCGGACAGGGATCCTTACAGACCTCCTCGTTAGGAAAGAACCCTTTCCCCTCAGCGGCAGCGCGAAGGGCCCGCGATCTCCGGAACACCAGGCAGAATCGCGGATCGCTCCATTGGATAAGTTACAGCGTTATCGGCTCAAAAAGGGGATTTTTGAAAACCCCCCCACCCTTCAACTTACCTGACGGGGGTTACCCTAGGGCCTGAAATTGCCATTTTAGCTTTGTGGCTTTGGCAGTTGGCAGTTAGGGGGAGTGGCCTTCTCCCTCATTGCCATTTTGATTGTGCTCACCACTGTCCTCCATTTTAGGTGGTTCCACCACCCGGAGTTTTTTTCTCTCAGGCACCTCCATTCCTTCCTTGGGAGCAGGCTGACACAGAGAGAGAGAGGGAGAGCAAAGTTTTTTCACTTCCTCGGGACTTTTTTTTAACAGCCCAGAGAACGGGGGACAATACAATATTTCCATCCAATCACTTCTTAATTAATCTGTGTTATTTCTAATAATTAACCTGGTGAAGGAGTGTGAGAAAATTCTCAATTTATCCCAGCTGTTGTTTAAGGTGTCAGGAAGGGCGACCTCCTATCCTCAATAGATCTCACGGAGGCGTACCTGCATATTCCCATCCATCCCAAATACAGCAAATTCCTCAGATTTACCTACGCACACCGGCATTACCAGTACAGGGCTCTACCCTTCGGTCTATCCTCAGCCCCAAGGGTATTTACCAAAATTCTAGCAGTAATAGCAGCCCATCTCAGGCTGATGCCGGTGCGTGTACAGTTTTATCTGGACGACATAATGATTCAGTCCAGCTCACACGAGCAAGCAAAATTAGACCTCCAGACCACAATCTGCATTCTACAGGATCATGGATTCTCAGTCAATGTAGAAAAGAGCCATCTCACTCCCACAAGGAAGCTCCAGCATCTGGGAGCAGTGATAGACTCATCCCAGTGCAGGGTATATCTTTTCCAGGAGCGTCGAAGCAGCATCTCGAAGCTGGTTCATCAGCTTCAGAGAGACAAGAAAGTACCTGTGATACAGCTCTCGAGGCTCCTGAGGAAGATGATATCTTGCATGGGCATTGTTCTATGGGCAAGACTCCACTCAAGGGAGTTGCAGTGGTTCCTCCTCCCCTATCAGAGGAGGAACCTCGGTACCTCCAGCAGGAGGGTCTTGGTACCAAATTATGTGCTGAAATCACTGAATTGGTGGATATCTCCCATGATGCTCAGGGGGAGCATATTCAGGGAGCTGAACTGAGTCACGCTCACGACAGATGCAAGTCTATTCGGATGGGGAGCCCATCTGGGAACTCAGATAGCGCAGGGCCAGTGGAAACAGTCGGACCTCACTCACAGCATCAATTGGCTGGAACTTCGGGCCATACACCTGGCTCTACGCCAATTCTCCCACCTAGTAATGGGAAGACACGTTCTCGTTCTAACCGACAACGTGGCAGCAAAAGCCCATGTCAACAAGGAGGGAGGAACACGATCCGTGGAACTGATGCAGGAAGCATCAGCTCTAGCTCGGTGGGCGGAAGCAAATTTGAGTTCCATCAGAGCGGAACACATCTCAGGGGAGGCAAATCTCCAGGCAGACTCCCTGAGCAGAGCCAAGGTGGACCAATCGGAATGGCGTCTGGATCCGGCTCGGTTCGAGGAGATCTCCTGGAGGTTCGGGCAACCGCACCTGGACCTATTTGCCACCCCGAAGAACACGCAACTACCCAGGTTCTTCTCCAGATTCCCGACTCCGGGGTCGGAAGGAACGGACGCTCTCAGGTGTCAGTGGCCGGCGCAACTCCTGTACGCCTTTCCACCACTCCCATTGATACCGGCGACCATACGCAAGTTGATCCTGGAAGGTGCAGAAGTACTCTTGATTGCTCCACACTGGCCACGGCGTCCGTGGTTTGCAGACCTTGTGGATCTCTCAATATCACCCCCATGGAAGATTCCCCCGGACCGAGTAATACTCAGTTAGGGCAAGCTTTTACATCCAGACCCTCAGTGGCTGCAACTAGCCGCTTGGCATTTGAACGGCAAAGTTTAGCCATGCAATCCTATTCCTCAGGGGTGATATCGATCATTCAAGCATCAAGATGGCCTTCGACAAACAGGATCTACGACGCTACATGGAAGGGGTTCTGCAGGTGGTGCTCTCTACATCACCTAGATCCAATTTCAGTGTCTATTCCCAATATCTTAGACTACCTATTAGAAGGACTTAATAAGGGCCTATCAGTCAACACCATTCGTAGACAGGTATCAGCCCTCTCAACTGTACTTTCCTGTGACACCTTAACTTCTCTGTCGCAACATCCAGCGATTAGCGCCTTTTTAAAGGTAGCAGTCAATACTAAACCTCCTGTTATACACAGGTATCCGTCTTGGAACTTGCCTAAAGTTCTTCAAGCCTTGACTTCAGCCCCATTTGAGCCTCTCGACTCATGTTCTCTCCATCATCTATCCTTGAAGATAGCCTTTCTAGTTGCTATCACTTCAGCGAGAAGAATCTCGGAACTAGCAGCATTATCAGTCAGGAAGGATCTCTGTACCTTCTTCAGGGACAAGGTGGTCCTCAGACCGGACCCTGCATTCATTCCGAAGGTAAACAGCATCTTCCACAGATCTCAGGAACTGACTCTTCCTGATTTCTGTCCAAATCCCAAACATAGGCTAGAACATAGATGGCACAAACTGGACATGCGTAGAGCGCTGTGTTACTACGTAAAGCGCACTTCGTCCTTTCGTAAGACGGAAGCTCTATTTGTTTCCTTCCAACCATCCTTCTTCCCATGGGGAAGAAGGTCTCATCTTCTACCATCGGTAGGTGGATCAGAGCTTGTATAGCCCAAGCCTTTGTCTCTCAGGCAATTCCAGTGCCCCCACACATGACGGCTCATTCAACACGCAGCGCGGCCACATCAGGAGCTTGGTCCACACAAGCCTCGGTGGAAGAGATTTGTAAGGCCGCAACTTGGTCTTCTCCCTCCGTATTCGTTAAGCATTACCGTTTAGACTCCTTTGCCGCAGCGGATGCTGCCTTTGGTAGAAGAGTGCTACAGCAAGTTGTCTCTGCTCAGGATCCAGTGGCCTAGACACTCCCTCCCAGGGGGACATGAGGGCTTTGGTATGTCCCATCCATTGGACTCTACAGCCATCCTGCTGGAGAAGGGGCATTGTCTTATCTGAACGCCTTTTCTCAGCAGGATGATGTAGAGTCCAAACCCCCCCAGGTATTAGGTCTAGGCAGGCATCGAACAAGGAGCTGCTATATTTTATATATATAAAACTCGTCTCAGTCAAAGGAAGGGTGTGGCCAAAGTTTTGACCTAGTCTGTCGGGCGGGAAGACTGTCATAGAACCCATCCATTCATTGGACTCTACATCATCCTGCTGAGAAAAGGCGTTCAGGTAAGACAACGCCCCTTCTCTCCAATGCTACATCTCTGAAGTCACATAGTGACAATGTACTTGGGTATGAAAGTCCATGGTCATGGAGGAGAGCTGGCTGGGAAGATTGGATTATCCTTATTTATGCATCTTGATATTTGCTGTTGTATGACTAATATGACACAAGAATTAAGCCTGCTGAATTGAGATATAGAAGTTTGGTGGAAATAAGGGCTTCATAACTCCCTCTAATTATGAAGGCCTGAAAGGTCTTTGACTGGTATATTCATAGGTAAAGGAGGATGCATGGTCTCAGAGAGAAAAGTAGAAAACTCCCTTCAGCGCTCCTGGCTTGGTTTGGAGAGACCAGAGACACTAGATGCAAAGTGTTCTTTTAGATCTCATGAATAAGTAGGAATTCACCCTTCTGAAGATAGGTGTCTTCAGAAGAGAAGCCATATATTATATGAATTAAAACTCCATTGTGCATTATCAGATTCCTTCTTTCCATAGAATTTAGAGTATATATGTTGTACCAATGTAAGCTTTCTTTTTATAAACCCTAGCACTGAATGCACAAAGGTTTTATTTATTTCTTAGCTGCCATCTAGAGATCATCCATACTTTGCAGCCAGCTCTAATGGTCTTTTTTTTTGATACTATATTAATTAGTGTGTGTAAATTATCCCTATCTGTTTAAACATAGATTAGATTGCATGATTTTATGTTAACTATACCAGAAATAAGTATTTTCTACATAGAAATATTTTACCTGATTGTAAAGGACCTAAAAGTGGTGCTTTTAAAAATGAAACTGTCTATCTACACCAAGGGGTCTTCAAACCTGGCCCTTTTATGACTTGTGGACTTCAACTCCCAGAATTCCTCAGCCAGGCATGCTGGCTGAGGAATTCTGGGAGTTGAAGTCCACAAGTCATAAAAGGGCCAGGTTTGAAGACCCCTGATCTACACACACAAACATATTCTTGATGTATGTGGGTTTGATAATATTTGCTTAAAGAATACTTCTAATTAAGCATTATTGGTTTTTCCCAGGGAAATTATAGGACAGGATGTGCTGCAGGTGATGGAAAGCAGTTTAAAGAAGAGAGGTTGAGGGAGATTATGGGTTTATTTGTTTGCAACCAATATAAATGGTTCTATTAATTATGTGAGCGCCAGTTTGGTGTAACGCTTAAGGCTTAGGCTGGAATGCAGGAGAACATGAGTTATGGTCCCGTCTTAGGCACAAAGCCAGGTGGGTGACCTTGGGCACTCTCTCTCTCTCCCAGCCCTAGGAAGGAGGCAGTGACAAACCACTTCTGAAAAACCTTGCCAAGAAAAAAACTACTTGTCCAGGCATAGTCTGAGAACTGGATATTATTGAATGGAAGAAAATAATAACAATTATGCAAGCAAGGTTTGTGGAGGTAAAATTTATTAAAGTTGAGTTCTACTTCTGGTTTTCTGGGCAACGCTACAGAAATAATTGATCCTAATCTTTCAATATTTTCCCAACCTCCCAGTTTGGTTTGTAATCCTGAGATATAACTCCCCTCCAAGTGCTGATGAGGTATGATAACTTTTAAAGAACAGCCATGTCAATTAAGTAATACTGTCTGCTAGCATTCTAAATTAGTGGTTTATAATCTATTTCTTTAGATTTTTTTTTATATTTCTCCTTTTGCTTGATTTGAACACACTAGTTGATTATTGGTTTCTCTATGTAAACACGAATCTTCATTTGTTATGTTAGAAAAGGTTATCCTCAGTTTGCACTAACCAGTACCCCCAAACCAGATTTCTCTCAGTTAAAAAAAAAAGATAAATGAAAATACATATTTCTACCAGGAAGCAGGGAGAGAGGGAACAGTTAGATTGGAGAGAAATTCTAAGACTTAAAAGCAGGCATCGTGAAAAAATCATTCCTCTGTTCATGATGGCAGTCTGGATGGTTTCTATTCAGTAATATTTTTTTAAAAAAAAAAATCCAAATCTTGGGAATAAAGTGTTACATAGAAGTCTGTGTAATGGATAGCTTGCCCCTGAAGTGTCACTTTATAATTAAGTGCTTCTCTAAGAAAAAATAACAAGATGAGTTAAATTTTGAAACTGCAGCGAGTAAAAGACTAATGGAAATTTCAGTATGAGTGGCAAAATAGAGGACAATATTATATATTTTCCGTATCTTCCTCCTGCTTGAGCAATCATTCTTTCTGTATTACCTTTTACCACTGAATTAAAATAAATGAGTAAAGCTCAGGAGAAAATATGAGTGTATCTATGTACGTCTATTACCACCAAATATTTTTGAAACTGAAAGGAAGCAAAATTTAGCTGTCATTAGGTCTGTTTTCACAACTTCTAAATGCATTGTGCTTTTTTGATTGCGTTGTGCTTTTTTCTCCTATGCTCAGTCGTGAGGCTTTCAGACTGAGCTTCCTTTCAGGGCTCAGATAGTAAAGAGATTTGTTTTATAATAGTAGAATAAGTTTGACATTAATTGGGATTTGTCAACATTATTATCTGCCAGCCAGCAGGTGAAAGTGAATGAAGCACTTTAATTGATTCCCAGCAAGATATTAGTCTTTTCACAGCAGTCCTCTCAAAATTTAGACCTGGAGAATTAAACCCAATTTATATGCATCCCCCAAATAAAAGGGGAAGAGGAATGAGGTTAATGGCTATAGTAGCTAATTTGGAGAGCCACTGCTGTCACCTTCCTAGGTGTCTAAGCAGTGCTTTCAAGAGCTGCCCTGATTATCAATTTAAATGTGTAAATAGTGAAGCTATGTGATATATTTTAATTGTATGAGAACAGTCCTTGATTGATCAATTATGTGCCATCAAGTCAGTGTAAACTTGTAACAATCACATTGGTAGATATTGTCCCTGATGATCCTAACCTGTCCTTTGGGTTTTCCGATGGTGCACCCATCATCATTGTAATGGAGTCCATCCATCCTGATGCTAGTTGTCCTCTTTCTTCCACTTTTCCCAGAGTTAGAACTTTTTCCAAAGAGTGGTTGGTGAGATGTTCTGGGGTTCCCATTTTTCTAAGGCCATCCCATAGCTCAGGGGTAGACAACCTTGGCTCTTTTATGACTCATGGACCTCAACTCCCAGAATTCCTGAGCCAGCCATGAAGTCCACGAGTCATAAAAGAGCCAAGGTTGCCTACCCCTGCCATAGCTTAACGTGATTTACATACTCAAGGCCTTTCTACCATCAATGAAGCACATATTGATTTCTTTTTTGGTATTTTTTTTGGCTTTCTTAATTATCCAGCCTGCGTCAGCAATAATGTTTCGTATTGCTCAGTGTTTTCTAAATCATTTTGACAATTGGCATCTCCTTTTCCATGTAGGGCTTCAATCTGCATTGGATGATCCTAACTATTCCTTCTTCGTTTCTCATCTCCTGAAGGGTAAACGGTGTGGTCTTATGACTGAGAGTATCCAATTCCAGACTATCTCAATTCTTTAGATGTCGAATTCTAGCTCCACGTTCATACTATAATTCTATGTTTGCAGCTTTGGATTTTATTTTCCCATATGGCATATCAGCAACTAGATGTCTTGAAGGCTTTAATCTAGCCGCATCATAAACACCATTATTACTCAGAAAGCATGTTGGGTGTCATCCAATCTGAGGGCCAGATTTGCTGTGGCAGTATACTGTTAATCATTTCATATTTTTATATCCTTGGTAAAAATACAGGAGTGAGTTACCATTGCCTTCCCCATGCAATAGTAATTAATTCCTTTTCCATCATCATTAATGTGATTATTTGCCTCCAGCATCTTCCTCTATTGCTGCTGCCTAGTATAGTGAAGAGGAACTAAAGAGCCTCTTGATGCGGGTGAAAAAGGAGAGTGCAAAAGTTGGCTTGAAACTCAACATTAAGAAAACCAAGATCATGGCATCCGGCCCTCTCAATTCCTGGCAAATAGATGGGGAAGAAATGGAGGTAGTGACAGATTTTATCTTCCTGGGCTCCAAGATCACCACAGATGGGGACTGCAGCCAAGAAATTAAAAGACGCTTGCTCCTGGGGAGGAAAACTATGGCAAATCTAAACAGCATACTAAAAAGCAGAGACTTCCCCCTGCCAACAAAGGTACCTACAATCAAGGTCATGGTTTTCCCAGTTGCAATGTATGGCTGTGAAAGTTGGACCATAAGAAAGGCTGAGCGCAAAAGAATTGAGGCCTTTGAATTATGGTGGTGGAAAAGACTCCTGCAAGTCCCCTGGACTGCAAGGCAATCAAACCGGTCAATCCTAGAGGAGATCAACCCTGACTGCTCTTTAGAAGGCCAGATCCTGAAGTTGAAACTCAAATACTTTGGCCACCTAATGAGAAGGAAGGACTCACTGGAGAAGAACCTAATGCTGGGAAAGATTGAGGGCACTAGAAGAAGGGGACGACAGAGAATGAAGTGACTGGATGAAGCAGTAGACGTGAGCTTAAATGGACTCCAGAAGATGGTAGAGGACAGGAAGGCCCGGAGGAACGTTGTCCATGGGGTCGTGATGGGTCGACACGACTTTGCAACTAATAACAACAAGTATAGGTACCTGCTTGCTTCATGTCTTGGTGACCTTGCTGGGAATATATACTCTTGGCATACGCTCCCAGCGTTCTTTGCTTATCCCTACAGGAACATTTCTCCCAGCCCCTACCATAATGAGGCAGAACAGCAGGATATGTGAGCATAATGATTTTTTATCCTTAAAGTAGGAACTCCCCTTATTACATAGGTCTCATGGAAATCCTTGGTTTAGAGAGGCTAATTGCAAAACATCAGATTGGCTCACCCTATAATTTTTTCCTCCATTCTTTGACTTTTACTTTCCACGCATCATTAGAAGAGGCGATTACTCTCTCCAGCATAAATTAGCGTAACCTCTTCCAGCACCTCATTTTGTATATTTATGAGTGGCACAATAGGTCATTGCAGCCCCTTCATAATTGATTTTACACTTTTGGGAACACACTTAGTGACATGTGAGTTTCTATTTTCTTTGTACAGCTCTTGCCCAACATACTGTCCTCTCACCATGTACCTTCTGCTGAACACAGTTTTCTCCTATTTATATTGTGTGGGTAGCTCCAGTTTGTATTTTGCTTGCTAGGTTTCCTCCTGGGAATTCCCAGCAGATAATTGGCCTGGCTTTTCCATGACTTAGACTGTCTTCCTTTGTTCTTACCACTGTTTGGGCAACTAAAGCATCTGTCTTTTTTTTTTCTGATGTAGTTTGCTAATATTTTGTTCTTTAAAGGATATAGCTTCTCTGACTAATGGCACAGAATTATCTCCTGCCTGGAGAAATTCTAACTGCATATATGCAGTAATTGTGCATCTAGGGTCCTTTCTCTCACACACTGAATATAAGACTATCTTGTGCAGTAAAATGGCACATTTATCATTGGCCAAAGGTAGATAGAAGTGTGCAATTTTTTTCAGACCTTCATATTTTTTTGAGTGTATTGAGAATGGTAATGCAGTAACATATGGAAAACTACAGGTTTTTCATCTAGATCAGGGGTGTCAAACTGCCGGCCCGTAGGCCGCTTGCATCATATGGAAGCCACACCCACCCCAGCTCCAGCAGTGCAAAAGAAGTCGCGATATGTCACGACATGTCACGTGATGTGACGAGTTTGACACTCGTGATCTAGACCTAAGAGACCAATGTTACTTTCTCACAGTGCCAATAGTCCTTATCTTACAGCCACAATTCAGATCAGAATATCCATTACTAAGCAAGGTAGTTGTTAAATGAGTTGCACCTGATTTTGTGACCTCTCGCTGCGGTTGTTAAGCGAATCACTGCAATTGTTAAGTGAATCATGCAGTTATTAAGCAAATCCTGCTTTCCTCATTGACTTTGCTTGTCAGAGGTCAGCTGGGAAGGTCGCAAAGGGTGATCACATGACCCTGGAGCGTTGCAACCATTGTAAATACAGGCTGATTACTCAAGTGTCCGCATTTTTATCAAATAATTGTGATGGTTGTAAATTGTGATGGTTTTCTAATTCTTTCTCTTCTCTTCTGCTGTCTCCAGATACTGGCACATCTGCAATCCAGACTTTTTTTGTCTTTTTTATTGACAGTTGTTAAGTGGCAGATGCCTTTTCTATTTGAATTCTGAAGTCCCAGGACATTTTAGCTTCTTCATTTTCTATTATTTGTCTATTTTGTGGTCCCGCTAGTTCTTACTTGCAGGCAAATGGTATTTCTTTCAAATATTTCAATGCACTATTGTTGCTACTGTGTGGTGCTGTTGCTTGTAGTCAGTCTATATGATCTTCTTACAACAGTTAATTAGATAATCCAGTTGTTTCTTCAGGTTCTTTGCAGAGGTGGCATTTGCTGTTTCCTTCTGTCTTCTCAATTCTGACTTAGTATGAATTTGTTCTTTAAGGTCTGGTCTGGTGCAGCCAGAATTAGCTTCTTTGTGCCTTTCTTAAATTGTTCTGCTTTTAGCCATTGTCAGTTTTGTTATCTGGTTTGCCAGCTATTTTTGTTACATACTGGCTATGTAATACTTTGCCTTACCATATGTCTTTTCTCTTCTTCATTTGGTCTTTCTTGAAAGCCAATTTCATCTATTCAGTACTCAGTAATGCTTCAAGATATACCAGCTTCAATGCATCTGCTTCACTGTTCTTCAAATATTCTTCCAATGCTTTTTTTATCTTTTTCACACATTATACACCCATCTATTTTTCTTGGTAAATAGAGTCTGTCAACATATTATTTTTTTTAAAAATACCTTGATGTTTTTTATCCAGGTAAGAATTATTCCACGCACATTCGCTTTTGAGACATAGGGAATATAAGTGAGGGGAAAAAAATAGAAGCCTCCATAATTGAGTTAAGGAGAACAAGCCAATTATGCAGGAATTACTTCAAAATTCATCTCTGGTGAGCACAAAATATTGTGTGATTTCTTGCACCTGTTTGAAGGCTAAATGCTTTCTTTCCCTATTAACAGATAATGCAATTGTAATTAAGGCAGTTCAGATTTATCCCCTGCAGAGCTGAAAATACACCTGGCAGAAGGGTGTCTTAATGGAACATGCAGAGTTCTTTACTATAATAACTTTTAAAAAATGTAAATCTGACTAACAACAAATTTCATCTCCTGTGAGTTAACATGTCCTAAGAATTCTAATTTTCACATCAGCAAAGCTGACAAAGCAAAAGTGGCTTTACTGACAAAAGTCATTTCAGTCATTATTTTTCGCCAATAAGGAATTATGTTTATATTTTCCTATGTGGGATTTGCTTGAAAAACAAATGCTGTGCCTTATGTTTTTCTCCTTTGACATTTCAGATGTGGAACAGCCATCTTAAATACAGTTTTGTTGGGCTGTTTAGTCCCTCAGACCTGTTCAAGTAGACAAGGTAGCTTTACATTGGAATGTAGTGTAAAATTATTATGGAATTCTTATCAGTCCAGCTATAATGGCCAGTGATCAGGGATGATGGTAGTATAATTATATCATGGGATTCTTTTTTATATATAAAGGATTATAAAGGCAGGCAGGAATCAGAATTTTATTACAAAAATATATTGTTTTACAATAATATGCAAAATAGAGGGTTGATTCATTATAGTCAGTGATTAGTGTCACTTTTAATGTTTGCATTTGTAAACATTACCTGTTTTTTCTGGCTTATTCTAACATAATTCCTTTTTAGTTAGATTTTGGTTTCAACTTTGAAGTTTTTTCTTTACTTAGCAGCAGTTTTTTCATCCAAACCTTAAGTTCTTATCTTTAGTCCTCTTGTTCTCACTCTCCCCTGATTATTTATCTCTGCTAACACTTTCTTATCTCTTTTATTGCTTTACAACTTTTTTTATTTTGACTCTTTCCTTCCTCCTTCTTTCCCAGAGTTACTTGTTTAGCTTCTTCCAGCTTCTTGATTCAAGCATGGTGCAGTTTGTCTGTCATATTAGGACAATGGTGACTTTTCTGTGGATGCATTGTCATTCCTGCTTCTTAGCCCTTCGTTCTTCTCCAAAGAACTACTATGTGGGACTTTCCTCTGGGTGAATACAGGCATCTTTTTTCACCTTTCTTCTTCTCCATGTGTCAGCCTCTTTGTGGATGGTGCTGCTTGCTGGCTCCTCCTTTTGCTGGCCCTAGTAGCCAGTCAACATTTTCAAAGGACTCTGCAGAACAGACAGTTGAGAAAACAAGACTAAACTTTGTCTTTCTATCATCAGCTTTGCCTAGAACCTCTGAAGGTTTTGGTCTTCTCTGTTTCTATGTCACCACATACTCATACCACTAGCAGCCCCTTCTTTAAACAACAACTCTTTTTACTACTAGTTTTCAACTGATCCTATTTAATATCTGAGCTGCAGAAGCTGCTTGGATGAAAAGTGAAACGTCTTCAGAGAGAAAAAAGAAAGTCCAGTTGCCCCGTGAAAAAGCACCTTTGGGATAACCATGACCTGGATGATAGAGAATCTCCATAAACACCCTATTTAATACTTTTCAATTTCATCTCCTCGCATTTAGAAAGACGTTTGTTGATATGCTTCAGGAATGCAGTCCTGTAGGATATACTAACAAGTGGCTAATCTTGAAAGAAAGTAGGTAGAAATTGCTCTCTGACAAGGTGAATACTATATTATGCTTTAGTTTCATCAGGACAAAAAACATAACACTTTACACCAATATAATTTGTGTCACGTGTCTTCTGAAACAAGTATCCCATCTGTTCTCTTCCCTACATGTGGCGTCTTGAGGTAGTTAGAATGCTGATGAGTAGTTTTTGTCTTCCATATATTTCTTCTCCATCTGTGTCCATGCTATATTATCGTTGTTCAATTACTGTGATGCTTTGAATATCTGTTCCCAACTTTTAAAATACGTTAGTTCCGTATAAAAAATCATCTTGCACAGCATGATCCTTAAGATTAATGTCTAATAGTTTTATGTTGTAATACCAGCTCCAAATTGTGATGCTGAGCTACAGTAGTAATTCCAGCATCTAATGTTGTGCCCTTGTGTAAACTTTTAGGCTTAAAATTATAGAGCGGAACAATCAAACATATATGAGTTTTATGCTCCCAGTGGGGGCATAATGATGGCTTCTTTGGAAGCCATCATTAATGTCATTATTTGTTGAGTCCTTGGCGGGAAGCAGACACGAGAAGCAGTTGAAGTTCTCAGTTTCCTTTATTCAGCGTTCAGCTTACAAGTAGATGGCTTCAGCAGCTCCCCAAACCTCCCAGCTTCTTATATAGACGCTTCCCGGGTAAATGTGTTACTTTTCCCGCGCCAGCACCCGCGCATGCGCACGGCGCTGGCGACAGCCTGTCTGGTCCCGGGCAGCTTTGCACCTGCCCGGGACTGCCTGCAAACGCCCGAGCCGTTTGCAAGGCTCGGGACATAACACCCCTTTCCCCCGGGCTAAAACTACTACCAACATATAAACATTTATTTTATGCAGTGTTCTGCTTCTCAGTGCTCCTATCGTTACCTGGCTTTTGTTTAGCCAGCAATGTTATGTAATCCTCTAAGTATTTAGGAGACTTCTTTGCTCTCTGTGACCTTCTCAGCTCTGGGTTACTAGCATGAGTTCCCTGACTGGAGGGAGATGTGAGCCTGTTCTCCTTATTTTGCCTTGGTGCCTTCCAAGGACTGTGTCCCAATGCCTGGCCTGCTTGCTTGCCCACCGGGCTCGTCAGGCCAGGGCTTCTGTCACTTTGTGACCTGGTTGACCTGCCTAGCTGTAGACCCTCGGGCCCCTTGAAGTGATAGCCACTGCTGGGCGTCTCTGTTGAACCTCCTAGGTCCGTCCAAGACCTGTCAGGAGGCTGACCATTCCCTGAACCCCGTTCTGTGTCCGGGCTTGTGTGGGTTCCTGTACTTTCCCAAAACTCAGTTACTCCCTGATTTGGGCTAGAGGTGTTGTAGTCGGGACTTGGTTCCTCGACCACCTCCCTGTATGTTTGACCCCCTGTAGAATTTGGGGTAAGGTCAGGCCAACCTTGGGGATTGTGTGCCAGCTCTCTTGCGGGGAATGATTTGTTGGGATGCCCCCAGGTATCCTCTGTGACTGGAGTGCTGTGTGATGTGTGTGGAAGGTGAGTATGCCCCCGGGGTGACTCCCTGGCTGGAGTAGGCGTGAGTGCCTGTTGTGTGGGTAAGCTCCATGAATTCCTTTTCGGAGCAATTGCGGAACTCTGGGATGGGCCGTTTGTGGCTCCATCAGTGGAGATGGGCAGCAGCTCGTGCCCTTCCCTTTGCTCCAAAGGGTCCCCCTCCCCCCCTGGAAAAGACCCAGGAGTCTCATCTGAAAAGTCCCGCCTAGGGCGGAGTTGGTCGATGTGCCGACGCAGGACACGACCGTTGTCCAGGGCAACCTCGTAGGAGAGAGGACCTGTGACCCTGGAAATAGAAGCGGGGACCCAGGTATGACCAGGCCCGTAATTGCGAGCCCAAACCGGGGCACCCACAAGTAGTTGTCTAGGTGCCCTAGGATGTGAGGTAGATGAAGGCAGTCTGTCCGGATGCAACCGGTCAAGTTTAGTAGTAAGTTGACGCCCCCAGCGAAGTTCAGCTGGGCTTCTCCCTGTAGAAGTGGACGGTGTGGTGCGATAAGAAAGGAGAAAGTCAGCCAACCTGTGATGCCAGTCCCCGTAGGTGAGTTTTTCAAGGCGTCCTTTGTGATGCGCACCATACGTTCAGCCATACCGTTGGTGGACGGGTGGAAGGGTGCAGACGTGGCATGACGAATCATGTTAGCCTGTAAGAAAGCTTGGAATTCGGAGGAAGTGAATTGAGGGCCGTTGTCAGACACGATGACATCTGGAAGCCCGTGTGCAGCAAAAATCCCCCTCAGTACCTGAATAGTCTTTGCAGTGGTGGTGGATGAGACAGGTACAACCTCAAGCCATTTTGAATGGCTGTCAACAAGGACCAAGAAGAACTGGCCCTGAAAGGGCCCAGCGTAGTCAATGTGCACCCTAGACCATGGGGACTGTGTTTCCTCCCATTTATGCACGGGAGCTTGGGGCATCTCTGGGCGAGATCATTGGCACAGGTGGCATGCATGCACCTGAGCCTCAATATCCTTATCTAAAACAGGCCACCACAAGTGGCTGCGTGCAAGAGCCTTCATACGAACAATGCCAGGATGACCCTCGTGGAGGGATTCTAAGACCCTAGTCCTCATTGAGGAGGGAATGACAACTCTGTTTCCCCAAAGCAGACAACCCTGAGAAAGGGACAACTCGTTTCTTTTGGACCAGAAACTCTGAAACTCAGGACTAGGGCAGTGCTCAGGCCAACCGGACAAAACCCAGGAACGGACACGTGAAAGTGTGTGATCTGTACCTGTTTCAGCGGCAACATCCCTGGCACAAAGAGGGAGCTCGGGCAAGGCTTGGATTGATAGAATGTTGACAGCTGGCGCAGGGTCAGCTTCTACTACTGGCAGAGGCAATCTACTGAGGCCATCAGCATGGCCCATTTCTTTCCCAGGCTTGTGGAGTAAAGAAAAATCATATGCAGACAGAAAAATAGACCACCTAAGCATTCTAGGGGAAATGATTTGGGGAGTCTGCTTACGTGTGGTAAACAGTCCCAGCAGAGGCTTATGGTCAGTAAAGACCGTGAAATGCCTGCCATAGAGAAAATCGTGGAATTTTTTAATTCCAGCGACAACAGCCAGAGCCTCCCTGTCTATCTGAGCGTAGTTGCGCTCAGCAGAAGACAATGTGCTGGAGTAATATGCAACAGGAACCTGAGTTCCATCAGACCTGAGGTGGCTCAGGACAGCTCCTACCCCGTAAGGGGACGCATCACATGCGATGCACACAGGAAGAGATTCGTTGAAATGTGCAAGTACACTGTTAGAAGTGAGCAAGGCCTTGACTTTGTTAAAGCAAGCCTCATGTGTATGTGACCACTGCCACACTGCTTGTTTGTCTAGTAGCCTGTGAAGAGGCTCAGCTACACTAGCTTTATGTGGAAGAAAAGAATTGTAGAAATTCAGGAGGCCCAGGAAGGCCTGAAGTTCGGCCTTGGACTTTGGCCTAGGTGCTTCTAAAATAGCTGTCAGTTTGGATTCAGCAGGGTGAATCCCAGCAGCATCAATTTTGAACCCCAGAAATTCAGTAGAAGGCACCCCAATCTTGCATTTGTCTTTTTGAGCTTGAGGCCTGACTTCCTGAATCTTAACAGAACAGCCCTTAGCCTTTCAGCTAGAATGTGTGTGGAGTCTCCTGCAATTAAGACATCATCAAAGTAGGGGCAAACCCCTGGTATACCCCGTAGTGTGTTTTCCATTACGCTTTGGAAAATCCCAGGAGCGACATTCACTCCAAACTGCAGCCTTTTTACCTTAAAGGCTCCCCTGTGGGTCACAATAGTCTGAGCTATAGCAGCATCATCATCAACAGGCAGCTGTTGATACGCTTGAGCTAGGTCAAGCTTTGCAAAAACGCGCCCCCCCTTGAGGGAGGCCAGAATATGACTGACCACAGGAACAGGATAGGCATGTTGCTGCAATGCCTTATTCAGAGTGCATTTGTAGTCAGCACAAATGCGAATGTCCCCATTTGCCTTTAGAGGCGTGACAATGGGGGTCTCCCAAGGGACTGGAATCAACAGGTTCTAGGATTCCCTGTTGGATCAGTTTGTCTAACTCAGTGTCAATTTTACTCTTTAAAGCAAAAGGGACCCTTCTTGCTTTAATTCTAATGGGAGTGACAGTGGGGTCTAGCTTTAAGGACACAGGGGGTCCTTTGAATGTGCCCAGCTGGGGGCTGAAAACATCTGCAAATTCTTTGCAGACTTCCTGTAGGTCGAGTGTTTGTAAACTGTTGAGTCCTGTGACGTGTATCCCCAGGGCCTCAAACCAATCGAGTCCTATGAGACTCGTTCGTTCACCCCCTACTACTAACCAGTCTAGTGGACCTTCAAAACTCTTGTATTGCACGTTAAGGGTGGCCTCCCCCTTAACACACACTCTTGAATTTTGAAAATCTGTTAACACAATGTCAGAAGGCCTTAACTTGGCCTGAGTTCCACTACCGGAACAAATCTTCCTAAATGTATGCAAGGAGATAATTAAAAAGGCAGACCCTGTGTCTAGTTCCATAGATAATGGAACCCCTTGTAGCTTCACCTTGAGTGACAGCTTTTTCTTAATTGGCTTGTGTGTGCCTGTCCTAAGAATGCTTCTTCGCGAAGCGCAAAACCCTACCCTATTCTGGCTGAGGAATCTGGTACCTTTCAGGCACGGTTCTTCCTGAGGTTGTACCTTTCGTCGGCCCAGACACACAGCTGCAATGTGTCCTTGTTTGCCGCATGCCCGGCAGGTAGCGGAGCGGAACTTGCAGTCGATTCTCCTGTGGCGACCTCCACAGCCGATGCACTTGAGCGGAGCTGAAGAGCTTCCCTTCTGTTTTTCTTCCGTCGTGGGGTGGAGACGGTCGACTTCCTCGTCCGGATCCTCCTCGGAGTTCCTTTGGGCGTCTTCCTGGTGCACGGATGCAACCTCTGGACTGTTTCTGATCGGCCGCATGTTCTTGATAGCGCCGCCTGCTGCTTCTTCTGGGTGACTTCCCTTAAGGCATCTTGGTAGGACAGTTCTTCTTTAGCGAAAAGTCTCTGTTGTAGATCTCGATGCCTTAACCCGCACACGAATCGGTCCCTCAGTCGTTCTTCGAGGTATTTGAACTCGCAGTGCTTGGCGGCCTTCCGTAATGCGGCGATGAATTCTTTGGCCGACTCACCGGGCCGTTGATCCCTCTGCTCGAAGGTGTGGCGCCATGCGATGACGGACATCTTGGGGTGGAAGTGCTTCTTCAGTAGCTTCTTCAGATCTGCGTAGCTTACAGACTCTACTGGAACAGGTGCTGCAAGGTTTTCTGCGATGTCGAAGGCGTCTTGACTGCAAACACAAAGCAGGGTGGCAGCCTTCAAGCTCTCTTCCCTCACTTGGTTTGCCTTGAAGTAGTTCTCCACCCTGGCTACGTAGGACTCCCACCGCTCTGGATGTGAGACGTCGAATTCCGAAAGCCTTCCGATTTTCGCCGTCTTCAAATTTTCAGGAGACGGGTCTATCAGCCAGCCTACCCCCGAATGCGCACCGGATTGGCGGGCAGCTGCCGAGTCGACGCCGTTCCTTTCCGCCGCTCAGGACTCCTTGGGTAAGCTTACACTTCTTCCTTTCCAGGTAGTGCAAGGCATCCCACCTTCGTCGCCCGTGTTGAGTCCTTGGCGGGAAGCAGACACGAGAAGCAGTTGAAGTTCTCAGTTTCCTTTATTCAGCGTTCAGCTTACAAGTAGATGGCTTCAGCAGCTCCCCCAACCTCCCAGCTTCTTATATAGACGCTTCCCGGGTAAATGTGTTACTTTTCCCGCGCCAGCACCCGCGCATGCGCACGGCGCTGGCGACAGCCTGTCTGGTCCCGGGCAGCTTTGCACCTGCCTGGGACTGCCTGCAAACGCCCGAGCCGTTTGCAAGGCTCGGGACATAACATTATTGATCTTTGTTTTGAATAATTTCCATCTTAACCAGTAATGTGTTTTGTAGATATCAGAGAATTTATAATTTCCAGGATAGTGGAAAATTGTAGGCTTATACATCAGGTAAGAACTGTTGCTATTCTGCAAGTTTTATATAAACCAAAGATTTGAATAGAACAATCTGTCTGCCAAGCTAATTGCAGGATTAATAACCACGGCTTTTTTGCTCTGTTTCAGAGGGTTTGGCTGTTGGTGTTGGATTTGGTGCTGTTGGAAAGTCACCTTCTGCAACTTTTGAAAGTGCAAGGTAATTGGTGTGATTTTAATTTATATACTGGTGGGATTTCATTTTTGATGTGTGCCGTTGTGCCCTCAGTGAAAAAATGACAATAAAGGTTATTTTATCTTATCTTCATTAGCTTTAGTTGCTCATTTGCACGGTTGATAATTCTGTGCCAGAATAATATATTCTTTCACAAATGCATAGATTCCCAAGTGTGGCTTTGATCTATCTGCTGTTTTACACATATAGTGAAGTAAATATCTGCCCTCTACTCCCATCAGCTTCCCAGTTTCCAAATATCTGCAGCATTCTGACCCTTTTTGATCGTCTTCTTATTTTATCCTCCCCAGAGAAATACATAAGTACACATAATCTTTATTTCTGATTTTTCCCTTTGCAAAAAATAGGGGGAAAGGAATGTCTGAATTGGCCAAAGAACAGTTATCATTGTTTCTGCTTTTTCCTTACATGTTTGATTTTCTTTTTTTTTTTTTAGTCATTTTCTAGTATTCTAGAATCTAGCTCCCCAGTTCTCCTAGTCTCAACTTTTCATTACATGCAACATCTTTATCCATGGTTGTATACTGGGATGCAACCCCACAAATAAGATCAACCTGTACTTTAAGACTTCATTTTGTACACAAAAGTTCACTCCTGCCTATTATTTTCAACAAGTTGTGATGGAATGTAATAAGGAGATGGATTCCCAGGAGGGAGCTGGTGCATAGAAGCATAAGAGGCAATTCAGCCCATATATTATGTATGAAAGAAAGAGGGTAAAGACAGGCCCTTCCCAAGAGTTTTCAGAATATATGGTAGATGCAGATGGCAGAATGTTCAATGCGGCAAGATTTTGTCCATAGGTATGAAATAATAAAGAACTCAGCTTGGAAGAATCACCACATGTCTTTCTTG